>NC_133508.1:97400227-98047045 GCF_049354715.1 Callithrix jacchus
TATGTGTTATTTGTCACCTAGCAGGCTAGCCTAGACTTGTTCTTTAGCTTGCAGATTTCTGGACATATAGTAAGGCTCTTCTACATCAACTAGCTGCTACCCAACCCACCATCTGATGGCAGATGCACAGACAGTCCATTAGAAATCAGCCAGGTCTGGCCTGGATGAAAAGAACCACCTAGTTGAGCTGCAGACTCAGAAGCTAAATATAGTTGTTTTAAATCATTATATTTGGAGGATGTGTGTAAGGTACCAAAAGCTAACAGATACATCTTTGGGTAATATTGAATAAAGCTTAAAGCTGAGAAATATGAGCATGTCTTTGATATTATTTTATTGATTTTGCTAACATTTACACGCAGTTTTAGCACTACACACTTGCTTACATATTGTCTCATCTGATTCTCTTAATTATGCTTGAGTGTAAGCACCAGACAGCATTCTGCTGTTGTCAGCTCCTCCAGGGTCTTCCTCAGCCTAGGTCACACTCTTCCCAGTGTATTCCACCTTAACCGACTGAGCAAATCAGGAATATGTTGGCCAGATTATTCTGTACCTGCAAGGGACAACTCCGACAGGCAATATTCATTCCAAAGCTCCCAGTGCATTGGCTAAGGCCTTTTGTCATTTCAGGAAAACATTTCCTGTCATGATAAAGTGATAAACAAAATGTTATACCTATGCATAGAACAAAGACTGGAAGGATGCACCCCAAAAT
The DNA here is from genome assembly GCF_049354715.1 of Callithrix jacchus. Classification (NCBI taxonomy): domain Eukaryota; kingdom Metazoa; phylum Chordata; class Mammalia; order Primates; family Cebidae; genus Callithrix; species Callithrix jacchus. The sequence continues at coordinate 97,400,946 of NC_133508.1, forward strand.
GTTAATTCCCCCATTGTAAATTAATCTCGTATCCTTTTCCCCAGCATGCAACATGCCAGGCACTCTGACCTCCTTTCTCTTTCTTATCAAGATTCTGTCTCCTAAACCACAATTGCTCTTTCCACCACCAGAAAGGCTACTCGTAACTCTTTTTATGGATGTCTCATTCTCTTCTTCAGATTTCACTCAGAAACCACGTTAGAAAGTGCATATTGTCCATTTTATCTAGTTTGCTATTACTTTGAAAAACACCACCTTATTTACTGTCTTCACAAATTTTAATCACAATTAATCATTGATTTGTTTCTTTATTTATATAATTCCTTTCTCCTCTACTAACTCCATGAAAGCAACAACTTTATATCTGTTCTGTTGCTGTTGTCTAGTGCCTAACAATGTGTGGGTACAGAATAGCACTCAAAGAATACTTTCACAGGAAAATAGTTATTTATGTAGTAGGTTTTTATTTAATTATATTATATGTCGGGGGATATTCTGTAGTCTGCAAATGCTCTAAAATGAGTAGGTATATCTTCCAATCGAAAACAATGACATTTCAAACCATATTGAATAAGTGAACATTTCCTAAGAGCCTATCCTCAAAATAGACAAGTTTTTGAATGTTACATGTGGAGAAATTTGCGCACTTGGAAGAAAAAGAAATCACTATGCCCTGTTGCTTGTGCTATACCAAATTAGAATGCAAAGGGCAATCACATCTGTCTTAATATTACATTTTAGTTTTCTTCAATTGGGCTAGGGTCAGGGAGGCAAACACTTTGGAGATATAAAGACTCAATTGTTCAATATATCTTTCATACATATATTTTGTCAAAAAGAGATTCCTAGAAACTGGGAAAAGTACTGGCAACCAAAGTAGCTTATCTTAATCTACAGAATTAATTAAGCAATGTTAGCATTTGTCCACTCTCAAAGGACAGCGTCAAGAATCAATCTAAATTTTAAATATGCTGAAGCGGGTTTGTAGCCATAGCCCCAACAGAGGAGACTGGGCGATATAGTTAGGATATTTGTTCTCACCCAAATCTCATGTTGAAATGTAATCCCCAATGTGGGAGGGGAGGCCTGGTGGGAGGGGTTTGGGTCATGAAGGCAAACCCCTCACGAATGGCTTTCTCCATGCCCTTTGTGATAAACAAGCTCTTGCTCTAAGTTCACATGAGATCTGGTCATTTAAAAGTGTCTGGTGCCTCTCTCCCAACTCTCTCTCTCTTGCTCCCACTCCCACTGTGTGAGACATGTGATCCTTTTTCACCTTCCTTCATGAGTAAAAGTTCATTGAGACCTCCCCAGAAAACAGTCAGATGCCAGTGGCATGCTTGTACAGAGTGCAAAACTGTGAGCCAATTAAATGTCTTTTCTTCATAAATTACCCAGTCTCAAATATTTATTTATAGTTATGTAAGAATGGCTTAAGGCAGAAAATTGGTAACAAGGAGTGGGCATTTCTATAAAGATACCCGAAAGTGTGGTAATGACTTTGCAACTAGGTAATATGCAGAGGTTGGAAGAGTTTGAAGGGTTCAGAAGACAAGAAGTTGAGGGAAAGTTTGCACCTTCTGGAAGACTAGTTAAATGGTTGTGACCAAAATGCTGCTAGTGATATGGACAGTGAAATACAGGCTGACATCTTTGACAGAAATGAAAAACTTATTGGGATCCGGAGCAAAGGTCATATATACTATGCCTTAGCAAAGAACTTGACTGCATTCTGTTCATGCCCTAGGAATCTGCAAAATTGAGCTTGAGAGTGCTGACCTAAGGTATCTAAGGGAAGAAATTTCTAGACAGTAAAACATTCTAGATATGGCCTGGCTGCTTCTAACAGCATATGCTTAGGTGTAGGAGCAAAGAAATGATTTAAAGTTAGAATATATATTTAAACATGAAGCAGAGTGTAAAAGTTTGAAAAATTTGTAGCCTAGCCAGTGGTAGAGAAAAAAAAAAGAAGCTTTTTAAGAGAGGAATTGAAGCAAGCTTCAGAGCAACCACTTGCTAAAGATATTTGCATAATTAAAAAGGAGAATGGCTAATATTCAAAACAATGGGGAAAGACCTCAAAGGCATTTCAGAGACATTTGAGGCAAACCTTTCTGTCACAGGCTCAGAGGTGTAGGAGGGAAAAATGGTTTGTAAGCCTGGCCTAGGGTCCCTCTTCCTTGCACAGCCTCAGGACACTGCTTCCCACATCATGGCCACTCTAGATCCAGCTGTGGCTCACAGGAGCCTATGTACAGCTTGGGCTGCCGCTTTGGAGAATACAAGCTGTAAGCCTTGGTGGCTTCCATATGGTATTAAGCCAGTAGGTGCTCAGAAGACAAGAGTAAAGAACACTTAGCAGCCTCCATCTAGGTTTCAGAGGATGTATGAGGAGGCCTGAGTGGCCAGGCAGAAGGCTGCTGCAGGGATGGAGCCTTCACAGAGAATTTCTAATAGGGTAGTGCCAAGGGGAAATGTGGGATTGGAGTCCTCACACTCAGTACCCCATGGGCCACTGTTTAGTGGAGTTGTGAGCAGGGGATCTCTGTCCTCTAGACCTCAGAATGGTAAATCCATCACCAGCTTGTATCCTATTTCTGGAAAAGCAACATGCATTCAACTCTAACCCATGATAGCAGCCCTAGAGACTGAACCTTGCAAAGCCACAGGGGTGGATCTACCCAAGACCTTAATCCACCCCTTATAGCAGTGTGCTGGGATGTGGACATGGAGTCAAAGAAGACTGTTTTTGAGCTTTGAGATTTAATGACTGTCCTGATGGGTTTCAAATTTATATGGAGCTTATAGTCCCTGTCTATTAGCTAATTTCTCCCTTTTGTTTATGCAATGCCATGAACTCCATTGTATCTCTGGGGGACTTAGAGAAGGAGTAGTTATATTTTGAAATGTAGCAAGGACAACATTTGGAAGGGGCCATGGCAGAATTATATTTTCCCTTGCCCAAATCTCATGTTGAAATACAATCCCCTATGTTGGAGGTGGTGCTTTGTAGGAGGTATTTAGATCATGGGGTGGATTCTTCAAGAATGACCTGGCCCATTCCCTTGGTAATAAGTGAGTTCTTTCTCTGAGTTTACATGAGATTTTTTTAAAGTTTTATTTTATTTTTAATTCATATAATAATTGTCCAGATGTATGGGATATAGTCTGATGTTTCAATCCACGTATACATTGTGTAATGATCAGTTAGGTTATTTAGCATATCTGTCACCTCAAACATTGATCATTTCTTTGCAATGAGAATATTCAAAATCTTCTCTTTTAGTTATTTTGAAATATAAAATTCAGCATTGTTAGTTATAGTCACCCTACTGTGCATAGAAGAGCAAAATTTATTCCTCCTATCCAACTATAATTTTGTACCCATTGGGCAACTTAACACAGAAACCAGATGTAAAGAAAGTACTATTCCTTCCCTTCACCTACACCAGGAATGAGCTTATCTAACTTGGTGACTTCAAGAAATTCAAGTTGCAAGGAGTCCATCACCACAAAAATCTCTTAGTGTCTTCAGGATGCTTAATTCTGTAGAATTCTTTGGAGTGATTCTTGAATTTAGGCAATGTTGTTAGGCTTGATCATGCCTGCCTCTGCCATTATTTTAGCTTTCATTACACACACTCCAAGGAAGAGAACAGGCAAATGAGGTTCACAAATAGGTCAATCACTGACAAGTTGGTGAATTAATTGCCTTCTGGAAGAGGGTACATTGTATAAGAATCATAACCTGGAGTTGGAACCAAAATTCTAGGAGTTGAGGCTTTACTGACCTGTGATTCCACGTCACCTACTGGGTCTGTTTACTTGAAATTCCTGTGTGGTGTTGTATATGCTTCATTATCTGTCTTCTCCACTAGTCTATGAATTCCACAATGACAAATGCTATGCCTGTTTTGCTCAGCATTGATTACCCAGCCTCACACAGCACACCCAGCTCTTCTATAGAACCCTAGGTTTCCATGAAACACAGTGCAACCAGGCCATGAAAGGATTTGCCTAGAAATTGAGATTACTTTAACCAATTGTATAAATTTGGACAAGAAGCTTTATTTTTTTTTCTGCCTGTTCTTCTTCCTAAACAAGAGGCCATTGCTATAGGCTTTATCTATTTCAAAGGGTTGTGGTGGGATTCCAATGATTTAGCCACTGAAGAAATGGTAGATATACAAACATGCCATGCAAATGAGCAGTCTTGTTTCCCCATGAATCTTTTATCTGGTATGCATAACAGAAAATGTAGCATTCACCAAATAACTGGATCCTGGATCCTTTAAGGTCCATTCCAACTGTGAGAGTCTACAATTCCATACATCTAACAATCACTTTAATACATTTGGAGTATTCTTTACATTTTCTTAGACACCCCCATTTAAGCCTAAAGAAGAAATTTCTTAAAAACATTTATTTGGACTAAAATTTCTCTAATGTAAGTTTCTCTCTTTAAATTTTTAGCATATCTTCTAACCCACAGCTAAACTGTCCAGGGTGTCACTATTGAACACTTTACTACCTCTAAACTTCATATATATAATAATGGCTGACATGGTTTGAATGTTTGTCCTCTCCAAATCTCATATTGAAATGTGATTCCCAGTGTTGGAGGTAGGGCCTGGTGGGAGGCAATTGGGTCATGGCGGCAGATCACTCATGAATAGTTTAACATCATTCCTTTGGTCATAAGTGATTTCCTGCTCTTAGTTTACATGAGATCTGGTTGTTTAAAAGAGTGTGGCATTTCCCTGTTTCTTGCTCCTGCTCTCACTATGTGATGCACTGGCTCCCCTTCACCTTCCACCATGATTGAAAGCTTTCTGAGGCCCTCACCACAAGCAGATGCTGGCACCATACTTGCTGTACAACCTGCAGAACCATGGGCCAATTAAACTTCTCTTCTTTGTAAATTACCCAGTCTCAGATATTATTTTATAGCTACACAAGAATGACCTAATGCAATAACAGACTTTAACTGATGTATCATAATCCACAAAACACTTCTATTTAGTACTCTAGTACCCATTATTATTGTTCCTATATTACAGTTGAGGAAAATGAGAGTATTATATCCAATGCTAGTTTCAGGAAGAGGCAGTATCAGACATTTACTTTCAAAACATCATCACTGTTATGTGTATAAATTTAGAAAGTCCATTTTTCTCTACCACTTCCAGGGATAAAGTTTTTATTGGAATTCTGTATAGTTTTCTATTACTGCTGTAATAAATTACTGCAAACTAAATGGCTTACTTAATACAACAAATTTTTATTATCTTATAATTCTGGAGGTCAGAAGTCTAAAATGAGTCACCAGGGCTGCTGTGTTCATTCTGGAGGCTCTAGGAGAAAAGTTTACAGGCTACCTACATTCCTTGCTTGTGGCTCCTGCCTCCATTTCAAAGTCGGTCGCCTATTATCTTATCTCCTTTCTGACCTGCTTTCCTCTTATAAAGATTCTTGTATTGTGCCTACCAGTTAGTTCAGGATAATACCACATCTCCAGATCCTGAATTTACATTTTCAAACCTCATTTTGCCATGTCAGGGAACATATTCATGGATTCTGGAAACAGGAATGTGAACATCTTTAGTGGGATCGGGGTTTAGGACTTTTGTCAACATTCTGCAGATTTATCTTACAAACTCACTTTCATTGCCCCCAAATGAGCTGCTCAAAAATAAGCATATCCAGGACTGCAGGATGGTCTCATGGAAAGAATTCATCTTGAGAATACAAAAGGTGGGTTTTAACCTTATTTCTTTTCTACTTTGGTGATTTTGGTATTGCCATTTATCTCTTTTAAGTTTTCATTTTCTCTTAAGAAAAAAAAAAAAAATTAAACAGGCTATCTTAATTCATCTGCATTTAACAAATAGTTAGGTTATTAAGAATCTACTAGGCCAACCTGTGTTAGGTGACCTCTGCATTTGAGGTCAGAGCAAGGCTGACTCTGCAAGGTATTTGTTTTCCCATTTTTATGAATAAGGCAACTGATTTGCAGAGAGGTTATGAAATTTGCTTAAGATAGCATGGCAGTGTAAGAGTCAGGAAATGCACCCAGGTCTGTCCCATTCCAAAGCCCCTGCTTTTCTCATAATTCCTGGTTGTCTTCCTCAAGGACCCAATGACACTATGTTTATAACAATATTTTCACATTAAAAGTGCTGCTTGGATGTAAGAAGTTACTATTACTGCAGGTAAGAGACTTTTGTGGCATCTCTATGATTGTGCCTGCCAACATTATAACTCTGTATTGTGCATTTGCATGCCTCCAAAAATAACATTATTCAAAGAGTAAAGGCTGTCTTCTTATATCATTAAGTTAATGTTTTTCATTTAAAGTGGACTTGAGAAAGCTTTCCAAATATGTTATTAAATAGCTCAAACCTCTTAACCACAGAAATATCCCCTGGGAACCCCTAGCCCTGGGGAGCTACCATTAGGACTAGGATGGAGAAAAACGACACCAGACATCAAAAGGGTTTCTTCAAGCCTTGCTTTGCATGCTTCCCGAATTACCTGAATTACTTTATTTGTTTCTGCAGATGGTAATCTCCCTCTACTGGGGATATGTGGACCAACTCGCTGCCATCCACACATGTGTTCAGGTTGACTCCTTGCTGGCTTTTAATGCCCCTTGAGCAATCAAAGCTCTGTATTTCAATTAACATTGCTTTTGACGTTTAGGAAAAAATATTCTATCATCTATAATGTATCACCTTAAGACCTAATATTAATATTTGCTGAATTTTTTCCTCCCTAAAATAGAACACCATTCAGACAGCACTAGTGATGGTCAAACATTGTTGCTTTAAGAGAATGGAAAGATCGGCTGTGCATAATGGGGAAGAAATGTGGACCTAAACGATAAGCAATAGATATGCTTATCTACTTACAGTATCCCCGTATTTTATTTTCATGTAGATGTCCTGCAGCTCATTTTGCTTCCTCTGCCTGGAATGCCTTTGTTCACTTCTGTCTGCTGAACCCCAATTCATTCTTTTTGACTTATACCAATAATCCACTTGTGGTTTCTTATGTAATACCTTATAACACTGATACAATTTTAATATCCATATTTATTTTATCCTGAAAGCAAGCAAGCATTAAGTTCGTGGATTAAAGACCAGGCTTATTACTACTAACAACAACTGTACTAGTTCCCTATGCCATGCTGCCCTTAGAGCAAAGTAATGAGGGCAGATGTCATCCTGTCTGTACAGAGATTGGAATCTCAAAATTATGAATCTGGAAATTTATGGAACCACTGGAGAGCTGCTCCTCTTTTTTTGAGGGGGAGAGAGAGTCACAAGCCTTTCTTATTTAAAATCGTCAAATCCTCTCTGGAAATGATACCTAAGTTGTTAGAATCTTTTGGAATTATACAAATGTCTCCTTGTTTTATTCTCCTTTGAGACTCGAATCCTTACGTCTAGTGAGATAACCTCTCGCTCTCTCTTTGAGGCATTTTACTATCCTGTTTGTTATTTAGTCATTGTTTAACCCAAGTTGTCAATCATTTTTGTTCAAAAAGTATATGTTCGTGCAGAAACATGAAAATGTTCACACTGCCTCCTCAAAACTCTCATTCCCACATTCCCCAATCATAGTAAGTTCATCCTCCCTCAGTGTCATTACTGTATGACACTTGTCACTCTCACAACCACTACTGATCTGGTCTCTCTATCTAGTCCAAACATGGTTCCTACGTTTGGATACAATGAATGGTCAATAAAGATTTATCAAATAAATGGATAAGCAAGACTTTTCCACCCAATTTTATTATGTAAGGCAGTATGCTATAAAATTTTAAATAAGGCCAAGTACTTTTCAAACTGTTATCTCTGACAACATCTCATTTAAGGTATGTCCACTCATCTCATTTTTATCCATGAAGAAATTGATACTTAAAGAGTTAAAAAGACACTCTCAAGGTCACACAGACAGTCAATGATGCTGCTGAGATCGGAACCCATATCTATCTATCCCTGAAGGCCATACTCATAGCTGTGACTCTCTGATGTCCTACTTTGTGGCATCACAGATGCCTTCCTACTTACCTTGGTTGGTTTCCCAAGAAACAAGTCAATGCTTAAATATGATTGGGTTCCCTAGAGGCAGAGTCTGAGATGGAGATTCTTGTTCAAATGATTTATCAAAGGGTGTATTCCCAGGAAAGAGAGAGTACAAAGACCAGGACAGGCAAGGGGAAAAAACTACGGATATGGTCTCAATTGGAAACTAGCTTCAGCCTAATCCTACAGCAAGCACTGCAGCGAGATGAATTGTTTCATCTTCAGGCAAGAGGCCAGCCTTCTTCAGTCCCACCTTAATCACTCATTTCCTGCAGTTTATCTCCAAGGAGAGAGGAGGCATTACCTCTAGGGTGCCAGGGGCATTTCTACAAGGAAGAGGATAGCTCTGAGCTGTTAGCAACCAACACTCGTAGCACTAATAGATGGATTGTTGGCCTCATAAAGGGGACCTAGGTAGGACACCATGAGTGCCCTTCCTGGAAGAGCTAGACTGCTGTGGTTGGCACCCCTTTGTGAGTGGAACGATAGCATTTTGGCTGCAACTGGCTGTGTGCTCCAGTTGCCAAGTGAGCCTTGGCTGTCTTTCCACTGGGTCAGCACAGCCTCCAGCTTTAAGCTAAATTGGTTGTTATTACAAAAGAGTCTGTAGCTCTGAATCTTACTGAAAATATTGGGTTCAGATTGCCCTGTTGCTCAGATTGCCCAAAATTGCTCAGATTGCAACTTTGGGCTCAGATTGCCAAAATACACACGTCGTACCTCTAGAAGAGGTGTTCAAAGAGTGGCTTCACAGCGAACAGCCTGGGGAACCCACTGGAGCAGATTGCTCCTGGGAACATGTTCCTCGTACCTCTAGAAGAGGTGTTCAAAGAGTGGCTTCACAGCGAACAGCCTGGGGAACCCATTGGAGCAGACTGCTCCTGGGAACATGTTCCTCAGGCAGGAAATGGCAATTAAGCACCTGTTAACACAGGTAATATTAACTGTCCTTGTTCAGTTCAATAAACAATTTTTAATCATCTGTTTAGCTTTCTTGTTTAAACATCTGCATGTCAGGCAGCTATTAGTTCACTTATAAACTAAAGAATCGTGAGCTCAAAACCTAAAACTTAAATCGCATACAAATCATTCATATTTATTGAATTAATAAGCAGTGCCAGGCATCTCGCCCTTTTTAAATGTTTTTATATTTAAAAACTTCTTTGAGGTAGGTATGATCTATTTTTAGCAGATGAGGATGCTAAGGGACATAGAGGTGAAACAGTCTGATATCACACAGCTAATGAACTCAAATTTAAAATCAGGTCTATTTTTAAAAATTATATATCTATATATGTCAAGTTATCAAGAAATAAAACATCTACTTTCATTAGACCGTAGGTTAGAACCTATTTGTTTGTCTGTCTGGTGGTTTCTAATAACTTTAACGGCAGGACAGATCCAGAATATTTTACGTCTTGGCCTATTCTCTTGGATCAACATCCAAGGAGCTCTTATTGAAACTTTATTCTGATTCTGTCACCTCATGCCAGCAACTCTTTCTTCTGGTTCCCCACACCACTCACGATAAATGCAGACCATCCACACAGCCTGGCTGGTACTCAGTGGTTTGCAATCTGGCTTCCTCTGCAGCCCCACTTCATGTCATCCCCATTTCGCTCTCTCCAGTCCAGCCACACTTGTCTTCTTCCCCGTACTCCTGCCATTCCTTCTCCCTGTACCACTTTTCCTTTCAATTGTTGATAAATTCACCATCTACCTTCTTATGCCACCTCCTCAGAGAGGCCTTTAAAGAACTCCCAAAATTATTTAGACACTCTAAACAATTCTCACAGGAACTATGTTTCTTTCTTAGAATTTATCAGTTTGTTGTTTCAGATTTGCGCAATCATTTAATGAATGCTTTATTTTGACCACTGGACTATAAACTTCATGAGGGCAGGAGTCATATTTCTTGTGACTACTTTCATATTGCCAGCACCTATAGTGCCTAGCACACAGTAGGCATTGTTGAAGGAAGGAATATATTCTCCCATATCATCTTTTCTATTATCTTATAACCATATTATTTAAGCCCTCTTCTGTTTCTCCAGTTGATTAATAGATAATGACTAAAATAACATCATGGGACAGGCTAGCATGGCATGATACAAAACTAGGAATACCAAAAGCCTTTTTCTTCACCAAGCAGGAAGGGTGAATTGACTAACTCCCTAAGGCTTTAGATCCCAGTGCACTACAGCTACTACGCAGGAGTTCCTCTCTATGAAAGCAGGAGACTTCAGATCCCCTGGGAGGCAGCTACAGGCAGTACAAAAAGCCCAGGTATTGATGCCATCTTGCATTCGTTAAATAATCTTAGGGAAGTTTCTTAATCTATCACACCTCCAGTTTTCTTACTGAAACATGAAATTATGGTGCTGAAAGTTATATGCATATTAGATAAAGGATGATCATGACAGGAAACATAGGTTAGGGCAGGAAGATGTGGCCCAGGTGATTTCACACTGTCTTCTGCAGAATCCTGAGGCTTTCAGGTGCCTAAGTGTCCACTGGTGGGAGAAAAAGAGGTAGCAACAGAGCAGGGATCAAGTAGGCCTGTTCTGGAGTCCCTTCTGCCATTTCAATATAAGCAACTTCACTTGAATTTTATCTGTATTTCAAGGTCCTAAAGAGTATTTTATTTGAAAAAATGGTTTAGCTGTTAAAAAAAGTGTTGAAAAATACTTATTTGAGCTTTCATTCTCATTTCACAGAAGAGGAAATAAAGTCTAGTGAAATCTCACACAGCTAGTCAGTTGGCTCTTATTTTTCTACTGTTTTCCTCCTCCTCATATGCTTTGGTTTTGCAGGGTTTTATTTTTCAAAGCTTATAGATCACTATGCATAGTTCCCTTTGCTATCCTAACTCAGCTCAGTTAATCAGGAAAGCTGGCTTCTAGTCCTGGGCTTACAACCAACTAGCTATATGCTCTGGTCTGAATGTTTGTGTCCTCACAAAGTTCCTATGTTAAAAACCTAATCATTGATGTGATGGTATCTGGAGTTGGGGTCTTTGGAAGGAGTTTGGCTTTGCCCTGATGAATGGTATTAATGCCCTTATAAAAGAGGCCTTAGAGAGCTTGCCTTTTCAACCATGTGACGACACAGCTAGTGGGTGTCATCTGAGTCACCAGACGTCTAATCTGCCAGCACCTTGATCTTGGATTTACCCACCTCTAAAATTGTGAGAAATAAATTTCTGCTTTTTAAAAGCTACCCAGTTCCTGGTATTTTGCCATGGTGGTTTGAACAAAGACAATATATAACTTTAAGTAAGGTCCAACTATTCTGAGCCCAAACTCCCCATATGAAAAGTGAAGATAGTAATACCCAGCCTGCTCTGTGGATGATGAGTGTGAGGAGCAGATAACAACAAAATGCAAAATTGCTTTGACTACTGTAAAATGCCATCTGTCTATTCTTGAGGCCTAGAAAAAGTCTATAGTCAGCAAGTAATAAATGTTTGTTGAAGGAAGAAAAATAAAAGGAAGTAGGGAGGGAAGAAAGATGACAGATAGGTAGGGTTACTTCTATTTCTGTCTCATCAATAGTGAGTTTATAATCTCCTAAAAATGGAAACACTCATAAAGTGCAATTGCTATGTCTCTCTGTAAAGAAGGGAGACACAAAACTCCCCGCATGATCTCGTGGGTCCCAGATTCTACAGGACTAGTTCCAGCCCTGAAATGGTTTGCTTCACAGTCTCTGGCTGAATGAATGGAACACACAAGCCCTGGATTATGAAACCCAAAATGTGTTTTTCCCCCAGACCTTTTCCTTTTATCTTTCAAGACTCATGTAATTTAATGGAAATTGATGAAGTATAGGATAAATTCCACTCCTTCCCCACATCTCCCTGTCCATTGTACCTATTAACTTCAGAGGAATTTAGCCTGGAAGGGAGTACATGTGGGTGTAAAAAGGGATAAAATGTTGCAGTTCTTTGAAAGCAGGGTATAGGAGGATGAATAATTTCCAAGTTGTTTATCCACCAAAGCCACAGCTTGTGGGAAATGCATACATGAATTTCTTTTCATTGAATGAGGCTGGTTTGAAGATGTCATTCACTTTCAAATCTTCGAGTACACTGCAATGCCTCCCATGCCCAGATGTTTCCAGTGGCCCAAACTTCCCCCCATATCTTGGAATCTTCTTAAGTGCGTCCATCTGATTGCACCTGTCCTATTAACTCAACAAACCAGATCCATTACTTCTCCTTACTCCCTACAAATAACCACATCCACCCACCATGTTACTAGTCATGTCACCACCACTTCTTGTCACTCAAACTATAATTCTTAAACCTGTTTTTAACTTCTCTCCATGACTGTGCCTCCATTTCCAATCAATCAAGAAATATTTTCTCTTATCTTATGATCCCATTCTCTCTCTTAGGTCCATTTTCTACCTAACACTGTTGCTGGAAATTTTACCTCATACTCTATTATCTCCCAGATGAACTGTTACAGTAGCACAATGAATAATGTTTATTGAAATAAAGGTTTTTCAGCACCACAACTTTCAATATTTTGGACCAAAACATTACTTTTTGGGGGGTGGGAGGTGAGGGGGAGGGTGTTCTGTGCATTGTAGGACATTTAACAATGTCCCTAGCTTCTACTTACTAGATGCCAATAGTAACCTCTCCCCCTCCAAGGTGACAATCAAAAATGTTTCCATGTATTGTCAAATGTCCCCTTGGGGGCAAAGTCATGCTAGTTAAGAACCACTGCTTTAAACAAAGCATGCCAGGTACCATGAATGCCATCACTTATTTTTCCTTAGATTATGGGATAAAGCTATGGCCAATCAAGATATTTCATCCTTAAGAGACAACATGCAGGCTCACAGCCTTACTCAACATAGCACAGCAAGCAACTAGTATAAACTCATTGGAATGTTCAGAACCCAATTTACCTGTCTGTAATGTAGTATCTCATTCATTAAGATCAGTAAGTATTTTTATTTCTTTATCTTCAGTGCTGACACCCTGCCTGGCATTTAAGAGATCCTTAGGATATATTTTTTGAAAGAGTGAATGGATGAATTTATCACTCCTCACTCCCCTCCACAATCGAGGGTCATGAAATTCCACAGGTCAAAGGCTCTCAGTGTCTCCTGAAATTGTTCACTCCTCAAGGGTGCCCTATTTCCAGAGAGGATAACTCATATCAGAGACACCATCGTATTGTATACCCTTCATAAATATAAATTTCTATCTAATGAAAGAAGTGTGTGGAAAGTATGGGAGGTTTTTCTAATTTGTTCAAGAATGTTTGCAAAAAGTAGACTGCTGGAGACCCTGCAAACTTCCTACTGTGACACCAGAGATTTTGTTACTTTATCCTACCTTACAAAACCAGCAAAAAGCTCAGCTCTACAGTTTCATATCCACAGTGTTCTGACACCTGGCTCTACCTACCGTATTATGATTCTTTCTTAATATTCTCTTTCACAAAACTTTAGTTCCACTTTGGGAATAACTGAACACACCTTGTTTTCCCACCTCTATAATTGTGTTGACCCATTTCCCACTGCCTAGAATGCTCTTATTAACAACTGAATGTACTTACGGGCTTACCTTTAAGACACAGAAAATCAACCTGTTTTAGAGATCTTGTGAAACACATACTTCACATGTTATTCATTTAATCATGTGAGCAGGATTATCTCCAATTTACCACGAGGAAACCAAGTTTCCAAGATTTGCCTGAATGAGGCAGAGGTAGGTCACAGTTTGAGGATCTCAACAGCATATGCCTCTTCATAGTTACATCTCTTTTTCCATCCTTCCTGTTTCTCTGCTCAGTCCTGGGGAGAAGGGAGAGGTGAATTTCTCTTAAACCATTTAATTCCTTGCAGGAATAAAATGTGAGCTCTTGGGCATGGGCTGGTATTCTTTGTAATATCCAACCACAGCATAGTTTTCTATGGAAGAAAGGGAAAGAGTTTTCTTTTTAGGCCAACTTTTACACCCCATAGTCACCACTATTTAGTTAAAAACATTAGAACTTAAGTCATAAACTAAAGAATAATCTGAGTGGGCAGAGGAGGGGACATGAAATGACTTTTCCTCTACAACAACATGCAAGACAATTAGCAGTGGGAGTCCAACTTCCAAAGACCAGGATAGCAATACGTGCATATACACAAAATCAAATTCAGTTTTACTGACAAGGTGGAAAAAAAAAGGAAAAACTGAAGAAAAAAATAAATACATGCCAGTGTAAGGAAGAGGTTATGTAAGTGAATGTTGGCAACAGGGGTGGATATAGAACATAGAAAGCATCTTATTATTCATTTTTGGCATGTGAAAGAAAAGTAATTCCTTTAAGGGCAGATAAACTTTTAATATTACCTTCACAGAACCTTACTAGTAGAAGTAAAACATTATTAGATGAGAGAACTAGAGAGAATCAGAGATCATTTGAACAACTTGTTAAATTTTCAGATGAGGAAACTGAGGGTTCGAAAAGGAAAGATTAACTCCAAGCGTCATACAGTAAATGAATGGCAGAGAGTAGAACCCATGCTCCTAGCACCTTGCACAAAATTCTTTCTACATGTCCACCCGCATTCCCCTGCCATTTTGAGACATCCATTCTATAAATTACCACTGAGACTTCATCCCACAGACAATGGGGAAATGAAAGCTTGGCTACTCTCCTCTCTAGAACATTTATTCTGTATGTGAGTCAGTACAAAAAATAGTTTACACTTCATTTATTCATGTAGTAATTTTGAATTAAGCTGTACCACATAAATTCTCCTGAAAAATGATGCAATTAAGCCTGGACTATTTGAGGAAGGACAACAACATGTGGCTGTAATTATAATGGCAAAACATCTTGGTAGCACGCTGACTTATTAGTGCAGTAATTAGTGTTGGTGCAATGCATACTGAATAGTCCATAAAACAAATAACACGATGTAAAATTCTGAAAAAGAGTCATAATTTTCAAGTGAACAATCTTTAGATATTTTGCCCGTGGCAACAAACATTTGGACGAAATTGTTTCAGTCACTCCACATAGAAAGCTCTGCCTTCCTCTTGAGTACAGAGTATTAGAAAGATCTTCAACTTCTGGCAAAATGCAGAATTCGTGTATAAAACCTGAAGAATAAGAGCAAAATGAACTCTGTTAGGGATGAATTACCTAAATGCTACAAAGTAAGTGAGCATTTGCTGTATCGTTTTGGATTCTGGAATAGGTTGGGCCAATAGCACTTATTAAAAATCACACAGTGGACTTAACCACTTCACAATGTACACATATTTCAAAACATCACATTTTATACCACAAGTATATATTTATATACATATATATATATATAATTTTTATTTGTTAATGTTAAAAATAAATGGATTCTTTAAAACCACAAAATGTAAAATTAGCAGTCTCATGATAATAGATCTTAGAATTGGTTCGAATTTTGAGACACCACTTTTACCGATTTCCTAACTTCAGACAGTAATGTTTTATTATTTCATTTTATAAATAACTTAGTCACAGAAAATCCCAATAAATAACATCATTTAAAAAAAGAGTCAATAATGGGTATGTAACTTTGCTCCCATTTAAATTCCATCTCTATTTAATACATCTCCATAGATCTTAGGTACATACCCTGTATAATCTTACCCACATATTGAAATGTCTTATTCAAAATGTTGGATTAGAGAGGTTCAAAAATAAAATGCCAGAAAGAAATGTTCTTCTGCACTATCTTTGGCTGGTTCTCAACATATTCTAAGTAGTGTACAACTCATATGCATTCAGCAGCAAGTAAGACTTGTGTTTTGGAGTAGGTGCTGAGAAAGTGGAGGAAACCAGGTTAGAGCAGACCTGCAATGATACTGCACAGTACTGGACTCTTCCCTGAGTGGACTCAAGAGTCAGAAAGATGGTGCCCAGTGAGGCATGAAAACTCAGGCTTTGTCTTCTATCATTTTGACATCCATGGAGATTGCAAATCTGTGTGGATCCTTAAAGTCATGAGGATAGCCCCATCATAATTATTTCAGATGGGAAATTTTACTTGACATCGTGTCCTGGCCAAACACCTAGGCGCCCAGAAAGCAAGATTTGAGAAGGAACTAGCAAGAGTTAGGCAATGAGCCATAATCCTATGAGTGGTCTGGGGGTCAAATCAGGGTTTTAAGGGATGTCTAGAAGTGGGATTTCACCTTTAATTATAATGGGCACCAGAAAAATGTGCTTCCTTGCATGCTGGATCCCTGGCTGCAAAAGCTGGAAAGAATGGAGAACCCACCATGTGCCAGGCATTGTTCCAAGCACTGTATGTGAATTCACACTCGAATTTTTATAACAACCATAGGAGCAGGGACCTGTTATCATCTTCTTCAACAGATACATAAAAGGATGAATACTTTACCTGAGGTAGTACAGACAAAAAACAAGTGAAACCAGGATTTGAACCAATGCAGTTAGCTCTAGAGTGTAGTGTTTATACAATGGCTGCCTCTTAAATGGTATAAGATAAATTCTAGTTCTTATATGTTGGTGGGTGTGAGGCTTCTACAACATGGTCTGTTTGGGTTAAGAACAATTCAGATAACAGGTGGGACTTACCCTGTGGTTGAAATAATCAATTCCAAAAGCTGAAATGAACTGGAAAAAATAGCGGAGGAACAAGCAGATTCAATCAATGACTAGATTGATTCAAGAGAAGTCTGCTTTATGTCTTTTGCCATGTCAATCTTTGAGGATCTTATTTATACCTGAGGGTACATTTTAATACTTCTGTTCTAGCATGCTACTAGTGCCCCAAACAAACACAGGGTCATGGGTTTAAAATCCTCTTTTTACCCTTTGCTATTGGCAAATCATTGGGCATTTCATTCCTTCTCTGAGCCTCAGCTTCCTCATCTGGAAAATGGCAATAAAAATATTTCATATAATTACATCCAATGTTGAATAAGGAAACATTTGTAAAGCATGAGCTCTGGGGCCAGACTGCCCCAGAATGCTGACAATAGAGGTTTTTAGTTTTGGGACCTGGCGCTAGAGACTTAACCTCTCTGCTCCTTATTTTCCACTGCAGTGGAATGAGAATTGTAATAGAACCTTACTTCATAGGGTTGTTTGAAGATAAATATGTTAATCCATGTAAAATGCTTATAATGCCTTATAATATATACCATATTCATGGTAGCTATTGTAACTATTTTTGTTGCTGTTGTTAGCACAGTGCTTAATTGATTCTCTTTCTTTTTTCCTCCACTTTTCTCCATTAAAGGAGAAAGTGAGATTAGTGTCTGAAATTTGACCTCATGTTGAATTCTTGCAAACTTACTAGATACAGCAGTTTGCTCATCTCCAAACTATTGGGTCTGCTCTGTATCACTCACTTTCAATACTATATATATGTAAATTACAAGATGTGCAGGACCACATACTGTGGTTTAATACATAGTTTGAAAAGAGAATAAAATTACTTGGAGGCAGCTTGTGTGTGTGGAGTCTAAGTTCCAGCTCTGCCACTAAGTTTCTTTATGATCCTGAGAAAGTCATTTACTTACGCTGATCCACCTTGGGGAAAACAGTGTCTAGATTTAAAGTTGCACCATAGTCACAATGGAATGGTTTTTTTAAATCAGTGACAACCAAGTGTGAATCTGAATGCTGCCATATACTATTTGTTTAATCTTGAGTAAGTTACCCATCCCCTCTAATTCTCAATTTTCTCATCTGCAAATGATTAAGAATATTACCTTCTGCAAGAGGAGTATATGAGGGTTAAGTGAGCTAAGGGCAATTGAATGTGCTTAGCTATGTACTTGGCTCATGGAAGGGACTTTCATGCCTTCCTAGCTCGTCTCCACCTCAATCACTGTGCCCAACTCAAGTGTACATGTAAGTGCACACTCATACACCAAAATAACCCTTTATATTTTGATTCAACATTAAGTGTTCCTCAGTCTAATTTAAAAACTTTGGGTGCATGTATTTTTGGAAGAACACTGACAATGTGATTGCTCTCTAGGCCTTGATGTATCCTTGGAGTACATTCTTGGCTCATTTATTCTATAAGCAATGACCTTGTTCAGTACAATATCTTCTAGCCTCCTTCAACTCTAATCAAAAGCATTACCTTTAGGCTACTAAGCATCCAGCACACAAATAACTATTATTTTTCAAAACATTATCCTCGGCGCGGTGGCTCAAGCCTGTAATCCCAGCACTTTGGGAGGCTGAGGAGGTGGATCACCAGGTCAAGAGATCGAGACTATCCTGGTCAACATGGCGAAACCCTGTCTCTACTAAAAATACAAACAATTAGCTGGGCATGGTGGCGCATGCCTGTAATCCCAGCTACTCAGGAGGCTGAGACAGGAGAATTGCCTGAAAACAGGAGGCTGAGGTTGCAGTGAGCAGAGATCGTGCCATTGCACTCCAGCCTGGGTAACAAGAGCAAAACTCCACCTCAAAAAAAAAAATTATCCTCATTAGTTTTCAAGTATTCCCCTAGTTTCTGGGTGGGCTTGATGCAAACATAACATGAGATCCAAACAGAAAATCCTCTGTGAAGACTTCTCTGAATATGCCAGCAGAATTATCCCTCTCCCCATTCTCCTATTATGCCTTTCAACTCCCTCCCTCCTGTCTTATCAAATAGACTAGTGTGTCATGGGTCTGCCTCACCCTCTGAACTGCGAGCTACTTGAGGGTAGCAGGGATTGAATCTTTTTGTTTTTGTATCCCCAACATCTATAACTAAGTCCAATGCTTCATACAGAACAGGTGCTTAAATATTCAATAAATGAATAGATAGATAAATATAAAAATTCTTCCCTCCCTTCTAGTCCCTCCTGCATTGTGGACATGAACATGTAGCCTTGACCTTATACAGATTCACCACAAGAATATGGCCATTATGATTTAGTTAGGGAATTATCACAAGACACATTTTATAACTCTTGCCATAATTAATGTGATGAGAAATAATAATTGACTTTGTAATGTAATCAAATAAGAATGTATTTGATTTGATCTGTTGAGTTGGTATTCACATCTCTAATCCTTCTAGTCAGAACTTTCAACACCTAATTATTTCTGAAAGCAGTGAAGGCAGGCACATTTGACGTCGAACTTGGCTTGAAGAAATGAGGAAATGTTGCACCCTCGATTCATTCTGTAAAGCTGGAGAAGGTGGGGGAGATGTGTCTGTTTCTCTGCGTTTTTGCCCCTCATATGCATGCACTCTACCCACTGCTGAGGTGTTTACTAAGCTTTGGGGTCTTAAGCCCAGTTCTTTAAAAGAACAGCCTCTTGAGATGTAGAAGTTATTCTTCAAGGTATTTCACACAACATCCATAAAGATAGAAAGATGTGCCTCAGAATGACAAAAAGTATATGCAGAAACTACATTCTGTTTGAAGTATACAAAATCAAGATGCAAGATCAACAGGGTTTGTGCTTGATAAAATGTTAATATGATTAAAGTCTGCCAAACTTATTCCAATCTTAATTTGAGTTTTTGTCACTGATTCTTGCCAGAATTTCTAGTTTATAAAGAAATGCATTTTGCATTAGTCAATTGCCACACTGCAAGATCTAGAAATCTTTTGAAATTTATTTCATGACTGCCTTCTAAGTACATTGTAAGCTCCTTAAAGACAGAAGCCTGGAGTTCCCAGGAAGTAGCCCAGTAACTGGCATACAGATTCTTTAAAAAAAATATGTAATAAGCAATGAATAACTGGACATTTTTGCCTCTCATTTCTTTGACAATAAAACAAGGATGAGGAGATTGGGAAGGAGCACAAGGAAAATTTGGGAGTGATGGAAATAATATTACTTAGTAAAATAGTACACAGCACTATTACTATTACATACTATGTAGTATATATAGTATTTTTCCGTCACTACCAAGTTATTATTATATAATAATATAAAATTATAATTATATACTATTATACATAATATATTAGATATATACTAATATATAATTTTATGTATATATAAATAAAAATAGAACATAGTGCATAAATATTTAGAGGGAATTAAATGAAATATAATGCATGTAAATCCTCTAGTACCGATCTCAACTAGTTTGTAACCATATGGCATGTTTTCTGAACAAGAAATAAATAGATAAATTGAGGATTTCATTTGTGTTTTCCGAAAGCTAATGAAAAATAAAAGCAACTCAACAAACTGTTGTCACTCCTTTTCCTCCAAAGCTTCAGTTTTCTTTTCTTTTTCTTTTTTCTTTTTTTTTTTTTTTTTTTTTTTTTTGGAGGTAAGCTGGAACCACACATACCTGCCTTTCTTCATCCTATAGCTGATCTGAGTTTTATATGGGAGGAGGGCAGTTTGCCCAGGTAGTAATCTTTAAAGTTGCTTACCAAATACTTCCAGTTCTCCTTCCAAGCACATGGTAGGATTTTACTTCCCCACCCTTTTGAAGTTAGAAATGGCTTTCTTAGTGCAGGCTATAGGAGCATAAGTAATATGTGGCCCCTATGGAAAGAGCCAATAACAGTGATCCAGGATATATTTTCCTGCTGGGGCCACTGTAGAAACACACGTCCAGGTGCAGCTTTCTTCAGCTTAGATCTCTGAATGACTGTGGTGAGTAAACCTCTGCTGTCAACCTGTTTTGGAAAGGTCCCTTGGGTCTGAAATCAATACTTGGTTTTGCTCCCTTGAGATTTGAGGATTGGTTGTTATTGCAGCAGAACCTAGTCTACCGTAACTGGCACCTGTGTTACTTTGCAGAGATCCAACACAGTGGATAATCAATCAAAATCTAATGAATTGAACTAATTTCCTTACCAATACCTAGACCCACAAGGAAGATCCCAAGCTGAATTTGCCTATCTTTGAGTTAAAGCAAAGTTGCTCCCCTCCAACTGCTTCTGGAGATTTGTTGGACAAATGCTCCTAATTTTTTTGATCTCCGTATTTGTCTGCCTTCCTTTGGAGAGCAAGACAGATATTTTCCTTCTAATTTTCTATATCCCTTGAAAAGAGTATTTTGACTAATGAATGACAGACTATTGTAGCAGAGATCACAAAGAAGAGATTTCTCACCCTTTTATTCAATAATTTGTCATTAAATGACACCATTAGCCTTCTCTTCCAAGAAAAACTGTGGAAGAGTAAGAGTTGAAAACTGAAACCTAAAATTTGTTCTTAAAATGAAAGTGACATTTCTTATGATTAAAAGGCAAAACAACCATATTTGTACAAAGCTAATTCATCAACAGTTTTCCTATAGAACTGTTGATTTGCTCATTGGAAAGATTATATGCAATACCCAAATCGAACAGATAACTGCCTTTTCTAACTACCTGGCAAAGGAGGAAGTGAGTGAGAGGACGTAGTAAGCTCAATGATTACACCACTCCTAGGTGAATCTACTCCACCAGTGTCCTAAGGAGAGAAAAATGGAATTACTACGCTTGTGTCTTCATTGGTTCTCTGCTCACCAACTGTCAGGTGTTTACCAACAAAGACTTGGGCAGACCTAGGGCTTCTGCTGTCCTCCAGCTTCTCTGCCTGCCAGTCTTGAGCCTATATGAAGAGTTTATATGAAGCATGAGGCTTTCAGAAACGGACAACATCCATCTCTTCTGGACCTGGCATTGTGTTCTTCAAAATGAAAACCCTAAGACAGCCATTCCTTCAGTATTCATAGTTTCTCTTTTCTTCATAGCTAGCTCCTCATTCCTTTTATCCCCCTTTCCTCTCTATAAGCAGTACCAAAACATTTCAATTATACCCATTCTCATTATTCATATTTCATGTCAGATGGCATGTCCCAAGTTTTGTTTCTGAAGATAGAGCTGCCATCTCATATACTGCACAGCACAGAAATGGACACTCAATTAATGTTCTTTCAATGATCATAATATAATCACAGTATCTGAATTCCCAATATAAACTCCCTGAGGGCAAGAGCAATGACTAACTTGCCTTTATACTCCCAACAGTTAGCATCCTGATTGCCATATAGGAGGCATTTAGGAAACAGTTGAATGGTTAATAGCATGGGGTTTGGCCTAAGATTCTTGATTCTACTTTTAGTTTCATCACTTGCTACCTGAGTGGCTCAGAAAAATTGTTCAACCTATTTAAGATTCCGTTTTCTTTTTAGTAAAATAAGACTGTTATGGGCATTAAATGAGATAATGTTTACTAAGGACTTAGCATAGAATATGCTCTCAATAAAGACTATTGAGTTTCATCTCAGTAACCTAATGTCCTTATCTTCTTATTGATATTGCCCAAGCTTCTAACATTTCTGCATTTTCGAAAGCATGTGTACCTGCAACGAGCACTTAAGATATTAATGTGACCTATGGTGTCAAATTTTAATCATGAGTGGCTATGAGTTAGTTTTTTCTCCTTCAAGCTTATGAATTCATCTAAAAATTTATGTCTATTACACAAAAGAAGGCCAAATATCCAGAGGATTTGATTTTAAAACCCACGCTTAGAGAATGGCGGGAAAAAGATACGTGTCAGGAATACATCACACCTGATTGCCTCAAGCATGCAGGTGTGCCAGACATGTCTACACAAGTGGTTTCATCTTTTAAGAAAAAGAAAAATAAGTCAAAGCATTCCCCAGGAAGATTCAGCATCATCATTAGTGGTATGAATAATTTATCAGCAGCTCCCACATCCAGATAATGACACTTTTGTTTTCTGCTCAAAGAGCAGAGAGGCTGTTCAACAACAGCAAAATTAGTTCCCCCAAAATAAAACCATCTTTTTCACCCTTGAACTTGCCTTATCTGAAAATTGCAGATGTATCAAGGCACCAGTTAAGCCAGGGAATACAGAAGAGACGTCTGTTTAAAACAACAGCAACAAAAGGAGAGAACAGTATAAGGGAAAAGAATTCAAAACAAATTATTTAATACATTTTAAAGGATCATTTCCTTTTCCTTGTTTTCTTAAAATCATCCAACACCATTGCATCTCGGATGTTTCTCAAGTAAAAACTGTATCTGAAAATGATAAAAGACTCATTTCCATGTAGTGTAAGGATGCTTACAAGAATAATGAGGTTTCTAATCTTTAAAGCTCCAACTTCAGCATTAGGTCTGCTGCGGCTAAACGTAAAAAAAAGCACCAGTGTTCAGGCACCAAGCCCGACTTCTTGGAAGACCAAAATAGTGAGGGGCAGATGCATGCCAGCATGGAAATCAAAGCCATACCTGGAAGCTAAGCAGACTTGGGCTGTTCTTTCAGAATTATTTTTCATGTGTTTGAAACAGAAACTTTTCAGAAGGCTGGAAGTGTTCCTTTAAGTCACTTGACCTCTTAAACACAAAATTCTTTTCTTCCCCCTTAGAAAAAAAGGGGGGTTGGAGGATTGGAAAGACTTTTGAAAAGCCATAGAAGGCATTACAAGTAACTGTCCTGGAGCAATCCCCGCGGAGGAAAAGAACCTTACCACGCAGGAAATCTGTCTAGCCCACTACCTTGCCCCACTCAGCTGCCCTCTGTCACAGATGTTACCGATTTTGTAAGATAGCAATTCCCTGTTCCCAAAACAGATTCCAAGTGAGAAAATAGGAAAAGTAATTGGTTGCTATTAGATACGCATTCTGAAGTAGAACGAAATATGGGCAGCACAGAATTTCTGGCCTGGATTATGGGTTCCATGGTAATTAAACCGAAATGACAAAGGAGATTCCCAAAAACTTACATGAAAACACAAGTGGGCAATGTGCTTCTTTCAAATCTTCTCGGGAAAATAGGCTATTCTTTCTATAAAAGCGTTCTTTTCCCCAGGAATAGACTATTGTTACTGAATGTCACTGATGCAACGTCAATTGTACACATATTTGTTGAGGAGACATGACGTGACAGGCCTTAGGCTAGATGTGGGGTTCATTGATTTGAAGGACCTCTTTTACCTAGCCATGAGGCACTCATAATTTTCCAGTTTTTAATTATATTTTTAAGAGGTGCTATGATACATTTTAAGGAGGAGTGAATAATCCCATAAGGAATACTTCCTCCCAGGTACAATTCATTGCCTTTAAGCATTTTTGAGATCCTACTGAATCCTTTGGATTAGGTTGTAACAGAAGTTCATTACTAAATTGTCCTTCAGGCTTAAACAATAGAGAGCTTGAGTTTTTTTCTTTTCTTTTCTTTTAAATAGTTTTACTAAGATAAATTCATATACCATAAAATTTCACTTTTTATAATGTAAAATTTACCAAATTTTAATATATTCACAGATATATCCCAAAAAGAAACACATATGCATGGGCAAACACCCTTCATTTCCCAGCTACCCCTACACCCCTCCCACCATACCTATACCACAGCACGCAGTCCCAAGCAACCATTAATCTTTCTTGTCTCTATTCTGGATACCTTACAGAAATTCAATCATATGTGTTGTTATGACTAGCTTGAGCTTGAGTTTTAAAACCTGCATGTAACCAGACAAGAATCCAGGAGTTCTGAACTAAACTTCCATTTGCTTATTTGTGGGAAAAAATATATCTTCTGGGACAGTTGTAAGAAGTAAATAAAATAGTAATACATTAGGGCAGGTAACACAATGCCTGTCATACACATATTGCCAAATAAAATTTGGCCTGATTTCTGCTATCACAAATCTTTATGCCAAAAGCACTCCTTGCAAAGTGCCTTTAAAAACTATCTACTTGAAAAATGTTGAAGAAACATGCAGAAAAATAAAATAGATCCAACCTCTAATCTGACCACTTAAAATTTATATAACTCTCCTAGAGATAACAATTATTAACTGAGCAATGAGTATGTATCTAATTTTTCATATGCTTAGACTAAATTGATTTATGATAATATCACACATATACAAAAACATGAGACCTCCATGCCTACAAGTGCTATAGAGTGCAGAGTGATAGAAAATGTAAAAATCTTTAAAAATAGAAATATCAAATTAAGTGCTGAATTCTATGGTACAAGCAAAAGGAACAAAATATTGTAGACTGTATATCATTCCAGGCATGATTTTTGCTTTAAAATTAGCAGCAGTTTGAGGTCTTTGTGAATTCTGGATATTAGTTCCCCATCAGCACTATTCACAGTAGCAAAGATATGGAATCAACTTAAATGATCCTCAACAGATTATTAGATAAAGAAAATACTAATACTATGCAGCCATAAAAAAGATTGGAACTATTTTTTTATCACACTTTAAGTTCTAGGGTACATGTGCAGAATGTTCAGGTTTGTCGTGCAGGTATACACTGTGGTCTGAGAGACTGTTATAATTTCCCTTCTTTTGCATTTGCTGAGGAGTGTTTTATTTCCAATTATGTGGTCAATTTTAGAATAAGTGTGATGTAGTGCTGAGAAGAATGTATATTCTATTGATTTGGGGTGGAGAGTCTATAGATGTCTATTAAGTCCCTGGTCCAGAACTGAGTTCAAGTCCTGGATATTCTTGTTAATTTTCTGTCTTGTTGATCTGTCTAATGTTGACAGTGGGGTGTTAAAGTCTCCTACTATTATTACGTGGGGGTCTAAGTCTCTTTGTAGGTCTCTAAGAACTTGTTTTATGAATCTGGGTGCTCCTACATTGGGTGCACATATATTTATGATAGTTAGCTCTTTTTGTTGCATTGATCCCTTTACCATTAAATAATGCCCTTCTTTGTCTCTTGATCTTTGTTGGTTTAAAGTCTGTTTTATCAGAGACTAGGATTGCAACCCCTGCTTTTTTTTTTTTTCTTTCCATTTGCTAGGTAAATCTTCCTCCATCCCTTTAGTTTGAGCCTATGTGTGTCTTTGCACATGAGATGGGTCTCCTGAATATAGCACACCAATGAGTCTTGATTCTTTATCCAATTTGCCAGCCTGTGTCTTTTAATTGGAGCATTTGGCCCATTTACATTTAAGGTTAATATTGTTATGTGTGACTTTGATCCTGCCATTATGAGGCTAGCTGGTTATTTTGACCATTAGTTGATGCAGCTTCTTCATGATGTTCTTTACAATTTAGCATGCTTTTGCAGTGTCTGGTACTGGTTGTTCCTTTCCATGTTTAGTGCTTCCTTCAAGAGCTCTTGCAAGGCATGCCTGGTGGCAACAAAATCTCTCCACACTTGCTTGTCTGTAAACCATTTCTTTTGCAGCAACATGAATGGAACTAGAGGTCATCGTCCTAAGTGAAATAACTCATAAACGGAGTCAAATACTACATATTGTCACTCACAAGTGGGAGCTACGTAATGTGAACACATGGACAGAATGAAATCATACACATTGGAGACTCTGAAGAGTGGGAAGGCAGGAAGAGGGTGAGGTATGAGAAACTGAATAATGGGTACAATGTACTATGTACATTATTACACTAAAAGCCCAGATGTCACCACTATGCAATATATTCATGTAACAAAACTGCACTCGTGCCTCTTAAATTTATATAAATTTTAAAAAAGAACACCAAAAAAGGCAGTAGTAAATATTAAAAGTAAATTTAATTAAGACAGAGAATTAAAAAGAGTATGTCACCAGATTTCTAATTCTAAAAGGCTTTAATACAGCCTAATAGAGAGTCTTCCAAATGCTTTTGGTTCATGGCACTTTTAGTATCAGAGTAATTTTTTTCACATCCCAAAGAAATACTTAATAATTTTATTATGTGGTTGAGTAAACACAAATTAATAAGGGGTTATATCCTAACTACTTAGTAGCTTTTTGAAAAAATAATACATATAAAGAAAAATATTGTATTTCATTTTTATATAACCAAAATTACTTACTAATACAAAGTGTGTACCTCTCGGGCCCTCTATATAATAATCTCTCAACTTTGGAATAAGACTACACCATCACCTTCACTTTCTGTTTCACATTGATTTTCAGGTTATGTTAGATTTTGTTTTTTTTTTAACAAATGGTTTTTAGAGCCATTTTAGGTTCACAGCAAAATTAAGCAGAAAGTACAGAGAGTCCTCACATATCACATTGCCCACACACACCTGGTGCCTGGTTTTTAATAATTATCCTGGCTTTGCAAAGATGTGACCTCACTAAAAGGAATGTACTGTGTGATTTGGTGCTAAAATTCTAAACTATCTTGACGTGGTAGTTTCCATACTCTCTGAAAGATGTGAAGCATCATTGTGTTTTTCTTGACATTTAGAAAAATGCCTTTGTGAGGAGGCTGTAGCATCCTGGCTTGCCAAAGAACACAATTTGGGAAATACTGGCTTGGAGTATTTAATTCTAAGATAGCATTCTCAACTCAGAAATCTATAATTTAGCCAAAGACCCCAATACTTTAAGGTATCCAAAGATGATGAAACAGCATAATTGAAAGGTCCTGGGTCTCTGGATCACTATATGGAAGTTTCTATGAGTTCATACACTATCTACATTAAATTGTTAAATTATTGAGAACTAAAATTATTTTAGGTTAACTCATTGATATCATGGGATTGTATTAGTTACCTCCCCTAATAATTTCCATATAAGGCTCTACATACGCAGCCCCTGTTTTCTCTCTAACATCTTCTTTCACCATTTCCCAAAATGTAATGGGTATTCTATATCCTATACTCAAGCTAGAATCAGTTATTTGTTGTTCCTCAAACACTTTATTCTTTTCTTTAACAGTTATAATCTCCCTTCTCTTCATGACTAAACCCTTCTTACTCTCTGAAGCTCTACTTGGATATTACATCCTATAAGATCTTGCTTACCAACTCTTGGATAGGTGAGTTTTCTCTCACAACACCTTCCCAGCACTTACCTTCTCCATTCTCCTGAATTGCTTGTATTCAGGCTCTCATCCTTATATCTTTATTCAGCTTTTCCCTTAGCTGACTGCAGACACAATATTATGTTACCTCTAGGCAGAACTCATGGATAATAACTGTATACCTGAATCCCAAATTCAAAATACGAACATCCCAAGGTTCTTTGTTGTATCAGTAACAACCACAATAGCTAATATTTCTAAGTGTGTCATTCACTGTGCTGAGCACTATATACATATTTAATCATCTCGTATTTACAGTTCTATGAAATAAAATTATCATCTTCCTCTTATACTTAAGACAAAATGAGACACAGGATAATGAAGTGATTGTTCAAAATCCTAGAGATATCCAACATACAAAAATAGGAGGAAACTGTTCCTTCTCCCCAACATGGCTAGACACCCTCTTTTTCTGCCTGAAACTTATTGGAGCATATCAACCTCCTGATGGTTATCCCAAGTATTTAGGAGGTTAAGTTTCCCTTTTTGGGTTCCCAAATTTATATACTACTTTCAAACTTCAAGAGACCACGATTATTTTCTTCATTACTGTATTCTTCCTGGGAAAACAGTCAATAAATACTTCCTAAATAAATGAATTAATGATAGTGAGAATTCCACTGGCAGCAGAGAACATCACAAGTTTGGGATTCCCCATTATAGTGAAACTCTTTTTTCCAGTGTATTAGTCACTGGAGGAAAGGAAGCTGGAAAATAATCAGATGAAAACAAGCAAAGAAAAAGTGAATATGTTTGCAAGCTGTGATGGAAAATGGTATGGATTTCAGGTAATTTTGGAAGAATAAATAATGCTATTGTCTTAAAGTAAGCAGTAAATTGCATAGGATATGCCAGGCAAGAGTTGAATTTCTAGATAAAGAAAGTTTTAAGTTCTGATTACGAATAATTCAGAGTAGTCAGGTACCTGCAAGGAGACATGCCTACAATTAAATAAAGTGTTACGGATAAGAGGTATCTCCACAAAGAATCTGGTATCTTCTTTTGAGCAGGTCTTACAAAAATGCATAATGGAGGAGTGAAAACATTAAGATTTTTCATCTTGGGGAGTACAATGAGAAGGCATGAGCTAATTATACCTGACCTTTTATTCTGTAAAATGTATAGTGTATTGTGTGTAACTTCTAGCTGCCCTCTAGAAATTGTCTTAACATAGGGTATTTTGGGTACCCCTACAAAGATGTGCCCTTTAACTTCATTCTCAAGAGGCCATTGGTGAAGAAAGCTTGACACCCAAGTCATAAAGGATACACCCAAAGGACTTCCTTTCACTTTTGAACTTCTGCAACTTAACTTTTCACCCAAGTCCTTATCTCTGTTCTATCTTTATCTGTTCTACGTTCTCTAAACTTGTTTTAAGCCTTTTAAAAAACACTTTATGGAGATATGATTGATATACAAAAATATATGCATATTTAATGTATACAATTGGGTTTGGAATAGACACCTGTGAAGCCATCACTACAATCCATGCCATAAACATATTCATTGCTTCTGAAAGTTTCTGTTGCCTTCTTGTTTATTATTTTTTATAAGAATACTTAAGACCTATCTTCGGAAAATTTTTAAGTATACAATACAGTATTGTTCACTATAGACACTATTCTGTGTATGAGAGCTCTAGGATTTATCACTAAACAAAGTTTAGTGATGTCATTTTTAATAATTATATGACTCCCATTGATAGTCTTATAGATTTGTGCTTAGTTAATGTATTTCATATAGGTGACTCCATTTCTGACCAAATCCATGTCAGTAACAGGAGTCCTGAATCAGATGTGAGCAGAAATCCTGGATTAGGAAAGTGGATGAAATCATGTTGAAGAACACACGAGCAGAATACTGCCCAAGAGTAGCACTGGGAACTAGCAGGGCCATAAGGAAAACAAGCAATGGTCAAAGAATTGCTGCTTTCTGTAGAATTCTGGCTTCCAGGAATAATGGAGACCCAGGTTGGAAAGTAAGATTAAAAAAATCAAAGCCAGTGGCAGGTTGGGTTGCCAGGACCCGATGTTTGCAAAGACACTATGTTTTGTTTCCTACAGGCATTGGACCCTGAGCATGTAACAACAGACTTTGCAGGTATCATCCACTGGTGGAGTGGGAGCTCCTAATGTATTACTTATCTTAGCTCTCATTGTATTTAGAGTTGAGGTACAACTCAGCTTGGAAAAGATAAATCATTATTGTTTGTACTTGGATGAAATAAGTTTGGTGTTCATTGTTCAGTATCACTCAAGGTATAGTCTTCATTTAGGAGCTCTACCCTCAGGGGAAGTTAACAAACAAGATTTTAATAGAATGAATGTGTGAGGAATGATTAACACTTTAAAAGCAAGATTTGCAACATGTGTATTATTATCCCTTTGCCTTAGCATGGGTTTCTCTGTGCTTGACAAGAAATTATGTGCAGAAGAGTCATTCCTGAGAACAAAAATGAAGGACTAGGAAGAGTGAGACAAGGAAAGAAGAAAAACCAGACTGTAGGTGCAATATCAAGATTCCCGCTGTGAGAAATGGGGAATCAATTTTGCCCCCACTGTGAGAAATGGGGAATCAATTTTGCCAGAACTTCCCAAGAAGTATACAAAATGCTACCCTAAATTATCTGTCCAAAAGTCATGCGTGCATTCATCATGACATCAGCCAACATCAAGTCTTTGGTGAAAGGTTGCTCGTAGGAATACTTGATCCCCCATATTTCATGTATGCCCAGGGCCCTGGAAAGCACCCGCCAGCTTCCTAGTGTCAGTTAAACAAAAGCAAGCTGGGCAGTATACTTACGGTGAGATGCTATCAATGTAAAATAATTATTGTTATGGACCATCCTAGCTACAAATAAAATGAGAGGCTGGTAGAGGGAACATGACATGGACCCCAGAGGCATTGGGTACAACCCTTTCCATTAAAACAATTATTAGGTCCTTGTATCTACCCTAGGGATTTAAGGTAAAATGTGAATAAAAATGAAAAAGGTGATTACTCTAACCTTAACAATAGGAAACAATTGTAACAGACTTAGAAGTTAAAACAGGAGAAAGATTACAGGCATTGTGATAAATCTCTATATGGGAGTATTATATAATTATTAAAAATGACATTTCTGAAGGATTAGTAAGAATATGGGGAAATGTTCCTAGTGTAACATGAAGTTGGGAAAAATAATACAAATTTATATACACAGAATGATCACACCATATAAAAGTAATCCCCAAAATATCAAAATATAAAAGTGGTAATATTGGTTCTTAGGACCAAAGGTAAAAATTTTTCCCTACTTTTTTATAGGAACTTTAAGTAGAAATCATAGTGGTTCCATCAACTACATTGTACATGGCTATTAATCCTCTCATCTAGAGTCTTGATCCTCATTGATAATATCAAAGTCTGTGGTGCTTCCCATGCATCCTATGTCCTAAGTGCTTAGTCTCATCTTAGCATGGTGGGGGCAACTGTCTTTATTGCACTCCTATCTTATGCCTCTTTTCCTAAGCCCTCTCCATATGACATTGTTTCTTGCTCCTCTTTGGCCCTTTGGAAAACACTTAACTTCATTGTTACTCCCAACTCTACTTCCTACTTACTTATCAAGTAGCTTTTCCTAATCTGATCCTTGCCCCTGCCTTTCCTGTCTGAGTTAGGCGATTCTTCTGTTCAGTCCCATAAGACTTGGTACTTGTCATACCTTAGCACTGGTGATGCTGTTTTGCGTTGTGTATGTATGTGTCTTGTACCCTATTACTAACTAAAAGCCCATTACATGCATTATCTCATTTAACCATCACAACTCCTTTATCAAATAGCTATTATCATGAACTTTGTTTTGTAGAAGCATAGAGAATGGTAATAACCTGCTTAAGGTCTAATACATAACATATTGAAGGCCAATATCTAAACCACGATCAGAATATAGGACAGTTTTCACTTCAAATCCAATTTTTAACCATTGTCTCCTAATAGGGACAATGATCAAAACAACATAAAACAAAAGGATTCTGATAATTTATTGGCTGCTTTTTTAGGTTTTGCTAAACCAGTGTATATTCTTTCCATTAACATAACTAATCTGATCAGAAGTGGCCAATAGTTCCTGCATTTAGTTCTAAATTAACAAAATATCAGTTAAGTTAAATGTCCAAAAACGACTTAAGTAGCCATAATAGGAAAAAAATACCTAAGTGAATGTACTCAATTAAGCCATCAGCAATTAAATTTATGTAGGTTAAAATACCTATATGATACTTCTATGTGAAAAGGCAAGATATAAAAATGTATATACAGTATTATATACTGAATATATGCACACACATACACACAAGCACATATAAAACTAGAAGCAAATAAACCAAACTATTAGATTTTTATAAATTCTAGAATTATTGATTTTATTTTTATTTTTCTATATTTGTCAAATATTTTACAATAAAATCTATTATTTCTATAATTAGAAAAATAATTAAGCTTTAGTATTTATTCATTTATGTAATTTATACATGAATTTATGTGCAATATTTGGCCATAAATTAAGAAAGTTTAACAAGTGGGAAAAAATGGTTACAAACCATAGTTACAAGTTTGATTGTTTTACCTAGAGCAGAATTTGAATGAACTCGCAGGGAGGAAGTAGGCAATTAACTTTTTAATGAAAAATATATTCAATATACTTATTTTGAATCCTATCTTGGTCTGGGATTTACTTATTTTGAAAAATAAATAAGTAAATTCTGTTTATGGTTTTAAAGTTTATTTTTAACCTTGCATTGAATCCAAGAAAACAATGATGCAGCAAAAAAACCAGGAAAGATCAAACTGTCAAACGCATGTCAACCATACCAATTGATTGAATAAATCAGCAAGATCTAAAATTAAAGTTGTACAAATTACAGCTCATAAAACAAAGGCAATACACTTTTCTTCATAAAGCCCACTAGCTATTTTCTACCTATTTTCAATATGAGGTGTGAATCTTGCACTCAGTTTGCATCACAACCCACCAGGCAAAGCTTTTCAGCAACCCACTGATAGGAAATTGGGGATCTAAACAAGCTGGATTAACTCCTTTAAGAAAGCTGGAACACTATTCTGGAACCAAGTCTGCAGGGGTCAAGAAAGCCAGAGCTTTATTACTGAATCTCAACACCTTTGAAAACTAATCTGTTCAGGATGTATTGTCCATTCACATGCTGCTCGAAATTTAGGCTAACACTGTGAACAACACCAGCAAAAAAAAAAAAAAATCTTGCAGCTGTGTTTGTAGTGGAAAAAACTGTAGACATGAAGCCAGGGAACCTATGTTCATATTCCAGCCTGATTATTTGTTAGCTGTGTGTCATTAAATGGGTCACCCAACCTCTCTGGATTTATAAAATTATTTATGAAATGGGACTATCTAAACTGCAAATAATTAGTTTTGCAGTTTTACATATTTGATAAAATGTACATATCATAAAGGAAATAGCATATAGGAGCTCCCTTAGAAACAAAGTTAAAATGACTGCAAGAAGACAGGACTCATTAGCAACAATGGTTTCTTGAGGATGATAGGATTACGGGTGGGATTTCTACAAGCTTCTTTATCCTCTTTCTTTACACTCCTATGCACTTCTCTGGAAGTACAGAGATTTCAAACAATCATTGAAATAGTCTGGATTGAAATCACATGCCACTCCCACCTTCCCTTCTGGTTACAAAATACTGAATGGTTACATTTCCAAATTTCTCCAGTGGTCAGTCTTTGGCATAAGATCAAACACCACAATATGTCTTAGAAGGGTGTGAGAAAAGGAAAGCAGACCACAAGAACTTAAGGGCTCTGGCAATCTGAACTATGAGGTGAGTTTGGAGAGGATGATTTAAAATAAATGAGGAAAAAAAGCCTCTGGCTTTTGGCAAGAGCACATGAACTATCACTGCATGGCTATCCTGCCTCTGTGCCTCATCCGGCTCCATTAGGAAGGGGTGGATATTTGCTTGATTTGGATTCAGTATTTGGCTGCTCTTCAAAATATCCCATCTATTTCCAAATGAGTACTGGCTTCTTTCAGACCTCCAAATCATAAGACATTTAAGATCAGGGTGAAGGCCCTGTGGCATAGTGACATGGGATACTTACTGTGGCCTCTTGTGAGATGTTTATAATGAGACATTAAGCCACTATGGGTGTTTTCTGCGTTTCCCCCTTACCGATGTGGAATTCTTAGAAGACACCTCCCCTCCTGAAGAAGGATCAATTGTGGCTACTTCCATCTTTTCAAGTTCCCCCACAGGCTCCTGATGTTTCCTGATATCTAGATGAAGGGGGGCACTTGAGGCCACAGCAATTTGCTGCAAGGCAGCCTCTCTTTTGGCAGTACTAAGAATCACTGTCTTGTCTAGGAAAAAACAGCCCAGCAACCGCTTCTATTTCCATTGTTCTCTATGCTGGGTGGGTTTGCAGGAAAGTTACCTCTGAGCAGATGGCGGTGCTGCTTGGTGGCTGGATTTCATGTTCAGCACACCAATGAATCGAGGTTTGCATGTTCACACTGTGCACTTCTTTGTATCTGGCACAAATTGCGTATTTTTTAACAGTATTGCCTATGGATATGGCCCACTTAAACTGCCTGTGTAGAAATCATGGCTCAATTTATGTCCTGTTCCAAACCTGCTGCAGAAGAGTCCACCATGCAAGAGACTGGTTTTTAATTGGCAGAAGGCAAAGAGATAGGTTTTTACAGAATATTTTAAAAATAACTATAACATTTATTGAAATAAAATATTGGATAAAATTCAAGATATATATCAACTCAATGAAGAGATGCAGGAAGCTGAGGTTGAAGTTGTAAGCTGAGAGAAGCGAAGAAGTATAAAAGGTACAGAGGAAGAATATTTACCCTTGAATGGCTGAGTCTCTTACTGTTCTGCTCCAAACTTTCTTCTCATTCTACATTCTCTGTCTGCTGAATTCCAGTACCCTTGTCCTTTCAAAGCCCTCCTCTTTGCTGACCACCTATGTGTGAAATGCACATTCCAAGTCCTAACCTGTTTCCACATTTCCCATTTCCTATGGCTTACCCAATATTTCTGGTAAGAAGGTACACAAAAGCTCACCAAATTAAAACATACAAAACCATCATCTTCTTCCCTAAACTTTATTTGTCTTCCTTTCCTATGTAGTTTGCATTATTCCCATCCACCCAACTGCCCACATGACAAATCTCAGAGTCGTTCTTGATATTTTCTTCCTCACAGCTAGTCAATCAGCAAGTCTTTGCAATGATACCACTAACATTTCTGTAACATCATCCTCCTTCTTGCTGCCCATGATTATTTCCTTTATCCAGGGCTTCTCCATCTCATCTCATTTAATGCAGGTCTTCTAAGTGGTCTTGCAGTACATGCTAACTATGCCACCAGTATTATCTTTCAAAAATATAGATTTCAGGCAGTTGCTGTGGCTCACGCCTGTAATCTCAAGGTTTGGAGAGGCTCAGACAAGAGAATCTCTTGAGGATGAGAGTCAAGAGTTCAAGACCAGCCCTGGCAACATAGCAAGATCTTGTCTTAAAAATGAATAAATAAATAATTTTTAAAAATTTAATTATATTTGGCCATATTATTTCCTATGTAAACTTTTCCAAAACTTCCATAGTTAATGGCAAGGTCCTCTGGGGCAAACAACCAGCCAAAACTGCAGAATTAAAAAAAGATACTCCCATACAATGCATGTCAATCTGGCTTGGTTAACTAATTATAGATTTCTTGTTAATTTTTGGCCAACCTCTCTCCCCACACTGCCTGCCCCTAGGTATGCAGCCCCCACATGCAGGCCCTCTCCATGCCCTTAGACCCCCTGCATTCTCACTCCCCTGTCTTCATTAATTCTGATTCATCTTCCTGGAAATTATAACCTTCCTCCTAGAGAGAATTAATTGCTTTCTCATCTATGTTTCCAGAGAAATTTATATATTCATCTCTTACAGCACTCTTCATGCTACATCTTTATTATTTATGTCTGTTTCTCCTGTAAGTTTTAATGTTCCAATGACATGGATTGACCCTTACTTATCCTGATATCCCAGGCCATATGCTGTGTGCCTGCCAAAGAGGAAGTGCTTCAAGATTATTCTCTGAAATGAATTAAGAAAATGCCTTTGTTGCTTGTGATGAATCAGAAGGCTACTTGACTAAGACTCCAAAGCCATGAATCCCCAAATATTTACTGCCAGCACTAAGACACCTGAAAGAGATGTAATAGGGTCCAGAATCCCCCAGCGAAATTCAACTTGTTTATTACCATAGGGCTTTCGCCTGCAAAACCTGCCCTTGTCACTCAAGCTGAATATGTGAGATTTAAAGACATTCTTGGCTGTAGCCTAAGATTTAGCCCATTTTTTTCTGCTTTAACCCTTGGGATCTCATGGAAGAAATGGATAGAAAATGCAACCCAAAGCAAGAGACTAATTTTTAATTGGCAATTTATTATTATTACTCCCTAACACACACATTTATACACACATACATCCACCCTTAGTAAAAAGGCATGTTTTTTTCTTTGACTTTGACCCATATCTTTATTCCTTTCCAAGAGACTGAGATTTGACCTTGATTATAACTCTAGTTTTTATTTTTCCAAAAATTTCAAGTCTCTATTAGAGGTAGTTGCCAAGGCATTACTAAGTGCAAAGGCATGTAGTCTTCCATGGAATGTCCTTTCCTATTCTCTGGGGACTCTCAGGCAGAGAAGCAGATGGCATGAGAGTGGAAAGACACAGAAGCTTCTAAAATCACAGATACTTGATCAGAGCTAAGCACCAGCAAGATTACAGTGAAAAATACATTGAAGCAACAGGTTTGAGGCAGGGAAACCAGAGCAGAAGATGCTTGCAAGATCCCTGGAAAGACCTTCTGAGGTCTTAAATGAGAGTCCTGTTAGTGAGAAAAGAGAGGGGAGGTGGGATACCTCATAATAGAGTTATATGTAGTGGGAGCAATTATCAGTTGTACTTGTGTTTCAGTGACACTTATAAAAGACATGGTGCCAAGTGGTTTGCATTCATTAAATCATTGAAGACCTGGATAACCAGTCTATAAGGTATCATTTCTATTCTATATTAAAAAAACTAAGACCTAGAGAACATAGTAACTTTCACGAGGTCAGACACTTCTTCAGTGGCAGAACTGGGTCTTGAATTTTAGTATGATGGTCCCCAGAGATTCTACTCTTTTGCTTAGGAGGTAGCATTAGTAAGAAGTTTTAAAGAATGTCACACACAAAAGAGGAAAAAGCCAAAGCTGAGCATAGAACTTTATGACTGACAGCTTGGCAATCCCATTAGGAGAAGTGGGGCACAGAATAGGGAGGAACAAATATCCTGCTGGGATGAGTTCCATGCTAGGTGCGATAAGTTTGAGACATATATGATACATCTGCAGGGAGGTGTGCAATTGGCTGTTGCAGATGAGGACTGAACCCACCAGGTCATTTTCTCAAATGCTGTGAGGTTCAAATTTGGATTAGAAGAATGGGCATAGGGAGACAACCTTCAAAGGCAGATATATGAGTTAAATCTCAATACTTAAAGCTGTTTGAAACGGACCCCAGATAATGCAGTCCAGCTTCCTCTTCTCTTGCTTTTAAGTGAAAGAGACAATATATGTTTTATATTATTAAAGCCCTGGGCCTACAATCATTTCCTTCCTTTGTAAAATAATGATTTAGCAATAATTGGCATTTCCTCAAGAAAGCATGTACATTTGATATGGGGGTAGAAACCTAACTATTCCGATTTTTTAACAATATATCATATAGTACATCTGGCTAGTTCCCCAGATTTGTTCATGGTGGTGTTTGAAAGTTTTTCTCCATTCCTGCTTAAAGCAACATTAGTTGGTATTTTCACTTTTCCTTTCTTATCTACCTCTTTCTTTCCTTTCTTTCATCTTTCTTTTTTTTCCTTTTCTTCACTTTTGTTTCCTTTCTATTTTTTTTCTTTCTTTTTGTTTAAGATACAATTTTAATTCAGTGTGTTGGTCAGTGGGTTTGGTATCGTTTGGTAGGCAGAGTTTCTGGCTGGCACACTATGATAATCCTCCAAGGTACTATTTCTATTATACTCTTGCAGTAGGGATATACTAATCAGAATACCTTTATGTAATATAAAGACCAGAAAATGAGAATCAATATACATTTTAAAGTAAATAGTTCTAAGAGATTCATTGTTACATGTAAACTAATCACAGAGACTCAGAACA
The DNA here is from genome assembly GCF_049354715.1 of Callithrix jacchus. Taxonomy (NCBI): domain Eukaryota; kingdom Metazoa; phylum Chordata; class Mammalia; order Primates; family Cebidae; genus Callithrix; species Callithrix jacchus. The sequence continues at coordinate 97,439,045 of NC_133508.1, forward strand.
CTCCTCAAAAAAAGAAAATCTTTGACTATACTATCGTGTGCCACATAATGAAGTTTTGGTCAATGACAGACCATGCACATGAAAGGAATCTCATAAGATTATAATGAAGCTGGAAAATTCCTCTTGCCTAGTGACATTGTAGCTGTCATAACATTGACACATGTAACACGTTACTTACGTGTTTGTAGTAATGCTGGTGTAAACAAACCTACTGTGCCTTTAGTCATATAAAAGGATAGCACATAGAATTATGTACAGTACATAATACTTGAAAATGATAATAAATGACTGTGTTGCTGGCTTATGTATTTGCTATACCATTCTTTTTATGTTTATTTTAGAATGTATTCCTTCTACCTATATAAAAAAGAGTTAGGTGTAAATCAACTTTAGGCAGGTCCTTCAGGAGATATTCCAGAAGAAGGCATTGCTGTCATAGAAGATGACAGCTCCATGTGTGTTATTGTCCCTGAAGACCTCGCAATGAGACAAAATTTTGGGGTAGAATTTAGTGATATTGATGATCCTGACCCTGTGTAGGCCTAGGCTAATGTGTGTGTTAATGTTTTTCTTTTTAACACAAAAAAATTTAAATAAAAATAAATAAACAATTAAAAAAAATTTTTAAAGCCTTGCAGAATAAGGAAACGAATAAAGAAAATATTTTTATATAGCTGTATAACACGTTTGTGTTTTAAGCTAAGTGTTATTAAAGAAGTGATAAAAAGTCTTAAAAAGTGAATTTTTTAAGGTAAAAATGTTACAGTAAGCTATGGTCAGTTTACTACTGAAGAAATAAAAATATTTACTTATAATTTTTGTGTAGCCTAAATGTACAGCATTCATAAGGTCTACAGAAATATGTAGTAATGTCCTAGACCTTCACATTCACTCACCACTCACTCACCGACTCACCCAGAGCAACTTCAAGTCCTGCGAACTCCATTTGTATTAAATGGCCTATAAATATGTACCATTTTTTGCCTTTTATATTTTTGCTGTTATTACTATGATTACATATTTCTAGATACACAAATACATATCATTGTGTTACGATTGCCTATAGTATTCAGTACCGTAATATACTCTACAGGTCTGTTGCCCAATAGGCTCTACTTTATAAACTCTATATACTATACCATACACTTCATTGCCTATATGCAGTAGGCTTTGCTATCTAGGTTTGTGTAAGCGCACACTGTGATTTCACACAGTGATGAAATTGACTAATCATGCATTTCTCAGAACGTATCTTCATCATTAAATGACACATGACTATAGACAGAAGAATAAAAATAAGTGGATTAGGAGTAGATGGAAGTTTCCAGTTGGAAGAGACTTATAGATTCAGATGCATGTGAATTTAATCTCAGTCTAATTCAACAAATATTTTTAGCATCTATTATTTACAAGATTTTCTTCTTAGTACCATGTAGAATATAAGAAAGAAAAAGCCATATTGTCTCTGTCTTAAAGAAGCTTTTATTCTAATAAACAGTAGACTGGGATTGGTAAACACGTGGCACATGTTTCATATATTCTAATCTTTTTTTATGGCAGACATTCCTTCTCACAGCATTCTTTTGCACTAAGCTGGACAAGATCTCACACTGTTTTGATATTGTGATCCAGGCATTACCACCAATCAATCTAATTTGGCAAGTGAAATAAAATCTATTTGTCCCTCAGGGCCAGATAGATGCATACAAATGAACATTTCAGACAAATTTTATTAAATGCTATATAGAGAATCAATATCATCTTTCAAGAAGAGAGAAGATTGGAGAGATTAATTTGAAATGGGTGCTTTTCAGGAAGATTCCATGGAGAATGTGGCATTGAGCTGGACATTGAAGGATGAGTATATCATTCAATCATTCATTTAACAACACCTCGCAGATCCCCTGGTACACCAAGCACTATGCTGAGTACCAGAGCTCAATGCTGCATTTGATTCAAGTCCCAGTTCTACTGCTGAGTTTCACTAGAATAATTTAGAAAATCCCTGAAACTCTGTGGCCCTAAGTTTCCTCATCTGTTTGGTACAGACAAGACGAGATGATTATTAGAATACCTTGTGGCTCCTTAAAGTCTGTAATACTATGGAAGTTTTTCTGGTCAGAAGCATGAGAAGATCAACAGCCAGCACTCTTTTCTAGCATTCCCTAATCCAAATTATATTATAGTCTGTCAAAGTATCTAAAGTCTCTTCTTGTAGTACAGGAGTAAGGAAAAAGCTAATGTGGTCAAGATGGAGCACAAACTCTCATCCCTTTCCTTAAGGGAACAGAGCTGAAGAAGGAGAGTCTTTCTGCACATCAGTGTTTGGTAACTAGTCATGGTAGGCCAGCTGCTGATGGAAGTGATTTCAACTCTTAGTGTTTCAGCAGCAGGAAGGATGGGCCCTGCACCACACAGGCACTTAGGGACACAGCATTTTTCTAAGTTCTATCCTGGTCATCCCGAGTGCCTCAGTGTCCTCTGGCAAATCCCCCGCATGCAACCACCCAACAGAGAAATTGCCATGTGAAAGACATATCTGCCGTTAACTGCCTCACTCCAGATGTGACATAGATCCCTGCCACTCTCATTTCATTGGTGAGGATTGTCTCAAGACAACACTTAGAGGCAAGAGTGTTATCTGGAGAACATCATTCTCAGCAAACTGACACAAGAACAGAAAATGAAACACTGCATATTCTCACTCATAGGCGGGTGATGAAAAATGAGAACACATGGACACAGAGAGGGGAGTACTAAACACTGGGGTCTATAGGGGGAAAAGGGGAGGGCCAGTGGGAGGGGGAGGTGGGGAGTGATTGCCAGGGGAGAAATACCAAATGTGGGTGAAGGGGAGAAAGCAAACAAAGCACACTGCCCTGTGTGTACCTATGCAACTGTATTGCATGCTCTGCACATGTACCCCAAAACCTAAAATGCAATAAAAAAAAAAAGAGTGTTGCAGGTATAATATAGCTGCCAGAAGAAAAATAAATAAGATTTGGTGAATATATGGCATTTTCTCTATGACACTCTAACTGATACATACTGGATCACAATTTTTATCTCATCACTCAAAATATCTGTTCTTCTTTCTGTCAGTTGAGACTGGAAAGACATGCTCGCAACATTGCAGAGGATGGGATTTCTTTATTGGTACTAGAACTTTTCCTGAAAAAGCCATGGTTAAATGAGGTGTTCCCAACATGTTTATTTTTGTAATGAATAATCCAAGTTCAGGACAGGTAAAGTAATGGTTCCCCAAAGATGTCCACATTCTAATCTCCAGAACCTGTCAATATGTTACTTTACATGGCAAAGGGGACTTTGCAGATGGAATTAAATTAAGAATCTTGAGATGCAAAGATTATCTTGAATTATTCAGGTGGTCGCAATTTAAGCACAAGGTACCTTATAGGTGAAAGAGGGTGGCATGAGAGTTAGAGTCAGAGAAGGAGACATGATCACAGAGCAGAGATCAGAGTAATGTGATATGAGACAGACTCCACTGGACAATAATTACTTTGAAGATGAACAATTTAAAAAGGAAAGGAAATGGACAAGCACAGTTCTGCTGATACATTGACTTTAGCCCAGCAAAACCCAGAGTTCACTCAATGACCTTGAGAACAGTAAGATAATAAATTTGTGTTGTGTTAAGCCAAGTCTGTCATCATTTGTTACAGCAATAATATAAAAATAATATAGAGAGAAAGGACCAAAATCAGTAATAGCTAATATTTATTGAGTGTACCATATGTTCCAGGCATTGTTCCAAGTCTTACAATTGTTAACACATTTAATCCTTTAGTACTATTTTTAGTCCCATGAGGCAATGAGGAAATGGGTACAGAGAAGCTAAGAAACTTTCCCAAAGTCACACGACTAGTAAGTAAAAGAGCTACAATATTTATCCATCACTGGGATCATATCATTAAGGAAAAGTCTGATATGATAGATTGGCCAAAACACACACACACACACACCCACACACACACACACACACACACGCACCACAATATTTTACAACTCCTTCCTTCAAAAACCCATGAGCTGAAATTGCTAATATTATTTTCAGCAAATCTATAAAGATGAAAGCTAATCATATTGTTTGGGATCTATTTTTCCAAACCTTGTATCTGGGCTTCTTCATGTGATTTGTTTTGTCCAATAGAACATCAGCAACATAATAGAAGCAGAAGCTTTAAAAAGTGATTGCACACTGGAGTTTGTGTTCTCTTGCTGTTTTTGGAACCCAGTCACCATGGAAAGGAAAAGCCAGAACTGCTTATCAGGTGGTATAAATATGTGACTCAGTTGCCCTTGTCACCCTATCCAAATTCCAAATAGGTGATTGAAGCCATCCGAGACCACAAAGCCTCAATTAGCCCTCTAACTGGCTGTACCACATGAGTGAGTCTAGATAGGACCTGCAGAAGAACCACCCAGCTGAGCCCAGACCAAACTGCCAGCACAATAAAATATGAAAACAAATAACGAATGTGTTAAGCCACTCCGTAGATGCATAGTTTGTTACATAGCAAAAACTAATTCAAAAACATGGGCATTGAGAAGTTACAACATTTTGGAAATTATATTCAATATCTCAGGCCTTTTCAGCTAACTACTGGCTGACTCCTAAGGAATTAGTATTGGGGTTGATGATTGAACTAATTTGCTATCTTCCAAATCTCTTTATAGGTTTTCTGAAAATAAAAGTAGCAATCTCAACTACTGTGCTCTTAAATAAAAAGAAAGGTACTACTTTTAACCAAAATCATAACTGGCATAATAGGAATATTATCTATACAAAAATTTAAAATGTCTATTTAGCATTAACAACATCTGCAGTTTTGTTAAAATGCTTAGCACTTTTGTCTATGAAGATCTTAATGTCTTTTTTGCCATAGTTCTCCAGTTTGATTTTAGTATCTTTAACAAACAGAAACTCTGTATTATTTTTTTTTAAGAAAAAAAGTGCTTAGACATAACTTAGAAACATTAGAAGGCAGTTTCTTTTAAAACACAGAGGAAAGTTTTCTAGGAGTATGTACTATGGAAGACTTACAGGACCCCCAAGAGAAAAGTCCCATAATTGTTGCTTGCCACCTCAGTGCAATTTACTATAGTGCATTTTTGACCCAAAGCCAGTCCATCACCATACCCCAGATTTTTAAATGTTTAAGATGAAAATTCATGATTCCAGAAACCACACCACTGCAGTTCTTTAACAAGCCCCATTCCATTATTCAAAGTAGTTTATATGATCCTAGAGTCACCAGAAAATCTTATATCTTGCCTTTGGTTCCACTCGGAAAATTAGGCCTCCCTATTTCCCACAAACTTCTAAAGAAACTATACAGAAATCACATTGTTTTTGTAGAAGTCACCAATAATGTTTCACATTTTAAGCAACTCAAAAAAAGAAGCCTGGGTTCTGGCTCACTCAGTGATTTATGACTAACCTCTTCTGAGCAATTCCTATTTATGCATTCATTTGTCGTGTCTCTGGATGATATATTTTTGGCAGCATCACTGGACACAGTATAGAGGGTCCCAATTTTCCCCTGAACCATAAGAAAACATTTAGCAGAAGTGAAATGATATTGCCTTCTAATTTTCTTGTAGAAATCTGTGGTTTGTGTAACATGACTCAGTCCAGTTCTGATTAATGGGGATGCATTTTGTTCCCTGCAATAGCCAAGTCCACAGGTATTAAAAGCTCTCACAATCCAAATACTGGAATTAAATGCAAAGCCCTGAGCTCAGAATTTACTGCTCTAAGGAAGAGATTACAAAGGAATTGGAAATAAATCTAAGTGGTAAATTTAAGGAAGTTCCTGAGCTACTGTTTCCTCCTGCAACGGATTCCTGCGACCCTAGCTTGATAAACTGCTTGGATAAGAACTGGCCCCAAAGTAACCTTTGTACTAGCAGTGATGTAAGGAATGACTCTACATAACTATGGGAGTATCACATATGAATCTGTGGGCTGATGTACTGTATACAAGATAGGATTATCCTGTTGAGACTGTCAATAGTGAGGTCATGCCTAATGTCAGTCACCCTCAGACAGGAAGCCTGAACACAGAAACCATTCCTCTCAGAGCATTACTCTGACCACATAAGTATGGCTGCTCAAACTGTGATAGCTTTCTGATGCCCATGAAAATAAACTAAAAGGCCTTTTCTGGATGTTAAATTATCCCCCAACATTTAAATTCTCAAACCCTACTTTTAAGCATTACATTTCCTTTATGTGATCTGACTTCTTATTCTTTCCCTCCTGCTGCCATTGTTCATCATGTTTCCCCTTACTGGAAATAGTATCTCTTAGGTTTCAAGGCTCTCCAGTGCTACTTCCTCATTGTCATGGTCCTCCTGCCCTCAGCTAGAAGTGATGTATTTATCCTTTTAAATGCTCTAGCATTTTCTGCATGTTTAAAAAATAAGTTGTATTGTGTATATTTAAGTTACACAACATAAGATACATACATATAGTAAAATGGCTACTATAGCGAACCAAATTAACATATTCTTTATCTCTCATAGTTACTCATTCCCCCACCTTCCCATTGTCCCATGGCCAGAGCATCTATATTCTACTCATTTAACAAAATCCAAAATATAATACACTATTATTAACTATAGTCCCTCATGCGTTACACGATCTTTCAATTTGTTCATCCCACATAGTTGATACTTGTATCCTTTGACCCCAACCATAGTAATCATTATTTTATTCACTATCTCTATATACAAGACTTTTTTTTTTTAGATTTCACATGTAAATGAGATCATGCAATATTTCTTCCTTTTTCTATGTATGGCTAATTTTACTTAGCATGTCTCCCAGATCCATCTATGTTGTGTCAAGTGGAAGGATATCCTTCTTTTTTAAGACTGAATAATATTCCACTGTATGTCTATATGCCAGTTTCTGCATTCTTTCTTCCATCGATGGATATCTAGATTGTTTCCACATCTTAGCTATTGTGAATAATTCTGGAATGAACATGGGAGTGAAGATATCTTTATTAGGTAGTAGTTTCATTTCTTTTGGGTATGTACCTTGAAGAGGTATTGCTGAGTCATATGATAGTTCAATTTTGTATTTTTTTAGGAACTTCCATACTGTTTGTCTTTATGGCTGCACTAATCTGCATTTTCAGCAACAGTGTACAGGATTCCCTTTCTCCACACCCTTGCCAACACTTGCTGTCTCCTGTCCTTTTGATAATAGCTATCCTAACAGGTGTGAGGTTGTATATCAGAGCAGTTTTGTTTTGTATTTCCCTGATGACTAATGATGTTGAGCACATTTTCATGTACTTATTGACTATTTCTATGTCATATTTGGAGAAATGCCTATTAAAGTCATTTGCCCATTTTTAAATTGGAGGCTTTCTGTTATTAAATTATGAGTTGTTTATAAATATTTAATATGAACCTCTTATCTGATATATGGTTTGCAAATATTTTTTACAATCTATAGGTTGCCTTTTTACTTTGTGGTTTGTTTTCTTTGTTGTGCAGAAGATTTTTGATTTGATATGGTCTCATATAGTTATCTTTGCTATTGCAGCCTGAGCTTTTGGTGCCGTATCCAAGAAATCATTGCCAATGCCAATGCCAATGTCAAAGACCTTTTTCCCTTTTTTTCCCTTATTTTTCATTTTTTTGAGTCAAGCTTACTCTTTTGCCCAAGCTGGAGTGTAGTGGTGTGATCACAGCTCGCTGCAGCCTCCACTTCCAAGTGTCAAGCAATCCTCCTGTCTCAGTCCCCCAAAGTGCTGGTATTATAAGCATGAGCCACTGTGCCTGGCATCTTCTAGTAGTTTTATAATTTCAGTACTTGTATTTATATCTTTCATCTATTTTGAATTAATATTTGTAAGTGGTTTAAGGGTCAAATTTTATTTATTTTGTACATGGAAATCCAGTTATTCCAGCATCACTTATAAAAGAGGTTATCTTTTCCTCACTTTGTCTTTTTGGCACCCTTGTCAATGATTTTTATATTCTCTGTTTGATTTAATTATTCAAGGGTTGTTTTGTTGGAATAAAGGATCTTTTCTCTTTATTGTGATACTTTTCTTTTTATTCTGTGTGTATCTGCTATAGATTCTTCCTTTGTCATTACCATGAGGCTTACATAAAACATTTTATAGTTATAATAGAATGTTTTATATATACCTTAACTTCAGTTACATGCAAAAACCTTAGACTTTTACTTCCCCCTGCAATATATATTTTTGATATCAAAATGTATATCTTTTTATATTATGTATTTCTTAATAATTTATTGTAGGTATCATTACTTTTGACTGATTTTACTTTTAACCTTCATACTGGAGATATATGATTTACAAAGTGCTCTAACAGTATTACAGCATTCTGATTTTGACCATATATATATATATATATATATATATATATATATATATCTTTATCAGTGAATTTTACACTTTCATATATTTTCATGTTAGTAATTTGCATCCTTTTGTTTCCACTTGAAGATCTCTCTTAAACATTTACTGTAATGGGCAGGGCATGGTGGCTTACACCTATAATCCCAGCACTTTGGGAGGCTGAGGTAGGTGGATCACAAAGTCATGAGTTCAAGACCAGCCTGGACAAGATGGAGAAACCCCTTTTCTACTAAAAATACAATAATTAGCTAGGCATGGTGGCAGGCACCTGTAATCCCAGCTACTCTGGAGGCTGAGGCAGGAGAATCACTTGAACCTAGGAGGCGGAGTTTGCAATGAGCCAAGATGGCACCACTGCACTCCAGCCTGGGTGACAGAGCAAGACTCCATCTCAAAAAAAAAAAAAAAAATTACTGTAATGCAGGTCTATGGTGAGGAATTTCTTCAACTTTTGCTTGTCTAGAAAAGATGATTTCCCCTTCATTTCCAAAGGACAGCTTTGTTGGGTATAGTATTAACATGGTTTGACTCTGCATTTCCTCCCAAATCTCATCTCAAATTTCAATCCTCATGTGTCAAGGGAGGGATCTGGTGGGAGGCAATTGGATCATGGATATGGTTTCCCCATGCTGTTCTCATGATAGTGAGGGAATTCTCATGAGATCTGATGGTTCAAAAGTGGCAGTTTCCCCTGTGCACGCTGTCTGTCTCTCTCTCTCTCTCTCTCTCTCTCTCTCTCTCTCTCTCTCTCTCTCTCTCTCTCTCTCTCCTGCTACCATGTAAGATATGCCTTGCTTCCCCTTCACCTTCTGCCATGATTTTAAGTTTTCTGAGGCCTCCCAGTCATAAGGGACTGTGAGTCTTAAACCTTTTTTTTTTTTTTTTTTTTTATAAATTACTACTCTTAGGTAGTATCTTTATAGCAGTTTGAGAATGGACTAATATAAGTATTATTGGCTGATGGTTTTCTTCCTTTCTTACAGCACTTTGACTAGGCGATAGTTATCCTACTGTCTCCTGGCCTAATATGTTTATGATGAGAAATCCACTGATACAAGTTGAGCATGCCTAATCCAAAAATCCGAAATCTGAAATACTCAAAAATATAAAACTTTTTGAGTGCCAGCATAATGCCACAAGTGGAAAATTACATTTTACCTCATGTGATGGGTCACAGTCAAAATGCAGTCAAAACTTTATTTTATTACAAAATAATTTAAAATATTGCATCTAATTACCTTAGGCAATGTATGTAAGTTGTAAATGAAACAAAAATGAATTTTGTATTTAGACTTGGATTGTATCTACAATATATCTCATCACATACATACAAATACTCCAAAATCTGAAAAAAAAAATCTGAAATCTGAAACACTTCTTATCTCAAGTAGTTTGGATAAGGGATACTCAACCAGTAGTCTAATGGGGATTCCCTTACATGTAACTTGACATTTTTCTCTTTGGTGCTTTCACTTTCTTTCTTTGGAGCTTTTAAAATTCTCTGTCTTTGACTTTTAACAGTTTTATTATAATGTGCCTCTGAGAGGACATCTCTGGGTTGAATCATTTGGAGAAGGTTTAAGCTTCATGAATCTGAATATTCATATTCCTCCAATGTTTGAGAAGTTTTCAGCAATTATTTTGTGAAAAAATCTTTTTGTTCCTTTGTCTCTTGTCCTTCTGATATTCCCATAATGCAAATGTTTGTTTGCTTAATGGTGTCCTGCAAGTCCGGCAGGCTAATTCCACTATTTTCTATTCTGTTTCCCTTTTTTTCTCTTACTGGGAAATTTCAAAAGACCTATATTCAAGTTTAGATTTTTGTTTATGCTTGATCTAGTCTATTATTGAAGCTCTCTGTTTTATTTTTTTATTTTACTCATTGAATTCTTCAGTTTCAAGATTTCTAGTTCTTAAATGATATTTAGTTCTATTAAATTTATGATTCAGATCATAAATTGTTTTCTTGATTTCATGGAATTTTCTGTTTTCATGTATATTGCTGAGTTTCTGAAAATTGTTATTTAATATTTCTTTTCAGGAAATTACTACATTTTCTTTTCTTTGGAGTTAGTTACTAGAGAATGATTGTGCTCTTTTGCTAATGTCATGTTTCCTTGCTTTTTTGTGATTCGTGTGTCCTTGTGTTGATATCTGCTCATTCTGGTGGAATAATCACCTCTTTCACACTTTACAGAGCTGCTTTGTAGGGAGAGACTTACAAGCAGATGGGTATTAGTATACCAGTTAGGAAGGGTATGATTTCTCTTGTTCCCATTAGATACAGTGTTCCAGCCTCTACACACATTCTTCAGCTACAATCAATCCCAGCAATGACTATAGGTGTTTCAGTGGCCTAGGCTGTAGGAATTTATGGCAGCAGTAATGACAGTGTAGATTATTAGAGTCCTCAGTAGAAAGGGCTTTGGGGGTCCCTCTCTTTTCATTTTTGCCACAATAGGGAGTATTAGTTAAGGAATCCTTTTTGGGGTTTGGACTGACATGGCCCACAAGCAGTGGCAGTGCCCTGGTTTCCAGGGCACAGATACTTACAATGGTCATGGAGCCAGTGTCCTGGGCTCAGGATCACACAAACATATTGTGTAACCTGCGTCTCGGGGCACATGTTTACTCTTTGAGACAGGGTTCAATGCACTCTCTGAGACAGGTTGGATGAGACAGGGCTGGATACAGACTTCTTGGAAATATAAGGCCTGTTACCCTGAGGTACCCCACCTCCCGGCTCCAGCAACTTGAGTCCAGGAAACTGGCTTATAGGTCAGGTCAGCTGTGACTCTGACCCTGGAGAACAGGCACAGCACTGGCCAGGCCCTGAGAAAGATATGGTGCTCTGGATGTTTTGAGTCCTGGAAGCAGGGTACAGCTGGAAATTGGAAACCAGAGCCAATAGGTACAGTGGCATCTTAGGAACTAGGGTATGAGAAACTGCTGGAGCCTGGGATAGTGGGACATAACAGTATCCCAGACTCTATGAGACAAGTTCTGGTGGCTGCAGGACCCCAAGATGGTGGATTGTAACTGTCACTTGGGCCCTGGAGGGGTAGGTGGGTAAGGAGCAGCACAGTGATAACTTCGCTCCCTGGGAGAAGGTTGTCTCTGCAGCTTAGACTCTAGAAAGCCAGCCCAGTTTCAGGGAAGCATTATGCTTGATATGGTTTGGCTCTGTGTCACCACCAAATTTCATGTTGAATGGTGATCCTTAGTGTTAGAGGCAGGGCTTGATGAGAGGTGATTTGATCGTGAGGATAGTTTCTAATGATTTAGTATTATCTCTCTAGTGTTGATCTCATGATAGAGTTCACAGGAGATCTGGCCTTTTGAAAACGTGTGGTACCTCCCCCTACCCTGTTTTCTTTCTTGTGCCCTGGCCATGTAAGATGTGCCTGCTTCCCCTTCACTTTCTGCCATGATTGAAAGTTTCCTGAGGCTTTCCCAGAACAGATGTCAGCATCATGCCTCCTGTACAGCCTGCAGAACAGAGGGCCCATTAAACCTCTTTTCTTTATAAATTGCACAGTCTAATATTTCTTTATAGCAATGTGAGACTGGACTAATACAGTACTACAGTAATTGTTGTTGTTGTTGTTTTAAGCTGCAGGGCAGGGTGTTTTGGATTAGCCAATGCTTTGTTTTGCTGAGGCACAAGGTAGTGCATCAGCTCGGGCACAGGAAAGTGCAACTTCTGTGGGTGGCCAAAGCACCAGTTCCCCAGAAGTTCAGCACATCTTTTAAGCTCAGGCACAGGTGAGTGTGACTGTCCTGGGCAGCAAAGCCACCGATTCCTCAGAGGCAGTGTACTGTTTCCCTTGAGGTCCTAAGGGGCAGGGCACAGCAGTGACTGGGAGGGATGGATGCAGCATCTCTGCAGCAGTTTGGTCCCATGGCATAGAGTGTAGTAGTAGCTCTGCTTATAGATGGTTAAGATTGTTCAGTGGAGACAAAGCCTCACAGGTGAAATGTCCTGGCTACTCATCCCCATAGCAGCACACACTCCAGCAGTGGTTCCAGTTCCAGGATGTCAGTGCAGAAGCCACCAGGGCCACAGAAAGAAGGCACAGGGTTGGCTCCTTCTCTGAGGTTCTACAGCTATGTGGAATCCAGGGAACTCTCTCAGCTGGGTCTCTTGCCTGTGAGGACTGTAGGAGCCTCCAGTGGTGAGAACTGTAGGTATCCAAGATTGTGGTGGAGGCTGCTGGGTCCTATCGTTTACCTTTTCCTCACAGAAAGAAGTACCTTCTAGTTCCAAGCTGATCCCATCTGTGAAACGGGTGAGGGAAGATGAGTTGTTTCCTTCCCTCCTCTAGGTAGCCATCCTGGGTTTCTGTTCTCTATAGAATTTCTGCTACTCCTTTGATATACTTCAGTGCTCTACTTCAGTTATTTTTCTTAAAAATATTCATTTATTCATTTCTTTGGCTATCTTTGTGAGAGGGCAAGCCCTAGGAGCTTCTTTCTAGTTGGCCATCTTGCTAATATCCTCAATGTTCTAAACTGTGATAGGACTTCTGTATTACACTGCTCATACTGCCATAACAAAATACCATAAACTGCATGGCTTAAAGAACAGAAATTAATTTCCTTACAGTTTTGGAGGCTAGAAGTTCAGAATCAATCTTTCAATGGATTCAGTATCAGGTGGAGTCTCTCTTCCAGGCTTGTTGATGACCATCTTCTTGCTATGTCCTCACATGCCCTTTCCTTCATGGAAGCAAGCAGATAGAGAGAGCTCTTTCATGTTTATTTTAATAAGATCTTTAATCCTATAGGATCAGGGCTCTATCCTGTGGCCTCATTTCACCTTAATTACTTCCTTAGAGGCCCTGTCTCCAACCAAATATAGCTACACTAGGGGCTGGAGCATCAACAGGAATTTTGAGGAGACACTTTCTGTCCATAATAAATATCTATTAATTTTTTTTTTTTTTGAGATAGAATCTCACTCTGTCACTCAGGCTAGAGAGCAATGGTGTGATCTTAGCTCACTGCAACCTCTGCCTCTGGAGTTCCAGTGATTCTCGTGCCTGAGCCTCTCGAGTAGCTGAGATTACAGGCATGCCCCACCATACCTGGCTAATTTATGTCATTTTTAGTAGAGAGGGATTTCACTATCTTGACCAGACTGGTCTCGAACTCCTGACTTCAGTTTCCCAAAGTGCTGGAATTACAAGCATGAGTCATCATATCTGGCCTCCTACTATTTATTTCTTTAAATAATTCAACAATATTTCTTAAACAACACCATGCCACTGTACCAGGCACTGGAACTAGAAAGAATAATAAAAAACAGTGTTTGATCTTAATGATTCAAAAACTGCTAGAGGTGATAAGAAGATAAAATAATACATTGTAACACCAAAAAGTAATTGGCATGATCAGTCACTATGGGGAGGTATATCCTTTTTTTATTTTTTAAGTTTGAGTTTCCCTCTTGTTGACCGGACTGGAGTGCAATGGTGTGATCTCAGTTCACTGCAACCTCCACCTTCCAGGTTGCCTCCCAAAGAGCTGATATTATAGGCATGTGCCACCACGCCTGGCTAATTTTTTTGTATTTTTAGTACACACAGGGTCTCTCCATGTTGGTCAAGTTGGTTTCATGACCTCAGATGATCCATCCGCCTTGGCGTCCCAAAGTGCTGGGATTATAGGCATGAGCCACTGCACCTGGCTGGGGATATGTATCTTATCTCTGCATTTGAGACTTAAGTTCCTTGAGCTAAGTGTAAAACATGTCACCTGAGAGAAGATGAGTAGAGATTTCAGTCCCTGACTCTTGATGAGATGTTTACCTCAACAGAGACTCTAGTTTTGTCTCTGAGGTATATATACCTATACAAAGGACACTCCAGAAAAATGCTCCCTTTTTCCTACTAGCCCTATGCTCAGTGAGAGTCCCTATATGGCTCTGTATCAGGCAACTCTGAGTTAAATAATTGAGGCCCTTTTTCAACATTTAATATTATACCTCCTCCATCCTATCCCATATCTAATGCAGAACTTGTCTAAACTACTCATTCCAGGCATTCTTCTGACTGGGAAACTCCTTGTTACATTTGGCCTTCCAAAGAAGTTCCCAAGATGCCACTTCCAGACATCATCTTAGTATGACCTTAGTCTGAGAGAATTCAAGGTCAGTCACAAAGTAGATCCATGTTTAACCATGCATCTTCCTGAACGTGCACCACTCCCTACGGTGGCTCCATTGTGCATACTTTAAAATATCTTTTTTTTTGTCCTGAACTGGGACAGAGAGCTCTCCTTTCCTGAACAGTAACCAGTGAAAGAGAGCTACAGACATTGAGATCTCCCTAGAAATCAGAGTGAGTGACTCACATCAAGGCCTGTCATTAATTTATCTCCACATGTATCACAATACCTAACCCAGCACCTGGTCCATAGTAGGAGCTCAGACAATGCTTACTAAATGACTAAGTGAAGCAATTACTGTCTTATTACCTGCCAATGACCTTAGTTATTTTTCTTAGATGTGGTCAAAAACAAACCAGATAATTTGATGTCTATAATTGGACTTCACAATCACTGAAGAAATCTCTCATACATTCTTTCTCCATTTGAGTATCATATACATAATTGGATTAAAAAATCCGCTGCAATACACAGCAGCTATAGGACTCCCAGAGGACTTCAGACAAGACACCTGCTGCTTTACTGCCCACATTCAACAATAGCCCAGATTGCTGGAACTAGCTATTCAGGCTTCCCATCAACAAGCTTGTTGCAGCAACCACTCCTTCAGCACAGAAGAACCTCTGAATGGAGTGTTGATCATATTGCATAACACTTTCCAGAAAAGGATCAGTGCATCAGAAAAGTGAAAAGGACAGTCCATCCTGATCTCCATCTTAACCTCTGAGCTCATTGGCAAGTAGATTTCCACTAAATTTATTCATCTCTCAACAACAAGTTATGGAGGTAGTTTGGTACATTAAGGCCTGGATTAAGATCTTTCTCCAATACCTTATTGTTAAAAATTTCAAACATAAAGGAAAATTGGAAACATTTCACTGTAAACACCCATATTTCTGCCACTTAAATTCCATAATTAACATTTTCTGTACTCAGTTTATTGTATACTATCTGTTGCTCAAAACCAAAATGCTCATCAATTCATTTTAAACTATGTTAAACTTTTGAAATCTCTGTCTTTGTGCCATAACACTTATTTTAATCTTTATAAATTCATTAAACAGTCATCTGTTCAGATACATGATCGAGTATCTTCTATATGTGAGGAACTTTGTTAGGCTTTCTGAGAGCCCTGCAGATAAAAAAAGGTTGTTTTTTATCTAGTTATGCATATGATACTCAGATGGAAAAAGAATGTGTGAGAGATTAGTTCAGTGATTGTCAAGGCCAATTACAGACATTAAATTATATGGTTTGTTTATGGCCATATCTAAGAAAAGTAAATAAGGTCATTAGTGGGGAATAAGACAGTAATTGCTTCACTCAGTCACTTAATAAGCATCATCTGAGCACCTACTATAGACCAGGTGCTGGGCTAGGTATTGATTATCTAAAGACTAAATAAAACAATCTTTCCTATGAAGGAGTGCCTGGTTGGATGGAGGATATTGTGGGACACAATAATGACCCCCAAAGATGTCCATGCTCTAGTCTCTATAAGCCATGAACATGTTAAGTTATATGTGTTAAATTATATGGCAAAGGGAATAAAGGTTGCACATGGAATTAACAGTTTCTTGGATTATACAGATGGGCCCAATGTAATCACAAAAGTTAGTGAAAGGGAGAAAGGGGAGTCAGAGATGAGAAAAAGATCTGACTATAGAAGAAAAGCACAGAGAAATGCAACATTCTTGGCTTTGGAGGTAATGGAATGGGGCCATCAACCAATGAATACGGTCTGGAAAAGGCAAGGAAATGAGTCCTCCCCTGGAGCCTCTAGAATAGAGTGCAGCCCTGCTGACATCTTCATTTAGCTCAGTGAAACCCATTTCAGACTTCTGAGCTACAGAGCTATAAGATAATAAATATGGGTTGTTTTAAGCCACTAAGTTATTGGTAATTTGTGATAGGAAACTAACACAGAGCCAGACATTCATGCGTGATTATGCTGCCATGTGCTATCTCCTATAATGTAAGTAGGCACACAATCACATTAGAAAACAGAGCACAGTCAAGAAAGAATTTGCATCCTTCTTGATAGTAAAAAAGGAGGAATCTATCAGGCAAACAATAGAAAAGGGCATTCTGAGCAAAAGGAACATTTTTGTAACGTCCCAGAGACTTTAAAAAATATGTTTTTGAAATGGTAAACTGTGGCAAGTTGTGCCAGTCATTCTTAATCCTATGGAAGCTTCTCTTTCTGTAACATTTTGTAGTGTCTTATTTATTGCTCTGAAATAAAAGATATAGATAACCCATCCCACATATATGTGTGTATATGTCATAACCATAATACAATGGATGAATAAAAGTTATAATAAAATATTATGTATTACGATATACAATTACTTTTTAGTCATAACTACCTTTGAATACACAATAGACATTTGCCTACATCTATACATATCTCACTGTAAATGCAGCAGATATAAGTGCAAACTCAAATGGGCGTGTTATATTGACAAATTCCATAAGCAGTGTTAGCATCAATGACAGTGTTTTTTAGAATCGGTGATGGAATGTTAATAAAGTTCTGTAAAACCGAATCACACTTTTAGTTAAATGTAAAAGGTCATTGCATTTCTTATAAAAATCAGTTTATAGTAAAAATCACATGAAAAGAAAAGTAAAACCTAAACAGATATTTAGGTAGAAGAACTTAGAGAAAAGATTATTTGCTCATGAAGCTAAAGGGTGGATGAGAAGAAGCCTTCCCTTTCTGGTTCTGGCTATCGCTGAGGAAGTGGTAGTGCTTGGAGCTGCTGTGGAATTATGAAGAGATAGCTATGGACAAAGCCAGCATGAGTCTCTGACGATGTCATTGAACTACTGATTTAACAAACCCTGGAAACTTCCTATGTTCAAAAGTATCAGATACTTTTTTTAATTGTTTAAGCCAATTCTATTTTCTTGCTACTGATTATAGCAAAAGCAGTGCAATAGATAAATGAATGGCTTGACTTTGCCCAGCAGTGTGTCACAGGCAGACCAGGTTGGGACAGATGCTGTTGTAAACCAAAACTAAAATCCTAAACTTCCCCAAGTAACTGAAAGGAGCCCCTCTGGGCCAAGAGGATTGCAGAGAAACCTGAAAAACTGAATCCCGGACATAAAGGGAAGGAAGGGCACACCTCATCACACCTGCTTCGTGTTGGAGGTTAGGCACAACTAACCAGCATTAATATTAAAATAGAGATCATAAGACTGACAAAACAGGCTCTTTGTGGTTATAAGATACCAAATTCTACCCTGACTCTGCTGTAACATCATGTGACAGATAGCAGACCCTGAAAGAAATAAACATATTTTACCCCAAAATATAATTTTTTTGACGTATTTTGAAATGGCCCTGCAAAGCTGTCTTTGGTGGAAGAAATTTGCCTTTGTAGAAAATCTGTATTACTGCAGCCAGACTTTTCTAAGATCTAGGAGAGACTAACTAAAAGTCTGACACTTTTTAAGGTTCAAAAGGACATTTACCATCTATTTTCTCTGAGGGCTAATATCTGGAGGCTTCCTCAACATAACAAGGACCTTGGCTTATACAGCCTCCTCTTAGCTTAACTAAAGCATGTCTTCGTACAAACTTCAAGTCTTTAGACAAAGCTTAACTCTTTCAACCAATTGCCAATTCAAAATTTTTGAATCTACCTATGACCTATAAGACCCCACTTTGAGATATTTTGTTTTTCCAGCCTGAATCAATTTATACCTTAAGTGTACTGATTTACATCTTTGCCCATAACTTCTGTCTCCTGAAAATGTATAAAACCAAACTGTAACCCAAATGTCTTGGGCATAGTTTCTCAGGACCTTTTGAAATTGTTCTCTGGGCCATTGTTACTTATAATTGGCTCAGAATAAACCCCTTGAAATCTTTTACAGTGTTTGGTTTTTTGATCAACACTGTTAATGGCCTATCCTTATCCTTCTCAGAGTAGCTAAGAGGATACAAGATAAACTGTGCCAAAAAAGGTGGTGGTCGGGGGGTACATGTCCACTCCTCTGTAATTGAGAGTTATTACTCACACTGTTTTGCAAGATAGGCACATGAGTTGTACATCAGATTCCTAGTACTGCTATAACTAACTATTCACAAATTTAGTGGTTTAAAACAATATAAATTTATTATCTAATCGTTCTAGAAGTTTGAAATAGGTTTTCTGGGATAAAATCAAGGTGTGGACAGGGCTGATTCCCTTCTGTAGGTCCCATGGGAGACTTCATATCCTTGTTCTTTCTGGCTTCAAAAGGTTGCCCACATTCTTTATCTACATTCAAAGCCAGCAATTTTATCACTCCAACCTCTGCTCCAGCCATGACATCTCTTCTCTGACTTCAACTTCCCTGTCTCCCTCTTATAAGGATGCTTCTGATCACATTGCACTCATCAGAATAATCCAAGTTAATCTTCCCATCTCAATCCTTAAAATAACCACATCTGCAAGGTTCCTAATGCCATGTAAGGCCATACATTCACAGGTTCCTGCCTACCACAAGTTGTAAGAGCATAGCACTTGGATTCAATGGTACCATATAGGTAGGAAAGCATTTTGAGAATTAAAAAACAAAAGAATTAGTTGTCCTTCCTTTCTCAGTTCAAAGTTTGTACCCATTCCCCTCTTTATGTATGATCCAGAGATCCTTTGTTTTTATAAATTACAAAAACCGAATACAAACCCACTTAAAAAAAAACAACAACTAGGATTGAATGGGTTGGTTCACAGAAGTGCTGGCTTCAAGCACAGTTGGGTACATATACTCAAACAACAACAGGATTATGACAATTTTTGTCCCTTGAGTCTGCTCTCCTCCTAGTTTTCTTCATTCCTGGGCAGATGGGTAAGAAGATGGCCATTAGCAGTCCTAGGAACATAGTAATATCCATGTTGTGTGGGGACCCCATGGAAAAGGATAGAAAAGAGACCCATATTCCCCGCAAATTTTAGCAAATTCCCAAAGCGGACCAGCCTAAACCAGGTTACGTGCTCATGTTCCAAGCTAGCATACTAGTACTAATTACTAGCATACTCAAGCTAGCATGATCAATACTAATTAAGTCATATGAACTGAGAATGAAGAGGAGTGCTTCTTCAAATCAGCACTGTGATTAGAGAAAGGGAGAATAAATGCTGGGCAAACAAAAACCACAGATGCCCTACCCAACTCCCTCTGGGGAAAAATTAGCTCTCTGGAGCCCCACTTAAGCAGGAGCACTTGGATGCTTGTGACTTCAGCTTCAGGGCCATGGTGGGCAAAGTGTCCTGGAAGTGACAAAGTGCTACACAGCCAAACCGCAACTGTATTTAGAGAAAGAACAGAGGTCTTTTTCATTCTAAGGCATGAGGATCAACCTGCTCTTCACCAACTATGCTTATTCTCCTTTTAATTTTTGTAGGAGGAGAAGTTTTTGCAATGCTTACTGAGAGTAAAAGGAACCACTGGAGGTTCTGAACCCCCTGGCTCATAGACAGATGTCCAAAAACTGAAAAATATAAGTGAAGGTTGCTGGCACAGGGATCCTTTCCTAGCATTATTCCATGGGTTTTAATAGACATAGAGGTTAAGCACAAAGGCTATGGAGGCAGATGTCTTGGGTGGAAACCCAGCTTCATTATTTTCTCATTCTGTGGATGCTCTTCTGTCTCCTAAAGCATATTTTCTTCATCTGTAAAACAGAGAATATAGTACTATCCATGTTGTGTGGGTATTTTGAAAATTAAATATTAGCTACCGTATTAGGAATGTATTAGTCCATTTTCATGCTGCTGATAAAGACATACCCGGAACGGAGCAATTTACAAAAGAAAGAGGTTTATTGGACTAAAATTCCACATGACTGGGGAGGCCTCACAATCATGGAGGAAGGGAAGGAGAAGCAAGCCATGTCTTATGTGGATGGCAGCAGGCAAAGAGAGAGCTTGTGCAGACAAACACCCATTTTCAAAATCATCAAATTTTCTTTCCCATTCACTATTATGAGAACAGCACAGGAAAGGCCTGTCCCCATAATTCAATCACCTTCCACTGGGCCCCACCGATGACACATGGAGACTTGTGGAAGTTAAAATTCAAGATGCGATTTGGTTGGGGACACAGTCAAACTGCATCATTCCACCTTTGCACCCTCCCAAATCTCATGTCCTCACATTTCAAAACCAGTCATGCCTTCCAAACAGTCCCCCAAAGTCTTAACTCATTAACTGAAAAGTCCACAGTCCAAAGTTTCATCTAAGACAAGGCAAGTCCCTTCCACCTATGAGTGTATAAAATCGAAAGCTAGCTAGTTATAGATACAGCAGGGGTATAAGTATTAGGTAAATACAGCCATTCCAAATGAGAGAAATTGACCAAAATGAGGGGGCTACAGGCCCCGTGCAAGTCCGAAATCCAGCAGTGCAGTAAAATCTTAAAGCTCCAAAATGATCTCCTTTGACTCCATGTCTCAAATCCAGTCACTCTGATGTGAGGGGTGGGTTCCCATGGTCTTGAGTAGCTACACGCCTGTGGCTCTGCAGGGTATAGCCTCCCTCCTGGCTGCTTTCACAGGCTGGCATTGAGTATCTGTGGCTTTTCCAGGCACACAGTGCAAGCTATTGGTGGATCTATCATCCTGGAATCTGGAGGATGATAACCCTCTTCTCACAGCTTCACTAAGTGGTGTTCTAGTGAGGAATCTGTTTGGAGGCTCCCCCTACCCACCCACATTTCCCTTCTGAACTGCCCTAGAAAAGGTTCTCCATGAGAGCCCCACCTCAGCAGCAAACTTCTGCCTGGGGATCCAGGAATTTTCATACATCCTCAGAAAACTAGGCAAAAGTTCCCAAAACGTAATTACTGACTTTGGTGCACCCACAGGCTAAACATCATGTAGAAGCTGCCAGGGCTTAGGGCTTCCACCCTATGAAACAATAGAGTGAGCTGTACCTTGGCCCGTTTTAGCCATGGTTGGAGTGGCTGGAACTCAGGTCACCAAGTTCCTAGACTGCACACAACAGAAGGACCCTGGGCCTGGCCCATGAAACCATCTTTCCTTCTAGGTCTCCAGGCCTGTGATGGAAGGGGCTGCCCTGAAGTCCTCTTACATGCCCTCGAGATATTTTCCACATTGTCCGGAAGATTAACATTTGGCTCCTCATTACTTATGCAAATTTCTACAGCCAGATTGAATTTCTCCTCAGAAAACAGGATTTTCTTTTCTATCACATTGTCAGGCTGCAAATTTTCCTAACTTTTATGCTCTGCTTTCATTTAAAAAATGCCTTTAACAGCATCCAAGTCACATTTTGAAGCTTTGCTGCTTAGAAATTTCTTCTTTCAGATACCCAAAATCATCTCTCTCAAGTTTTAAGTTCCACAAGTCTCTAGGGCAGGGGCAAAATGTCACCAGTTTCTTTGCTAAAACATAACGAGAGTCATCTTTGCTCCAGTTCCCAACAAGTTCCTCATTTTCATCTGAGATCACCTTACCCTGGATCTTATTGTCCATATTGCTATCAACATTTTGATCAAAGCTATCCAACAAGTTCTGAGCCCTCCAAACTGTTCCAACCTCTGTCTGTTACCCAGTTCCAAAGTCTCTTTCACCTTTTAGTGTATCTTTTTGGCAATGCCCCCACTCTACTGGTACTGATTTACTGTATTAGTCCTTTTTTATGCTGCTTATAAAAACATACCCAAGAACTGGGAATTTACAAAAGAAAGAGATTTCTCGGGCTTATAGTTACACATGGCTGAGGAGGCCTCACAATCATGGCAGAAGACAAGGAGGAGCAAGTCACATCTTATGTGGATAGCAGCAAGCAAGGAGAGAGCTTGTGCAGACAAACTGCCATTTTTAAAACCATCAGTTCTCACAAGACCCATTCACTATGACAAGAACAGCATGGGAAAGACTCATCTCCATAATTCAATCACTTCCCACTGGATCCCTCCCAAAACATGTGGGAGTTGTGGGAGTTAACAATTTAAGATGAGATTTGGCTGAGGACCCAGCCAAACCATATCAAGGAAAATATGGGGAAAGCATTTTATAGATGGTCTAGTTCCACCCACAAGCCTAGAGATGTAGAATAGCTTTGCCCAACGTCACACAGATCAAGGTGAGCAGTAAGGGCTAGAATTTACTCCTCTCAGCAGTTGCTCCGGTGCAAGATCAACTGGTTCGAGAGTAACAGAATAAAACTAGCTATTATTAGGCACTAAATATTGGCACTCCATTGTATTTGGGCTTTATAAGCATCATTTCATAAAACCTTCACAACAATTCTAAAAATAACCCTTGTTAAACCCTATTAGAAAACCAAAGCTTGCTCCAAATCATACAGCATTTAAACAGTAAAACCAAGTCTGTCTGTCTATCTTTAGGTCTCTGTATACTCTTGCTGACACTGCTCACACATGTAGATATGGAGACTGCAGATCAGGATAGGCACAGCCAGCCAGCCACAGATGATGTTGAATAAGAAGCCATAATTAGAATTCCCAGGAGACGGAAGTAAGAAAAAAAATGGAAGACTATTGTTTGGGCTCAGATACCTTGTAGTTTGGGTGTGTAACCGAAATAAGACTACTTATGTGTTTTCTATGTCCTGGTTAAGGCTATGCAGTTTGGCTTGTCTTATTAATATACTATTTCACTACAGTATTATTACCTTGATTTTATTGCATGCAGAATCTAGGAAAGTGAGAAAGTTCAGCAATTTTCCCAGGATCAGCTAGCTGGTAAGCAGTGGAAGTGGGACACAAACATGAGTCTATACATGCCAAGTCAATGCTCTTACCACAAAGTCACACAAAGAAAATCCCAAACAAGTGCCCAGCCTGCAGCTGCATGAAGCCTGCATACACATCTCTGCAGGACTTGCATTCTTGCTATTTTCCTCCTTTCTCGCCTGTTACAGACCTGCTGTTACCAGCTTACTTAATTTCAGCAATTTGTACTGTTTCTCACAATCTGTTCTCGTTTCCTAGAAGTGCTCACTCAATAGCTCCACTGTTTGCTGTGAAATTGGGCCTAAAAATGTGCAGACTTCTCTCACATACTGCTAAACCTGAGTTCAGTGGGTCCGACTGAAGTAAAATATTGGAACAAATCTCACAGGCAGGAGTCTCCATGCAAGGAGCTAATGCTTATTCCTGACCTTCACTCATCTCTGCCACAACCACCAAAGCCAGGGGCTGGGTAGAAGAAAGCCCACTGGACCAGGCCTTTGAAAATGTTCTGTTGCTTATTTGATAATGAAACCGATTGCAAAATTGTAAATGAAATAGTGAGAGATCTGACCTAGCCAACTCCTTCTTGCTTCTAACCTCCAAGCTGTCCTTGTTCATTCCTGGGTGTAGGCTGAACTAACTTTGGAAGAAACCTTATAGTTTAAAACAAAGTTGATAACAGTCCTTTCCCAAAGCAAATCTCCTTCTTGCCTGGGCACTAGACTGCCTTTGTAGGACTAACACATTAGCTACGAGATAATACAAGATTAGAAATTAGGGTTTAGGTGTCATGCAACTGGAGACTACAAGGTACTGACCCTCCCTAAGCTGCTCTTAGGATCGGTACTTGAGATATTTTGCATACCCTGCACTTGATGGATCAGCTGACACCACCAAGTAACTGAATTTGTGGCCCCCACCCAGGAACTGACTCAGTGCAAGAAGACAGCTTCGATTACCCATAATTTCATCTCTGACCTAACCAATCAGAACTATTGGCTCACTGGTTTTTCCCAACACCAAGTTGCCCTTAAAAACTCTAATCCCCAAATACCCATAGAGACTGATTTGAGTAATAATATAACTCTGGTCTCGGCCAGGCACTGTGGCTCATGCCTATAATCCCAGCAATTTGGGAGGCCAAGGCAGGTGGATCACCTGAGGTCAAAAGTTCAAAACCAGGCTGGCCAACATGGTGAAACCCTGTCTCTACTAAAAACACAAAAATTAGCTGGGCATGGTGATACACATCTGTAATCTCAGTTACTCAGGAGACTGAGGCAAGGGAATCTTTAATTTGGGAGGCAGAGGTTGCAGTGAGCTGAGATTGTGCCATTGCACTCCAGCCTGGGCAACAGAGCAAGGTTCCATCTCATAAAAAAAAAAAAAAAAGACTCTGATCTCCCATACAGCTGGCTCTGTGTGAATTATTCTTTCTTTATTGCAATTCCCCTGTCTTGATAAATCAGCTCTGTTCAGGACCAATTGAGTGGTTATGATATGAGGGAAGAAAAACAAAACTCTGTTTTCCATGTGCACCTGCAATTGTCTATAACACAGGGATGTCTGCAACCCTGTCACTGTCCTTAGAGGCTCAGTCTGGTCCAAGAGACAGACAGGTCAACCAGGAGTTGACCTGAGGATCTTGGCACACAGGAGCAGGCTAACTTCATGGGGTGTGTAATCAGTACAAAGCTCTGTACTTAGCAGCCCTGTGTTTGGTTTAATGCTCTGTTGTTATTGTGTTGACATTCTTAGTGATTTTTGAACAAGGGGCCCTACACTTTGATTTTGTGCTGGGACCTACAGATTATGTAGTCAATTCTGCACAGAAAACATGCTCCTTGCCCAGCGAAAGATAATATAAATGGCTCAAATAGGAATGATGCCCCTTGAAGAATAAAAAGTAAGAATTAAACGGATAGGACGTGACTTCTACTTTTGCACAGAGGGATGAAAGAGGCAAGAAATCCCATTTCTGGGTACATGAATGTGAAGCACAAGATGGGAAATAGGGTGTAAGGAGGTAAGAATGAAATCTTTAAGTGGGGTCAGAAAATGAAAGGATTTGGATGCCATCCTCAGGAGTGTGAATTTTATAAAAAGCTACTGGAGAGATTACACATGGAGTGACAGGTGAGACCTCCATTTTAGAAAAACTTCTATGGACAGAAAGTCAATTTTAAAAGGGTAAAAGTGAAACAGAGAGTGACCACTTAGTAGGCAATTACAATCATCTGGTTAAGCAGTAAGGAGAACAATAGGAGGAAAGGGGAAGTCATGCATCAAAGAAATAGGAAATAAAATTGGTATAATGTAGTGTGACAAACATTTCAGCTTCCCTGTCTTATGTTGACTTTTCTCTTCTCTATAAATATAACCCCATTTTAGTGATGAGAGCAAGGAATCAAAATAACCCCTCTTTTATTCTTCTTTGAGGTGGGAGACTGTTGTATTTTATTGTCCTGGCTGGCGATATACATGCAAAAGGCACTGGCCACCAGTGAAGAGCATCTTTCAGGAAACATACTGTTCTCCTGATTAAAAAAAGCAAAGGACAGACTCGGGTAATTGATGGCTATTGTTCATGGCCCTCCCATTTTCTTCTCATTTTGTGACTGCAAGGAAGAGGTGCATGCTAAAGATAGAAGAGCAGGAAGCTGAGAAGAACATTGGTCCTTGGTGACTCATGCCAACATTGTCACTTGCTTCCGACGGCTCACCCAGGCTTCCTGTTTCTAAGAGAAATGAAAGTCAGTGTAGCTAATCTACTGTGAATGAGTCTCTTTTAAATCCCTTTGCATGCAGTCCTAACAAACATAATTGAGCTGTGATATGAACCTGACTTTGAACCTGCAAAACCGGTGCATGAACCACGGAAATAAGATTTCCCAACAGCAAAAGCTGGTCCAGAAACCAGTGTTACATGGTTTCGTCTTTCACATTCACAAGAAACACCTTTTTAAATCCCTTTTCCAAAACATACTTGGATCTGATTGCTGGAATTGGTTAGTCAATTAAAACACACTTGAGGGAATAAATGCTATTAGTAGTTTAGCACCTAGCAAGCTCATCTCTTCTGCTGGAAAAGATGATGAGAGACCAGTGAGGGGCTTCATGTTCTAAAAACCAGTTCCCTCTAGAGCTCTGAACCACAGTGTTCGAATTCTTGGGCAAAAGTAACAGCAGGATTCAGGGACTAAATAAAACTTAAATAAATCATTGTTTCTGCCTTTCCACTAACATTTGTCCTTGCCCAACTTTTTTTACTGTTAACAACAACAATAATAGTTTGTACCTACTGAGGATATTCTACGTGCTTTACATTCATTATCTGTTTAATTTTTAACCTTCAAGATAAAGATTATAACTCCTTGTGAACAATGAAGAAACTGAGGTTCATAGAGATGAAATAACATATTCAAGTCACAGAGTTGTTAAGTGGCAGAGGTATAATTCCAGCTGAGATCTGTTTCAATCCAAACACCATGTTCCTAACCACTCAGCTCCAACTACTGTGTCCTGTTAACTGAACACACCTTGTGTTTTCCCACAGCCTTGCATCGACTCACAATGAACAAGAATACCTATACTGACGACCACCATAATTTTAATCAAATTTACTTCGGAGCTTATTTTAAGCACTATTTTCTACACACACACACACACACACACACACACACACACACACACACACAGCTTCCAATCCCTTTTTCTTTGCTTTTTATCAAATATAGACTCTTCTTGCCCTAATACAAACTGTCCTTGGCTGGTTTGTTTTGTGGTGCTTATATCTGTTTTGATTATAATTGGAATACTACCATTTCCATCACTTATACTGAAAGATTCTCTGTGAAAGCAGTCCCTGCTCCTTCCTTGGGCTGAGGGAGATGAGAAAGTTAGAGTTAAATACTAATGACGTCACTAAATAGGGGCCCACACCCAGAGTTACTTCATCTTATCATCATTTCCATGTGCTCCAAAGGATTGACAATCTGAGAGTTCTTGCCAACAGAATGTAGGAAGCAGTCAATGTTTATTATGTTAAACCAGGAAGATTTTGTGTTTAATAGCATCTAGAATTACCTGAACAAATACTCATAGTGAGGTAGTTTGTTAAATATCACACAGCTAGTAACTGATGGAATATGAATTCTAAATCAGGCAGTGTAGTACCAGAGTCTACACATCTACTTCTATGAGAATGCTTTATTGTCCTACTAAATATCATTTACCTTTTTCTTTCTTTTTTTTTTATTTTTTTTTTGAGACGGAGTTTCACTCTTGTTACCCAGGCTGGAGTGCAATGGCGCGATCTCGGCTCACTGCAACCTCCGCCTTCTGGGTTCAAGCAGTTCTCCTGCCTCAGCCTCCTGAGTAGCTGGGACTACAGGCAAACGCCACCATGCCCAGCTAATTTTTGCATTTTTAGTAGAGACGGGGTTTCACCATGTTGACCAGGATGGTGCCGATCTCTTGACTTTGTGATCCACCCGCCTCGGCCTCCCAAAGTGCTGGGATTACAGGTGTGAGCCACTGCACCGGGCCTTACCTTTTCCTTACTAAACTGTAGGTTCCTTGATAAAATATATCAATTTTCACTTCTGAATTATTAGAATTTAGTACTTAAAAGAAACTCAAATAAACTGGAATTGACAGAAATTAAATTGAATTGAATAAGATGTTACTTAAATTTTTCCCAGCACCATCACTCATATCCCCACCCTGCTAGGATCTTACTTAAAACTAACATTTGCAAATTATTTTTGCTTTCCCTAAATCTGTTGGAAATTCCCAGAAGTTATTTGTGTCTGGGTGGAAGTCCAGTCAATATGTTATAATTCATCTTGACAAATTCTATGTAAGAAACTCTTTGGCACTCTCCCATTATGTTTATGTGAATTATTCAGATTCAGCAATGATTGATTAAGTTCAGGTAGTGGGCTTGGCACTTTCCTATGTCATTAGTTATTTCCACAACAACTTTGTAAAATATGTGTTATCTCCATTTCACAGATGGACATACAATGAGTAAACCAAGTCTCAGAGATGCTCAGGGACTAACCTAAAGCTAATTGTTGATAGATTTTGGACTAGCAACCCATGGTGTGTGTGTGTGTGTGTGTGTGTGTGTGTGTGTGTGTGTGTGTGTTGTGTGTGTGTGTGTGTGTGTTTGCATGCGCCATGCTGACTGTTTCTTACATAGTGCTTTAGAAAATTCATTTAGGGTATTGCACACGTAGAAACTCAAAATGTTCTTACTAATCAAGGAACCAATGTATACTAAACAATATGATGTACTAGAAATAACTAACTAATAGCTTCTCACAACTTTAGTAAAGCTACAAAGATAAACCAAATAACAGTGGCAATAGAGGGAAGTGTAGGGCTTAATCTGTTGAAGGAGGTATGACGTCCTCTTATGCATGCCATACTGTGAGTCTTTTGAGCTGGGAGAATATTCTAAAAAGAGTTAGACAAAGGGTGAACAGCAAGAAACGGGTCTCAGGGTCTCATACCTGGGATTAAAGTTATGTTCTTCAAAAATAAAGGTGAAATTAAAACTTTTTCAGGCCAAGAATAGCTGAAAGAATTTATGGTCAGTAGACCAGCATAAGAACTGTTAAAGAATGTTTTTCAGAATGAGAGATAATAATAGTTACAAACTCATATCTATACAAAGTAACACTGGAAATTATAAATATGTGGGTGAATATAAAAATAGTATTCTCATTTTGCAGTGCTTTAAAACATTAGTGATCATCTAAAGTAAAAAATATAACAATGTAAGGTTTATAATAATTATACAAATAAAATGTATCACAAGAACAGCACAAATGGTCAAGTGTAAGATTCTTACATAATATGTAAAGCAATATATTAGAAATTATAAGAAAACAACTAAAATTAAAGCAGAGATATAGCTTAAAAACAAATATGATGACAAACCAGAATATTCAAATATAATTAATTACTATGAAAGAAGTCAGGAAAAGCAGGGGAAGAAAGGAGAACAAAAGTAAAGAGGAGTACAGGAAATCATATTATAGAATAATATATTTAAACCCAAATCATATCAGTAAGTAACATTAAGTATAAATGAACCATTTATTCCAATTTAAAGGATGATATTTTAAGACTACATGAAAAGCAAGACTCTAGTAAAGTCTTAGTAAGGTACTATTTTCAAGATATACACTTTAATATAAAATCACAGATAAGTTAAGTATAGAAAAGACAAATTATATGGACACTAAATTTAAAAAGCCAAGTTAGCTACATTAATAACACATACAAAGAAGCCTCAGGAAAAGGAGTATTACCATGGACAAAAAGAGATATTTTATTATGATAAAGATATCAATTCATCCAAAGGACATAACAACCTTAAAGGTTCATGCACCAAGTAATAGAGATTCAAAACACATGAAACAAAACTTAAGAGAATAAAAAGATGAAATAATAAGTTAACTCACAATTACAGTTAGAGATTTTAAAACTCATTTCTCAGTACCAAATAAGGCAAGTAGACCAAAAAAAAAAAAAAGAAACCAAAACTAGTCCTCTTTGTTAATTATTTTTTGATAGTCACCAAAGATCATTCTCCATATTACTTCAATATTTAAAAATATATTTGCATTAGGGCCAGTCTGCAAATTTCTGAAATAGTTTGGAATTAAACAGCATACTACTAAGTTATCCATAAATCAAATAAGAAATTATGAGGAAATCCCCAAAATTTTGGCAAATATTTTTAACTCAATGAAATCACAAATGTCAAAATTTGTAAAATGCAGAAAAAAGCACGAGGGACACTTACACCTTTAAAACTTATATTACAAAAGAAAAAAATATCAAAAATCAATTATCAAAAGATCTACTTAAAGAAACCTGAATTTTAAAGAAAGTAAATCCAGTAGATAGTAAGGTGGAAATAATAAGGATGTGAGCAAAATTTGATGATATAATAAATAGACGATAGAATAAATAGCAAAAGCAAATGCTAGTTTTAAAAACATCAATTTATCTTATTCTAACTAGAATTATTAAATTCAACAGGGGGGCAAAGAAAGAAAGAACATGAATTATCAATATCATGAATGAAATAAAGAATATTTCTTCATTACTCTAGTCCTTACAGATATTTTAAAAAGGTAATATGGAAGTATTATAAATAATTTTTCCCTGATAAATTTGAAAACTTGAAAACCCCGTACAAATTCCTGGAAAGAAACAAAATACAAGAAGACATTTAAAATAAAAATATTCTATTAGAAAGATTGAGTTCATTAACAAAAATTATTTCATTAGGAAAATGCTGTTGTAATCTATCAAACTTTTTAGGAGGAAATAATATGAATAGTTTTATTAAAATATAAAGGAAAATCATCTTTTTCATTAAAGAGAAAATAAAATATGGGACACTTTCTAACTTATTTTCTCTGTCCATCATAAACCTAATATTAAAGCCAGACATATACATTACAAGGGGAAAATATCACAAACCAGTATTCCTCATTAATAAAGGCACATTAGTCAACAACAAAGCATTAGCAAACTTAATCCAGCAAAATGGAGAAATTGTAATACATCATAGCAAAGAAGAAGTGTTCATTTTAGAATGCAAAATTAGTTCGATGTTTAAAAACAATCATTTTAAATCTGAAAATAGAGCAAAGGAGAAAAGTTTTATGATTATCTCAATAGACACAGATCTAGTATTTAGCCAAATTTAATTTAAATTTATAATAAAAGCTCTTAACAAACTAAGAATAGACAGATATTTCTTAAACTTGCTAAAAGTTACCTATAGAAAAAGGCACAACTACCTTCACACTTAATGGAGAAAGATTGAATTATTTTCCCTGAGA
Source organism: Callithrix jacchus (assembly GCF_049354715.1). Lineage (NCBI taxonomy): Eukaryota > Metazoa > Chordata > Mammalia > Primates > Cebidae > Callithrix > Callithrix jacchus. The sequence goes on from NC_133508.1 coordinate 97,470,234, forward strand.
CTGGCAACAAGACAAGAGTGTTATTCTAATAATTCCTAATAGGTACTGTATTGGGGATTCATAACCAATGCAGTAAGACAAGAAAAAGAATTAAAAGGCATACATAGCAAAATGAAAAAGTAAAATTGTCTTCATTCACAGACAACGCAATTGTTTACATGGAAAATCTTTAGGAATCTGTACAAAATACTTAAAATAATTACTAAGTAAATACAACAAATCTCAGGATGTAAAAAATCTATTTTCTTTATGTATTCTAGGAACAAGCATTTTTAAAGCAAAATTATCAATAATGCAATGTATGAATGCTTCAGTAAACAAATCTAGGAAATGTTTATAGCCATTTTATACATAATATCACAAAACTGCAAACTACCGAAATATTCTCAACAGGCAAAAAGATAAAGATGTTGTATTATAGCCATACAACATAAAACTACTCAGCAATAAAAAAGAGCAAATTACTAATATTTGCAATAGCATAGAGGAATTTGAAAGTTAGTATAAGCCAGATACAAAATGTATATACTATATTATTTGATACATCTATATTTCTAGTACCAGCAAAGCTAACACAGTGAGAAGAACCCAGAACATTGGTTGTCACTGGTTTTTTGAGGGCCACTGAGATAGATTTGAAATGGGCACATGAGTGCTACCTAGGACGATAGGAAGGTTCTATGTTTTGATAGGGATGTGAGTTACACAGTTGCATTTATCAAAGTTGATTAAATTGTACATCTGGTGTCTATGTATTTTATTGTATGAAAACTGTATTACAATCAAGAGAAAAGAAAAATGGAGGAAGAAGTGAGGCAGGGAGACAAGGAGAGAGAAGACAAAGAGGTAGAAAGAAAAGAGGGAGAGAGAGAAAAATAATGGTCCCAGGAACTGGGGAGGATGTGAGGCAGGAGCTTGGGGTTAATGTTGCCAACAGCTGAGAAAAGAGGCGAGCAGAGCTCTGAAGGATCAGTGTCCCAGTTAGAATTTTGTAATTCTTCAAATGGTCAAACTAAATCTTGATATGAAAGGAAAGCATATTTTGGACATGCAAGATGAGAAAGATAAGCTCTGACCCCTGACTTCTGCTCTATTGGTTTTAAGTCTATTCTCATGGGATTCGTTTGTATAGTTTTCTAGTTCATTTTCTTTAACCTGGAATATAAAAGTTGTTCCAAATTGCCCACTGTATGTCTGCCAAACTTTTATGTGAAGAATTGGGTGGCAGGTGTTTTATTCTGTAGTCATTCTTAGAAGGGTTTGTTCCCATGTTTGAATGGAGTCAGTTGTGCACTTTCCGCTTCCCCCAAGTTCTTATTGCAGCCTTGCCTGAAATCTATTCTTCTGGAGTATGGTGGAATGTTAACCCATTTATAATTGCAATGCTCATTCATTTCTCTTTCTGCTGCTTTGCTGTGCCAAGCATATCAGAGTTAAATTCTTGGCAAAAGCTTTTTTCACTTGTAATAGTAGGAAACAGACTTTACTCTGAAATGTGCACACTGGAGGGAGATGAGGAAAGCCCTACAGTAAGCAAGGCAGGAGTTTCTCAACTCAACAATTGTTACATAAAGGTAAACTTTCGCTGCAGCTACCTCCAGGCTGTGGGGGCAAAATCAGAAAAAGAATCACATTGAGAACAAGGAACCCCAGAAATTCAATATCAAATGGATCAATTCAGACTGTGCAATATAATCCTCATCATCACCTACTGGGCAGTCATCATCCATCTTTCTATTTCAGATGATGAAACTCATGTTCAAAGATAGATGCTAAATAACTGGGCTAGGTCAAAAATAATTTCTATAAGTGAGATTTTAATTTTTGTGAATCAAATGCCACACTCTACTGTTTTCTTATCTCAGATCGTTTTATCACTCTACCCCAAAGACATATAGCACAGTACCTGGCACCGAAGAGACCCCCAATATATATGTGTTAAATTAAAAACTCACACAAAACTTAACCCCTATGGTAAATAGCTGAGGACAAAGCCAAGTTTAATTCATATGTCTCTAGAGCATCTCAATTTTCTTAGGACTACAGGAAACATGGAGAGCTGAAATGTAATTAACTAACTATATTATGAAATATACTGCTTTTTAATAAGAATATGCATGTGTTTCCAATAATCACTATTTAAAGAAATATTTCACTTTAAAAGTTTCTGGCCTGATTAGAAATTTCAGTTACTAGACCTGAACTTATTAGCTCAGGAACTTGAGACTGGCTATTCAGTAATCACCAAAGATATGTTTTGTAACTCTCATGAAGTTGTTTGACCTTTATATTACACCAAGACAACCAATCACCATGGCTGCTGATTGGTGTGGCAAGCAAATGACTGACAGTCAATCACCTCCTAGTTTAGTTAGGCAAGCTCAATCATGGAGAGACCAATATTAATCTTTTGGGAGGTTTTTTGAGTTTGTTATTTGTTGTGTTTTTGTTGTCTTTACATTGGGCCAGTGGGCTTCGGGTTTCAGTGTCATTTCTGATATTTTATGAAAACTTTTGTGGATATAAATCTCTTATGGTTTCAGTGGAGAGGCTTTATAACTTTATAAAATCAATAATGAATTCATAACACCAAAATTACTAAATATAATCCTAGGCCATACATTTCCAGGGGGGTCATCAAAGGCTCCATTTCTCAAGTTTCACTGTAATGAAAACATTATTCATTGTGGTGGAAACTCCAAACATGGATGGGAACACAGATGGCCTCCTCTAATGTCTTCATTCATTTCAAAAGTACCCACTATCATTTTAATGTCCTTTCTTTGATCACATGACTAAAGTATTGGCTAATGAAAAGCTGGTATTTCATAGAGTTGAGAGTTATTTTCAACAGAGTGCAAAAGTTTGACAATGTATCTTATTCAGTATGGCCTCGGACCTAGTAACCACCCTCCTTTTCTCTTTATGGAGGTGTTTTACTGGAAGATGCTATTGGTCTAGAGTACACAATAATGCCTGTGATGTTTCCTAAAATCACCCAAAATATTATTGAGACATCTAAACATATAAAACTTAATGGTGACAATTCCAACTACATGACATTTTAAAAGGATAAAACTATGGAGACAATAAAAATGTCAGTGGTTATTGGGAGTTAGTGGAGAGAGAGGATGAATAGACAGAACACGAGAATTTTTAGGGCAGTGGAATTGTTCTGTATAATACTGTAATGGTAGATACATGTCATTATATATGTATCAAAACCCATAGACTGTACAGCACCAACAGTGAAAGGTGAACACTAACATAAACTGTGGACCTTGAGTGATAATAATGCATTGATGTAGGTTTATCAATTGTAGCAAATATACCATTCTGGTGTGTGATGTTGGTAATGGGTGAGGCTGTGCTTCTGTGAGGCAGAGAGTATATGGAGACTCTCTATGGCATTCTGCTCAATTTTGCTGTGGAACTTAAAACTACTCTTTAAGAAGAGTCTACAGAAAAAAAAAAACTGGCATAACGAGAAACAAGGTACTCTGTTATGGTAGACTGGGCTGGTTCTCAAGAAAACCCAGAGTAAATTTGTGGTAATCCTGGGCTGGAACATTCGTTATAGCCTCAAAAACAACACAGCTATTTTCCTCCTGTTAGTTAAAAGTCAAGATGGCAGAATGTGTCTTTCAAAGGCAGGCTTTGGCTTACCTTATCCATCCAAATTCATGGAAGGAAAACGCAGGTAGGAACAGGGAACAAAGTCATACATATACATCTTTTTATCTCACAGTGCCCACAAAAAGACCCAATGTGATTAATGAGACTAAAAACTTATTCTTAAGGAATGAGCAAGAAAAAACCAGGTTGAAGATCATACCAGATGAAGAGATGGGAACATTCCTTTCATCCACAGCCCTGCTTATTAATATTACTCCATCCTTGCACTTAACATTAAAGTTTCCAAACAATCTACTCAAGGTGATTGAATTCCTATATATATATTCTCCTTGAGAGGAGAGACCAGTGAAATGAAGCGGTTCAATTGTTTTGCCAATTTAATTTTTTCAGTTATTGGCATTCTGGTTTATTTATGTCTCTTCTGGTAGGTGCTTATTCTTATATATCCAAAACCCAGCATGGTTCTTGAACACAGAAGGTACTCAGTAAGTGCTTTTACATTTATCATGAAATATCCATATTCTAAACCACTTTACAGCAATGATTCTCAAAAAGTGGTTCCCAGACTAGCAGCATCAGCATTAACTGAGAATTTGTTGGAAACACAAATTATTCGACCCACTCAAGACCTACTAAATGAGAATTCTGAGGGTAGGGTTCAGCAAACTCAGCTTTACCAAGTCCTCCAGATGATTCTGATGCATTCTAACATTTAAGAAATACTTCTTTAGAGTGTAGTCTAATGAACTAATGAAGTTCTTGAACCAACCATATGATATCATAATGAACCCACCAAGTTCTACCTTCTGAAGGGCTCACTGATGACCCTTGTAGACCCTCTGGGCTGCAGCCCTACCAGTTTTCTGACTTCCAAAAGGCCTAACAAAAGGTGTTTTCTGTGATATATTGAACACAGATCAGGCTCTGACAATTACAAACTCAGACTAACCTTTGTCAACCCTATATTATCATAGGCATTACCTCAGGAATGAATTGAAATGATCCAGGCTCAAAGAAAATTATTTATAAACAAGAATGGCCTTTTTAAACTGTACAATGTGAAAGACAACTATCATTGCATTTCCTCTCTATAGTCAGCCTAACCTGAAGAAGTCAAAAAACTTCCTCAAAAGCAGAGAACCAATCTCAGAAGAGTTAACTGATTTGTTTTAAAGTAAACAAGCTAAAATAACCATTAAAATGCTACTATCTATGAAATATTTTCTAGGTGCCAACCCTGGTGCTTAGTAATTTATATACTTTCTAGAGTTTAATCTTCACAACAGCTTTATGACTTAGATATAATAGTATTTCCATGTTGTGCTCTAGAACACTGAGGGGTAGAGGTTAAATCGCCTTGCCAGGATTACCCAGGTAGTAGACATCAGGGACCAAGATTTAGACCTCAGTCCTTAAAACTGAGCAATACTTGTAATGACTATACTGAGCTGCCTGCCATAAGATCAACACAGCCCTCACCAACCCAGGGGTGACCTTGCCTATAGGGTTATGATACCCACATTCTCTTTGCCAAGACATTCCATCAGCGACACAGCTCAAATGGGCTCTACATAACTCTTTATTTCTCTATGTTTCAGTTGCCTGACCAATATCCTTAAATTCCAGGGTGCACTTTCTTCAACTACGTAAACATTTCAATCACATTAAAGTAAGGATCTTCAGCAGGAGAGCCACCCATCTCTTTCAGATAACTTTGTATATCTTTGCTCTTAAATCCATTGTTGAACTTATCAGTTTTCTCTTAGAGAACTATCTTTTGCCACATTCCTGATTCTTAAAAAAACTCCTATCAATTTTCCCCAACTATAAGTTCGAGTTAAAATCCACTGGGCAAATTTCTATAAAGCAGACTCCATGGGTAGCATGGAGTCAAATTTCTACTATATTAATAAACTCCTCTTTGCCTCTCTCTCCATCCATTCCCTTAAAATCCTAAAAGTAAAAAAGAGAGAGAAAGAAAGAAAAGCTGAACCCAAGTACTTTCCATGTCCTAGGCAGTTTCATCTTATCTTGCCTAAGCCCCTGCCTCCCACCAGGAATCCTGTCAAAGTAGGCATTACCATCTCCAGTTTAGAAATGGAGAAATCGTGGTTCAGAGAGGATAGAATTCTTGAAGCACTTGGATCAAAGTATTTATGCTACCAAAGCCTGGGTTTGTTTCTCTGCCCACGTGAAGGTTTGTTGGTTTCTATAGCCTCACATGAAGGGTAGGTGGTTTTTAGAGTTTGTTAGAAGGTCAGTTGGAGAGCAAAGGGAAATAGCCTTTCCTGTGCCCCATAATATTCTTATAATCTCTTCTATTTGATAGTTTGTCTGCCTACTGAACATTTTGACAGACTTTGTGTCTTCTGTGCCTTTTAAAAGTGTAAGTAGGTAGTAAAGTAAGACAGCCAGCAACATCCTTGATTTGCAGGTCAGGAAACAAAAATTCAGAGATGCTAAATACATTAGCTAAGGTCAGTTGTCTATGAATGGCAGAGATGATAGCTGTACCGAAATCTTATAATTCCTGAAGTAATGCTGTAACAGCTACACCATGTTCCAGGACATATGTTTCTCTAGCTTTGCCTCCCTTTGTCATAGAGACACTGATTGAGCCCAGTGTAGTTGCTGGGCTCCCAATACCCTAGCATGCATAGTATCCTGTGTTTAAGGTAGCAGGTGGTGCAGCACACTAGGGAGACTGGCCCCGGACAAAGGGAGGCAAAGCACATACTCCACAGAGCCTGAAACCATTTTGGTATAGCTGCTGCCACCGATAGCAATCCCTGTCTCACCAGAAGCAAGGCCATAGCACCCTTGCATGCACCCTAAGTACTGGCTCTCTCTACTACTGTCACTGTCACAGCCACTGCTGCTGTCACTGGAGACTGAAGTGCATGCTGCCCGAGACTGAGAGCCACCGCCATGCAACTGCTGCCACTGACTGCATCTCTCCCCACCCAACCTCCACCAGCACATGCATGTGACCTGAGGACAGGATCTTCCTGCCTGCTGCCATGGTCACTGTCACCATTTCAGGGCAAAGCATGTGATATTGGCAGTGGCCTCAAAACTCCCAGCAGCGAGACTACCCCACACATACACGGATCCTGAGGACTGGCTGTCCCCGCTGCTACCGCTGCCAGAGCAGCAGAAACACATGTTCCCCAGAATCTGACAGCTGCCTGCCTTTGGCTGCTGCCACTGATGGCAACCCATTCCCTAAACACAAGGTTGCAGTGCACTTGCATACACCCTAAGGACATGGCTTTCCTGCCCACCACCACTGCTGGAGGGCCTGGGGATCACCACCCGCCGCCCCGCCTACAAAACCTGGCATCCATGCATACCACTGGGGGCCCTGAAGATAGGCCCACTGGGCCTGGCACCATCCTTCCCAGTACCTGAGCATGTCACCTGGGGACCTGGGGATCACGCTGCCCTATACTCCAACAGTGGCATCTATACACTACTCCCAGGAGCCTGAGTATGGGCCCACCTAGCCTGCCACTACCCACGCAGTCAGCACCCACATCCATGTACCCCTCCAGTCTCCATGTGGGGGACTGGAGACTGGCCCACTCAGCATGTTGAAGCCACCACTAACACCAAAGAGTGCTGCTTAGGAGCCTGAAGATTGTCTTGCCACCATTACTATAGTCATTCACATCACATACACTGCCCAGGGGCCTGAGGATCCACCCATTCTGCCACTGTTGGCACCTAAGCAAGTCAACTCAAGGTCCAATAATTATCCCACTTGGACCTTTTAATACCAATACACATGTACCCTGCCCAGAAGTTTGAGGACAGGCACATTTGGCCCATAGCTCCCACAACTGAAGCCTGAGGACTGGCCCACCTGCATCCCTGTCCTTAGCAAAACCTCAATATAACCTCCACTAACAACTGCAGCTTAAGCCACTGAAGAAATCATGAACACAATGTATACTGCTTTGAGCTAAAAAAAATCCTATGGAGACTATACTACTGTATATACCCGAATCAAAACTAAAGTGACCTACCCACCCAACAGCACATATATATTTTCAGGAGAAAATAGTCTACTGCAATAGCCAATCCAAAAATGTGGAAGTAACTATTATATCAGTTCAACATAAGAACAGAGGAACATGAAAAAGTAAAGAAGTATAACATCTCCAAAGGAACACAGTAATTTTGCAACAACAGATTACAATAAATAAGAAATGTATAAAATGCCAGGAAATGGGTTGGGTGTAGTGGCTTATGCCTGTAATCCCAGCACTTTGGGTGGTTGAGGTAGGCAGAGCACTTGAGGTCAGGAATTTGAGACCAGGCTAGCCAACATGGTGAAACCCTACTCTACTAAAAATACAAAAATTAGCCAGGCATGGCAGTGCATGCCTGTAATGCCTGCTACTTGGGAGGTGAAAGCATGAGAATTGCTTGAACCCAGGGAGGTGGAGGTTGCAGTGTGCTGAGATCACGCCTCACTCCAGCCTGGGCAACAGAGGGAGACTCTGTCTCAAAAAAAAAGAAAGAAAGAAATGCCAGAAAATGAATTTGAAATAATGATACTTAAAAAAAAAAAAATCACTGAGATATAAGAGAATACAGACAAAGGATACAAAGAAATCAAAAAAACATTCAGGAAATGAATAAGAAATTCACCAGCCAGATAAATATCATAAAAAAGAACCAAACAGAAATTACAGAACAAAAGAATTTAATAAATGAAATAAAAAATGCAACTAACAGCTTCAACAATAGACTAGATCAATTAGGAGAAAGAATTTCAAAACTTGAAGACTGGTCTCTTGAAATAAATAATCAGATTTTTTTTTAATAGAGAAAAAATGACACAACTTATGTGACATATGACACCCCGTAAAGCCAATAAATATTGAATTTTTGGTATTCCTGAAGGTTAAGAGAAGGCCAAAGGCATAGAAAACCTGTTTAATAAAATAATAGCTGAAAACTTCCCAGACAAAAGATTTAGGCATATAGATATAGGAAACTCAGAAATTACCAAATTGAACAACCTAAAAACGTGTTTTCTGCAGTGAATTATAGTCACACTGTCAAAGTCAAAGAGAGAATTCTAAAAACAGGAGAAAAACAACTAGTTATACATAAGGGAACCACCCTCAGAATAACAGCAGATTTCTCAGCTGAAACATTATAGACCAGGAGTAAATGGAATGATACATTCAAAGTACTGAAAGAAAGAAAAAATATATATCTGCCACGAATACTATACCTAGCAAACTTACAGCTCATAAATGAAGGAGAAATAAAGTACTTCCCAAATAAGCAAAAACTGAGGGAGTTTATCACCACTACACCAGCCATTCTAGAAATGTGTAAGGGATCCCTACACCTAGTAATAAAAAGATTATATCTACCATCATGAAAACACACAAAGGTATAAAATTCAATGGTTAACCAAACACACAAATAAGGAAGAGAAAGGACTCAAAGGTTACCATTACAGAAAACCAACAAACCCCAATGATAAAATTAGAAAGAAAGGAAAGGGAAGGAAGGGAACGAAAAGGAAAGGGAGGGGAGGGGAGGGGAGGGGAGGGGAGGGAAAAGAAAGGAAAGGAAAGAAGAGAGAAAGAAAAGAACAAAGAACAATAAGACAACAAGAAAACAATTGACAAAATTACAGGAGTAAGTCTTCACATATTAGTAATAACCTTGAATGTAAATGATTGAAAGTTTTTGCTTAAAAATACAGACTGGCTGAATGGATTTTAAAGTGACCCAGTTATATCCTGTCTAAAAGAAACTCACTTCACCTGTAAAGACACATATATGCTGAAAGCAAAGAAATTGAAAGAATATTTCATATAAATAGAAACCGAAAGTTAGCAGGAGTGGCTATACTTCTATCATGTAAAACAGACTTTAAATCAGAAATAGTACAAAATACAAAGAAGTCATTATATTATAGGTGTCTCTTCAACAAGAAGATGTAACAATTCAAAATATACATGTACACAACAGTGGAGCAAATATAAAGCAAAGTTATTAGGTCTAAAGGGAGAAATAAACTTCAATATAATAGTAGTTAAGAATTTCTACACCCCATTGTCAAAATTAGAGAGTTCATCTTGACAGAAAATTAACAAAGAAACATTGGCTTTAAACTGGACTTTAGACCAAAGGGACCTAATAGTCATCCACAGAATATCCACAGGTACAAAATTCACATTGTTTTCATTATCACATGAAACATTCTCCAGGATAGACCATATGTTAAAATACAACCAATTTTAAAAAGTTAACACTATATCAAATATTTTCTCAGACCACAGTGGAATGAAACTAAAAATTAACAAAAAAGGGATCTTTGGAAACTATAAACACTGGAAATTAAGCAACATGACCCTGAATGACCATTGGGTCAAGGAAAAAATTAAAAGAGGTATCAAAAATGTCTTGAAAAAATGAAAATGGAAACACAAAATATCAAAACTTATGGGAGACAGCAAGAGATAAGTTTATAGCAATAAATGCTACATCAAAAAGTTGAATGATATCAAATAAGCAGTCCAGAAGTGTACCTCAAGGATTAGAAAAGTCAGAACAAACCAAAACCCAAACTAGTAGAAGGAAATAAAGAATATAGAGATTGGAGCAAAACCAAATAAAACAGAGACAAAAAATGTATATAAAGGATCAAAATAATGAAAAGGTATTTTCTTGGATAGGTAAATTGCTAGTTAGATTAATAAAAAAAGACAAAAGACTCAAACAAAATTAGAATTGAAAAAGGAGACATTACAACTGATACCAAATAAATACAAAAGATCATCAGATATTATTATGAACATCTATATGCTACTGAACTGGAAAACTTGGATAAATTCCTGGGCACATACAAGGAGTAAGATTGATTCAAAAGAAATAGAGAACTTGAACCAACCAATACAGAGCAAAAAGATTGAATCAATAATAAAATTTTCTGACAAATAAAAGCCCAGGACCAAATGGCTTCAGTGCCAAATTCTACCAAACTTATAAAAAAGAATTAACACCAATTTTCCTGAAACTATTTCACAACATTGAAGAGGAAAGAATTGTCTTAAACCCATTCTACAAGGCCTGTATTGCCATTATATCAAAATTACACAAGGACACAACAAAAAAAGCAAAGTACAAGCCAATATCCCCAATGAACATGAATGCAAAAATTCTCAACAATATAGTACAAAACAAAAGCACATCAAAAAGATAATAAAACACAATGAAGAGAGATTTGTCCTAGGAATGCATGGATAGTTTAACATGTACAAATCAATACATATGACACATCACGTCAATAGAATGAAGGACAAAAAGACCTAAATAGTCAAGCAATCCTAAGCAAAATGAACAAAGCTGGAGACATCACACTACCTGACTTCAAAACATATTTTAAGTCTATAGTAACCAAAGCAGCATGGTATTGGTATAGAAACTAACACGTAGACAAATGAAACAGATATTGTCTAGTCAACCCAGAAATAAATCTATGTATTTACAGCCAAATGATTTTTGAAACAGTATTAATAAAACATACATTGGGAAAAATAAAACACCCTCTTCAATAAATTGTACTGGAAAACATGGATGTCCATATTCAGAAGAATAAAATGGAACCTCTATCTATCACCATATACAAGAATGAACTACAAATGGATCAAAGATTTAACTGTAAGACCTGAAACTATAAAACTATTAGAAGAAAATGTAGGGGAAACACTCCAAGACATTGGCCTGGAGAAAGATTTTATAGCTACAACCTCAAAAGCACAGACGGGGGTGCCAGACATGGTGGCCCATGCCTGTAATCATAGCACTTTTGTAGGCTGAGGTGCGTGGATCACCTGAGGTCAGGAGTTTAAAATCAGCCTGGCCAACATGGTGATTCCCATTTTTACTAAAAATGCAAAAAACAAAAATTAGCCAGGCATTGTGGTACACATGCCTTGTAGTCCCTGCTACTTAGGAGGCTGAGATTAGAGAATCACTTAAACCTGGGAGACAGAAGTTGCAGTGAGCCAGGGTGGCACCACTGCACTCCAGCCTGGATTACAGAGCCAGACCCTGTCTCAAAAAAAAAAAAAAAGCAAGCATAGGCACAAAAAACAAAAAATAGACAAATAAGAAATAAGACTCTATTAAACCAAAAGCTTCTGCACAGCAAAGGAAACAGAATGAAGAGAAAACTTGTTGAATATGAGGAAACAATTCAAACTATTCATCTGACAAGGGACTAATATCCAGAATATACAGGGTACTCAAACAACTCAACAGAAAATAATAATAATAATTTCACTTAAAAGTGGTCAAGGACATTAATAGACATATCTCAAAAGAAGACATACCAAAAGTACATAGGTATATTAAAAATGCTCCACATCACTAACAATCAGTGAATCCAAATCAAAGTCACATAAAGATATCTTACCCCAGTTAGAATGGCTCTTACTAAAAAGACAAAAAATAACAGAAGCTAGCAAGTACTCAGAGAAAAGGTAGGGTTAGCCAATACAGGCCTCTGTAAATTAGTACAACCTGTATGGAAAACATTTTGGAGATTTCACCAAAAACTGAAAATAGAACTACCATGCAATCATGCAATGCCACTACTTGGCTATATATCCAAAGGAAAAAAATCAACATAACAAAAGGATATCTGTACCCCTCATGTTAATTGCAGCAGTATTCACTGCAGCAAAGATATTGAATCAATGTAAGTGTCCATCAATGGATGCATGCATAAAGAAAATGTGGCATACATACACAATAGAATACCATTAAGCCATAAAAAAAATGAAATTATGTAAGTTGCAGCAACATGGATGGAACTGGAGATTATTATGTTAAGTGAAATAAGCCAGGCACAGAAAGACAAATATCACATAACCCCACTCACATGTGGAAGCTAAAAAATGAGGGGTCTGTGGGGATCGCTCCCGTGTAAGGCCCCTAAGAAATGGGCGGACACAGATCCCCGGTTGGGGGAGTCGAGCTGAGGGAAAGCAGGAACCGAGAGAGGGACTATGCTATTCAAAATAATTAACAGACATTACTTTATGGATATGAGGACTTGGGAGGCATTGTGTCCACTTTTGGCTCCTATGGTTTATTGCTTGATTGTGTTCATTTTGGACCTTTGTTACCTTCATTGTAAAATATTAACTTAAGTATTTACACTTGGTAACTTACCGTAACTTACTGGGTGTAACTGTAACTTATTTACCATAACTTACTGGGCGTAACTGTAACTTGTTTACCTTAAGTATTTACAATTGTTAAGTACTTACTGGGCATAACTTACTTGCTGGGTGTAACTTACTGGGCGTAACTGACTTACTGGGCTTAACTTACTTACTGGGCGTAACTTAGTGAGCGTAACTTGCTTACTGTAATTAAGTATGTTGATCTGGCGTAAACAACATTAACTTCAGAAAAGTATATAATGGAACATATTGCAAAAATAAAATTGCTGCTTGGACATAGTCTAAGCCAGCCCTCCAGACTCTGCTTTTCTTTTTTCTTTCACTTCCACGCACTCTCTTCCTCAGGTTGAAGGAGACATCTACGTTGGCGGTCTCGGGGACTCCCGCCGGTTGGTAGCCCCCCAGCAGACGTGCCGGACCCAAACAAAAAAATGTTGGTCTGATGGAGGTAAAAAGTAGAATGAAGATTACTAGAGGCTGGGAAGGGTATGTGTGGATGTGTACAGGTAGGGAGGGAGAATGAAGAGAGTTTGGTTGATGGATACAAACATACAAACAGCCAATTGGATAGAAGAAATAAGTTCTACTGTTTGATAACAGAGTAGAGTGACTACAGGTAACATCAATGAATCATGTATTTCAAAACAACTATAAAAGAGGACTTGAAATGTTCTGAACACATAGAAATAATAAATACTCAAGGTAACAAATACCCTAAATACTCTGACTTGATCATTATACATTATACGCATGTAACAAATTATCACATGTACCCCATAAATATGTATAAATATTATATTAATATGAAAATAAAAATTCCTTTAAAAGATCATCATGAGAAAAAAAAATCCTCCTAGTTCCCTAATTTTCAGGACTTTCCCACAGGTAGATGAGCAGAAAAGGAACCTGTTACCAACTGCTTCTAACAAAGCCATGTATTTAGACCTAATTCTACTTGCTTTTTCTCTTTTTAAAAAAAAAGTCCATGTTCAGAATCACAATCATAGATGCCTCTCGGTTAGGAGGTTACTTGGTCTTTAGGTAGCAGGGAGCGTGCTGTTTTTCTTTATACTCTTGGCATTCATTCAGGCTCCCAGGGGCAAGTTAGAGACCAGCAAATCCAGTAAAAACAGAAATCTTTACCTCATAAAACACCAAGAGACTTTCCAAGCCTCGGGGAGAGTAACACCCCTGCCCTTTCTAATTCACAGAGCCACATTCCAAGTGCAAAATGGAATCGTTTTTGTTTTCAAAGGGATGCTAATTTGTTAGCCATGGTGGAAATGTTGACTATGGTAATGGGACTTCAAACAGTATCTTCAGTCTAGAGAGCTTGAGGGGAAAAGGGAAATCAGTGGGGAGGTGAACGATCCAGTAGGATTTTCCAGACCAAACTGATTGCATTCAGCAATTTATCCACTCACTTTCCTCCTCATTAATTCTTTTACTATTGATCTACTAGATTGCAAGGACTTCCTAGGTGCTGAAGGTATACAGACATTAATATACGATCTGTTTTCTCATAGAAATCATGGTTGATTCAGGAACATAGAGAAGTAAATGAAGCATCGAAGACAAGTTTGTTTCCTTCCCAATGAAAGCATGTACTAAGAATGTAGGAAATGTTAGAAAAGCACTGGAAAAGGGACAAGTCAAGGAAGGCATGAGAGAGTGTGAGAAATTAGAAGGACGATGAATCCTGAAGTATGACTTACACAAGATTTGTTTAAATAAAACCTCAGCTCTTACAAGGAATAATTAAATATATGTTAGGGAAAATCTCTAGGTGGAATGAGACAACTTCACAAGGGTCTCAAATCTTTATTTTTGGGTGTTTTCCCCTCAGGATCTCTTCTAAGCTGTCTCCTTGGAGGCTTACACAAAAGTCTTTATAAGTCAGGGTTCTTAATTACATGTAAAAGAAATAGACTTTGGCTATCTTAAGCAGAAAAGGAATTTACTGGAATGTTATTAGGGGCCCATCCAATTGACAGAGTTTGGAAGAGCAGACCTGGAAAATAAAGAGGAGCCACAGGAGCTACAAAGGGGCAGGTAGTAGAAACAGAGCAATATTGACCAGGAGCAGTCTAATCTTGCCCAAGGCCACATAGCAGCAAAGTACCCTTGAGGTCAGCAATGCTCTAGGTAATTTCTAAGCACTTCTTTCTGGGGGCTCTGTCATGAACACTCAACATTTTTTTGATTGTCAACACTCTCTTTCCTATTTGCATTTTTTTTTAACTTTATTATCTTTTAATTATTTTCAAAACATTAGTGCAATATACATAACATAAAATTTACCATCTAAACCATTTTTAAGTGTACCGTACAGTGACATTAAGTACATTTATATTGTTGTGCAACCATAACCACCATTCATCTCCAGAACTCTTTTCATCTTGCAAAACCAAAATTCCATAGCCATGAAACAATAACTCCCATTTCCTCCTTCCCCAGTCCCTGGTGCACACTTGTCTTTCTTTTGGGGAACTCCCCAAGTTGTGTGGTCCTGGAGGAAATGGCTGTCTCTCATTCCAGATCTTCCTTTCCTTACCCAGATTGGCCAGAAGATGACAGGTACTGAAATGCAGTCAATTCAGTGCTCTCACTCAAGAGTTCATGTTTTCAGCAGAGATGCAAAGATGTGGAGTTGGTTGGAGACATAATCACAGAAACTGCAGTGATATGTGACTGCCCAACATCACACAACTTGTTAAGTGGTAGAGCCAGGGTATCAAGAAAGGCAATCTGAAAATCAGAACCCACAAAGCTACTGAAGTAGAGAGCCACTTTTCAGCCATTTGTTGAACAGAAATGCAGTGAATTTTTTGCAAAATATACCATAAAAATATTTTAAAAATATATAAATAAGTTTCTTTCTCTTGAGGAGTGTTTTTAAGTGGGGACACAGACTAGCAATTAGAGTGCAATTTGATGAGAATATACGGAAAGAAAATTTTAAGTTGGCTTTAAATGTGAAAAAGAATTCTCAGAGAACTTATTTCTTAAGCCAGGTCTTGAAGATTGGTAAAAATTGTGCCTTCCAGGCAAACCCCAGAGAGTTCAGAATATGCAAAGACATTAAGGCAAGAGAGGTCTCATTGTTTTAGGAATTACAAAAGATCTCAGAAATAGCTAAAGCATAAAAGGAAAGATGGGACATGGCCAGAAAGGACTTAGCCATGGATTGGCAATGGAGAAGGGACCCTCATGTCGTACATTCCAAGACTGGAATTATGAATAGGAAGCCCTTGGATCCTCTGTGAGTTCACGAGAAATCACACTGAAGCAATATCAAAATATTGCTGGTGGACATTTTACTTAAGAAGAAGATGTGTAACTTCAATCATCTTTTCACTGTGGTGGATAGAATCTGGGAAGTGGGTGGAAGCTGCAGCTCTTCTGGCTCCTCTGTAAACTTAAAAAAAATGTACTTTTTCCATTGGTAGTTAACAATGTTATCTTCATGTTAGCAAAGACTTCATTGTTAGTACTTACACCGGGGTGCAGGAAGAGAGTGCATGAGGCTGGAAATTGGAAAGAGGGGATTGTGAAACAGAAGGAGATTGTTGTGTTTTTCCCCACCGCTAGAAGTAGTGGTATGCTAATTGCCAAAACAGTGAGTTCGTGTTGTATGTCAATGCAGCGAGTGTCAGGTGAATAAATGATCTCTTCTTAGACTTTAACATGAGGTGAGTACTTTTGTCCCCTTCTTTCTTGGATAGCACCATCTGTTACAATGCATATCAATGTTGGGAACATTGGACCTCAGTAACATAGAAGGAAGAGAAAATGTGTGAGAGAAACGCTTGCACAGAGAGTGATTAACAGTAAAAAAATCTTTGTTAGAGCACAATTGTTTAAAACTCTGTGTATGATGCTGGGGTGGTAGTAATATCTGTCTTCCCATTCCAGTTTTATTACAAGATTTAAGGTAGGGAACATTAGGGTATATTTTTTTCCTCTCTCCTCCCTGGCACATCAAACCATGCAGGGCATATAGCAAGTTATTTAAAATGGTATATACCACTAGCCTGAATTAAACTAAATCAATTTAGAAAATCACTTATTAGAGAAGTAGTGAGCATCCTGTTAATTGCAGGGATATCAAGACCTCCCTTTCTCAAGGAAATTAAAGTCTAAAGTGAGATGAATCCTGCATAACTGACAATAGTACAAATGAGATTAAAATATACTTCATAGAAAAAGACAACATAATTTGGTGTTTAAGATTTCAGCTGTTTGAGTTAGATAAGCCTGGTCTAGAAGTCTAGCCCTAAACCTTGTAGCTTTGTGACCTTGGGCAAGTTACGAAATCGCCCAGATCTCAGTTTTCTTATCTATGAAATGGAAATAGTAATTCTATGCTTTTTTAGAATTTGTCTGTTCTGTTTGTTGTTTGTTCTTTTTTAAAATTTCATATAGACACACTGTATGTGAAGTATTTAACACAGTGTGTGCTTAGTAAGATACTTCTGATTGTTTAAAATGGCTAAAAAATACAGGAGGTTCAAGAGGAGTAGGCCATTTTTTCTGAGTAGCGGCATAGAGAAATCTTAGCCAACAAGGTAGTATTTGACCTGAACCCTGAAGGGTGAGGGCAGTTACCATAGAAGAATAAAGTGAGAAGGGAGAAAGGCAATAAGGCCTAGAAAAAATGCACAGAGGGGTGGAAGTACATCCAAAGTTTTGGGGAATAGAAAGTAAACCAGTATAGATAGATCCAAAGAAAAAAAATCACTGTATGAGTAATATGAAATTTTTGGAAGGAGGTGGAACTGGAGTAAGACTCACCTAAAATCATAAACAACCTTCATGCCTTGATAATAAGCAGTTAAGTGAATGACTGAATTAATTAATTTATGCTATATTTAATAACATAACAAACTCTTTGTTCAAATACATTTTAGAAAGATTACTCTGATGGCGTTAAGGGGAATGGCTAACCCAGGAAGCACAATTGAAGGTATAAAGAGCCTTACAGCATTCCAGGTAATAGATATCAGAGACTGAACCAAAGCAATGACAATAGGAATGCAGAAGCTGAGGACAGAAGAAAAGATAACTGGGGCAAAGGAACTAACAGTGGAAAGAGATTCCTCAAAGTCAGTGCTTGGTTACTTAATTATAAGCAATAATTATTGCCAATTAAATTAAATTATTGTTTCCTTCATCTATCATTTATCTATGTGTATAGAAGCATATTTTTTATTAAAAATGCATCCTGTGTCCAATTAGCTACCCAAATATTAGATTACTGATAAATAACAAACCAGTGCCAATACTTAATTGCCTAAAACTACAAGCATTTTGTGATATCTCTTAATTCTGTGGGTTAACTGACCTCAGTTCAGCTAGACAGCTCTAGTCACAAGATGTCAGCTTGAGCTGTAGTTATCTGGGTCTTGACTGCACTGCAATATCCAAGATGGGACTCTCATATCTGGTAGTGGTGCTGGCTGTGAGCTGGGAGCTCAGCTGGAGATGTTGAAGGCAGTGCCTCAGTTCTCTTTCACATGACTTCCCATGTTGCTTGAGCTACCCCAAGAAAGGAAGTAGAATATGCTAGACCTCTTAAGTAAGAGGTTGCAGTGAGCCGAGATCGCACCATTGCACTCCAGCCTGGGTAACAAGAGCGAAACTCTGTCTCAAAAAATAAAATAAAATAATAAAAAGAAATAAACTCATCTGAATGTTGTGTACCTACTTTTGTGATTAGCCTTGTGCCCTGCCACTTGACTTTGACTTCCCCTTTACCCCACCCCCAGCACAAGTGCACACAGCACACACACAGTCTGTGCTATAGAACACAGAGTGATCTTTCCTGATATACTGGCTTTGCTACATGCTATTTTTCTGCCTATAATGCAACTCATCCTTGGCCATCACTAAAGCAATCTTTCTTGGTTGTTGTTTGTTTCCATGTTTTTTTTTCCCCACTAAATCATATGACCTTTGAGAGCAAACCACAGCGTTCCAACTTCGTATTCCTGATGACTAGCCCCAGCTCAAAAATGATTATACTTGTCATAGTAATAAGTAAATTACATAAGCGAATACACATATATCATTATCTGATATATTAGTAAAGTTGGATTTTTGTCCAACGCAAAAAAAGAGTTTTACTGCAACTAAACCTTTTGTGTTCTTTGTGCAGTAATGAGCCTCCTTGCCAAGGGAAAAATAGGCAGTCATCATATAAAAGGAAATTCTAATTTGAATGTATATTTTAAATACATAATTTTTCAACTTCCTTCCACTTATGAGATTATATGACGTAAGATGAATTTGGGAGGGATGTTCATTTTTGAATGATTTCTAGACCATGTAATAATTTCCTTCTAAACTATTATAGGAAGGACTAAAGGAAGTTCCAGCTTTGTGACACATGGAGGGATAGCAGTTCTATCACCCATATTTTCAACTGTATGTTACTTAAAGGTCTCTGAAATGAATTTCAGCTATCAACATTTCCTTGACATATCTTCTGCTACAACAAGTTTTTCAGATCAGCAGAAATGCCCACAGTACTGTAGTTTCAGGAGGCAGGGTGATGTGGACTTGATTTTTACTTTCGTTATTAATGCTATTCTGTAATTTTTTGTAAGGACTTTTCCTCTTCAAAACAGCTAAGACATTGTTGCCAGATGGAAAAACAGAATTTATGAAATCATAGTCTCAAAGACCAGAAGCTACTCTCAAGAGACACATTTTTTATTTGGGGATGGCATTACATCTATTAATAAAATGATCACGTTTAGGCCCTTCATTGTAGGGAAAACTGCAGATTTCCTTCAAATTTGATATTTGAATAATTCTTTATGAGTCGTCAGTTTCAAAAATATTGTGGCTGAGCTGTATTAATTTGTTTATTCACCAATTATACCAAAGCACTAAGTACTTAGAAATTCTACTTACTGTTTAACGTATGTTATGAGGACATATAAACAAGACACAAGTCTTGTCCAAGAAGAGATCAAAGCCAGTTTGTTAAATGGCAACTCAGGGACAACAACTAAAATGTCTTCTTATATCAATTCACTAAAAGGCTAAATCAATGAAAGGCTCTTTCACCACATTAATTTTTTTAATTTTACTTTTGTCCTTGCTCATTTAGATGATTGAATGTGCCTTCCCTTTAGTATGTCTGTGTGTAGATTATTGTAACCTCTGTCTAGTGGTATAGTAGTTCTCATGCTGCGAATAAAGACATACCTGAGACTGAGTAATTTATAAAGAAAAAGAGGTTTAATGGACTCATAGTTCCTCGTGGCTGGGGAGACCTCACAATCATAGCAGAAGGTGAAGTAGAAATAAGACACATCTTACATAGCAGCAGGCAAGGGTGTACATGCAGGGAAACTCCCCTTTACAAAACCATCATATCTAGTGAGACTTATTCACTATTACAAGAATGGCATGGACAAAACCCACCCCCATGACTGATTTACCTCCCATCTCTCCCTCCCATGATACCCAGAGATTATGGGAGTTACAATTCAGGGTGAGATTAGGGTAGGGACATAGTCAAACCATGTCATGGTGTATACTTGTCCTCCCCTATACCATCATCTCTGGATTAGCCACAGAGGTTGTTTGACAACTACTTAAAATGAAGTCTAGGAGAGTTTACTACAGACATTTTTTTCTCCAGGGCAAATGCTGGAGCAGGGGTAAACCAAACATACTGATAATAAATCTACAATAATTTGGTGACTTTTGGAAAATTGAATTTCAAGAGGTCAACACTATAGTTATCATCAAGGATCTCACCATTTTGTCAAAAAGAAACAAAGGAATAAACCAACAAGAATAGAAGCATGTTCCTCAAAGTGCCATCCCTGCATCATTATTCACAATAGCCAAGATATGGAAATTACGTAAGTGTCCGTGTCTGTCAATGGATGAATGGATAAAGAAAATGTAATAGACACATACACACACACACACACACACACACACACACACACACACACACATATTATTTAGCCTTAAAAAAGAAAAAATCCCTATCATTTGTGAAAACATGGCTGAATCTGGAGTACATTACACTAAGTAAAAGAAGCCAAACACAGGAATATAAACACTGCATGATCTTGCTTGTATGTGGAATCTAAGAAATTTTAACTCAGAAACAGAGAGTAGAGGGGTGATTACCTGGGGTCACAGGGTGAGAAAACAGGGAGATATTGGCAAAAGCGTACAAACTTTACACATACAACATGGTGACTACAGTTAATAATATTGTGTTGTACCCTTGCAATTTGCTAAGAAAGTGGATCTTAAGTGTTCTTACCACACACATATGCTCAATATGTTTCACCACACAAATAGAAACTGTGAGGTAATAGATATATTGTTTAGCTTGATTATGATGATCATTTCAAAATATGTATTTACATCAAAACATCACTTTGTATATCTTAAATATATCTGACTTGTATTTGTCAATCATACTTCAATAAAGCTGAACAAAATAAAAATAACTTTAAAATTTTTAATTTGAAAAAAGTGTGGTCCCCTGCCTGACTAACAGTGTTAACATACTTGGGCAGAGTGCAAATTCTCAAGGCCCACCTCAGATCTGTTGATTCAGCAATGGTGAAAATGGGGTCCATCAATCTCTGGTTTAATGAAGGTCCTCCAAGTTGTTCTGATAACAGCCATGTTGAGAACCCTTGTGATAAGGTGTGAGAAATGTCCTGGTAGAGGGACAATTCAGAGAAATGTATGGAGCCCAGGAGGGGCCTGCTTAATACAGCATGGATAACTCAAGGCAGCCTTCACAGGGAAGGTTAGCACCTGACAATTTTTATTATTTAATTCAGCTTCCAGTCCCTTGAATTCTGCCAGTATTGCTAGCAATAATACTATGTGATTTGAGTTTCTTCATAATTCCCTTCTCTTGACTACCAGAGAGTAGTCAAGAATAGTTAGAAACACAGGAAACATGAATTTAGTAAAGAACAAGAAAAATGGTGATGATATAGACCATATCGGAATACCAATTTTTCTTTAATGCCACACATGGAAAGAGCTTGGGAATTAACCTTGAGTTAAACTTGTCAGATTCAGGAAATAAAAACATAACATGTACATGTCCAGTTACATTTAGATGTCAGAAGAAATGAATAGTTTTTAGTATAAATATGTCCCATGTAATAATTTGAATTTACTTATGCTAAAAAATTATTCCTTTTTTTTTTACCTAAAATTCAAAACTGGGTGTTCTATATTTTATCTGGTAGCCCTATCCTGGATTCAGGTCATTGACTACTATTCATGTTTCACTTTAAATTGGTATTAATAACAATAACAGAAGGTGTTTATTGAGCACATCCTCCTTACCAGGTATTATCTAAAGCATACAGTAGCAATATCTTGTTAAATCCACACAATATGCTTATAAATTAGGTACTATTATTAGTGTCCTTAAACACATAAGGAAACTGGGGCTTAGCAATTGTGTATTCAAAACTAGTAGAAGGTAGAGCCAGAATTTAAATACATATCAAATTCTAAAGCTGGGCAAACCAAAGATATTGGTAACGAATCTGATTGCTGAATCAAAGCTTTTCTAATGACTGCATTTGATGGCCTCTCTTATACTTCAATTTGTTTAATCCTTGTGAATCTTGGTTTCTTTTCGGTTTTTGTGAAGATTAATTGAGATTATGTACTGCACCTAAACCAGTTTGTGACCACTCGTAAATAGATATAAAAACTTACTAATAATAATGTTTATACTCACAATCAAGAAAACTGACCTAAAAACATACTTCACTTCAGAACAATATTTCCACTTTACTGCAACCACAAGTATTGAGTTTCAGGAAATAAGAACTCTGGTTTATCTGGGATTATAAATTTATGTTTTTGCCTGAGGACATTAAGGACCGAGTTAAAGTTAAATAATGTATATCTTGTCAGGGAGTTGAATTTCTGGTCCCTATGACAGAAGAAACTAGTATCCTTCCACAGATGCCACAGTCAATGGATGAAAAGTGATACCATGGAGTATTATTTGACTCCTAAGTGACTCTGAGACCCTAAGGGCCACAGCTACTCTCCACGGAAAAGGTGAGAGCTATGAATGACTATATGGACAAAGAGTGGCATGATGCAAGAGCCTACAGAAAGAATGAGAGGAGACAGTAGGTGTGGTGTCAAAAGCAGGAGGCTTCAAGTGTCCTGCTTCATTAGTTGTTTTGAGGATTAAAAGAAAGGATGCATGTAAAATGCTTCACATGGTGCTGTTTTACACTACATGCTCAATGAATAGTGTTTTAATTATTATTAAGATTATTATTACCAAAATAAATAAAACATTTCTTCTGCAAAATGAACTTCTTTTTAAAATGAGAATTCTGAGCTCTTCCAAGTCACATAGTCTCAAGTAAGAGTGAAATAATAGGTCTATTTATGATGTAGTATTTTTCATTCTAAAACAAAAAGAACAATAAAAACTGTTGTTCACACTTTTCTATTAGCTGCTATTAATAACTTTGAATGGTCTAAGATTTTGCTTCACTTGCAAACTATTAAGTTAGCCTGTAGCAATTTCATGGATGCTGATAGAAGACATGAGACAAAGAACAGTTTATTACTCATGGCGATATCAGTAGCCAGAATATCTGCAATTTTTCCATTGGTTCCTCAAGCCTCCGTTCCCACAATGTGACAATAAGAGGGCCAAAAGTCACCTGTACAAGCAGTGGATTGTGTGATAGGAGAGGAAAACTTTGCTGAGAGAACCCAAATCACTTTAAATGGGTGTTAAATGTACTTTCCTTTTCTCCAGAGGAGCAGAAAACATTACCTTCATTATGTTGGAAAGTGAGCACCTCTACACTTTACTCCAGAGGGAGATACTATATCTTCCTAAGCTGTGAGCAAAACTATACTTTGCTCTGAAAATAACACAAACTTTATTTTTAAAAATTTTCTCTAAACGAACATTCTTGAAAATATAGTCCAGAACAAAAAGCACCCAAATAAGCCATAAAACTAGGGTAATGCTCCATATTTTGCTAAGGAGAGACCCAGCAAGATTTCCGGTGGCTCTTATTATGAGATGATTTACTGCCTGTATGCACTTGTTTAAGATAAAATAATGCTATGAAGGATGCGTTATATATTGCAGTCTTGTGTTCTCCCTGACTCTTCCTAAAACAAACGTGTGTGAAAGGAATATACTCCTTGGGAATATATAAGATAATTTTTAACAAAAGCCAACAAAGTATATACTTGGCTTCAGTAGCCAAATTCTATTATGAGCTCTCAATAATATTCTATATTTTTCTCTCATAGCTTTAGTCACAATTGTAATTAATTAAGCATGTGGTTTCTTATTATTCAATTTTTATCAGTTTTCCTAGATCGTAAGCTTTCTATTTCTGAGGGGTCTGGGTTTTCTTTTTTAACACTATTTTTGAGCCACCTAGCATAGCATCTGATATATGGTAAGTATGCCGTAAAAATATGCAAAAAATTTTATGTTTACTAAATTTTACTTCACATATAAATGAAGTATGAAAGTTTTTCTTCACCAGGATTTTCCGGAACGTGATTTGAGTTTTGTAGAAGACTGTCCTGAGAGGGTTAATGACCTAAGAGATTACCTAGGATGTATTTTATCTCAAAAATGAAGAAACTGAAGCCCAGAGATAGCAAATGCATTAGCCAAACTTACTCAGCCAGTAATGAAGGATCCAGGCCAGAATTCAAGTTTTCTATTTCTTGACCGAATACTCTTTCATCTGTCATATCTTCACCTGTCCCTTCAACCTTCTGTGACAAAATTTTAAAGCACTTATATTTATTCACTATGAAGAAATGTTGTAAGGGGTTATTAAGGCAAGAATGGGAAAATGAGCATGACTGCAGTTCTATGTTAACAAAACCCAACTGGCATCATGTAGGTCAGAAAGCCTGGACTCCCAAACATAAACAAATCTGGAATGCCTTTGCAGTTTTTAACTGTCCTGGGTGTTCTAGGAAAAGAAGGCATGGCAAAGCCTAGACTGAGAGATATCTCTACAAATCCAATTATCTGTGAATCCACCAAAGCCCTGTTCCAATGACCCAGGGAAGATTCTATGTTTTTGTCCTATCTTGTGTAAATTAGCAAATAAACTGTCATATACTTGTGACAAGTTAGTAGTGGATACATCATTTAGGGCGGTAAATATTTTAAGGAATTTAAAGAATTTCACCTCTTCTAAGGTTTTACCAATTTGTATAGTAACTATAAAAAAAAAAAGTGACACAGGTATCTCGACAGTTAAGATCCTAGAAAGCCATTTCTGTTTCTAACATGAAACAGTGTGTGGTATTCTACTTACCTTGCAGCTCTAATGCATCTCTGTGATCAATTCTTCCTCCAGGAGCCAACTGCGACAAAGATGTTGCTTTGGAAGAAAAGTGCTCTATAGATGTAATAAATAAATAAATGCATGGACTAGGCAGAACAGCATAGGCTCAGATTAAATAAAAGCAAACTTTTGGTTTCTAAATTTGAAAGGAATGTGGACTAGTCTCAGTTTTCCACCTTGGGAAGAGCCATGAAGATTTATTTTTGTGAACCTATCACAATTCTCATTCTCATGCAGCTATTGCTATAGAAATACCTGAGGTGAGATTGCTTTATGGCTTAACAAGAGCAAATACAGGTCTCTCTTGCCTTACAGGATAAGTGGTTCCACACTCATTTCTTAGCAATGAATCTCAGTTTTCTAGTGAATTTTATGAAAAGACTTTTAGAGCTTTAATGCTTCAGAGCAAAAATTTTCACCAGAGGCTCAATGGAAAACTTAGAAAGAGGCCAGCCATCAATTTTCTGAGGGATACTGGATGAACATTACTCTTGTAATATGTTTCAGTCTAGTATTCTAGTCTATAATTTCTCATAGTGACATTGCTTTCCTGTATTGAATATGACTTAAGTCTGCATTCTTATAGTCCCAATTTAACTCATCTCCTTCTTTGGAGTTAGGATTTTAATATGTAATATGTTATACTTTATTACAATATTTTGCTAGCAAGTTCTATCATTAATGCATATTTTACCCATGCCTGGCTGTTTAAATCTGAGAGTTTGATTCGTAGAACAGTAGTACTCTCTTGGTCCTTTTTAACAAATTTTTTCTTTGTCTACAGAAAAGAAAACTGTCTCACTCTTGCATGTCATAACTTTTAGAGTATTTAGAAGCCATTATAAAATCAGCCTTGGTTTGTGGATTGTATCAATGTCAATTTCCCGGTTTTGAGAGTGGTCTTTGGTTATATAAGATGTTACCACAGGAAGACTAGGCAAATGGTGCATGGCACCTATCTGTTCTACCATTAAATCTTTGAAACTTTCTGTAACTCTCAAAGTGTTTTGAAATAAATAGTGAAAGAAAAGAAAAGGTGTGGAATTAGAGGAGTAGAAGTAGGAGACAAACATTTGAGTGACAAACCTGACTGTCAGCCACTGGATAAACAACCTCTGTTCTGTATGTTTGTTAAACTACAAAATGGAGAATGCATCTAGCAGTAGTAACAATTAAATGACATTAAGTGTAATGGCTTGTTCAAGGAGAGGCAATATGGCATTATAATTAAGATCCTATAAAGCTATAGGATGCCTTCATTTATAATATTTATAATACTGCCTGCTTTTAAATCTAGTCCATGCAATTTCTATGAGTCTTTGGCCCAGAAATTTGATTTTGCCTCAGTATCTTAACCTGAAAATTAGGATGAGATGATAATAACATCACTTACTTTGTAAGATATTTGGGATGATTAAGTGGGTTAATACATCTAAGGCACTTAGAACAGTGCCTGGTACTTAGCAATGCTACATGAGTGTTGGCCATGTTGTTAAGAAATCACAGTAGCTTGGTACATAGCTTGGTACATAGCTTAATAAATGTTTGTGATTTTTGTTTTTCTTTTCAAATTCTGAGTTAAAGTACATAGGCTGTCATCAAAAGTAAGATGGGTAAAAGAACTGTGATATGTATCACACAATGTGATATGATACACACAATGTATACTGTGAAGTAATGAGTGAACAATATCCACAACATGTAAAATTTTTGATGAATCTCACAAACATAATACCAAGTGAAAGAAGTCCACCCAGGAGTGGCTTGATGTATGGTTTCAATTACATTAAATAATTAATTGGCAAAATAAAACTGCTTTTGACCATGTTGCTGTAACTGGTGCTGAACCAATCCTGCCACAAAAATAATGAACCCTTGCAAAAAAAAAAAAGAACAACTGTTTTTACATATTAAGCAACTAGTAGCATAGACTTTGTTCCCTAAGAGAAGGTAAGCGTTAAGTTTAGCCCATATTTCTATCTCTGGGCACTTTTCAGACCCTGGGTTAGAGGAGGAGAGACCAAAAAGCGTTTGGCAATATCACTAAGCTAAGGATGCAGAAACTGGAATTCAAGGAGACACAGGTAGTTGGGATGAGAGTGAATGAGAAGAGGAAACTATGCAGAGAAAAATTTAGAGAAATGTACATTTACTTCCAGTTGACTCATTGACTGAATTTTAATCTTTCAATACATAAGCAAGATCCCATGAGCCAAGGCGAAGAACAACTACCAAAAAAATAACAGCTACCAGAAAGCTATAAGTTGAACAATTACCAGCGCTCACACAGGGTTGGTAGATGTTCCATTTCTCATCACTTTATATGAAGAGAGTTTATTAACAAACCAGAGCATTCAGTAGAGACCAGTGAAGTTTACTTTTTAGGAGTATGACTAATCCAGCCCCACAGTAAAGGCCCATTAAGACTAACACAAAGAAAATTTAAAAATAAACTACAAAAAATAAATTGCCTATCTTCTGAAATAAATTGGTACATTGTTTAAAAGAAAATAACAAAACCCAAACAAGATAAAAAGTACAATATCAAATACCCAACCAAAAATTATTAGATATGCCAAGAGGCAAAAAGATGAAACCCAGAGCCAAAAGAAAAATAAGTCTATAAAAGCAGACACATAAATAATAGAAATGATAAATTTTTTGTTCTTATTTGTTGTTGTTGTTTTCGCAGAGTCTCTCTGTCAACAAGGCTGGAGTGTAGAGGCATTATCCTAGTTCACTGCCACTTCCACCTCCTGGGTTCAAGCTATTCTCCTGCCTCAGCCACACAAGCAGCTGGGATTACAGATGCCCACCACCACACCCAGCTAATTTTTGCATTTTTAGTAGAGACAGGATTTCACCATGTTGGCCAGGGTGATCTCAAATTTCTGACCTCTAGTGATCTACCCACCTCAGCATCCCAAAGTTCTGGATTACAGACGTGAGCCACCACACTCAGCCATAGATAAAGTTTTAAAACAGCTTATATAAATATGTTCATGGATTTAAGGAAAGCATTAAAATAATGAGAGGAGAAACTTAAAATTATGAAAAAAGGCAAACATTCAAAGGTGAAATTGACAATACCTAAAATGAAAAGTCACTGATAGTCTTGACAGCAAATCAAACACTGGAAAATAAAAGATCAGTAAATTTGAAGAAAGGGCAATAGAAACTATCCAGCATGAGTGAACAATTTCCACAACATGTAAAATTTTGGAAGATAAATTTTAATAAAGCACGTGCTGTCAGAGTCATACACAAAGCTAAAAGAAATCAACAAAGCCCCTGTGACATGTGGGAAAATGTCAAGTGGTCTAAGATACATATAATTGGCATTTAGGATAGGTGAGGCAGAAAAAAATGTTTAAAGATATAATGACCAAAACGTTTTTAAATTTTATACTATATAAACCCACAGATCCAAGAGATACTACAAACACTAAGAAGGATAAATACCAAACAGAAAACACACACACACACACACACACACACACATACATACACATACACATCAGGGCACAGAATAATCAAATTTCTTGATGTCAGCTATAAGAAGAAAATTGTAAACTTGATGAAAAAACCTCACGAGACCTATGGAGAAAGGAAGGTAAGAATCAATACTAACTTCACATCAGAAATAATGAAAGCCCATAGGCAATGGAACAATAGTTCAAGGTGCTGTATGACATTAAAAATAAAAACAATTAAGTTTTCATGACCAGAAAAAAATTACCTTCTACAAATAAGGGAAAAATAAATACAGTGATAGTTCCAAGCTGAAAGGAATAATTACCAGCACACTTATACTGCAAAAAAAAAAATTAAAGAAAATTTTTAAGCTGAAGGAGAATGACACAAACTGGAAATATAAATCTGTACAATGCAATAAAGAGAGGTAGAAAGATAAATATTGAATAAATTCCAAAGACATTATTTTTTATATCTCTATATTACATTAAAATTTCTTATTTTTAAAGCAAAATAAGTAATATATATTTGGGGGTTTAAAACATACATATACATAAAAGTTTCAACAATAATAGCACAAAGGACAGAAAAAAGTATACTAGCATAAGATTTTAATATTTTGATGAATGATATATTATTTAAATGTAATTATTATAAAGCTAAAGATGCAGATTCTAAACCTTAAATCAGACATTAAAGAATTCATCAAATATGTAAAGCTAATTAAAACACACACACACACACACAGGCAAAGAAAATCAGTGTTTTTCAAAGCCAAAGTAGTGACTTTGCAGCAGTAGTGTCTAGAAGAGGAGACAAGGGGAAATTTAGGGTAATGCGCTGGTTATGTTCTACTTCTTATTTGCATATTTGCTATCTGGTTGTCTTCACTTAGTGATAACTGAGTGGTACAGTTAAGATATGCAGTTTCTCAAATTTACATAAGCATATATGTATGTATGTGTATGTGTATAAATATGTGTATACAAGGGTGCTTGAAAGAGTGTGGAAAAATGGCATCAAAAGATAAAAATATGGAGCTGAGTGCCATGGCTCATGCCTATAATCTTATTTACAGGTGGAAGAATTGCTTGAGCTCAGGTGTTTGAGGCTGCTGTGAGCTATGATTTGCACCACTACAGCCTGGGTGACACAGCAAGCCCCATCTCTAATAATAACAATGATAATAAATATAAACTTCATTTTTCAGCATAAGCTTCATCAAGGTCAAGCACTTTTGTTTTCCTCATTCTTGCTGTCATCTTAAGTTCAAAACGCTTTTGTAAGCAATGATATCAGCCATTTAGTTTATACCTAAAAAGCTGAACATCCTGGAAATTTAATCATGTTAATGCAATCTTTTTATATTATTAACTGGAAAAAAATGCCTCCTTAACAGATTGTTTAAGATTATGAAATAAAAAGAAGCCAAAAAGAGACAAAACGAGTCTTTAAGTTCGATGCCTAATGATTTCCCATTGAAACTCACAAAATTGCCTTTGGTTGATGAGAGGAATGAGCAGGAGTATTGTTGTGGTAGAAAGAGACTTTCTGCTGAATCTTTCCTGGGCATTTTTCTGCTACAGCTTTGGCTAAGTTTCTCAAAGCACTCACATAATAAGCAGATGTTATCATTTTTTGGCCCTCCAGTAAGTTAACAAGCAAAACAACTGTTGCCATGATCTTTGTTCTTGACTGGTCTGGTTTAGCTTTGACTGGACCACTTCCGTTTCTTGGTAGCCATTGCTTTGATTGTGCTTTGTCTTCAGGATCAGGCTGGGAAAGCCATGTTTCATCTCCTGTGGCAGTTCTTCTATAACGTGCTTCAGAGTCTTGATCCTAATTGTCTAAAATTTCCATTGAAATCTCTGTTCTTTTCTGCAGTAGATCTGGGTGCAATGGTTTTGGCACCCATCAAGTGGAAGTTTTGTTAAACTTTAATTTTTTCAGCCAGAATTATGTAAGCTGAACCAGTTGGGATGTGTATTGTGTTGCCTATTGTTAGTGCATTTAACCTTTGCTATTCTTCAATTAGGGCATGAATGAGATAAATTTTTTCCTTGAAAGTTGATGGTTTGCTGCTACGCTCTTTGCCTGGAACATTGTCTCTTCCCTTCTTAAAATGAGTTATCCATTTGTAAACTGCTGATTTCTTTGTGACATTGTTTCCATAAACTTTTTGTAAAGTATCAGTGATTTCATGGTTCCTACATCCAAGCCTCATCCTACATTTGATATTTGCTCTTGCTTCAATGTTAGCAGAATTCATGCTGCTCTGAAAGGGGCTCATTCAAACGGTGTCTTATCCTTCTTAGCACCTCAGACTAGATCGTGCTCAGAAATGTCATGTATGTAATGAGCTAGTATGAGTTTATTTGGTGCAAAAAACACATCAAAATCTATGTGTTAAGTTTTTTATAATATGCACTTTCCATAAATCTTTTAAAAATTCTTCGTGTGCATATGTGTGTATGCATATATATATGTACATAAGGCAAAGAGAGACAAATAATAGATCATCTTAGAAAATATCAAGACTATTGCATTGCCCTCCTAACTCACAGATGCACAACTCATGTCCCAGTCATTCTTTATAAATAGCACCTCTTGGAATTAGACCTGAGCAAAATTGCATGGCTTTATCTGGTTACTGTGGAAACTACTATTCTATTAGAATTACTTTTCAAAAACTTTTAGTAGCCCTTTATACATCAAAGAACAACAAGCCAAGGAATGTTAATCCAAACTTTATCTTTTTTTTCAAGAACGAGTTTGCTCTTGTTGCCCAGGCTGGAGTGCAGTGGCATGATCTCAGCTCACTGCAACCTCCACCTCCTGGATTCAAGTGATTCTCCTGACTCAGCCTCACAAGTAGCTAGGATTACAAGCACCAATCACCATGCCTGGCTGATTTTTGTATTTTTAATAGAGACAGGGTTTCACTCGAACTCCTGACTTCAAGTAATCAACCCACCTCGGATTCCCAAAGTGCTGGGATTACAAGCGTTAGCTACTGTGCCCAGCCAATTAAATTTATTTTTAAGGAGCTTCTGACAACTGAGTTTTTATATAAAAGCTCTTCAAGAAAACACTCATGAAATATTTTTTTCTGTTTAATGTATGATTTTACTACTTAAGGTTTTGTAAATTTTGCTTGCTTTTCCCGTTTTCATGACCAATTACATATTTTATGGTATAGCATTTCAAATACAGAATTTTAGTTTATAATTTATAACACTATTCTAAAACAATTATCTCACAATTGCATACATTGCCACAGTTGCCCCAAAACTAATGAGGTCATAAGTAAAACTTTATCTATGAAACAGATAATGTGTGCCTATCAAGATCCTGTTCAAGCATCACCTCCTCTCTGAAGCCTTGCTGGATTCCAGTGAGGCAGAATTAATTACTATTTCTTGAAGCATCAACATATTGTGCACCTTCTATTAAAATACATGTCCTAGTGAATAGGACTGATTTGTTTATTTCTCTGTGTCCCTGACGAGACTGTTTTAGCCATCTTTGTATGTTCAGCACCCAGTATAGGGTCTAACACATCAAAAGTGCTCAAAAATTGTTTGAAAGTGAGGAAGAGAGGATGGGGAGCCAGAAAGGGGGAGGTAAATTGGATGGAAAAAAAATATCTTAACAGTAGTAAATGAAGGGGAAGATATTCTCGGTTGGATGAAACAGTTGTTTGTCCAGCAAGCTCTAATTTGTATCCATTGTCACAAAATAATTAGAATCTCTCTAGGTCATTTCACAGCACTGACTATAAATACTTTGAAAGTATTTATCCAGTGTTAGACTGGTGCTTCATGTCCTGCTATGCCATATGAATTGTTTCCCTTATGCTCTGAGGACAGCAAAATATTTTACAAATATTATCTTGCCAAATGAGTATGTGTAAAAATTGTCCTCGGGGCTTCCAGTGATGAAAGTTTGCACACCAACAAAATAAACATGCTTCCCCAACCCCCAGGCAACACTATTCACTCCCTTCTTGATTCTCAGAGCACATTATTCATTTCTCTAATACAGCATTCAGTGCAGCATGTCAGAGTCTGTTCTGCCTCCCCTGCCCAATTGTATTGTAAGCTTCTTGAGGACAGAGACTGTGTCTTTATCTTTTTATCTCCACTTTCTAACACAGAAACTGGCACATATAGGTGTTCCATACTCATTTCTTGAGTGATTAAATGAATAGGAAAACATCTTGTAGTACTTTTATTTGAATAGATCCTAAAAGTCCTGTCAATCTAGCTGTCTGGAGTCCAACTTTAAAAGCATCTCCAAAATAAGGAGCCAACAAAAGGTCTTTGTTAAGAGTTAGCTCCTGATCCTGCAGTGGCAACATGACAACCAGAAAGGGGCCTTAAATCATTCTAAGTATCCTAGGAACAATCTGATCACCCTGTGGGAGGCAGGCAGCCCTTTGATCTCTAGAAATGTTTAGTAGTAGTTGTATTTTTCATGTGAAACTTGATAAGCTCAGAGATATTTGGAGAACCAGTAAAAAGCAAAGAGGAGAACAAACAAAAGGATAGAAGTGGAAAGACAAATTGTTTTCTAATTCAGCACAACATATGCCAGCTACTATCCAAGGTGCTCAGGATTCAGTGTTGAAATAAGATGTGCTTCGTGGCCTGGCTCACATATTTTTGGGGTCTGTGGAATCCTAAAGTGCCTCCTGCTACAATCTCAAAATGTTCCCCAGAGCAGAAAAAAAATATGATTATTGAGACTATAGCAATTTGGTGTTCATTTAGCTTTAATATAATAAAATGTACTTTTGACTTACGAATAGAACAAACAAGTCACTAAAACAAAATGTCATAGTCATGGCTTCCCTCCCAAACTGCGCTTCAAGATCGAAATCAGACTCAGCAGCTTCAGAGACACAAAACTGCTCTACCCTACCCATTCGATCACAAACCAGACTGAAGAGTCTTGGCAGCCAGCAGAACAAGTCCTGCATTGGGGTTTTTGACAATGAGATCAATATATGATCAAAGTAGACTTGTAGCAGTGCAATTACTAGGCAATTCATAGATATATAGACCTGTTCTCATGAACCCATAATGAGACCAGAGTATCACGAAAAAGATGGTCATGCACAGGGCCAAGTTGGTGGGAGGAGGGTTTAGGAAGCTCTAAAACAATTTCTGAAAAAAATTTTAATATGCCAATTAAGCAGAACATTTACCAACCTAATTATAGCCTCTAGATTATGTTTGAAGCCCTGAATATTGAAGCTTATTTGAATGTTTTTTGTGAAACTTTTTGTGAGATTTTTAAAGGAAAATTTTCAGTAATTCAAACACTCCACAATGTTTTAAGTTTTCTAGATTTCTTTTTTTATTGGGAATAAGTATAAAATGAGGCCCAAAGAAATTCCTTTTCAGAAACAAAACTTTACATTAAATCTCCAATTAATTTTCATTTGGGATATTCATTCCTGCAGCAAATATGGATGCATTGTAATGTTGACTCTTTTCAGTGTGAGATACTGATGACTCTGACAGGTCTATCCCTTCAGAAATCTCCAGTTGAGTAAGGTCATAAGATGAGTATTCAAATAAGCAAAATAAGAGGTAGAATATTTCTGAAAATTTTAAGAGAGATCCAGAGAAAATGTCACGGGACATCAGAGGATTAAAAACAATGTATCCAGGTAAAGACCAAAAAATGAATCACAATTATTGGGGGGAAATAAACAGTCTGTTTAATGACTATGACACAGGAAAAGTGTTTTAGTAAGAATAATGCCAGTTGGTCATGGTGATTCACACCTGTAATCCCTTTACTTTGGGAGGCCAAGCCGGGCAGATCACTTGAGGTCAGGAGTTCGAGACCAGCCTGGTCAACATGGTGAAAATCTGTCTCTACTAAAAATACAAAGAATATCCAAACATCGTGATGCGTGCCTGTAACCCCAGCTACTCAGGAGGCTGATGCAGGAGAATTGCTTGAACCCAGGTGGCAGAGGTTGCAGTGAGCCAAGATAGCACCACTGCACTCAAGTCTGGGAAACAGAAAGAGACTCTGTCTCAAAAAAGCAAAAAATAATAAAAATAATGCCTATATTCCAGATGTGTTATATGTATAAAAGAGTGCATATGTAGGCTGGGTGGGGTGGTTCATGCCTGTCATCCCAGCACTTTGGGAAGCCAAGGTGGGTGGATCGCCTAAGGTCAGAAGTTAGAGACCAGCCTGGCCAACATGATGAAACCCCATCTCTACTGAAAATACAAAAAAGTAGCCGGGCATGATGGCGGGCGCCTGTAATCCCAGCTACTCAGCAGGCTGAGGCATAAGAATAATTTGAACCTGGGAGGCGGAGGTTACAGTGAGCTGAGATCGTTCTACTGCACTGCAGCCTGGGCAACAAGAGTAAAACATCATGTCTTAAACAAAAAAAAACAAACAAAAAAAGAGTGCATATGAAAATATTTCAAATATCATCAAGCATCTAACTGATGCCTAATAAATGAGCTAAAATATTGTGAAGCTTTTTAAGATTCATTGCCAATTTTTGTTTGTATCCTTACTAAAAATTTATAGAAATGTTAGTTTACTTTTTCCTTAAAAATGAGTGCTTCCTGATAATTGTTTGTTCAAAATAAGCTTAAGTGCCCAGTATTTTTAAGGATTTTGTTGCATTTCACATTGTGCTAGCCATAAGTGGAGATCTAGAGTTGAAAATGTAAATGCTCCTGGGACAAGGCAGGTCATGGAAGCATGCAAAACCATCTGTAATAAAGCGATAAAAAGCGGTCCAGATCTGGGCAAGTTAAAAAGCAACTATGTCTTCTAAAAGCATTACATTTCAAGTTCCAAAGGTTTAAAATTCTGTATTTCAAAGATTCAGAGAAATCTCTGTCAAAATCCCAGCTGGTATTTTCGCAGAAATTGTAAAGTTAATCCTAAATTTCATATGGAAATGCAAAGAACCCAGAATAACCAAAACAAACTTGAAATAGAAACAAAGTTGGAGATTTTACACTTCTTGATTTCCAAAGTTACTACAAAGCTACAACATCAAGGCAGTATGGTACAACTTAAAGAGATCATATATAGATCAGTGGAACAGAATTGAGAGTCCAGAAGTAAGCCCTCATATTTATGGTATATTACTTTTTAACAAAGGTGTGAAGACAATTCAATATGGAAAGGATAGTTTTTTGAAAAAATGATAGTAAAACAATTAGGTATCTACATTGCAAGAATAAATTTGTCCATTTACCTCATACCATGCACAAAAACTAACTCAAAATAGCTCCTAGATCTAAATATATGAGCTAAAACTATAAATGTATTTAAAGAAAATATAGAGACACATTTATGTAATCCTGTGTAACAAATATTTCTTAGATATGGGATCAAGAGTTCAATGAAAAAAAGATAAAAATAATACATTGGACTTCATCAAAATTAGAAACTTTGTGCTTGATAAAGCACTACCAAGACAATAAAAAAAGACAAGTCATAGTTTAGGAAAATATTTGTAAATTGTATATCCAATAAAGGACTGTATCCAAAATAAAATAATTCTTATAGCTCAATAATAAGAAAACAAACCAATTTTAAAATGTGAAAAAATTTCATAAACATTTCACCAAAGAAGCTATATAAATGGCAAATAAGCCCATGAAAAAATTCCCAATATCATTGGGCATTAGGGAAAGAAATTAAAACCATAATAAGATATCACTTTGTACCCAATATAATGGCTGTAGTCATAAATAGCCAAAACCAGGTACTGCTATGGATGTAAAGAAATTGGACGTTGCAATGCAAAATGAAGCAGTCACATTGGAAAACAGTTTTCGTTTTCTTAAGTGTTAAATGTAGATTTAACATACGACCAAGCAGTTCCACTCCTCAGAGTCTATGCAAGATAAATAAAATTATATATCCACCCAAAGACTTGTGCATGACCATGATTACTCATAGTGGTCAAAAAGTAGAAATAACCCAACCGAGCAATGCATAAACAAGGTATGGCATATCCATACAATGTAATACTACTTGGCAATGCAAAGGAATAAAACATCTGAAATGTTTTACAACATGAATAAACCTCAAAATAAACCTATGGTAAGTAAAAAACACCAGAAAGCCAGAGAAAAACCTATGGTAAGTGAAAAAAGCCAGGACGATTACAAATGTAGACAATGACAAGAAATGAAAGTTGAATTTTTATTGGAGACCACACTTTAGATATATTGCAGCATTTACCTCCCTTCCACTTCCATCCATTCTCTCACTTATCAACACAATACCCTTCTCATCAGCCCCCAAATCCTTATCTCCTCTATTTCAGTTCATCTCTCATTACAATAATTTCGCCAAAGCATTCCTCTATTGTGTAAACTCTTATTTTATAATTGTGCTTTCATGATGTATTGGTCAATAGCTGAAGGCTTAGAGCCTGACAGACATGAACTTGTATCCTATATACTCACCAGATGTTTCTTAGAAAAATTATTTAACCTCTCAAAACCTAACCTATAAAATAGAGTTAATTTCACCTATTTCGTGAATAGTGGTGTAAAAATTAAACAAGCAATTATGTTGGGTGCTTATTGCATGCCCAGGTCCAATAAAATAGAGCTTTTAATATTATTAGAATAAGTGACTTGTCCAGGTTCACTGATAATAGGGAGGGGATTAGAACTCTTTGTATCATATTGTACTGTTCCATGCTGCCCCTGTTTTCTTTACCTGACACATCTTGCATTACAGACTAAGTGAAAGGATCGTTTAGCAAGGAAAGCATAAACATAAGCATAAACGAAGACTAGGCTCTAATATTGTCATCATAATTTGCTAGCTCTGTCACCCTGTCCAACATTCTGAGTCTTCAGATTTGTCTGTCAAATTACTGACTGATTGGAAGTAATAAAAACATTGCAGATGACTTATAAATGCTAGTTGCTTATTCTTTGCTACCTTCTTTTATAATGCCAACAAGAGATGTCGCAGTTCAAATTACCCTGTTTATCGACATGATCCTGTTTTCCCTTTCTGTTATACAGTATCCTCATGCACTGTGTCAGCCAGCCTTCACTCCAAAACTACTTAAAAAATTTAGTCAATGTCAGCAACATGGCAGGATAGGAAGCTCCTGACTCTCTTTCCACCCATGGATGCATCAAATAAACATGTATTCACGGATCAATTCCCTCTGAAGGAAAGTCAGAGACCAGTTGAGAGAGTACTTCCCTCTGAAGGAGAAACATTCACATTAAACAGATAGAAAACACTGAGGCATTTTCAGGCATGGACCTCCCTCTATGCACTGTACCATAAAATTGGGAAAGGAATCCCTGACACACAACTTCTCTCTGTGGAGAGAAGTTAAACCTCACACAGACTGCCGTAACTCTGAGGTTCCCATGATTGGCCCTTAATTCACCAACTCTGGGAATGGAGGGAAGAGATTAGTCACAAGTGAGTTTCTCTAGTGGTGTTTTATTAAGTACAAAAGTTCCTGGACCAGGTGTGGTGGCTCATGCTTGTAATACCAGCACTTTGGGAGGCCGAGGTGGGTGGATCACCTGTGATCAGGAGTTCGAGACCAGCCTGGCCAATATGGTGAAACTCAATCTCTATTAAAAAATAAAAAAAAAAAAAATTAGCCAGGCATGGTGGCAGGCGCCTGTAATCTAAGCTACTTGGAAGGCTGAGGCAGGAGAATTGCTTGAACCTGGGAGGCAGAAGTTGCAGTGAGCCAAGATCACGCCATTGTACTTTAGCCTGGGTGACAGAGTAAGAATCTGTCTCAAAAGAAAAAAAAAAATCCTAATTTTGATGAAGCCTGATTTATTATTTTTATCATTTGTTCATTGACTTTTGATACCATATCTAAGAAATATTTGTTACACAGGATTACATAACTGTGCCCCATATATTTTCTTTATACAAGCATGCAAATACTTTCAGGGGCTTTGTCTTCTAAAAGCAGTGCAGAAAGAGGGCTTTAAAAACTTCAACACCCTGTTTCTCCCTGGAGAGGACATAGTGTTCTAGTGACTACATTGCAACCTGGCTTCTAACTAACTTGTATGAGAGATTCAGAACGGCAGACAAGTATTAACTTGCTGGCAAGCTGAGAAGATGGGCACTTCTGGAGCCTTCTCCTCTGACTCATCCTTGTGACAATTCTGGGTCTATTAATCCTTCTTGAAGGAAGTTTGTCCACACATAGAGCACCCCAACTTTTATAGCTTCTATCAAGGGACAGCATCCTAAATGTCCTAGCTCTGGAAGCAGAGGACAATTAGAAAATATAATTCTATTTAGACCATAGGAAAAAAACAGTTTTATGTGGATACATAGGCACTTCCAGGGACTTAATTCCCCAGGAGTAGTGCAGAAAAGGGGCTTTAAAAATGTAGCTCTCTGTTTCTCCTTAGGAGTTTATATCACGTATCAAATGTCTCAACTTTTACAGCTACCTCACAAAAGACTCCATGTTAAACTTCTTGGCTTTGGGAGCCAAAGGGACCAGGCATATGTGAGTGTCCCTAGACCACAGAAAAAAAGAACTAATATTAAATAGGTATGCAAATGTTTCAGAGGCTATACTCCTTTGGGGCAATACAGAAAAGGGGCACAGACATGCAGCTCCAATTTTCTCTTTGGGAAGGGCTTTTTAGTGACTACTTGCCAGCCTGGCTTCTAGCAAACTTGCATCAGTAGCTAAAAGAGGAAACAAATAGCTCTCCAGCAGCCAAAGCCAGAGGTTGGCTCTTCATGAGCCTTTCCTCTAGCTCAGCACAGTGATAAATCCAGGTGTACTCATTCCTCCTGGAAGAAATTTGGCCATGTACCCAGAGCCACAACTTCTCTAAGCTCCAAGCCAAAGGACTGTCTATTTAACAACTCAGCTCTGGGAGTTGATGGATTTTACATTGCTGGGTGGCCCTAAACCATAGAAAACAAATAGATGGACATATAACTTATCCACTTCCAGCAACTATCTCTTCAAGAACAGAGGGTGTAACATGAACACGAGTACAGGAATTTGCCACAGAGCCTCACTGCAGCTTAATGCATGGTGAAATATTAATGTCTCTACTCAGCTTTAGCAGGAAGATAGAAGGAACCATAATAAACATCCAACATCTTAACATTATCAACTACATTTATAAAATATAACTCCTACTTTACCGGTCTTGGGGTACTGACAGGTTATTGCACATTCTAAGCTCTAGGGAGCCACCAAAAACAAAAAGAAATCCATCAAATTCAAAGTTGGAGAGGTACCTTAAGATCTCTGGACAGATTAATTGGTGAGATCTTTCTCCTACAGGAGGCCAGCATAACAAGACTGATAGAGGTTGTTGTCTTATTCAATGTGCAGAAACCAATACAGAGATTCAAAAAAAAATTAAAAAAACATTTTTGAATATTCCAAATTTAGAAAGAAGAGTTTCTAGAAATGAACTTGAGTAAAATGAAGATACATGATGTACTTTATGCTCACTGAGGTCAGAAGAGAAATGCAAGAACAAATTGAGAAATTCTCTTTTTTTTACTTTTTTTTCTTTCTTTCTTTCTTTTTGTTTTTGTTTTTTTTTTACAGAGTCTTTCTCTGTCACACAGGCTGGAGTGCAGTGGCATGATCTCAGATAACTGCTACCTCCACCTCTTGCATTCAAGCAATCCTCCTGCCTCAACCTCCCACGTAGCTGGAATTACAGGAACACGCCACCATACCCAGCTGATTTTTGTATTTTTAGTAGAGACAGAGTTTTAGCATGTTGGCCAGGCTGGTCTCAAACTCCTGATCTCAGGTGATCCACCCACCTTGGCCTCCAGAAGTGCTGGAACTACAGGCATGCACCACCACATTCAGCCACAAACTGAGAATTTCAGCAAAGAATAGAGAGGTTCATCAGCAGACTAAATCAAGCAGAAGAAATGACCAGTGACCTTGAGGATAGGTGATCGGAAATCATACAATCTAAGGAGCAAAAAGAAACAAAAGAATGAAAAAGAGTGAGGAAAGTTTAAGAGAATTATGGAACAATATCAAGCATACCAACATTTTTATTATCAGAATAACAAAGGAGAAGAAAAAGGGACAGAACATATGCTAAAAGAATTAATGGCAGCAAGTTTCACAAGCCTGAAGGAGAAAATACAAATCCAGATCCAGGAAGCCTAAATGGCATCAAGTAGGATGAATTTAAAGAGATCCATATCAAAACACATTACAATCAAAGTGTCAGAAATCAAAGACTAAGAGAGAGTTTTGAAAGTGGCAGGGGTTAAGTAAATTGTTACATGCAAGCAAACCTTCCTAATATTATCAGAGGATATTTCAGGAAAAAAAAAAACTTGCTAGTCAGAAGGGAGTTGGATGAGGTATCCAAAAACCTGAAAGAAAAAAAAATGTTAACCAAGAATGCTATACCCAGTATCCCTCTCTTTCAAAAATGTTGAATGATAAAAACTTTCTGAAACAACAAATGCTGAGTTTACCACTACTCAACCCTTCTTACAAGAAATGCTAAAGAGAGTTATTCAAGTTAATGAAAGAGAACTCTAATTAGTAACATGAAAATATATGGAAGTATAAAATCCCTGGTAAAAGTAAGTACACTGTCAAATTCAAAATACTCTTATACTATAATGGCAGTGGATAAATCAATTATGTCTCTAATATAAAGATTAAAAGGCAAAACTATCAAAATACAACTAAAACTACAGTGACTTGTTATGAATAAAAATTATTTTAAAACGTAATCTGTAATATCAAAAACACAATATGTGGGAGGAGTAACAGTAAAAGGACAAAGTTAGTATTTGCAATCAAGGCTAAGTTGTTATTAGCTTAAAATAGCCTGTTATAAGTATAAGTTTTTTTATGTAAGCATTAAGGTAACCACAAAGCAAATCCTATAATAGAAATACAAAAGACAAAAAGAGAAGATACAAAACTTACTACTACGGAAAGCCATCAAACCACAAAATAAAGTGCTGTAGAAGAAAGAAACACAGGATGTACAAAACAATCAGACAATAACAAAATGGTACAAATAAATTATTACACATCAATAACTACTTTGAATGTAAATATATTAATTATCCAATAAAATGCCATAGAGTGGCTAAATGGATATTTTAAACACCATAGCAAGACCCAATATATCCTGCCTACAAGAGACTCACTTTACATTTAATGACACTCAGACACAAGTGAAGTGAGAGAAAAAAATAATTCCATGCTAATGGAAACAAACAAAGACAGGGGTAGCTATAATATTTTCAGACAAAATAGGCTGTAGGTCAAAAATTGTCAAAAGAAACAAAGAAGACAATTATATAGTCAATAAAGAGGTCAATAAATCAAGATGATATAACAATTGTAAATATATATATGCACCCAATATCAGAGCATCTACATAAAGCAAACATTAAGAGATCTAAAGAGAGACAAACACTGCAACACAATAATAGTAGAAGATTCAGTACTCCACTTTCTACATTGGACAGATCACTCTACGGGAAATTTTTTTAAATGATTGGACTTGACCTACACTTTAGCCCAAATGAACCTAACAGACATGTATGGAACATTCCACCCAGCAGTAACAGAATATCAATGTATATACGTATGTATTACATTGATATTCTGTATGTATTGTATACATAGAATAAATATAAATTTATAAATGCATTGTATTTATATTCTGTATATACATTATATCTTATATACATTATAATGTATATGTAAATGTATGAATGTATATTTTGTTGCTGTTGAGTGGAATATACATTCTTTTCACGTCCACACAAAACATTCTCCATGATAGATATTA
The DNA here is from genome assembly GCF_049354715.1 of Callithrix jacchus. Classification (NCBI taxonomy): domain Eukaryota; kingdom Metazoa; phylum Chordata; class Mammalia; order Primates; family Cebidae; genus Callithrix; species Callithrix jacchus. Next base: position 97,512,780 of record NC_133508.1, read on the forward strand.
TGCTAGACCACAAAATAAGTCTTAACAAATAAATTCCTAAAACATATAACCTACCAATACTAAATTATAACAAAATTTGAAATCTGAACAGATCAAGAACAAGTAAGGAAATTGAATCAATAACTAAATCTCTCATACAACAGGCCCAATTCCAGCAGCTTTCTGAAAAAGATAAAGTGAAATTGTTTGTCTGCTGACAACATGATCTTGTATATAGAAAATCCTAAAGACCCACCAAAAAACTATTCAAACTGATGAACAAATTGAGTAGTTGCAGGATACAGTTGCAGAATACAAAATCAAAAATCAATAGTATTACTATACACTAACAATAAACTGTCTGAAAATAAATTAAGAAAATCTCACTTATAATAGTATAAAAAATAAAATGATTATGAATAAATTTAACCAAGGCATCAGGATATCTGTATACTGAAAACAGTAAAACATTGATAAAAGAAACTAAATATGACACAAATAAATGTAAAGGTATTTCATGTTGATGGATTGAAGAATTAATTTTGTTAAAATAGGCATGCTACAAAAAGTGATCTACCAATTCAATGCAATCCTTATCAAAATTCAAATGTCATTCTTTGCAGAAATAGAAAAAGAAATTCTAAAATTCATATGGAACCACAAAAGAACCCAAGATGCTAAGAAGGTCTTGTCCAAAGAGAAAAAATACTGAAGCAACAGACTACTGGATAAAAATATACTGCAAACTGATAGTAATCAGAACAGCATGATACTGCTATTACAAACAGGCACATCAACCAATGGAGTAGGATAGAGTGTTCAGAAATAAACCTGCATATCTACAGTCAATTGATTTTCAACAAGGGTATGTAGAATACACAGTGGAGAAATAATAGTCTCTTCAATAAATGTTGGTGGGAAAACTGAATATTTTCATAGAATTAAAATAGACCCTCATCTCACTTCTTATACAATAATCAATTCAAAATGGATTAAACACTTAAGTATAAGATCTGAATTCAGAAAAATTATAGGAGAAAGCTCTATTGATCTGGGCAGTGATTTCTTGGATATGAACTCAAAAGCATGGGCAACAAAAGCAAAAATAGACAAATAGGATTTCATCAAGATAAAATGTTTCCACAGAGTAAAAAATTTATAGACTGAAGAGACAACCCACAAACTGAGAGAAAATATTTGCAAATTTTACATTGGATAAGAGGCTAGTATCCAAAATATACAGAGAACTCAAACTACTAAATAACAAGAAAACAAATAAGCCTATTAAAAAGGTTAAAGGACTTGAATAGATCTTTCTAAAAGAAGATATAAATGCCAACAGATATACAAAAAAAATGCTAAACAAATATAATCATCAGAGAAATGCAAATTAAAACCACAATGAGAGATTGGCTGTCATCAAAAAGACAAAAGATAACAAGTCTTGGCAAAGATGTGAAGAAAAGGGAACCCTTATACACTACTGATAGTATTATAAATTAGTATGGCCATTTTGGAAAATAATATAAAGGATCTGCAAAAAGTTAAAAATAAATTTCCCATATAATCCAACCATCCCACTACTGAGTATATGCCCAAAGGAACTGAAATAAGTATTGGAAGAGATACTTACACTCCCATGTTCATTGTAGCATTATTCAAAATGGACCAGATATGAAAACAACCTAAGTGTTAATCAGTGAATGAATGGAATTTTTTAAAGGGTGGTATACACACACTACATGATACTGTTCAGCCTTTTGAAAACCCAGGAAATTCTTTCATTTTTGACAACATGGATTAGCCTAGAACACATTGTTAAGTGAAATAAGCCATATTCAAAGAGACAAATACTGCATAATCTCACATATATGTGGTATCTAAAAATGTCGAACTTAACAGAGGCAGAGAGTAGAATGGTGGTGGTTACCAGAGGTTGGAATTGGGTGAGGAGTGGATGGGTAAGGGGAGACATTGATCAGCATCAGTGAGATAAGAGAAATAAGGTATGATGTTCTATTGCACACACAGTGACTATAGTTGATAATAATGTATTGTGTATTTCAAAACGTCAACAAGAAAGTCTTCTAACTGTTCTCACCACAAAGAAATTATAAATATTTGAGGTGAGGGATAGGCTAATAAGCCAGATTTTATCATTCCACAGTGTATAAATGTATTGAAACATCCCATTGTAGCCCATAATTACATACAATTCTTTTTTCTTAATTAAAAACACAATAAACCTTTAAGAAAAAAAATAATTAAAGAGCAATTTAGAGTAAAGATGACATTTACCTGGTTCATGGTCCTTTGATCCCATCTTTACCATCACATCATCCTTTCCTTGTGAGCGAGAATATGGCTTCAAAGCCATCCCCATACAGTGTTCCAGCTGTCATTATCAATTGACCAGAGTCAAGATGCAAGCTGAAACCTATTTCACTATCTCAGGGTTGGAGTTTCACCCACTCCAAGTGAAATCTATTTTTAAGACATTTCACAAACCATGTGTAAAGGGAGGAGGGGTTACCAGCAGTGGTAGGGAGGGATAGCATAAGAGTGAGTAAGAGAATTTTTGACACAGTGAACTTACCCTAACAATAAATTGAGAAAGGTTTATTACAGACAGTCAGAGGGAATTCGGATTTTCAGTAATACCTGAAAGTCAATCAAAAACAAAATCCACAATATTTCAGAACATCTCGGGCTCCCATGCTCCCTGCTGTGTTCTCTCCCTAATGTCTTTTTCGTTTATTCCTAAAATGTACCCTAAAATGTACTCTCATTAAAAAAGGAGAGCCAGGCTCCAGGAGATGAAATTCTACATCTCGGGTACATAGAGTGTCTCAGTGCCTGTAGCCCAGGCAAGCTGCAGTGATCATAAGGAAAATTATAAACTTCATGGAGAACTGGTAGCCTCAGGAAGAAGCTGTCAACCCAAATTAAGACGTCAACATATCAGATGAGAAAGGTACTGCCATGAAGCCTATTGTTGCATGCATGTCAGGTGAAGGCCATACTAATTACTGCGTGATCCAAATATGTCTGTTCCCGACTCCTCCCAAACTAAGGTCACTGAGTTATTATGGCCTGGTGGTTTGCACTATTTTGGATTCTGCCAAGTGGCAGGTGGCCTGACAAACATGCGACTCAGCATGTTTTGTTGGGTCCCCACAGCTGTGCTGCCAATCAGTTCAGGATGGCTGCAAGTTAATGCTAATTAGCTTCTGTTGATCTGCATATTCCAACAGCCTCCCAGGATTCCCATTTTGATATGCAAGATTGCCAGTTGGGTATGTGATTGAATTAAGAAGCAAAAAAGATTTTAGTTTCCATGCAGGGATATGCGGATCTGAATCCCCAGCAGAAGCTGTTACCCTTTTGATTTATGGTTGGCAGCTCTGGCCATCAGCATGGGAGCATGGGCTCTAGGCTAGAGGGTGCTGCCCCCCTGCTTATGGAAACAAAACCGATGCCGTAACCTCCTAGCACTATTAGGAGTAAACATTCTTTCCATCTGCTCTGTGAACTGGCACTGGCAGTTTATATGGGCAAGGAACCTATAGTTTTCTGTTTAGTTCAAATTCATTTAATTCAAATAATGTAAACAAAAATGTAATAGTAAAGAAGAATTATTTCCTGTGGTATACAAAAAGTACTAATTTCAAATTGTCACTTTCAAACTCATTGGGTATCTTTGAATAAACTGCTTCACCTTCCTGGTCCTCGGTTTCTCGAATGCAATATTAGGAGGTAATGCTAGAGTCTAATTGGAAGAGAGAAAGTATATGTCAAGGATAGCAAAACATCTGACATGTGAGCTCTTGGATATTTTAATATATTTTTCCATCATTAAAAAAAGAGGAAAAGCTATCCAGTGCCTTCTCTGTGTCAGCATTTTGCATATGGCTATAGATTCAAATATGAACAAAAAATTATTCACTCCTCTCCAGAAGTACATAGTAAACAGATAATTACAGTTTGATAAATAAGGTTCATTCCAACAACTATATTCTATAATTCTATTCCTCCTTTCTTTCTGCTATGACAACATGGGAGCACCATGAGCTTCTGGCTCCAACACTTAATGGCTTTGTTTTCTTGAGTATGTTGCTTAACTTATCTGAGCCCATGTTTCTCCTTCTGTAAAAACAATATGCTCCACATAACACTGTTGAGTAAGTTTAATGAAATAATGCTTGTTAAAGCTACTGACACATAGTAGGCATTCAGTAAACGGTGTTTCCCTGATGTTTTCTTTTTTAGTGGATATCATTAGGATCACATGAGTCCAATAAATTCTGGGGTGAAGGACAGAGGTAGAAGAAAAGGAGGTGGAAGGTTTCAGCCTCGCTAAGAAAGGAACTCATCAGGAATCCCTGAACTATGGGGGCTAATGTATTTAGATTTTTGCACCTGTATTTCATCAGGGCAATAAAAAGATGATCTCACTGGGTAAACATTACAAAACAATTTTCAAAAGTTTTACTTGGCTACAGCCTTAGAAAGTTCCGCTTCCCTGAAGTGATTAAATAATATTTCTTGGAAAACATTTGCTAAATATAATTTTAAGGAAAAGTATTTTTCTCATTTTCATATAGTTGAATTTGAGGGTCTCAATTGGATTTTTGTAGGAAAAGTTACTAAAACTGTTGCTATATTTACATTTTATATTTATTACATATTGTATATTTTCATATTTGTGTGTATATAAATATGTATGTCACAATTTTCTATGTATATGCATATAACACATATGAGCATATGTGTCTATATATAGTGTATGCATTTAAATGTGCATCTATGTATATATAAATTTACATTCATTATGATTTGAGAATGGAGTGCATGGATATACATATGCATGTGCTTTATAATATGACACCCATATTTATCATTTATTTAGGCATATATTGTAGTGGTTAAGAGCACAGACTCTGAAATCAGGCTTGAATTTGAATTTCATCTCTATCAGTTACTGCTACGTGAGTATAGGCAAGTTATTTAATCTCTGCATCTCAGTAAATTTCTCTGTAAAATGGAGATAACAAAGATTGTTGTGAGGATTAAACAGATTAACATATATGAACATTTTTAAAACTAAACTTGGCAAATAAGAAGCTCTATTTTATATTATTATTATTGTTGTTATTCTTATTAGGACTATGTGTTATTGTTATTTTTCATTCATTTATTTGTTCTGAATCACTTTTAAGGTTTTTTGTTTGTTTTTTTGCTTAAAACCTCAATGAAAGGAAATTTTTAAAAAGTACTATCAGAACTTGTGGAATTTCTGTTTTGCAAGTGGTAGATACTTTAATTAAGTTTTGCAGTACATTATGTCTTTGTTTTGAGAACAATCATCTGGAATGTATTCAGCTATGCGAATATTAATGTAACTACTCTCAATCCCACCCCACCTCATTACCATCCTCCTTGTTGGAGATAAAGAAATAACCTGAAAATAAATAAATAAATAAATAAATAAATAAATAAATAAATAAATAAATAAAACAAAGATACTCCAAAATACAGAATGTTAAAAAAAATCCAAAAAAATATAAGAAAAAAAGAATAACCTGAATGCATCTGTTTTAGACTAACTGAAGAAATGTGCTACTTGGCAATGCAAATTGAATGTATGTTTTAGCAAAGCTATTTCCTTGCATACTTTGTTGCCACTTTAAGAGAAAGATTTCTTTATTAAAAAATTTAAGCTGCAGATTATTGCTTGTTTGGTCCAAGATGCATGATCAAAAGAGATTAGTAACAGAGACTTCATAATTATAGGAAAAGAAATGCAACCCCACCATTTATTTCAAGCTGTAGGAGAAATTGGACAAAAGGGCTAAGTGAGCTTGGTACAAGTCAGATGGGACTGGACTGGATGCTTCACTCTTTCCTTTCCTAGTGATGTGAACTTGGTTGGCGAATTCAGGGGTAAATGCCTGAGCCTTTCAAACAGTATTGATGTTGGACTGTTTCCTTGTTGCATCATTGTCTTGTGGTGGCCACAGGGGTCAGACAGCATCTCTGCTGATGAAAGGTGGAGTTTTCTATAGAGAATGTGGACATTTATACAATCATCCTGGGAAAAATGTGATCCTTGGTCTGAAATGAGGAAGGGTAGAAAATTATATATTCTATGGCTCTTGATTTGTTTCTTTGAGAAATCCATTTAGCTGGCCATACTGCCCAAAGTAATTTATAGATTCAATGCTATCCCCATCAAACTACCAATGACCTGCTTCACAGAACTGAAAAAAAAAACACCATAAACTTCATATGGAACCAAAAGGAAGCCCACATAGCCAAGACAATCCTAAGCAAAAAGAATAAAGCTGGAGGCATCACACTGCCTGACTTCATACTAAGGCAACAGTAATCAAAAGAGCATGGTACTGGTACCAAAACAGAAACATAGACCAATGGAACAGAACAGAGGCCTCGAGTGTAACACCATACATCTACAACAATCTAATATTTGACAAACCTGACAACAACAAGCAATGGGGAAAGGATCCTCTGTTTAATAAATGATGTTGGGAAAATTGCCTGGCAATGTGCAGAAAGCAGAAACTGAACCCCTTGCTGACACCTTACACTAATATTAATGCCAGATGGATTAAGGACTTAAACATAAGACCTAACACCATAAACACCCTAGAAGAAAACCTAGGCAAAACCATCCAAGACATAAGCTTATGCAAAGACTTCATGACTAAAACACCGAAAACAATGGCAACAAAAGCCAAAATAGACAAACAGAATCTAATTACACTTCAGAGCTTCTGTACAGCAAAAGAAACAATCATTAGAATGAACCAGCAACCAACAGAATGGGAAAAAATTTTTGCAATCTACCCATCTGACAAAGGGCTAATATCCAGAACCTACAAAGAACTAAAACAGATTTACAAGAAAAAAACAAACAAACCCACAAAAAGTGGGCAAAAGATATGAACAGACACTTTTCAAAAGAAGACATTTATATAGCCAACAACATGAAAAAATGCTCATCATCACTGGTCGTGAGAGAAATGCAAATCAAAACCTCATTGAGATACCATGTCACTCTCGTTAGAATGGCCATCATTAAAAAATCTGAAGACAATAGATGCTGGAGAGGATGTGGAGAAATAGGAACACTTTTATATTGGTAGTGGAAGTGTAAATTAGTTCAACCATTGTGGAAGACAGTGTGGCAATTCCTCAAGGACCTAGAAATAGAAATTCCATTTGACCCAGCAGTCCCATTACTGGGTATTTGCCCAAAGGACTATAAATCATTCTGTTATAAAGACACATGCACACATATGTTCATCACGGCACTGTTCACAATAGCAAAGACCTGGAACGAACCCAATGGCCCATCAATGATGACTGGACAAACAAAATGTGGTACATATACACCATGAAATACTGTGCAGCCACAAAAAATGATGAGTTCGTGTCATTTGTAGGGACATTGATGGATCTGAAAACCATCATTCTCAGCAAACTGACACAAGAACAGAAAATCAAACACCACATGTTCTTCCTCATAGGTGGGTGTAACAATGAGAACACGTGGACACAGAGAGGAGAGCATCACACATCAGGGTCAGTTGCGAGGAGCCAGGTCAAGGACAGTGGAGGGGGAGGATGGGGAGGGATAACATGGGGAGAAATGTCAGATAAAGGTGATGGGGGGGATGGAGGGCAAAAACCACATTGCCATGAATGTACTATGCAACAATCTTGCATGATCTGTACATGTACCCCAGAATCCAAAGTACAATAAAAAATAATAAAATAATAAAAATTTAAAAATGGGATGAAAGTTAGCCACCCTAAAAAAGAAATTCATTTAACTGTGGAACTAATATTTACTGGATTCTTATCCTAGATTGAACACTAATTGGAGTGGTAGAAACAGGATGTATAAGACATGGCCGCTGTCTTTAAAATGCTGATACTTAAATGGGGGATATGAACATGTAAACAAATAAAAATAATTAGTTTGATAGATGCTGTGGCAGAATGCAAGAAACAAGGTGGACACAGAGAAGGAGGAAATCATGAATTCTTTCCAGGAATAAGGGAAACCATCTAGAATAATATAAAGCTTGAGCTGTCTCAAAAAAAAAAAAAAGGCGAGTATAACAAATGGAAAGAGGAAGAAGGGTGTTTCAGGTAAAAGGAACATTCAAAGTCACTGAGGTAAAGGTATATAGCAAATTTGTCATTAGTTTAGTGTTCCTGGATCTTAAGACATAAAGAGACGGGTAACAAGAGCTAAGACTGAGGAAGTAACTACCCAGACCATGATGGTCTATGTCATATTAACCTGTACGATTTCTTTTTCTTAGTGTCAATGTGAAACCATCAAAAATTTCTAAGCAGGTAAAAGACTTATTTATATTTTCGTTTTAGATAATGCATTCTTGTAGACATATGAAACATAAATGAAAATAGGGAAATAATAGAGGCAGGGAATTATTTAAGTGGGCAATATAGTAATAGGGATATGGAATAATAAAAGTTAGAAATAAGGAAGGGGTCATGGGAATAAGTACAACAGAGTATATTTTAGAAATATTTAGGAAATAGCCATCCCCTGGACTGGAGAATTGAATTATAAAAGGACTTGGTCAAGGATAGTCCAGGTTTCTTGTTTGGAGGTGATAAAGAAGTGAATATTGTAATATGGGTTTGAGAGCAAGTTGAGGAATAATAGGATACATGAGTCTAGTTTTGAAAATGATATGACTTAAATGCTTTGGAGGTATTCAACTGAATACAATACAAATTAGAATAAATACATTTGGAGCCACGTGGAGAGGTGGGGGCTAGAGGTATTAATAGATATTTAGAATGAATTAGAGATGGTAAGTATAGTTATGAGAATAGATAAGATAATTCACAAAAAGCTTTAAAGTGAGATGAGAATACGGACAAAGGAGGAACCAAAGGTAGTGACAATATGTATGAAGAATGATGCCTATTATCTACTATTTACCATTTAAGTAGCATTGGTCTTTCAAGATACCAAATGAATCCCTAGATTTGCTGAAAGACCCTAAATTAGGTGTATGATTATGGTGCTCTTCCAAAAGCTATTTACTTTCTCTGCCAATGTGAACCTATCTGAATCTAGAAGAAATAGCAATCTTGAGCCTGCAGAGAAAAAAAAATGAATCCTAATTTTTAATACAAGAATTAAAAATTTGGCAACCATTGCTTTGAATGGCATTCTAGTCTATTCTCTAACAGGTTAAGAGACAATGGACATTTCACTTTTCTTTCAAAGTAAAGTAACCACCCCAAACCAGGATTCTATTATATTTAAATATTATCCCAGCTACAAAAAAATGAGACATTAAAAGGCCCTATTCATACAGCAGTAATGAGTAATACAAACATCTCTTGGTTGTTGGTGGTTGGAGCATTTTTTAAGATCATAAATAAAGGGTCTCTAAATGTTGTGGGCACTGTGGTTTCTCTCAGACAGTTCAATAAATATAAGATGGGACCAAGGGATAATTTAGCAAGTAAGTTTGGTAGAGAGTTTTGAGTAAGAAAACACCTTAGAATGTTTCTCATGGATCAAAGACAAGTTTTAATGAATTGGGTGGAGCAGATAGAGCTCTGAAGTTTATTCTCCTTTGTACAAAGGAAATGATCTCACAGTAATAATACAAATGGTATTCATGAAATATTTTTCTTTCCACAAAAGTTAATTACGAATGAACTACATAGCTCGTTAGAGTCAGAAAGCATAATACATTTTAGTAATTTACTTATTCTCTGGGAAGGGACTTTATGAATATTTGGGGAAAAATTTGGTTGAGGATAAATTAGATATAATGGGTTGTTTTTTAAAATGTCATAACAAGCATAATACATTTACTTTCAAGAATTTGAGATCCGTTCTCTACTCTGTTGCCAGCAGAATAACACTTTGCTTGCAGCCTCTGCCTGTCACTCCAAAATCTCATCATTTCCTGAACCTGAGTCACATGCTATTCAAACTACCTTGGATGCCTCCCTCTTTTCTTTCTTGGCAAATTGCTCATCCTTAATTTTATCTCCAGTGAAGTCTTCTCCAATTCACACTATTTTTCCTTCTTCTGTGCCTTAACAACACTTTGATCATATCCCTATATGAATATTTATCAATTTTCATTACAGTTACCAGTCTACTCACGTACTTCCACAGCTGGACAGTGCCTAGCTCCATGCCTGGCACACAGCACACATTCAGGAACACTTTTGTCATAATTACCTGATTATTACGTATTCAATCATCAATCATTATTCCTCATACCTAAAGATAGGTGCATATTTATATCTAGCTATACATCTATCTATAATTTACACAGTGAGCTTACATATGTGGTCTCCTTTTGAACTTCAAGATTACCACACAGGATTGTAAGAGTAGCTATCTTTAGTGCCATTTTTCAAACAGGGAAGGTGAGATGCCTGATACTCAGAAAGTCTTGCCCATGTCCATGAGAAATAAATGGAAGACATGAAATCAACTCCCATCTTTTGACTTTAAATCTAGTAACTATATTTAATTAAGTGGAATTTTTAGCTCATCCACGCATTCATAAATTTATTCCTTAGAGCTATTCTTCTATTTAAATAGAACTCAGGTGTATGAAAATGGATTAATATTATTCCTAGGTTTATCCCAGTCATCAATAGTTTATGCATGTCCCTAATTGTATGTATGTATGCATGTACTCATATTTGACAAATATGACTAATATACATGAATCCTTCATTCAACCTTACACCTAAAGTACTGGTATTAGCTATCTATATCTATGCACTACTCTTTTCCCATCTCACCAACCCTTGATTTACTGCCTAACCCTAAAGTATTTTGAATTTCATGTTTATCATTTCTTTATTTTATACAATTAGTTTAGTTTTGGTTCATTTTTAACTAGTTTGAACTTTGTATTAATATTATCATATTCCATAGAGTCTTCTGGAACTAGATTTTCTTAATTCAACTTTGTATTACTAATATGTATCCATACTATTTGTATAGTTGCAGTTTCTTGATTTTCACTCCTAATATTCTGTTATATGAATATGCCAGAATTTATTTAACCATTGTTTTATTTATAAAAACTGGAGTCATTTCCAGGTTTTCCTGTTTGTTTTTGATACTGTGAATAATGCTGCTAAGAATAATTTACTATTTTGAGGAAGAGTAATTGCCAGGTTGTCAAGTTGTTTTCACAAAGTAGTTATAACAATTTTTGTAACCTATGAAAGGTCCTGATTCATATGAAAGATCCCGATTCAACCTGCAAACTATGAAAGATCTGCACATTCTCTGCAATAATAATTATTGCCAGAATTGTAATATTTTGTCAATCATACAGATGTATGTATGATGGTATCTCATTTTAGCATTTTGCATTTCTTCAATTGCTAATAAGATTGAGGATATCTTCAGATATCATCTCTATGTATTTTTACAATTATTCATAGAAATTCTTTTTATTTTTGATACAAATCCTTTGTCAGTGATATACATTGTCAGTATCTTCTCCTGGTTTGAATCTTGTCTTTTGAGTTTCTTGGTAGTTGCTGTTTGCAAAGGAATGTTAACTGTTAACAGTCCACAACTACATCCTTCTCAAAAGAATTGTGCCTGGCCAATGGATCTGTCTCACCCAAAGGTTTCTGCCTCATGCCCTGGGTTCAGCCTGCAGTCAACAATTGACTGTTACACAGACACAAGAGGCTGACCCCTTTACCTCAAGGAAATACTTCCTCTGTGGTGCAATTCATGAGCCCACAGTTTTTCCATGGGATTTGGCTGACACTAGTCTCCAGCTGAAACCACATACTTCATCAACTCCTTCCCCTCCCTGTCTGGCTTCTTTCATTTCCCTATAGGTTCCTCCTGAGAGCATTTCCTCAATAAATCACTTGCACAAAAATCTTTATCTCAGGTCCTGCTTCTAGGAAATCCAACTTTAGATACTTTCTTTGAGGTACCTTTTGATGAACAGTTCTTACTATAATGAAATGTATCAATTTTTTATTTTCTGGATTTTCTGTTTTAAGAATCTATTTAGAAATCTTGCTTTACTCTAAGATCAGAAAGCTATCATTGTCTGTTATTCCTTGTAAAAATTTGAACGTTTTGCTTTGACACTTAATGCTATTTATTTTGGAGTTGATTATTTTATAAAATATGAGGTAGGAATTCAATATTTTATATGTGAATAACCATTTTGTCCAGGTCAATTTGTTGAAAATTTCTTATTTTCCCTGTTGTGTATCTTTTTAGAACACTGATGGTTTCGTCAACATTCAGCCCACACTTTTTAAATGCTTTTTATACATGAAAGACCTTGCATGGAGCTGGGGATATAAACATAAGATGATACAACTCCCCCTGCTGTCAGGGGCTTACAATGTAGTGAGAAAGTGGAATAAATCTCCAGCGAAATTACGTACAAATTAAGTCAACATCTATCAGCAGGAGACAGGAAAAACTTCTTAGAGGAAGCAGAATGAAAAAACAGAAATTTTATAGTTTAGAGAGGTAGTTATTTCTTGGTGTTTCCAAGTTGAAGAAACACTTTTTACAAAAGTACTGATTGTAAATGAGCATATATTATTTCAGAATATTTCCTATAGTTCTATGTGGTACAAAAGGTGTGCACAGAAAAAAAGTGTACCAGAAAAAAAATTTTAGATATAGGCAGGAGTCAACCTATAAAGGGCTTTTTTTTGTTAATGGAACTTTGGTTGTAATCTTTTATCTTCCAGCACAGCCATCTTCTCTTAACAGGTGACCTCCATTCTTGCCACTGCCTTGGAGAAAGTAATGTAACACATAGTTAGCTGAAATACCCTACTCTTTTGGACAGGGGCATTGGTCTATGCTTTGTTTTAAATGTCTCCTCCAAAACTCATGTTGAAACTTAATACCCAATATGACAGTACTGGTGGGAGTGCTGTAAGACATGATTATGAGAGCTCTGTGCTCATGAATGAATTAATTATTCATGGATGGATAGATTAACAAGTTAATGGATCAATGAGTTATCATGGAAAGGAACTCGTAGCTTTATAAAAATAAAGGAGACCTGAGCTAGCACATTAGCATTCTTAGCCCCATCTCCATGTGATGCCCTGCACTGCCTCAGGATGCCACAGTGAGTTCCCACCAGAAAGAAAGCTCTCAACAGATGCACACCCTCAACCTGGTACTTCCCAGCCTCCATAACTGTAAGATATAAATTTCTTTTCTTTATAAATTACCCAGTTTCAGGTACTCTAAAACAGAAAACAGACTAATGGAGATTAAAAGTGGGCATGTGCTGCAAACAGGTCTGATCAGAGTCCTCCTATGGGAATAGCATATAGAAGTTATATACCTCTGCAGGGTCTATATTTGCTTGATCACGCCAAGCACTAAACCTACTCATATTACCTCCCTTCCCTTCCACTCTCCTTTAAGAATTCACATAACTCAAGTATCTGTGTTAAATAATTTAATAACACTTTTTAGGATTCTTGAAGAAATGATGTTGATACATATTTTTGTTCTTGATAAAAAAACAGAGAATACCCTTTGATTACAAATCATTCTACTATAAAGACACATGCACACGTATGTTTATTGCAGCACTGTTCACAATAGCAAAGACTTGAGACCAACACAAATGCCCATCAATAATAGACTGGATGAAGAAAGTGTGGCACATATGCACCATGAAATACTATGTAGCCATAAAAAGGATGAGTTCGTGTCCTTCGAAGGTAATGAATGACGCTGGTAACCATCATTCTCAGCAAACTGACATAAGAACAGAAAACCAAACACTGCATGTCCTCACTCATAAGTGAGAGTTGAATAATGAGAACACATGGACACAGGAAGGGGAACATCACACACCGGGACCTGGCATGGGGTCAGGGGCTAAGGGAAGGATAAGGATAGCATTAGGAGAAATAACTAATGAAGATGACGGGTTGATGAGTGCAGCAAACCACCATGGCACGTGTATACCTAGGTAACAAACCTACATGTTCTACACATGTATCTCAAAACTTAAAGCATAATAATAATAAAATTAAAAAGGATACCCTTTAAAAGTGTGGATTTTATTTGTTATAAATTATTCTTAGAGATTACTATGAAATTTTCAGAGAAGATTAGAAATTATTAAGGAAATTAAAATAATTCATGGCCCCAACCATTACAGAAAAATGCAGTTAAATATTTACCATCTTATTTTTCAGGTTCACAAAAGTGCAGAGATACTGGTTTTAAAATTACAATTGAATTTGTTATTTTTTATAGCCAAATGTTATACCATGATTGTTTATATGAAACAAATCTAGAGTATTTAACTACCACGTTTCATCGTATGGTTACATTACTTAGCCATTAGTCTGTTTGTGAAGATTCTGGTTGCTTTCAATTTTCATAATTTTAAAGAATGCTGCCATAAGCATTCAATATGTAGATTTTGTGCATTTTAGATTTTGTATTGGATAAATTCCTAATGGAATTGCTGGGACAGAGGTTACATACATTTTTAGGACTCTTTCCACACGAGAACTTTGCAAATTAGACTATATGTTTTATTTCAGCAGAATAAGACAAGTCTGTAGTGACAGATGATCCCAAGTCCCAGAATTTTGCAGCACTTAAAAATGCAGGGCAATCAGATTCAGCAGCACTTTAGCATTTGGGGCATAATGTGATGGGCTGATTTCTGTGCTAACTCTACAGTGTTTGTGACTGATGCACATTCTCCAAAGCTTCTTTTTCATAGAAACAAAATATTCTAAGATGTGTAGATCTCGAGATCTGAGGTCTCAGTTTAAATTTTCCATGTTTCTTTGAGGGTGGGGTGAAGGGTGATGTGTTTTTCCTTCCTGAAGATAGTTCTACAAATGGATTCTAAAGATTGAAGGCCTATTTTTGAGAATTAACTATACCAAGAATTTTACATTCATGATCTCATTTAATCCCTTCCAACAGCCTTTGAGAATTTGAGTGGTATACTATGAAACAATATACAGGTTTTGCAACCGGTTTAAGTTGGCAAATCCAGGTTTTATCAATTGTTTGCTGTGCTACTTTAATTGCCTTTTGAAAAGTATTAATTTCTCTGAGATTTCTCGATAAAATTATGGAGATATGAATAAATACCTTACGAAGTATATATTTCAATTAAATGAGAAAATGCAGGTAGAGCAATCAGCATAGTATATCTCTGTCTTATCCTGGGATCCTCTGAGATCAGAGTCTGAGGCATACACATGGTTTATTCTGGAAGTGATTGCCAAGAACAGGACTGAAGGTCTACGGAGGAGAACAGGAAATAAGGGAAAACTGATACAAGGATGTTTTTAAGTAGGGCAGTGGTGCAGATGATTGGCTCTCAACCTTCCTTCTACGAGTGTTATGAAAGGCATATTAGAACTCTTTGCCTAAGGAAAATAGGGAAGCAAATATTTAATCCTCAGCAACCTTCTCCCATCAGTTAAAAATAATCCCAGGGTTTTACCTCCCCTGTATTTCCAGGTTGTGTATCTGTCAAGTTAATGCAGAGAAGCCTGCAGCAATACAGATGAGGGGCAAGGTACAGCTGGTTGCACAAAACCATAGCAGTTGAAGCAAAAGGTGGAGTCTATGAGGATGTTCAGGGATACACGAGGGGTGTCTGCATTTCCTATTGCTGTTATAACAAATTATCACAAATTTAGTGGCTTAATACAACATAAATTTCTTATTTTATAGTGCTGGAGGTTGGAAGTTCAAAAATGTCTCTTATGTAACTAAAACCATAATGTTGTCAGGACTGCATTCTTTTTGATGGCTCTAGAGAAAAATCTGTTTCTCGCTTTTGCCAGCTTCTAGGCTTAGCCTCCCTTCCAACAAGGGTGTCATTCTGACTTCACCTCTGTCGTCATACCGCTTTCTCTAACCCTGACACTCCTACCTCACTTTTATGTGAACCATTGTGATAATGTTGAATCCAGCTGACAATTCATGAGAATCTTCCCAACTCAGGATCCTTAATCACATCTACTAGATATATATTGCCATGTTAGGTGACATATTCACAGGTTTCATGGATTAGCAGAGGGACAACTTTGGGGAGTCATTGCTCTGCCTACCACAGTGTGGGTTCAGGCTTCTAGTACTTATTTGTTAAGTACCTTCTCCTACTGCTTGCTGAGTTCTATCCTCCCCAATTGTATTCATTAGGGTTCTCCAGCAAAACAGAACCAATAGGATGTATCTATACATAATGAGATTTAATACAGGCTGTTGGCTCATGCAGTTGTGGAGTCTGAGAAATTACACAATCTGCTTTCTGCAAGGTGGAGACCCAGAAATTAGGAGAAGGGAACCACAAATGTATAGTTCAAAGCCCTAAGAGTCAGAGACCCAGTGTCACAGATTCCAGTTTGAGACTAAGTCCTGAGAACCAGAAACATTGAGGGTAGGAGAAGATCTATGTTCAGCTCAAGCAGTCAGGCAGAGAGCCAGCAAGTTCTCTCTTCCTCCACTTTTTTGTTCTATTGAGTCCACCTACATTGAGAAGGACTATTCATTTGACACAGTGTACTGATTCACATGTTAATCGCTTCTGGAAACACTCTCATAGATATACCCCAAAATAATGTTTAACCAGGTATCTGGACATCTCGTTAGTCAAATTTCCACATATAATTCATTATCATGCCATCTGTATGTTTGTTTTCATGCTGCTAATAAAGACATATCTGAAACTGGTAACAAAAAAATATTAAATTGGGTTTACAGTTCCAAGTGGCTGGGGAGGCCTCAGAATCATGGGGGGAGGCAAAAGGTACTTCTTACATGGGTGGCAAGAGAAAAATGAGGAAGAAGTGAAACCCCCTGATAAACCTATTAGATCAGATGAGACTTATTCACTATCTCGAAAATAGCAAGGGAAGACCGGCCCCCGTGATTCAGTTACCTCTCCCAGGTCGCTCTCACATTGAGATTTGAATGGGGACACAACCAAACTCCATATCACCACCCGACATAAATTTTGATAATTCACATAGCTAGTAATTGGGCAGGCAAAGCCACAAATCCACATGATGTGGTTGCAAATCCATTGATTTGGAGATTTTAGCAGTCAAAATCTCATTCGTGGGTGTGGTAAAGGACAGGGTTGGTAGTACTGCCACCAGCACAAGGGCATGTGCGATTCAGAGCTACAAGAATGAGCCAGTGTAAGAGAGAAGAAATTTAACCCAAAGCCTGCACTAGAAGCCCCTCCAGTTTAGAGTTCATTTCCATATGATTATACTGAATTGCTTTTAATCTACAAGGGAAGAAAATTTACTGTTTTTAAGTTGTCCATCACAGGAACTTTGACTAAAAGATAAAGTTGCTGAATCTAAGAGATCATTATTCATTACAAAATATTAGATAAATATAGAATAAGAAATATTTTTAGCATGACTTTTTTTAATAGGACAAAACTTTGCTCAGGTTTTTAGTGAAAATCAACACTTAAATGGAATATATGGGATGAAACTACAACACAGGTGCTCCAATCTGAATATTTATAACAAAAGTGTACATGTAAAAAGTAAATAAAATAAACATCCACAAAACCACCATTCAGCTTAAGGAAAAAATACATTACCAATAACTTAAGAATGCCTGTGCTTTTCTGATCCTATCCCCTATCCTATTTCCTAACAGTGATCACTACCCTGAATTTGATATTTATTATTCCCTTTCTTTTTTTTGATAGTTTTTAAAATAATCTACATATTTTTAAACAATATATTTTTAGTATTGCATATAAGTGGGATGATCCTTATGAGTTCTGCTATTCAATCATACTGATATATATAACCTTATCTGATTCATTTGTTCATTTATACTGCTGTGTATTCACTCTTGCCAATGGATATTTAAGTTGTTCCTTCCTTGGTGGTATGTGTTGTCACTTTTATTAGTTTTGCTTCTTTTTAAATATTACAAATTACAAACATGTTTGTACTTGACTCTTCATGCACATGTATAAAAATTTTTTTAAGTTTGAATCCAGGAAATGAATTATTTGATTATAAGGTAGGCACATGGCCAAATTAAAAGAAAATTCTAATTGATTTCCAAATTGATTATAAAATGTAAACAGTCTCCAGCAGATATATGAGTTGTTTTATTCTACATTCTTACCAAAATTTGGTATCAGCAGACTTTTAAAATATTGTCATTTTAGCAAATGCAAAATAGTATATTTTATGAAATGTTAAATGGATAAACATTTACTTTATGAAAGCACTTCTATGTCTTGGTTATAAAATTTTCTTCCACCCAAAGGTTGTATAGATATTCTTCTATATTGTCTTCTAAAATTAAAATAAAATCTAAAATGGTTCACTTTCAAATTTAAGACTTTAACTGGAATAGATTTTTGTATACAGAGAGAAATCTAATTTATTTTCTTCATATAAATAACTATTTTTCTAGTATCATTAATTATCTTTTCTTTATACAATTATTTGTACTGTAAGTTTTGTTATATATCATTTGCATTTATTTGTGAGTTTGTTTTTGCTATATCTCTTCTGATTTCATTTATTTTTTCTATCTTCTAGTCAAAACTGAATTTCTAACTAAAGTGCTTTATGTAAAGCTCTTGACATCAAATAGGATATGTTTTCTGCTTTCTTTCCTCCATTCCCCCAGGGGTATTTTGGCTGTTAATAGCTTTTCCTCCTTCACAAAAATTCTAGAATCAATTTCAAGTTTTAGAATTAATTTGTCAATTTGTATAAAAGCCTTGATAAGTTTTTGACTTAAGTTTTAAGGGTAGCTTTAAACTACTGGAATCTCTCTATTTATGAACATGGTATACCTTACCTTCCCATTGGTTTAAATCTCTTTTAACGTTATTAAATTAAGTTTTGTAAATTTTCTTTATGTCATAAAAATCTTTCTTTTATTTCTTCTTATAAGTGTGCAGGTGAATAGATTGTATTTTTGCTGTTATTGTAAATGATATCATTTTTCTAATGATATCATTAGAAATTTTCTAACATTAAATTTTCTAATTCTCATTGATGAGGCCTGGGAATGCAATTGAATTTTATGTAGAGATATTGTTTTGATCAACATTGTAAAGTTTCTTGTTAAAGTCTAGTAGTTTATCAGTACTTGCTTTACCTACTTTCTGGGTCATAAAAGTTGCCTTTTAACTGTCTTCAGATAGTGAAAGGGGCAAGACAGATCTCTGTGGCCTCTTTTACAATGGATTTGTCATTTTCATGAGGATTCTACCTTCATGACCTAATCATTTCTCAAAAGAATCCACCTTCTTATACCCATCACATTGGTAACTAGGTTTTCAACACAGAATTCTGGGAGAGACAAATATTCAGGATATCGCCTCTTCTATGTATTTAACATTTACTTATTAAATGTCACTTCTGATTCTAGTTTATCATAAATTTTATCAAGCATGGATGTTAAATGTTGGTGAATTCTTCTTTTATACCAACTGAGAAGATCGTGCATTTTTCTCGTTTAATCATATGCTAATATAATGAATTTATACTAATTAATTTTTATATTAAACCTATCTTGCAATCCTGGAAAATCTAAACATTCATAATGTATTATAAATTTTTTAGATTGTTCATTTATTTTTGCTAATACTGTGTTAAATATTTTAACATGCATAGAAATAATGTATTTCTTATTTCTTTTACTATTTTTTATTTTGATATCAAGTGACTTATTCAAAATTTTTGTGTTGTAAATAAAGAATAAGTCCACTTACTTTGATTGAAATTACTAATTCTACTTTCTACCACCCAATTTTTATTTGTCTTACTTTTCCCATTTTTCCCACATTCTTGCCTCCCTTCAAATTGATTGGGTCTTTCCTCCAGTATTCATTTTTTAATCTTCTCAAGTTGGAAAGTATATACATTTTAGCTAACTTTGTAGTCACTACTTATAAGTATTTTGCCAAATATTTTACAAAGTTTAGAATTATCTAAGGAGGCTGAGGTAGGAGTATTACTTGAGCCTGGGAAATTGAGGCTGCAGTAACACATGATTGCACCACTGCTCTTCAGCAAGAGTGACAGAGTGAGATGCTGTCTCAAATAAAATAAAATAAAAATCTATATATTTGCTCTACTTTTGGACACTGAAAGAACCTTACAACACTTGAACATCTAATCTCCATTTTTTTTCAAACTATGTACTATTTTTGCTGAGTGTTAAAACACTAGACTTCAGAGGATGTATGGAAATGCCTGAATATGCAGGCAGAAGTTTGCTGCAGGCGCAGGGCACTCATGGAGAATCTCTGTTAGGGCAGTATAGAAGGAAAATGTGAGGTTGGTGCCCCCACCCAACTGGGTGTTCCCACTGGGGCACTGCTTAGCGGAGCTGTGAGAAGAGGGCCACCATCATCTAGACTCTGGGATGTTAGATCCACCAACAGCTCTACCGTGTGCCTGGGAAAGCTGCAGACACTCAATGCCAGCCTGTGAAAGCAGCCAGGAGGGAGGCTGTACCCTGCAAAGTCACAGGGGCAGAGCTGTTCAAGATGATAGGAACCCACCTCTTGTGTCAGCGTTACCTGGATATGAAACATGAGGTAAAAGGAAATCATTTTGGAGCTTTAAGATTTGACTACCCTGCCGGATTTCGGACTTGCATGGAACCTTTGTTTTGGCCAATTTCTCCCATTTAGAATGGTTGTATTTACCCAAGGCTTGCACCCCCATTGTATCTAAGAAGTAACTAACTTGGTTCTGATTTTACAGGCTTATAGTTGGAAGGGACTTGCTTTGTCTCAGATAAGACTTTGGACTGTGGACTTTTGAGTTAATGCTGAAATGGGTTAGGACATTGGAGGACCGTGGGGAGGGCATGATTGGTTTTGAAATGTGAAGACATGAGATTTGGGAGGGATCAGGTGTTTATTGATATGGTTTGGCTCTGTGTCCCAACCCAAATCTCATCTTGTAACTCCCATAATTCCCATGTTGTATTAGCCCATTTTCACACTGCTGAAAAGACATACCCAAGACTGGGCAATCTACAAAAGAAAGTGATTCAATGGACTTACAGTTCCACATGGCTGGGGAGGCAGAATCATGGCAGAAGGTAAAAGGCATGTCTCACGTGGTGGCAGACAGGAGAGCTTGTACAAAAAAGAACTCCCACTTATAAAACCATCAAGTCTCATGACACTTATTCACATGAGAACAGTACAGGAAAGACTTGCCCTCATGATTCAATTACCCCCACCAGATCCTTCCCACAACAGGTGGGAATTTAAGATGAGATTTGGGTTGGGACACAGCCAAATCATATCACACATGGCATGACATACTAGAAAATGTGGAATAAGATGCTGTGTGGAATATTGCCAATCATCCTAGTAGAGAGAAAACAAGCACTGGAGGATCTCACTGACTATTAAATGCTTAGCCGAAAGCCAGAGAGGCACATTAATTTTTCTCACAAGACACTGACCAGAATTGGTCAATGAAAATCCAGGCAGTACAATCCTACTAGGTGCCAAGTAGTCAGAGTTGAAAATATTCAGTGATCAGCATAAATAAATAGTATACAATCCTTTATAATTTCATTTCATTTTTGCCTTAAAATTATAATAGCTTAATTTCCTGGATTCTTGCTTTAACTTTTTAAGTTTTTTATTTCTCTTAAGATTTCTTATTTTCTTGCCACTTTGAATTTTCATTTTTTATATTATTCATTGGTTTTAAGGAGCTGGTTTGTTTATGTATTAGATGAAAGGCTGTTTTATATATCTAGTATACTCTAGTATACCACTCCAGAGATAGTGAAAATAGTCACTTCCAAAGGCTTGAAAAAATGATCCAAGCCTTCATGAATTATAAAACCACCTTTCTATGGTGGTTCTATTGTCTAAATGTCAGGAGAACCCTCATTCTACTTTCCACTAAATAACTTCGAAATAATGGCCAGGCCATTGCCCCTCTCTGGAGCTACTTTTCTTAATTATAAAGCATATAGCTTTGCGTAAATTACCTTCCAGGGGCTGCCCTTACATATTATTCATTCATCAGTTTATTTCACAGTGGAATATGCATTTTTAATGATTTTTAACAATCTCAAATTCCAAACCAAATATTCCTTTTTCAGTGGCAGACTTGTTGCTGTTTAAAGCTTTTAATGGAAGCTCTTGATTCAAGAATGCTACAAAAAAAAAAAAAAATAGATTCTTTTTCTCTTCTTGAATCCTGCAGATACGCAACATTAACATAAAGAGATGTTGGAAAAGCGGTACCCTCTTCTACCATGTAGTTCCTTTGCTGCTATGTGAACCTCATATAGTCTCACCTCCTTCCTGAAATCCTTGCAACAGAATACATAAAGGACAGCTGAATGTTCTTTGGAGAGGGCGATTGTTGTAGTTTAATCCAACCTTTGAAAAAGCTTTGATCATCATTCAAATTCTTTAGACGCTCTCAGTGCCTAAACTACATCATGGTAGATACAAAAGGGAAGAGGAAAGCACAACTGTCGTAGTCAGTTTGGGTTGCTACAACAAAAATACCATAGACTGGGAGACTGGGTGATTTAAACAATAACATTTATTTCTCACAGTTTAAGTATCTGGTGAGGGCTCACTTCCTAGTTTGCAGACAGCTGTCTTCTTGCTGCATCCTCACATGGAGGGGGCCCATGTTTCTTCCTGTTTTTATAAGGACATTCATCTCATCACAAATGCCCAATGACCAAATGTAACCCTAATTACTTACCAAAGTAATTGCCACCTGCAAATACCATCACATTGAGGACTAAGTTTTTACCATATGAATTTAGTGGGGAGGTGAGGAAGAGCAGATGAAACACATTCAGTCTGGAGCAACAATTTACATTGTTTTAAAAGACCACCATGTCCTTCAAAATATATGTATTTTCCCCTCATGATTACAGTTATTTCTCACAACAATCCTTGAGGTGAATATTGTTATATCCTGTTTTGGATGAGAAAACCGTTCACAAAAGATAATTAAGAGATTCAAGACTTCAAATTTGTTCTGCACTGTCTAGCAAAGGTCATCAGTGTTACTGAAATTACATAAGAGATATAGATGTAAGTAAATAGAACTCCCTGCCTCATGGTAATAAGTAGAAGACTCAGATACAAGGCAAGAACAACTCTGTCAAGATGAGGAAACAGACATTCACACATACCCTGATGCATGAGGATAGGGAGCATGGCCTCTGAGCTCAGAAGACTGGATTGGTTTAATATCCCAGAGCTGAGGTTGTTACATATTGTAGATTTCTTTTTATTTTCATTTATTTATTTATTTATTTTCTTACTTATTTAAGATAGGGTCTTGCCCTGTGGCCCAGGCTGGAGTGTAGTTGCATAATCATAGCTCACTGCAGCCTTGAACTTCTGGGCTTAAGCAATCCTCCTGCCCCAGCTTCCCAAGTAGCTAGGACTACAGATGCATGCCACCGCACCCAGCCAATTCTTAAAATATTTTATGGAGATGAAGTCTTACTCTGTTCCCTGGGCTGATCTCAAACTTCTGGCCTCAAACAATCCTCCTGCTTCGGTCTCCCAAAGTGCTGGAATTACGGCATCATCTACTGTACCCAACCCCTAGCTTGCTTTCTGACATAATTTTAGATTTAAATAAAACTTATAAGAATAATATAAAGAATTCCTATATATCTTCTCACAGTTTTTCAATGTAGACACATTATTACATTTGTTTATCTCTCACAAATACACACACATTTTTATTGAAACATTAGAAAATAAGGTACAGACAAGATGACCATTGATTATTCAATATGTATTGCCTAAAAAAAGAACATTTGGTTATATAACCATGGTATAATTACAAACTCCAGAAATTAACATTGATCTACTATTATTTAACCTTCAGATTGCCTTGATGTTTCACTCCTTGTTCCTATATTGCTATTATAACAAAATTAAAAGCTGGATTACATGTTGCTTTCAAAGTAGGCCAGGCACAGTGGCTCATGCCTATAATCTCAGCACTTTGGGAGACCAAGGCAGGTGGATCACCTGAGGTCTGGAGTTTGAGACCAGCCTCACCAACATGGTGAAATCCCATCTCTACTAAATATACAAAATTAGCTGGTGTGGTGGCAGAGTGCCTGCAATCCCAGCTACTCAGGAGACTGAGACAGGAAGATCCTTGAACTTAGAAGGTAGAGGTTGCAGTGAGCCAAGATAGTGCCATTGCACTCCAGCCTGGGTGACAGAGCAAGACTCCATCTGAAGAAAAAAGAAAAAAGCAAAGTCGGGCCAGGTGCAGTGACTCATGCCTGTAATCCCAGAACTTTGGGAGGCTGAAGCGGGTACACCACTTGAGGTCAGGAGTTTGAAACAAGCCTAGCCAACACGGTGAAACCCTATCTCTACTAAAAATACAAAAAGTAGCCTGTAATCCAGCTACTTGGGAGGCTGAGGCAGGAGAATCACTTGAACCCAGTAGGGAGAAGTTGTGGTGAGCCAAGATTGCACCACTGCACTCCAGCCTGGGTGACACAGCAAGACTCTGTCTCAAAAAAAAATAAAATAAAATAAAATAAAACAAGTGGGTTATTTTTTAGTATACTTCTCATTGTGGGGTCATCTGATGTTTTCTTTTTTTAAATTGTACTTTAAGTTCTGGGATGCATGTACAGAACATGCAGGCTTGTTACATAGTTATACATGTGCCATGGTTGTTGGCTGCATTCATCACCCCATCATCTACATAAGGTAATTCTCCTAATGCTGCTTCTCCCCTAGTACCCCAACCCCCAACAGGCCCTGGTGTGTGATGTTCCCCTCCCTGTGCCCATGTGTTCTCATTGTTCAGCTCCCACTTATGAGTGAGAACATGTAGTTTGGTTTTCTGTTCTTGTGTTAGTTTGCTGAGAATGATGGTTTCCAGCTTCATCCATGTCCCTGCAAAGGACATGAACTCATGCTTTTTTATGACTGCATAGTATTCCATGGTGTATATGTTCCACATTTTCTTTATTCAGTATATCATTGATGGGCATTTGGGTTAGTTTCAAGTCTTTGCTATTGTGAACAGTGCTACAAAAAACATACATGTGCATGTGTTGTTATAATAGAATGATTTATAATTCTCTGGGTACATACCCAGTAATGGGATGGCTGGGTCAAATAGTATTTCTAGTTCTAGATCCTTGATGACTCACCACACCATCTTCCACAATGGTTGAACTAATTTACATTTCCATGAACATCGTAAAAGTAGTTCCTATTTCTCCACATCCTCTCCGGCATCTGTTATCTCCCAACTTTTTAATGATCACCATTCTAACTGGCATGAGATGATTACTCAATGTGGTTTTGATTTGCATTTCTCTAATAACCAATGATGGTGAGTTTTTTAATATGTTTGGTGGCTGCATAAATTTCTCCTTTTGATAAGTGTCTGTTTATCCTTCATCCACTTTTGATGGTGGTGTTTTTTCCTGTAAATTTACATACGTTCTTTGTAGATTCTGGATATTAGCCCTTTGTCAGATAGGTAGATTGCAAAAATTTTCTCCCATTCTGTAAGTTGCCTATTCACTCTGATAACAGTTCCTTTGCTGTGCAGAAGCTCTTGAGTTTAATTAGATCCCATTTGTCAATTTTGGCTTTTGTTGCCATTGTTTTTGGTGTTTCAGTCATGAAGTCTTTGCCCAGGCCTATGTCCTGAATGGTGTTGCCTAGGTTTTCTTCTAGGATTTTTATGGTTTTAGGTCTTATGTTTAAGTCTTTAATCCACCTTGAGTTAATTTTTGTATAAGGTATAAGGAAGAGATCCAGTTTCAGCTTTCTACATATGGCTAGCCAGTTTTCCCAACATCATTTATTGAATAGGAAATCCTTTCCACATTGCTTGTTTTTGTTGGTTTTTCCAAGATCAGATGGTTTTAGGTGTGTGGCATTATTTCTGAGGCCTCTGTTTTGTTCCATTGATTACTATATCTGTTTTGGTACCAGCACCATGCTGTTTTGTTTACTGTAACCTTGCAGTATAGTTTGAATTCAGGTAGCATGATGCCTTCAGCTTTTTTTTTCCTTTTTCCTTAGAATTTTCATGGCTAAGCCAGCTCTTTTTTGGTTCCATATGAAATTTAAGGTGGTTTTTTCCAATTCTGTGAAGAAAATTAATAGTAGCTTGATGAGGATGGCATTGAATCTATGAATTACTTTGGGCAGTATGGCCATTTTCATGATATTGATTCTTCCTAACCATGACCATGAAGTGTTTTTTCCATTTATTTGGGTCCTCTCTTATTTCCTTGAACAGTGGTTTGTATTTCTCCTTGAAGAGGTCTTTCACATCCCTTGTAAATTGTATTCCTAGGGACTTAATTCCCTTTGAGGCAACTGTGAATGAGATTTCACTCATGATTTGGCTCTCTGCTTGTCTGTTATTGGTGTACAGTAATGCATGTGATTTTTGCACATTGATTTTGTATTCAGAGACTTTGCTGAAGTTGCTTATCAGCTTAAGGAGATTTTGGGCTGAGACTATGGTGTCTTCTAAATATACAATCATGTCGTCTACAATTAGAGACAATTTGACTTCCTCTTTATCTATTTGAATACCCTTTATATCTTTATGTTTGATTGTCCTGGCCAGGACTTTTAATACTATATTGAATAGGAGTGGTGATAGAGGGCAGCCGTGTGCCAGTTTTCAATACTTCAAATGTTTGCCCATTCAGTGTAATATTGGCTGTGGGTTTGTCATAAATGGCTCTTACTTTGAGATACATTCCATCAATACCTAGTTTATTGAGAGTTTTTAGGATGAAGCGTTTTTGAATTTTGTCAAAGGACTTCTCTGAATCTATTGAGATAATCATGTGGTTTTCATCTTTGGTTCTGTTTATTTGATGAATTAAGTTTATTGATTTGCGTATGTTGAAGCAGCCTTGCATCCTAGGGGTGAAGCTGAGGATGAAGCTGACTTGATTGTGATGGATAAGCTTCTTGATCTGCTGTTAGATTCAGTTTGCCAGTATTGAGGATTTTTGCATTGATGTTCATCAGGGATACTGGCCTGAAATTTTCTTTTTTAGTTGTGTATCTGCCTGGTTTTGTTATTAGGTGGTTGTTGGCCTTGAAAAATTAGTTAGGTAGGATTTCCTCTTTTTTCTATTGTTTAAAATCATTTCAGAAAAAAATGGTACCAGCTCTTCTTTGTACCTCTGGTAGAATTCAGCTGTGAAACCATCTGGTCCTTGACTTTTTTTTTTTTTTTTTTTCTGCTTGGTAGGCTATTAATTGCTTCCTCAATTTTAGACCTTGTTATTGGTCTATTCAGGGATTCGGCTTCTTCCTGGTTTAGTCTTGGGAGGGTGTATGTGTCCAGGAATTTATCAACTTCTTCTAGATTTTCCATTTTATTTACATAGAGGTGTTTATAGTATTTTCTGATGATAGTTTCTATTTCTATGGGATCAGTGGTAATATCCCCTTTATCATTTTATTGCATCGGTTTGATTCTTCTCTCTTTTTTATTAATCTGGCTAGGGTCTATTTTGTTGATCCTTTTTAAAAAAAATAAGAGCTCCTGGATTCATTAATTTTTTGAAGGGTTTCTGTGTCTCTATCTCCTTCAGTTCTGCTCTGATCTTAGTTATTTCTTGTTTTCTTCTGGCTTTTGAATTTGTTCTTGCTTCTCTAGTTCATTTAATTGTGACATTACAGTGTCAGTTTTAGATCTTTACTGGTTTCTCATTTGGGCATGTAGTGTTATAAATTTTCTGCTTTAAATGTGTCCCAGAGATTCTGGTACATTGTGTCTTTGTTCTTACTGGTTTCAAAGAACATCTTTATACCTGCCTTCATTTAATTATTTATCCAGTAGTCATTTAGGAGCAAGTTGTTCAGTTTCCATGTAATTGTGTGGTTTTGAGTGTGTTTCTTAATACTGAGTTCTAATTTGATTGCACTGTGGTCTAAGAGACTGGTTGTTATGATTTCCATTCCTTTTCATTTGCTGAGGAGTAATTTGCTTCCAATTATTTTGTCAATTTTAGAATAGGTGCAATGTGGTGCTGAGAAGAATGTATATTCTGTTTATTTGGGGTGGAGAGTTCTGTAGATGTCTAGTAGGTCTGCTTGGTCCAGAGCTGAGTTCAAGTTCTGGATATCCTTGTTAATTTTCTGTCTCGTTGATCTGCCTAATATTGACAGTGGAGTGTTAAAGTCTCCCACTATTATTATGTGGGAGTCTTAGTCTCTTTGTAGGTCTCTAAGAACTTGCTTTATGTACCCGGGTGCTCCTGTATTGGGTTTGCATATATTTAGGATAGTAGCTCTTCTTGTTGCATTGACCCCTTTACCATTAGATAATACCCTTTTTTGTCTCTTTTGATCTTCATTGGCTTAAAGTCTGTTTTATCAGAGACTAGGATTGCAACCCCTGCTTTTTTTTCCTTTCTATTTGCTTTGTGAATCTTTATCCATCCCTTTATTCTGAGCCTATGTGTGTCTTTACACATGACACAGTTCTCCTGAATACAGAGCCTCAATGGGTTTTGACTCGTTATCCAATTTGGCAGTCTATGTCTTTTAATTGGGGCATTTAGCCCATTTACATTTAAGGTTTATATTATTAGGTGTGAATTTGATCCTGCCATCATGATGCTAGCTGGTTACTTTGCCCATTGGTTGATGCAGTTTATTCCTACTCTTGATGGTCTTCACAATTTTGTAGGTTTTTGCAGTGGCTGGTACCAGTTGTTCCTTTCCATGTTTAGTGCTTTCTTCAGGAGCTATCATAGGCCAGGCCTGGTGGTGACAAAATCTGTCAGTGTTTGCTTGTCTGTAAAGGATTTTATTTCTCCTTTGCTTATGAAGCTTAGTTTGGCTGGATGTGAAATTCTGGGTTGAAAATTCTTTTCTTTAATGATGTTGAATATTGGCCCCCACTCTTCTGGCTTGTAGGGTTCCTGCAGAGAGAACCACTGTTACTCTGATGGGCTTCCCTTTGTGAGTAACTTGACCTTTCTTTCTGGCTTCCCTTAGCATTTTTTCCTTCATTTCAACCTTGGTGAATCTGACGATTATGTGTCTTGGGGACTGCTCTACTTTGTGGTCTATCTTTGTGGTGTTCTCTGTACTTCCTGAATTTGAATGTTGTCCTACCTTGCTAGGTTGAGGAAGTTCTCCTGGATAATATCCCGAAGAGTGTTTTCCAACTTGGTTTCATTTCCTCCTTCATTTTCATGTACACCTATCAAATACAGATTTGGTCTTTTCAAGTAATTCCATATTTCTTGGAGGCTTTGCTTGTTCTTCTTCACTCTTTTTTCTCTAATCTTGTCTTCTCACTTTATTCATTGAGTTGATCTTCAATCTCTAATATCTTTTCTTCTACTTGATTAATTCAGCTATTGAAACTTGTGTATACTTCATGAAGCTCTCGTGCTGTGTTTTTCAGCTCCATCAGGTCATTTATGTTCTTCTCTAAACTGGTTATTCTACTTAGCATTTCATCTAACCTTTTTCAAGGTTCTTAGCTTCCTTGCAATGGGTTAGAACATGCTCATTTAGCTCGGAGAAGTTTGCTATTATCCATCTCTGAAGGCTGCTTCTGCCAGTCTGTCAAACTCATTCTCCATCCAGTTTTGTTCCCTTGCTGGCGAGGAGCTGTGATGCCTTAAAACAGAAGAGACATTCTGGTTTTTGGAGTTTTCAGCCTTTTTATGCTCATTTCTTCCCATCTTTGTGGATTTATCTACCTTTGGTCTTTGAGGTCAGTGACCTTTGGATGGGGTCTCTGAGTGGATGTCCTTTTTGTTGATGTTGAAACTATTTCTTTCTGTTTACAATTTTCCATTTAACAGTCCGGTCCCTTTGCTGCAAGTCTTCTGGAGCTTACTGGAGGTCCACTCCAGAACCTGCTTGCCTGGGAATCACCAGTGGAGACTGCAGAACAGCAAAGATTGCTGCCTATTCCTTCCTCTGGTAGCTTTGTCCCAGGGAGGTATCTACCAGATGCCAGCCAGAGCGCTCCTGTATGAGGTGTCTATTGGTCCCTACTGGGAGGTATCTCCCAGTCAGGATACAGAGGGTCTGGAAGCCACTTGAGAAGGCAATCTGTCCCTTATCAGAGCTCAAACACTGTGTTGGGAAATCTGCTGTTTTCTTCAGAGCTGCCAGCAGGGACATTTAGATCTGCTGAAGCTGTACCCACTACTGCCCCTTTTCCCAGGTGCTCTGTCCCAGGAAGTTGGGGACTTTATTTATAAGTCTGCACTGGGCTGCTGCCTTTTTTCAGAGATGCCCTGCCCAGTGAGGACATCTAGTGAGACAGACTGCCTGTAGCTGCTGAGCTCTGTTGGGCTCTGCCCATTTCAAACATCCAGGCAGCTTTGCTTACACTGTGCAGTTGAAATTGCCTACTTGAGCCTCAGCAATGGTGGACACTCCTCCCCCCACCAAGCTTGAATGTCCCAGGTTAAGCTCAGATGGCTGTGCTGACTGTGAGAATTTCAAACCAAAGGATCTTAGCTTACTGGTCTCTGTGGGGGTAGGACCCACCAAGCCAGACCACTTGGCTCCCTGGCTTCAGTCCCCTTTCCAGAGGAGTGAATGGCTCTGTCTCACTGGTGTTCCAGGCACCACCAGGATATGAAAGAAAAACTGCTGTGGCTAGCTCAGTTTCTGCCCAAATGGCCACCCAGTTTTGTGCTGGAAACACAGGGCCTGTAGGCCAGAGGGAATCTCCTGGTGTGAGGGTTATGAAGGCCATAGGAAAAGCAGTATATCTGAGCTGGAGTGCAGGGAACTTCTTCTCTTGGCTAAAGAAGTTTCCCAGTCCTTTGCACTTCTTGGGTGAGGCAATGCCCCACCCTGCTTTGCTTGCCTTCCTTGGGCTGCACCAACTGTCTAACCCAATGAGATGAACCAGGTACCTCAGTTGGAAATGTGGAAATCACCTGCTTTCTGCATGGATCTCACTGGGAGCTGCTCACTGGAGCTGTTTCTACTCGGCCATCTTGCTTGAGGACCTGGTGTTTTCTTTTTTTTTTTTTTCTTTTTTTCTTTTATTTTTAGTTTTTGAGATGGAGTTTTGTTCTTGTTACCCAGGCTGGAGTGCAATGGCACAATCTAGGCTCACAGCAACCTCCGCCTCCTGGGTTCAGGCAATTCTCCTGCCTCAGTCTCCTGAGTAGCTGGGATTACAGGCACACACCACCATGCCCAGCTAATTTTTTGTATTTTTAGTAGAGACGGAGTTTCACCATGTTGACCAGGATGGTCTTGATCTCTTGACCTCGTGATCCACCTGCCTTGGCCTCCCAAAGTGCTAGGATTACAGGCGTGAGCCACCACAACCAGCCCTGGTGTTTTCTTAACATTAGTTTCAGGTTATGCACTTTTGACAGTAATAACCAAGAAATTACATGTGTCTTAAATATGCATGAATTCAGAAGGAAAATGATATCATTTATCCTATTCATGCAGATATTAACTTTGATCATTGGTTAAGATGATTTCTCTAGGTTTCTCTCCTGTCAACATGTCATTTTTCATTTGTAATAAATATTATTATTTTTCACTTTTTAATTTACTTTTATTTTATTTTTGAGACAGGATATCTCTCTGTCACCCAGGCTGGAGTGCAGTGGTGTAATCTCAGCTCACTGCAGCCTCAACTTAGGGCTCAAGTGATCCTTCTATTTCAGCTTCCTGAGTAGCTGAGAATACAGACATGCACCACCATGCCCAGCTAATTTTTTTTTTGAGAGGGGGGGTCTTACTATGTTGTCCAGGATGTCATGGAACTCCTGGGCTCAAGTAATCGTTCCACCTTGGCTTCCCAAAGCATTAGTATTACAGGTGTGCACCACTATGCCCAGCCTAAATATGTATTTTTACAAAATAAAACTTTTGGGTGTAGATAAGTATCTTAGTCCCATTAATGTTTCACCCACTTTTTAAAATTATCTATTTTTAATTCTTCCCTTATACAATTAATACTGTG
The DNA here is from genome assembly GCF_049354715.1 of Callithrix jacchus. Taxonomy (NCBI): domain Eukaryota; kingdom Metazoa; phylum Chordata; class Mammalia; order Primates; family Cebidae; genus Callithrix; species Callithrix jacchus. The sequence continues at coordinate 97,544,817 of NC_133508.1, forward strand.
ATGTTTACCAAATTGTGACTTTCCTAATTTTATCATTCCTCTCTCATTTATTAGGTGCCCTTTTATGTCACGGAAGATATTTTACTTCTTCCACATTTACATATTTGTTTATTTATTTATATCATTTTGTATATACTTATGGAGTCCATATTACAAATTTTCTAACCCTCAGGAGCCTTACTCCTCCTCTGTAAAAAAAAAAAATTACCATCTAGATTTGCTGTGCAGATTAAATAAGCTAATATATGTAAGGTCTTCCAAATCATTAGAATAAAATAAATTGGAGCTATTTATATTAGTCATGATAATAATAACAATACTTATCTGACTTATAGTAGGCTGAGAACAGTTCAGGGTCATCTCCTTTCAGTACTTTATGAACTTTGACAGCCCATTTAATCTCTCTTTCTCTCATTTTTCTCACCTATGAAACAGAAGAGTTGAGTTACATGATCTCTAAATTCAACTACAATTCTAATTTAAAAACTAATATTCAGTACCTTTAAAACACGTGTGCATAAATTCATTTATTCCAACAACCTGTCAAATGTTCTGTATTTGCAGTATGAATATCTTTCATAACTCTTAGTGTTCTTCTACAACTTCAAAGGACATACAGAAATTTATCTCTGAACAGTTTGAGTGTTCCATTTAATCATATTTTACATTTTAATAATTTTAGTTGGTCACAGCTATTTTCCAACTAAGCTGATGACTTTGACAAAATGTGAAATAGCTAAAGACAGATGGCTTGCAGCTCCAACTGTTGGGGTTTATTTTCCAATGCCAGCAAGGTCGCTGATCCTTCAACTGACTGTGGCCTTAGACCACATGATGGCTATGATTTGCATACTACAGAAAGAATAATTCAAATGTGTTAATTTCTTTCTAAAACATATGAGTCACATCATAAAATGTGACCAGTATATCTTGGAAGTTTATTATAGGTAGCCTTGAGTATGTCTTTGCACATTGTTGAAATGAAGAGTATATTAATAGACAGCTAGCAAATGAATTAATCTCAGTTTGAAACACTTCCCAAAGGAGAGAGTGCTGAGATAGCAGAAAGAATCCTGGACTTGAATTTTGATTTCCTAGGCTTAAATCTTAGTTCTTACTAGTCTTATAAATTGGGGCAGGTAAGTTTCCATTTCTTTTTATGTCAAACTGAAATAATGTGGTATGGTTTGAATTTGTGTCTCTGCCCAAATCTCATGTCAAATTGTAATTCCCGGGGGTGGAAGTGGGCCCCGGTGGTAAGTGATCGGATCATGGAGGTGTTTCTCGTGAATGGTTTGGCATCATCCCCATGGTGATGGTCTCATGATAGTGAGTGGATTATCATGAAATCTGGTTGTTTAGAAGTGTGTAGCACCTCACCCCTCGGTCTCTCTCTTGCTCCTGCTTCTGCCATGTAAGACATGCCTGCTCTTACTTCACTTTCTGCTGTGGTTGTTAGTTTCCTGAGCCCTCCCCAGAAGGTGAGCAGATGCCAGAATCATGCTTCCTGTACATCCTACAGAACTGTGAGCCAATGAAACTTCTTTTCTTTATGAATTATCCATCTCAAGCACTTCTTTATAGAAATGTGAGGATGGACTAATACCACATGATACATCTCATAGAGATGTTGTGAGAAGCAAATAAGTTCATTTTATTGACAGCATGTAGCATATAAAAGTTGCCTAAATGGTTTTAAATAAATATGGGAAGAACAAAACTAGGATAAATTAGGTCCAGGATGTGTAGAATAGCCATCTTTTCTTTAGAATTTTTTCAAAACTGAACTTAGAATTAAATTTAGAAAGTAAAGAAGTACTATCTTCCAGTTTGAGCATCTGAAGACTCAAGACAAGAACTGCTTTATGACACACATAATCCAAGTCCAGCAGCAAGGTTGGGTGTGTCATAATCACCTAAATGGTAGTCAGAGTCATAAGTCTTGGGCCTCACATTGAAAATTATGCTTGAATAAATCTATAGAAAAGTCCAAGTATCTGTATTTTTAAGCACTTACCTGATAAATTTGGTGTTTCATAATCACTGTTCTAGGAGACTTAAGAACAGGACAGGCACAGTGGCTCACACCTGTAATCCCAGCACTTTGGAATGCTAAGGCAGGTGGATCATTTGAGGTCAGGAGTTCGAGACCAGCCTGGCCAACATGGTGAAACCCCATCTCTACTGAAAAAAAAATCTAGGAGTGGTGGTGCAGGCCTATAGTCCCAGCTACTCAGGAGGCTGAGGCAGGAGAATCCTTTGAACCAGCCTCAGGAGGCAGAGGCTGCAGTGAGCCAAGATTGCACCACTGCACTCCAACCTGGGTAACAGAGTGAGACCCATCTCACAAAAAAAAAGTAAAGAAAAGAAAAAATAAATAAAGAGCATATCAAGTAAGTCACTAGATCAGCAAGAGGCACCAAGGTTGGGAGCACATGATCAGCTACCAGGAGCACTCCATTGGTGCTGACTAATTGTCCTTAATACTTATAAGTATTTAGGTGAGTTGCTTCGCATGTCAGGTGCAGGATCTGGAATCAAATTCCCTGGGTTTATAACAGTGCTTTACCATTTTCTAGCTATGTAATCTTGGATAGCTAGTTAACATCTTTGTGTGTTTTCTCATCTCTAAAATGAATACTGTTATAAGATTTAAATGAAATAATTTGTAGCATCTAATAAAATTCAGGCACAGACTGACAAACAAATGGATGCTAATTGTTTAACTATCCTGAAGTCATCAGACATTTTGAACAACTATGCCTTTATATATCCCATTTCCCACATTTGAAAGCCTTTCCCACACTTTTCTGCTTAGTAGGCTCTTCCCCAGCCTTCAAGATTCTATGTGGCAATGTCCTTCTCTGCTCTCTGTGTGTCCATCTCTGCCCAGTTAAATCCTCCCATGAAGCAAATCTTCTTCCTATGAGAAAAAATTCTGATCAATTGCCTGCCAAGTACTAATTAATTACCACCTTTCCTCCATCACAGAGTATGCATGCTATCTGAATTGACGTTAGATATATAGGTCTTCCTTGTCGTAGTGTTTACTTTCTTTGGGTGAGCTCGTGTTTTCTCACATCTTTAATTGTACATGTTGATGATGCCAAGACCTATTTCTCAAACTCATACTATTCTCCTAAGCCTAAGACCCATATAGCTATCAATCTTCTGAAATTGGCCTTCTGTATGTCTTGTAAACACTCCGAATTCAACATTAATAAGATTAAATTACCTTTCAACTACATTTTTTTCCTATCTTCTTCTTTGTGCTGCTTTGGAAAAAACTTTGGCGGGTCCTCAAAATGTTATACATAGTAACCATATGACCCAGCAATTACACTTCTAGATATACGCCTAGAAGAAATAAAAGCATGTGACCACACAAATTCATAACATTGTTATTCAGAATAGTCAAAAGGTGGAAACAAACCAAATGTTCACCAATTAATGAATAGATGAACAAAATGTGGTGTATTCATACAACAAAATAATGCTCAGCCATAAAAAGAAATGATGTACTGGCACATGGTATAATGTGGATGAACCTTAAAAAAATCATGCTAAGTAAAAGAAGCCAGATGCAAGTTATATTATTCCACTTATGTTAAGTGGAATGCACTAATCCATAGAGTCAGAAATAGATTATTGGTTGCCAGGGGATGAAGAAAGGATAGCATGGAAAATGACTTCTAATAAGTATGAGATTTATTTTGAGGATAATCAAAATATTCTAAATAGATTCACAGCTCTGTGACTAAACTAAAAAACCTTTGAATTTTATAGTGTGTTTTATGACATATAAATTATATCTCAAATTTAAAAAAAGAACAATTTCCTATGATGTCAATGTATGACATAATTACTCCATCATTATCACATCCATTAATACTTAAAATTTTGGCAGCATTTTGGCTTCTTGTCTTCCCAACATGTAAAAGCATTGCCAAATACTTAGAATTCTCTCTTCAAGTTGTCTCCTGATCCATTACCTCCAAAAAAGGGATCATCTTAAATGTAAGTATAGGGAGAAGAAACTAATATTCCTCTGCACTTATAGGAAGCTTTACCCTTCATTTATCAGCATCAAGACATCCCTATAATAATGAGAGGACAAAATAATTGATTTTCCTAAAGGTATATAACTAAGCTGGTTTGATACACAAGACCTTCGGTTCTAAGTCTAACATTGATTTCACTGCACCCCATTATGCAATGCTATGTGGACACATGTGTAATCACTAAAAGTATCTGCAGCAGGGAGGACAACCCACTTCATCTAATCCTAAAGGAAGAAAGACAAAGATCAGATAAATATGGGCAACCTCACACTCAGCGCTGCTAAGAAGAGAGAACAATCATCACTTGAAGATCCTTGGCTTCCCCCAGCTGGAGAAGTAGGTATTGTTCAAAGACCAGTCAGTTGATAAAGAGCATCCCAGGTTTCCTAATCATCACCTAGTAATCACATTTTCTGAATTTAGATGTTTGTTACACAAAATTATTTTTACATAAATTAATCATCAAAACTCTAGATCAAAGCTGCTCCATCTGGAGCTATTTTGTCCCCCAGGGGACATTTGTTAAGGTCTGGAGATATTTTTGTCACAACTGGGTAGGGGTTTTTGAGGGAAGAAGTGCTACTGGCAGATAGTCAGCAGAAGCCAAAGATACTGCTAAACATCCTACAATGCACACAACACCTCCCCAAAGAATTTTCTAGTCCAAAATGTCAACTGTGCTGAGGTTCAGAATCACTGTGCTCAGGTTCAGACTCTAAATGCATTTTGAATTTCTAACAATTGCAAGATGTATTTCCAACTTGCAGACCTCTCTTTGATTGTAGAGGACTTCCACCAAAATAATCTGTAACCCCAAGAGCCTCAGGCTTTACTCAAAATAAAGTTATTGTGGATTCAATTTAGTTGACTTTAAACTGTAATGTTAACCTACTGTGCTGAAAACACAAGGCTATGAACTATTGGGCTATATGCAAATAGTTATAATATGTTCCATACCCTTTAGAATCTTATAATTTATTAAATGTGGCAAGTTCCTAGAGAATAGGGGCTATATATTCTTAGTACCTACATAATAGGTATTTTACAAATATTTATTAAATGAATAAGAAAAGCCTTTCTGTAATTTTTCAAAATCTTCACCATTTGCATTGATGTCAATGCCCAGCTGCACCATGTCATTTTTGTCAGAGGGCTTTGCCTTTTACTTGATAAAGAGAAATGGAGGTTATCAGTATGAACCAACTGTGGCCTCTGCATCCCCTCATTTATTTCTGGACCCATAGTTTCCTCCTTTCAAGTCTGAGAAAATTAGGTGTCTCTCACACTATGCAAGTCCAACCCTTTTATTGTTTTCACATCCCACTCCCTTAACTCTACTATCTTCTAGACCTGACTCAATTAGTAATCAATAGTATCTACTTTTTGTGAAGTACATGATTCAGCAATCAAAATATGGTACATGTTCAATGACCATAGCTCTTATATTCCTTCTCCAGTCCAGATTTCTCCATTCCAGAAACATGATCTCCTTTTAATCTCATATCCACCTGTATTGTTTTTCTTCTCTTTAAAGCCTTGCTTCTTTCTGCCCCTATTTCCTTATTTCTCATTCATTTTACATTCTGAAATCTTATTCAGCCTCTCCCATTCACCGAAACTACTCTTGAAGAGGCCATTTGCTGATGATCTTCATGTTGCAAAATTCTAAGTTCCAGTGATTCTTAGCTGATTCTTCAACTCCTGAAACATGTACCCTTTCCTATAAAAATGACCATAAACACCCACACAAAATAATTTTTCATAATATTTTCAAAGGATTCAATGAAACAACTATTGATCTAGTTATAAAGCACTGTAGTTGACGGAATTTAGTCCTCGCTGGAAAAGTCTGTTGCATTTAGCATTGTTTTATCTCCAATGGATGCCTGAGACCAGGGATAAGGAAACATTCTACAAGTACTTCTTAAGCAACTATTCCATGCCAGATGTAGTGCAGTATAGTAAAAGAACAGAGATAATAAAACAAGATCCCCATCTCAAAGGAACTCACAGTATGTATGTATTTTTGTGAGGAAGGAAATTTCAAACCCGAATGCCTGGGAATGTGGTGATACCATTCACTGAAAAAGAGAACCAAGGGAAAGAAGTGACTTAATAATTCAAGTGCTGAGTTTAGCCTTGGACATATTATGATTGAGGAATAAATAAGATAACCAATATTTAGAAATGGGTGAGAGCAAGGGTGGTGAGAGAGGAAGGGTAGTGGTTGGTGCCTTCTGGTACTCATAAGGAAGATTTGACCAGATGAGGTGAACCTAGTCAAGGCTGAAATTATATAAGATTCCAGAGTTCTTATTCTTTAGATAGCCCCTCAGAGAGAAATAAAAAAATGCAGTATCTCTCAGCAAGAAATTCAAATATAAGCAGATTTTGAACAAAGCCATGGTCACTGGGGTTAGATGTATGTGATGTATCTAAACCTAAATCCAATTAATGCAATGTCTGAGACCTTGAACAGATATATAATCTTATTTAAGTGCTAATATCCTCATGTGCAAAAACAGAATAATAATACCTAGCATATCATGTTGAGAATATTTAGTCAAATAATGCATATAGAGGACTTATTATAATATATAGCACATAGTAAAGAGTACTTAAATTATAATAATATTATTTTTACTATTAAAATTTGATTTAATTAAATGTCCATTTATAACTTCTTAAGGACCAGGAAGCCAAATATGCAAAATTCTCCAAAGATCAATAATTTTCTGATTGTTAAAACCTCATGTTCAGGAAAAAGAGCCAAAAAAATTATATTTAATAAACTATAATTTCCTGGCATCAATTCCTTGAATGTTCTGTACTTTCAGTTATATATAGGATGATGATATTTCATGTCCATATTTATCAGCCTAATGCTATAAGAGTTTCTCAGTTTTCTTTTTTAAAAAAAATGGTCAAAATTGATAAAGTGAGTCATTCATTTATTCATTCAACAAACACTCATTGAATGCACTCTACATGCCAGGCATTTTGACAGGTGTTGGGGATACAGAACAGAAAAGACTATGCTCTTACAGAGCTCACATCCTAGTAAGGTTATAAATGTTGTCATTTTACTAATATGTAATTAGCTTTAATAAACATCATGGATTAAAAAAAGTAGAGAATTATGAAATAATTCAGTGAAGAATCTGATCCCTTGGGAGGTTCAAAGAAAGTTTGCCTGCAGAAGTGATATTTGAGCTACAATATGAAGATTTAGCTGGGCAAAAGGCACGAGGGAAAGAGCTTTTCAGGTAGGAGAACAGAATATGTTAGGGTACTACAGAGGGAGAATGCAGAATAACTTTGATAAAGAGAAGAGGAAATCTGGCTCTTCAACTTAGTAAATGTGGGTCCCCTAGAGGTGTGCCACTCAGTTGTCTGTTCAAAAAGACTTTCTCTGAGGAGCATGGCTGACTGGCAGAATCCAGACAAAACACTCTGCAACCAGTGAAGTACTCCTAGTGAGCTGCTCCCAGTCAATGACTGAGTGCAGTGTGGATACTAGAGCCAGGTCATTACCACTTGACATGAGACAAGCATCTAACAGACAATCTTTGTTTAGGGCTTCCCATCAGCCTAGCCAACGTTTCTCAGAATTGTACTGTAGTGTGAGGCTCTTCCCATTTATCCTCCTTCCTTTCCTTTCTCCTCCTATAGCTTTTAAATCTGTGTAGTGATCTGAAGGCCCCTGTTCACTTTCCCTTTATCATGCACACACTTTAGATCAAATCCACATGTATAATTTTAGCTTTACAGTAGATTACCTGTGGCCTAATCTGACTTAAAAAATTGGTGACTCTGACATAACGAAGCCCATCATGGGTAGTTCCAGAGGTGGGCTCTTTTGATGCCTCATGGTCAAGGTCTATGTTTCTGCTAGGACCCAGTAATACACAAAGAACTCTTCCTCAAAAGGCGTATCATCTCCATTGCAGATGGCATAGCCTTGCTCCAGAACCACGGGTGCCTGTGCTGTGATTTTGTCAACAGGGCTTACCATAAATTCCATACAAAATCTTTTCCCACCACTGATACAATAACATAAGTCTGCACAAGCAGCAGAGTTGATTGCCCTATAGCTAAATCTGCTGCCATTTTCCAAGGCCATCAATAATTCATTAGTGAGATGGGTACCCACATCGCTCCTCTGTAGGCCTGGGCTGAACAGTAGAAGAGAAGTCTCAAAGCTGGGCTCCTTAGTAACCATGGGCATGATAATTGAGGTGACAATGTTTAAATACCAGAAACCAGACCTACTGTGACCTGGGTATTCCCTTTGACTAGGGTTTGTTCCTAGGTCCGTATCATCAGTACTTTAGGCATTTAATTCTCCACTGAAGATGGATGTCTTGTGCCAGGAACTATCTGTCCCCCACATTCTACTCAGGGTGGTGGTCCTCATTGCCAGCCAGTTAATGACTGAGCCAGTCCCCAAATCTCTGTCTTCTCATACCCCTAGGTATCACCTAGTTTTCCTTTTAGAGCCTCAGAGAAGCAGACAACAAAATGGGATTAGATGCACAAAAAAATTGTCAGGGGAAATGTGTAGCTACATAACAGCCAAATCCAGGAGTTGACTCAAAAGACGCCATAAAGAGAAAATCATCACTAAGCTATGAGCAGTGAACATCTTCATCCACAATATGTGGAAGGAAAAGTAGCCTGGAGTGAGAATATGCAGCTTTTTTTGGGCAGCAGTTATTAGTTACTCACCTGGCCAGATCGTAGACACTTGGATGCAAAAGTCTGCAAGATTAGAGACATGGAGGTCTGGAATAGGGGCATGTGGATGGACAGAAAGCCGTGGAGGAAGGGAGAGAACACAAAGTGCCAAAAGTTTCGTTTTACATGTTAAGGTACATGAGAAAGCACCTACCATGGGAGAAACACTGAAGAACATAGACACAACGACAGCAAGTTGACATAAGCCAGCTTCATCATTAGCCACCCCAAAACTGGTGTGATTAACAACAGTTAATCACTCAGAGAAGCCACCGAGGCAGAAATGTAGAAATCCATGCACACAGGCCAAACAGCATGGATTCTCTCTTACCAAAGCTGATTAAACTTCTGTTGAGTCTGGATGTCCAACCAATCCAGTCACTTCATAGCAAGTTGGCTACATTGAATCCCTTCCATCCTAGATGGACCAGCTATTCTATGAGCTGGTTTTCCTGCTTAGGAGATTTTTTGATTTCCTGAATCAGAGATTTTCTGATTCACAAGCATGGAATATCAGACAGCATAGCATCTGACAAAGGACCCACATCACAATAAAAGAACTACAGAACTGGACCCATGACTATGAGATTCACTGTTTGTTTAGGAACGAAAAGTAACTGTAACACTTTTAATTACTGTTTTATATTAATGTCCACAGCATTTCCACCCAACAAAACAAAATTCAACAAGTCTTATGTGGCTTTCTAACAAGAATCACCTTCCAGTTTCCAATAACATGTTCCTCATGTGAGTTTTCACCAGAAGCAACTTTAACATTCATATTCCCGTAAAAATTCTCTTGAGAGCAACAAAAGCTTCAAAATTCTTCCCTCTACTCATTACCTAATTTCGAATTCCAAAGCCACTTCCACATTCTTAGGTACTTGTTACAGCAGCACCTTGCTTTCCAGCACAAAGCTCTGTATTGGTTTCCAAGGGCTGCTGCAACAAAGTACGAAAAGATAGGTGGTTTAAAACAACAGAATGTATTGTCTCACAGTTCTCGATGCCAGAGTGCAAAAACAAATTGTCAGCAGGACCATGCAATCATTCCTTGCCTCTTCTAGCTTCTGTAGCTTGCAGGCAATTCTTGGTGTTCCTCTGCTTGAACGTATATTGCTTCAGTGGCATGGCCATCATCTCCCTGTGTGTCTTTACATCGTCTTTCCTCTGTGTGTGTCTGTCTCTGTGTCCAAGCTTCCAGATTTTATAAGGATATTAGTAATATCCAATTTTAAGGACACCAGGCAAATTGGATTATAAGAACATCAGTCATATTGGATTAGGGCCCACTGTCATGACCTCACTTTAACTTTAATTCTTCTGTGAAGATTCTATCTCCAGATAAGGTTACTCTGCGAGCCTAACTGGGGATTAGGACCTCAATGTCTGAATCTAAAGGTATAGCACTAAGGGACCAGCTCAGCTTATAACACTATGTGAAAGACATTATTAGTTTTTCAGGCTGCAATTAATGTCCAGGCCTATTTGAACATGTAGTTTCCTTAGAAGGCCACAAGTTGAAAATTATTAAACTTCATCCCATCTCCTTCATTTTACAAATAGAGGAAATAAAACAATAAAACAAAGCACACTGCCATGTGTGTACCTACGCAACTGTCCTGCATGCTCTGCTCATGTACCCCCAAACCTATAATCCAATAAAAAATTAAAAAAAAAAAAAATGAAACCCAAAGCTTTTAATTTAAAATCCAGCCCAAGTGCATTATATGACCCTACTTCACCCCTTTTCTTATTCCACTTAAACAGAAGAGACTCCCTTTGGGGTCTGTTCTTCAAGTAATTAGAATACCCAGGTAACAAAAAGTAGCATCTTTATGAACTGTAAAAGTCTTTTATTGTATACAAATATTTTTGATGGAAAAAATAGTGTTTTGGAATTGTAACAGTTACCTTAAGGTAAGCTATTATGCAGTAATATGAGACAGTAAAGTTATCCAGGCTTGCAACATCATTAAAATTGTACAGGCTTGCAGCAATATTTCTCACTCATATTACATGCCTGCCATGGGTCAGCTCTGTCACTGTTCCATTTAATCTTTAGTCTAGTACTCAGACTGAGGAGCAATGCCTTTCTGAGTTATATACACTTTTCTGGGAAAAAAAGAAAAGGAGAAAAGGAGGCCCAGGTATACTGTATCTACCTAAGGCTAGACTAGCAAAACAAATAAACAAACAAAAAGAAAAACACCACCATCAGCCTAACATGCACCAAGTAGCAAGCAATAGCAATATATCACTGAGGAAGGTGAAAAGGCATGCAGAAAAAACACATGGCACACATCACAGGGAAACCTTAAACATGAGAATAAAGTAGGTACATTGGGAAAAACACTTCAGCACCACAACTCTCACCCTAAGCTCAAGGCATTATTAAAGAAAAGTCTGCAGTGCATTGAAGTAATCATAGCAATGACATCTAAGCCCTACTCAACTACTAACCAGATTTTCTCAAACCTCCACATTATTTGCCTAAAGGACAAAATGTGCATCCATTTCCAGGAGTAATTAGTATTTACTCAGGTCTCTACTGTTCTGCATGAGATAGCTAGCATTTGAGACAAAATTACAAAGACACAAAATGCAAGTGAAAATGATCCATTGTCAGGAGAAAAAAACAATTTAACAATACAAAAATAAGAAATAACCAAAATGTTAGGCTTTAAAATAACTATGGTTAATATGTTAAAGAATTTAGTGGAAAAGGTACAAAACATTTCAGCACTAGTGGGAAATTTTAGCTTACAAATAACAATAGGAGAAACAAAATAGGACTTTATTTGAGCTGAAGAATTCCTTTCAGGCTCATCATGAAATTTTACACAGCCAAGAAAATAATCAGTGTATTTGAAGATAAGACAATTAGAAATTTAGAAATTACCCAAGTGGAAAGAAAAAATATTTTTTAAGTGAAAACAAATAAAGCAAAGCAAAAGAAAAATAGAACAGAGTACCCAAAAGCTATGTGATGATATTAAATGGTCTAACAAATGTGTATTTGGAACTCAAAAGGGATGAGAGAGAGAGAGAGAGAGAGAGAGAGAGAGAGAGAGAGAGAGAGAGAGAGAGAGAGAAGCAGGAAAAAAAAGGTTTGAAAGAATAACATCCAAGAATTTTGCAAAATATTGCAAAAGACATCAAGCCACAGATCTAAGACCATCAGAGGATCTCAAGCAGGATAAATAATATATATTATAACTCCATTTGGCTTATCATCTCAAGAACCTTGTAAAGTAGGCAAAGTGAGTATTCATATTTCTTATAGATGAGGAAGGATTAAGTAGGTTTCATCCACAGTCAAATAGTTGGCCTGGAGGCAGAACTCTGAAGATTACTAGGGACTCTTTGCCTCATCTGCTTTTTCTTTCCTTGCATTTTTTTTGCTGCTTCTCCTGTGTATTTGTTGTGCAGTCTTGGACTTATTACTTAAATTTCATTTTTTTTGAAGAGTCTAATAGTACAGGACTGATTCCTGAAAATATATTTAAAGAACCAGGAAAGAATTTGGGGAATAATTCTGCACTCTACAATCCCCATGACTTTGGAGTGTGGGGACCATCTGTGAATCTGCTTTCTCTGAGTTAGGAGCAAGATAGGTTTCTTCTACTCCTAGATTCCATATTCACCAGAGAGTTCTATGTTCCCGCTCCTTATTACGGCAGGAGGAGAAAGAGGAACAGGACAGACCTCATTTGGCGATTAACTTTTGTAAATTACATTCTCCACCTGCCCTTTTTTCCCTAGCTTGGAAAATCATATTTATCTAGTACATTTGTTTGTTAGAGGTGATTATGTGGAAGAAGGTTTGGAGCAAGTTTTTTCTTGTCTTCTCCTCAACCTCTCCCAAATATTTCTGCATTACACCTAAGCTCCTTTTTAATATAAAAACTATAATTGCATTTCTTTAACTTTTACTCTTCATTTCCTCCAGTACTGCAGCAATACTGGTTTCTTATTTCTGACTCAATGGAATAACGTCACAGGGTAAAATAGATGTGCACAGGAAAAGGGAGGAATAACAGCACATCAGATTATTACATTGCATGCTGTCATCATTGTCAATATTACTGAATCATCATTAGTTTAATAAACAAACACTTCTGTATTGTTCCTAAAAGCAACCTATCCCCATTGTATCCATAAAATCCAAGTAAAGCATGCTGTGGACTCTCTGGCAATCATACCAGTCACCTCCTAAATTATTTGTGACATAGCTCCTGTATCCTTCCGGTTCCTAGCTCCTGCCGCTTAGCTTGTGGGCTTCAAGTATCTCTGAGTTTTGGTTTCCCTGCTTGGGTTCAGAGTACTTACCTCTGAACTTTCAACTTTTCCCTTCCTGACAGTTTCAACTACAAGTCACTACTACGTTTTTTTGCCCCCAGGGACCCAAGCCTCAGCACAGATCCTGCCTAACTGAGACAGGGTTATTTTCAAGGTTGGGTGGAAAAAACATTGCAAGGGAATAAAGAATCAATGGCTTCAGGCAAAATTTCTCCTTCTATGTCTCTTTCTGTCTGAAATGAAAAAAAAATGTGCTCCATAGTATGTAAACATTTATTGTAAAACCTATTTCCCCTTTCTGTATAAAACTATGTAAACACATCCGCTAACACATGCGTCCATGTGTTCCTTCACCAAGGTGTGATGAGACTCGGAGCAGCATATGCACCAGGTGATGGGCGCTTGCTGCAGTGCGGGTGCAAGTGTTGCTGTCTCCTGAAGCAGATGCACAGAAGCCATGTGAGTAGAAGGCCCTGTGAAGGAAAAATGTGGTTACTCAGACCCACAGCTTTAACACAGGAGTATTAGGTTCCATGCTGACTCTGTTTATTTAGCACCTTCTGTTTGAACTTACTGGGCTTTAGAGCTCATTAAGTCCTAAAAAATCACCTTACAGAATAAAAATTATAGCCATATCAGCTGAGAGCTGAGGATGCAAAGAGATTAAGTGAACTTTCTGTAGTGGTGGTTCTCAAATTTTAACATCCTAAGAATCACTCAGAAGGCTGTAAAATGCAGATTAAATAGAAGAAATAAGTTCCTAGTACAGTAGAAAATATTTAATTATTAATTTACCACATATTTCAAAAGAGCTGGAAGATAAAATTTGTAATGTTTCCAATACAAAGAAAATTTACAAGTTTGGAGTGACGGATATTTCAATTACTCTATTTGATCACTACACACTGTATACAGGTAACAGAATATCACACATACCCGGAAAATGTGCCACTAATATATATCAATAGAAACAAATAAATTTTCAAAATACACAAATTGCTGTGTGTAACACAGCTCTCCCTCTGCTGCTGAGTTTCTAATTCAGTAGTTCTGGAGTGGAGCTGTGCCATTTGCATTTTAAACATGTTCCTACATGATGCTGATGCTGCTGGTCCAAGAATCACACTTAGAAAAACACTTTTCAGGCACGCAATGCACATGGCTGAGGTCAAAAGCCCTGGTAAACTAAAGTTAGAAACACCAGATAGCAGCACTCTAAAGGATACTTATTAGTCAAAACCAGGAAAGCAGTGAAAGTCGTCCTGCTTAGGAAGGCAGATAGGGAAGAAAATTGAATACCAGGCCCATGAGGCTGGAGCAGTGCTGTCAGCATTTACTTTTAAATGCTTTCTTCCTCGTAATGCTTTACTCTTTTATCATATAGTAAACTTAGAGAACACCAAAAGACAGGACTTCTGAACAGAAAATATTCTCTCTCTCTTTCTCTCTCTCTCTCTCTCTCTCTCTCTCTCTCTCTCTCTCTCTCTCTCTCTCTCTCTCTGTGTGTGTGTGTGTGTGTGTGTGTGTGTGTGTGTGTGTGTGTATTAATAGGAATAGGTGAGACTCCTTCCAGCCCATCAATTGAAGTTCTTCTAAGCATAGACCCCATTGGCTATGGGAGAAGTGGGAAAAGAGATGAGTCCAGGACTTAAAGGTACTGCCCTTGACTTTGGAGATCTCAATCTTCCCTAAACAAATCATGACACATGCCACACACAGAGGGAAGACAGTTTAATTAATGCTAATTTGAAAGAGGTGGTGTCATAGTAGGCTCCATGGAGGAAGTGAGCAGGGATTTAACTGGCAGGGACATTTGAAGATTAGCATTTGTCTACTATGTGAAAGGAAAAATAATTTTCTCTTCCAATGAAGGAATAATATTTCATCCCAGAATCATTTTAATCCATACTGGAATAAACCTATTATTTAATATCAATAGACTTCCAAATGAAGGCAAAATATAGAAGTGAGAGTAGTTAGAATAAATACATTTTACAAAGGCAAAATATCTCCCTGAGTAGAAAGCTTTTTTAAAAATTTTTTTTATTATCCTTATCTCTTTCCTGCTGCCATGACTCAAGGGAGTATTTCATTTAAAGCTGTTGAATTTCCTGAATTCCACTGTGTGTTTCAGCGAACTTCTTAGAGTCAGAGTATAAAACAAAAAAGTTTGTACCACAGAAACACCCTTAATATTCCACAGACAGCTTACTGGTTGAAAGAATTAGCTGTAGGTTCTAATAATAGTAAAATACAAAATCATAATATGAATTGCTTCATAATTTCCACTAATAGATTTGTATTATGTTGCTGGGGCTGGTATAACAAAATATTGTAGCAGAGTGGCTAAATTTATTTCTCACAGTTCTGGAAGCTGTAAGTCCAAGATCAAGGTGCTGGCAAGTTGGTGTCTGGTGAGGCCTCTCTTCCTGGCTTGCAGATGGCTGCCTTCTCACTGTCCTTACACAGCCTTTGCTCTGTGTGCACACACAGAGAGATAAATCCCTGATAGCTCTTCTTTTTCTTATAAGGATAACAGTCCTACCAGACTAGGGTCCTATATTTATGACCTAATTTTAACCTCAATGACCCCTTAAACACCCTATCCCCAAATACAGTCACATCAGGGGCTAGAGCTCAATACACAAATTTAGGGGTACATAATTCAGTCCACAATGGTACTGTAAGCTTCTCAAGGTTAGCTTATTTTATTTGTTCTCTGTATTTTCTAGACCATTTCCTCGTACACAGTAGACCACTTGACTTGAATGGACTCACATTTATTCCCACAGTGAATTATCCTAGCAGGACCATGAAATGGGCAGGGAAGCTATTATTATCACCCCAAATTTACACATGAATAATCATGGCTCACAATAAGTATATAGTATATGCCAAGCCCTTATTCTGAGCTCTGCATAAATTAACTATCATTACTCTTCTTTTAGTAATGAGGAAATTAAAGCCCAGAAAGGTTAAATAGGTGCCCAAGATGATATTTATTAAATGGCAAAGCCAGTATTCAAACCCTGGTAGCCTGGCTCCAGAGCCCACAATTTTAACTTGATGCTCCCCTGATGGACACCAAAGTCCTGTGGCTTACCAAAGCTTTCTTATTTGGTGGCTATATTAGTGTCCTAGGGCTGCGATAACAAGCTATCACAAAGTTGGTAGCATAAAACAATGGAGATTTATTCTTTCCGAGCAATGCAAGCCAGAAGTCCGAAATCAAAGGGTTGGCAGGACCCCACAGCTTCCATTCCTGGTCACTTTAACTTCTGGTGGCTCCAGGGAGCCCTTGGCTTGTAGCAGCACCACTCCCATCTCTACCTCCATTCATACATGGCCTTATTTTGTCTCTGGGTCTTTCTTCTGTGTAACTCAGGTAAAAATAAATAGTCATTGGATTTAGAGCCCACCTAGATAACCTAGGATGATCTCATCTCAAGATTTTTACCTTAATTACATCCACAAAATACGTTTATCCAAATAAGGTCACATTCACATATTCTGAAAGTAGGATGTGGACATACCTTTTGGGACACCACCATTGAACCCACTACTGCACAAACAGCAACCTATAATCCAGGAAATGTGGTAATATCAATATACCCTCTGCCTGGAATTTTTTCTGAGAATCTTATCATCTTGCCCCTCTCCAGTCTCATCCACATGGGTATTCTGGTTCCAACAATGTAAAATATGCCCATTCCTTAATCATGAGTAGCTGACTCATAGTGCACACGAACTCAAACTTACTTAAGATATACCTTCCCTAAGAAATTTCAGCCTGGGCAAAGAGAAAAGGGACAAAAGCAGGTTTTGTTTCGTTTGTTTGTTTGGCTGGGTGGTTGCTTGTTCTTGGAAACCACGTTTTTCAGCAGGGCTGGTTTGAGGTGAGCTGAGACAAACAAGGGACCTAGAGTATCAAACTTGGGGATTGTCACTGAGAGTGATGGCTTCATTAAATTTGAGGCCTAAGGTGTCTTACTTGCCTCCCTCTAATCCTCCTGACCTTGTTTCTTGTCATGAGCAGCAGAGGATGAAAGGAGACCCTGGTGGCAGAGGCAGGGGAATGGAGACATGAAAGAGAGAGAGAGCTGGTGGTATTCAAGCCCCTGGTTCTCATATTCTTGAAGCTTACTAAGATCTCTGTTATTTGGTTCTATTATATGCTCCAGTGTCCATATTAATATATTCTTTTTTCTATCATCATTATTATTATCATTAAACTTGTTTGAGTTGGCTTTCTATCATTTGTAACCAAAAGAATTCCCAACTAAATTCTAGGTCTTTTAACCCCTTATTCTTACTTTCCCATCATTTCCTAATATGAGGTGACTGAAGTAAAGAGAGGAAGATGATTTCCATGAATCCATAGCATCTATGAAAAGCCCTGGTCTCGGCGTGACAACCTCCACGTGGTAAACCAGGTTCTCTCAGAGACATGAAACGGGTTCCTGCTTGCTTTGATTTCTCATAAAATGTGTATATTTTGTCCTTTCAGTGTGTAGACAGGTAAAAACTTTAATTGGTGATTTAAGAAAATCTGTATGAGCATCAGTGAATATACTATGCCCTTGGGTGCTAATTAAATATATTTGGCTATTTTACCATGCATGAAGTGGGCCAGAATGCTGTGTTTTCATTATTCTGCTGTGGCTGTTCATGGTTTTACTTCTTTCCTCATCTGTAGCTTTGAATATACCTGCTGCTTCTAATATGCCATTTTCAATGTTTTAGAAAAATCAAAGGGTAAATAAATTAGCATAGATTAATTAACACTACATTTTTAAGCTTATAACCAAAATTATATAAATCCCTCTGGAAACTCTTGATCTCACTCTGACCTCAAACGAGTCTTCCTTGCATCAGACACAGAAAAGAAAATGTCCTAAATAGAACCACCATAAAATCATCTTGCAATACAATGCCTTCTCCTCTTCCTTCCATAAAATAGAGCCTTTTGTAGAAAGACAAAAGAAATTATAGAAAGGATTCAATAAGGTCAATTTCCTTTTGTCTCATTTTTTTTGGTTTGCTTATATGGGAAATTGTTTTATTTTCTGTCTGTGGGCACCATTCCCTTTGAAGTTATCATCATGGACCACATAACAATGTTTCTCTCAATGACAGACCACATATACTACAGTGGTCCCAGAAGATTGTAGTAGCATATTTTTATTTTTATTGTACGTTTTCTATTTTTAGATGTGTTTAGGTACACAACTATTTACCGTTGTGTTACAATTGCCTACAGTATTCGGTAGGGTAACATGCTATACAAGTTTGTAGCCTAGGAGCAATAGGCTGTGGCATAGCCTAGGTGTGTAGCAGGCTATGCCTTCTAGGTTTGTGTTAAGTATTGTTCCCACAACCTCAAAATTGCCTAGATTTATCTGTTAGCGCATACCTACATCATCACATGATGCATGACTGTAATAGCAATAACTGCCATTTGCCAAGTACCTCATCTATCACAGGAATCTTACAGTCTATCTCATTTAACCCTCACAAGCTTCTTATTTAAAAATCAGCAGCTCCTTTTTCTAATGAGCATACTCCAGTTTAGGGAGGGTAAGTAGGTTGCTCAATGACACAGACCTAGAGTCAAGATATAGGACACAGTGCCTGTGTTCTTTCCATGTACTGGGCAGGATCCGCATGTGTCTGCCCTTTGTAAGCATTTATGTTTTTTCCAAGGGAAAGAATAAAGGATGTCTTGAGATCTGCTGTGTTCCTGTGTGGTTCACATTGACTGGTCATCTGTCTGAATTTATTTCTGAATAGCCAAGTCATCTGTTCTACTCCAAAGCAGCTGAGAATATATTTCCTGTTCCAAAACCAAGCCCAGCACCAGGTTGGTTGACTTCACCCTGATATATATTAAGTTGATAAATTTGTCCCTGTCTCTTCCTTTTGCAATCCTTGGTGCTTTTTTTCTTCATTTGCTAAATGTTTAATGTTCTCTTTCCTTTTCGAACTCTTTCCCATACAGCTAGCATCTCCTTATTTCCCCTGGGCTGTCATTTCCCCATATTGTTCATCATGTGATAATATTAAGAATCTGTAATGGGGGTTCAGAAAACTAGCTTCTCACTTTGGCACTTTCCAGACTGATTTGACTGTGGGCAAGTCACTTTCACTCACTAAGCTTTATTGTCCTTGTTTGTTAAATGAAAAATTGTGTTTTAGTGTCTCTAAGATCCTTGTCAGCTGATCCCTCTGCCAGTTTCACTACATGATGATCTGCAAAACCCTCTCTGTTGTGAATAAATGAGATACTACTTCCTTCATTATTCTCTTTCCCAAAAGAAAAGTCTCCCCCAGGCTGTCTTCCAAATGTAAGAGGTGAATGCCTTCCATATCATCATTTACAATCGTTTATTTAACTAGCAATTGCTGACACCTAACAGGTCAAGTTCTATGACTCTGTGTTGGAACCTAGAGAAAAATGCAAACCCCATCATCAGAAACACAAACTGGCAAATAAGGGAAACACAGAGAGAGGAAAGTCTCTCATTCAGCAGGTGCTAGTACTGAGAAAATCCTTCCAGAAGTGTTTATAGTGAAGCTAAGTCTTGAAAGCTGATTAGAGGGATATTTAAGTGCCCAGACTCTGAGTCAGACAAATCTAAAATCAATGTCACCTTAAATAATCATTAGCTATATGACCTTGAACAAGTTACTTGATCTTTCTATGTCTCACTTTTCTTCATCTGTAATATGGGAATCACCTTAGTATATTCATAGGATTTTTGGGAAGAGTAATATTTATTAACTAAAAATATAAAGTATATATTATTATGCTAATTTCCAAGAATGTTGTGGTAAGAAGCAAATTACACATACACATAAGGATACTCAGTCACACACCATATAATGACATTTTGGTCAACAATGATCACATATACAAAAGTAGTTGCATAAGCTTATAATACTGTATTTTTACTCATTGGACCACTGACTAAGATGGCCTCTTCATCGACCTTTCTGCTTCCACTCTTGCTTTGCACATGCCTATATTTAGATGGGTTTAATATGCAAATACCACTGTGTTACAACTGCCTGCAGTGTTCAGTATAGTAACATGCTGAACAGGTTTGGGGCCTAAGAGCAATAGACTATGTCATATAGCCTAGGTACATGGTAGAGTATGCCATCTAGGTTTGTGTAAATACACTCTATGACAGAGGTATCCAATCTTTTGGCTTCCCTGGGCCACATTGGAAGAATAATTGTCTTGGGCCACACATAGAATACACTAACACTAACAATAGCTGATAAGCTAAAGAAAATCACACACAGAAAAAAACCTCAATGTTTTAGGAGAGTTCACAAATTTGTTTTGGGCCACATTTAAAGCTGTCCTGCTGCATGTGTCCCGTGAACCTCAGGTTGGACAAGGTTGATCTATGATAAGTTCGCATGTAATTAAATGGTCTAATGATACATTTCTCAGAGTATAGCCCCATCATTAAGCAACATATGCATACATACACTTTGTATGTATTAATTTATTCAATACTCACTGAAGAAATGGGCACAGGAAGAATCAGTGATTACTCCAAGCTGCCAGAGCCTGAATTCTGACTAAGACAGTCTGTCTCTGGAGTCTATTCTTTCATCTACTGTGCCACCTGTCTCTACTAACCTAACCCCAACCCTCTGCCACCTTGACACAGTCCTGTGAGCTCTGAAGTGCAGTAAGCCCTTGTGAAGCTGTCAGTATAGTGGAGAAACACAGTCAAACAAAACAATAACTATGAATCATGAAGTCACTTCCTGGGCTCCTGGGCTCCTGGACTGGTTTAGCACCCAGACCTGTCCAAGTAGATTACTACATCCCATAGAGATTGGTCCAGCAATCTGCACCTGACCCAAACTTGCCCTAGAATTGTTGCTAGAAAGAATGCAAAAGAAGTGTTCTTTTCAGTAGGGTTGCCCAGAGCTGCTGGTGCCAGGGCCAGCTTGAGCCTGAAGCCAACAGAGAAAGAGGCAGAGCCATGAGACCTGGAGAAACAGACCTGGTATAGCCAGGTGGTTATCTGTACAGCTATTTTTAAAGAACAAGTATTAATTAAATATAGAGGCAAAAATTGTTCTCTGTAGAGGAACGTGTATGTGCAATAGCACAGAAATACAAAAGATCACTGCTTATTGATGGAGAGTGAATTCCAGAGTAATTCCAGCTGTTAACATCCAGACCTCATCTTATTATTGTATTCAACTGGCCTCCAGAGAATTCATCTTTGATGAGAAATTTAATAACTGGCCAGGAATTTCCCTTTTCATTTCTTTCCATGTCCTGGAAAATTTTAAGCATCTACACAATATATTCTAATTTGCCATTTCTCCTACATTTATAGTGAGTTGGCTGAAACTGCCACATTACTGATCTCAAGGCACTGGGTCTTCGAGATCAACAAAAACACCATGCTTCCGTAAGTCTTACCAAGCACATTTACCAGGCTGGTCTAGTGCATTTTAGGGCTCAGCCCTTCCTGATCAGCCTATCCTTCTACATGTAAACTATTATAATGTTTCTTTCATGGTAAAGAAATAGAGTCTCAGCAAGATGATGTAGTTGACTTGAAATTGCAATTAGGCTGTGGTGGTACTGGGATGTGTCCCACTCCCTAGCCTATGCTCTTTGTATTATGTGGCCTTGGTTAACATTTCTGTCCCAACTGAAATATGAGATTTGGCCATAATACAATTTTTTTGTTCTTTTTTTAAAACATTATTTATTTATTATACTTTAAATTCTGGGGAACATGTGCAGGTTTGTTACATAGGTATACACGTGCCATGGTAGTGGTTTGCTGCATCCATTGCCCTGTCATCTACATTAGGTATTTCTCCTGATGCTATTCCTCCCCAATCCCCCCACTCCCTGCTATTCCTCCCTAGCCCCCCACCCCACAATCCCCGGTGTGTGATCTTCCCCTCCCTGTGTCCATGTGTTCTCATTGTTCAACACCCACTTATGAGTGAGAACATGCAGTGTTTGGTTTTCTGTTCTTGTGTCATTTTGCTGAGAATGATGGTTTCCAGTTTTATCCATGTCCCTGCAAAGGACATGAACTCATTCTTTTTGGCCATAATACTATTATCCATTAACATTGTGTAATTTTCCAGAGATCCTTTGTATTCATCATGAAACTCTTATAAAGGTTTATGGAACTGTGCCTTGATTCCACATGGAACACAGTGCAGTATCCCCACCAGTTACCCACTGGGAGAGATATCAGTGAGAGAAAACATGCAACAATCAGCCAAACTTCCCTTGTCAATCCCTGGTTGATTGTACTGGGGCATCTTTGCTGGAGGCACTGGAAATGTCACTTGCAAGGGGCACATTGTAGAGTCCATGAATTTGAAATGTAGAATACCTGGTCTCTTTATGCTGTGTGAATTTCATTTTGCTCCAGACTAGACATTTGTTTTGTGAGCTCCTTATGAATCTATGTTGCCTTTCAGTTCTTCATTATCTCACTGGACCACTGACTGAGATGGCCTCTTCATTGACTTTCCTGCTTCCACTCTTTTTTTTTCATTTTTTTAAATTGTATTTTAGGTTTTGGGGTACATGTGCAGAACATGCAAGATAGTTGCAAAGGTACACACATGGCAGTGTGTTTTGCTGCCTTCCTCCCCTTCATCCACATTTGGCATTTCTCCCCATGCTATCCCTCCCCAGCTCCCCCTGCTGTCCCTCCCCTATTTCCCCCAATAAATCCCAGTGTGTAGTGCTCCCTTCCCTGTGTCCATGTGTTCTCATTGTTCATCACCTGCCTATGAGTGAGAATATGCGGTATTTCATTTTCTGTTCTTGTGTTAGTTTGCTGAGAATGATGTTCTCCAAATTCATCCATGTCCCTACAAAGGACACGAAGTCATCATTTATGATTGCTGCATAACATTCCATGGTGTATATGTGCCACATTTTCCCAATCCAGTCTATCATCAATGGGCATTTGGGTTGGTTCCAGGTCTTTGCTCTTGTAAACAGTGCTGTAATGAACATTCGTATGCATGTGTCCTTATAGTTGACCAATTTATAATCCTTTGGATATATACCAAGTATTGGAATTTCTGGGTCAAATGGAATTTCTATTTCTAGCTCCTTGAGGAATCACCACACTGTCTTCCACAATGGTTGAACTGTTTACACTCCCACCAGCAGTGTAGAAGTGTTCCTATTTCTCCACATCCTCTCGAGCATCTGTTGTCTCCAGATTTTTCAATGATCAACATTCTAACTGTGAGGCGTGAAGTGGTATCTCAATGTGGTTTTGATTTGCATCTCTCTAATGACCAGTGATGATGAGCATTCTTTCATATGTTTGTTGGCCTCATGTATGTCTTCTTTTGTAAAGTGTCTGTTCATATCCTTTGCGCATTTTTGAATGGGCTTGTTTTTTTCTTGTAAATCTGTTTTAGTTCTTTGTAAATTCTGGATATCAGCCCTTTGTCAGATGGGTAAACTGCAAAGATTTTTTCCAATTCTGTTGGTTGCCAATTCACTCTAGTGACTGTTTCTTTTGCTGTGCAGAAGCTGTGGAGTTTGATTAGGTCCCATTTGTCTATTTTGGCTTTTGTTGCCAATGCTTTTGGTGTTTTGGTCATGAAGTTCTTGTCTACTCCTATGTCCTGAATGATTTTGCCTAGATTTTCTTCTACAGTTTTTATGGTGCCGGGTCTTATGTTTAAGTCTTGAATCCATCTGGAGTTAATTTTAGTGTAAGGTGTCAGGAAGGGGTCCAGTTTCTGCTTTCTGCATATGACTAGCCAGTTTTCCCAACACCATTTATTAAACAGGGAGTCTTTTCCCCATTGCTTGTTTTTGTCAGGTTTATCAAAGACTGTATTGTTGTAGATATGTTGTGTTGACTCCAATGCCTCTGTTCTGTTCCATTGGTCTGTATCTCTGTTTTGGTACCAGTACCATGCTTTTTGATTACTGTAGCCTTGTAGTATAGTTTGAAGTCCAGTAGTGTGATGCCTCTTGCTGTGTTCTTTTTGCTTAGAATTGACTTGGCTATGCGTGTTCTCTTTTGGTTTCATATGAAGTTAAAGGTGGTTTTTTCCAGTTCTGTGAAGAAAGTCAATGGTAGCTTGATGGGGATAGCGTTGAGTCTGTAAATTACTTTGGGCAGTATGGGCATTTTCACGATATTGATTCTTCCTAACCATGAACATGGAATGTTCCTCCATCTGTTTGTGTCCTCTCTTATTTTGTTGAGCAGTGGTTTGTAGTTTTCCTTGAAGAGGTCCCTTACATTCCTTGTAAGTTGTACTCCTAGGTATTTTATTCTCTTTGTAGCAATTGTGAATGGCAGTTTGTTCTTGATTTGGCTCTCTTTAAGTCTGTTATTGGTGTATAGGAATGATTGTGATTTTTGCACATTGATTTTATTTCCTGAGACTTTGCTGAAGTTGCTTATCAGTTTCAGGAGTTTTTGGGCTGAGGCGATGGGGTCTTCTAGATATACTATCATGTCGTCTGCAAATAGAGAAAATTTGGCTTCCTCCTTTCCTATTTGAATACCCTTTCTTTCTTTTTTTTTTTTTTTGCCTGATTGCTCTGGCTAGAACTTCCAGTACTATATTGAATAGGAGTGGTGAGAGAGGGCATCCTTGCCTAGTGCCGGATTTCAAAGGGATTTCTTCCAGTTTTTGCCCATTAGGTATGATATTGGCTGTTGTTTTGTCATAAATAGCTTTTATTATTTTGAGATACGTTCCATCAATACCGAGTTTATTGAGGGTTTTTAGCATAAAGGGCTGTTGAAATTTGTCAATGCCTTCTCTGCATCGATTGAAATTATCATGTGGTTTTTGTTTTTGCTTCTGTTTATGTGGTGTATTATGTTTATAGACTTGCGTATGTTGAACCAGCCTTGCATCCCCGGGATGAATCCTACTTGATTATGATGGATAAGCTTTTTGATATGCTGTTGCAATCGGCTTGCCAATATTTTATTGAAGATTTTTGCATCTATGTTCATCATGGATATTGGCCTGAAGTTTTCTTTTCTTGTTGGATCTCTGCTGGGTTTTGGTATCAGGATGATGTTGGTCTCATAAAATGATTTGGAAAGGATTCCCTCTTTTTGGATTATTTGGAATAGTTTCAGAAGGAATGGTACCAGCATCTCTTTGTGTGTCTGGTAGACTTCAGCTGTGAACCCATCCGGACCTGGGCTCTTTTTGTTTGGTAGGCTCTTAATTGCTGCCTCAACGTCAGCCCTTGTTATCTGTTCATAGTTTCAGCTTCCTCCTGTTTTAGGCTTGGGAGGACACAGGAGTCCAGGAATTTATCCATTTCTTCCAGGTTTACTAGTTTATGTGCAGAGAGTTGTTTGTGATACTCTCTGATGATGGTTTGAATTTCTGTGAAATCTGTGGTGATTTCCCTTTTATCGTTTTTTATTGCATCTATTTGGTTATTCTCTCTTTTCTTTTTTATCAGTCTGGCTAGTCGTCAGTCTATTTTGTTGATCTTTTCAAAAAACCAGCTCTTGGATTTATTGATTTTTTGAAAGGTTTTTCGTGTCTCTATCTCCTTCAGTTCTGCTCTGATCTTAGTTATTTCTTGTCTTCTGCTAGGTTTTGAGTTTTTTTATCTTGCTGCTCTTGCTCTTTCAATTTTGATGATAGGGTGTCAATTTTGGATCTCTCCACTCTTCTCATGTGGGCACTTATTGCTGTATATTTTCCTCTAGAGACTGCTTTAAATGTGTCCCAGAGATTCTGGTTAGTTGTGTCTTCATTCTCGTTGGTTTTGAAGAACTTCTTTATTTCTGCCTTCATTTCATTGTTTATCCAATCAACATTCAAGAGCCAGTTGTTCAGTTTCCATGAAGCTGTGTGGTTCTGAGTTAGTTTCTGAATTCTGAGTTCTAACTTAATTGCACTATGGTCTGAGAGACTGTTTGTTATGATTTCTGTTGTTTTGCATTTGCTGAGGAGTGCTTTACTTCCAATTATGTGGTCAGTTTTAGAGTAGGTGTGATGTGGTGCTGAGAAGAATGTATATTCTGTGGATTTGGGGTGGAGAGTTCTGTAAATGTCTATCAGATTTGCTTGTTCCAGATCTGAGTTCAAGTCCTGGATATCCTTGTTAATTTTCTATCTGGTTGATCTGTATAATATTGACAGTGGAATGTTAAAATCTCCCACTATTATTGTGTGGGAGTCTAAGTCTCTTTGTAAGTCATTAAGAACTTGCCTTATATATCTGGGTGCTCCTGTATTGGGTCCATATATATTTAGGATCGTTAGCGTTTCTTGTTGTATTGATCCTTTTACCATTACATAATGTCCTTCTTTGTCTCTTTTGATGTTTGTTGCTTTAAAGTCTATTTTATCAGAGATGAGAATTGCAACTCCTGCTTTTTTTTTTTGCTCTCCGTTTGCTTGGTAAATCTTCCTCCATCCCTTTATTTTGAGGCTTTGTGTATCCTTGCCTGTGAGATGTGTGTCCTGGATACAGCACACTGATGTGTTTTGGCTTTTTATTCCATTTGACAGTCTGTTTCTTTTGATTGGTGCATTTAGCCCATTTATATCTAGGGTTAATATTGTTATATGTGAATTTGATACTGCCATTTTGATGCTAGCTGGCTGTTTTGCCCATTAGTTGATGCAGATTCTTCATTTTGTTGATGCCCTTTAGCATTTGGTATGTTTTTGGAATGGCTGGTACTGGTTGTTCCTTTCTATGTGTAGTGCCTCTTTCAGGAACTCTTGTAAAGCAGGCCTGGTGGTGACAAAAATCTCTGAGTACTTGCTTGTTTGCAAAGGATTTTATTTTTCTTTCACTTATGCTCAGTTTGGCCAGATATGAAATTCTGGGTTGAAAGTTCTTTTCTTTAAGGATGTTGAATATTGGCCCCAACTCTCTTCTGGCTTGTAGGGTTTCTGCCGAGATCTGCTGTGAGTCTGATGGGCTTCCCTTTGTGGGTGACCTGACCTTTCTCTCTGGCTGCCCTTAGCATTTTCTCCTTTATTTCAACCCTGGTGAATCTGATGACTATGAGCCTTGGGGTTGCTCTTCTTGCGGAATATCTTTGTGGTGTTCTCTGTATTTCCTGGACTTGAATATTGGCCTGCCTTGCTATGTTGGGGAAATTTTCCTGGATAATATCCTGAAGAGTATTTTCCAGCTTGGATTCATTCTCTTCGTCACATTCAGGTACACCTATCAAATGTAGATTAGGTCTCTTCACATAGTCTCACATTTCTTGGAGACTTTGTTCATTCCTTTTTGCACTTTTTTCTCTAATCTTGGCTTTTCATTTTATTTCATTGAGTTGATCTTCGACTTCTGATATCCTTTCTTCTGCTTGGTCAATTTGGCTGTTGAAACTTGTGCATGTTTCACGATGTTCTCGTGTTGTGTTTTTCAGCTCCTTCAATTCACTCATATTACTCTCTAAGTTGTCCATTCTTGTTACCATTTCCTCAAATCTTTTTTCAAGGTTCTTAGTTTCTTTGCATTGATTTAGAACATGTTCTTTTAGCTCATGGAGGTTTCTCATTACCCACCTTCTGAATTCTGATTCCATCATTTCATCACACTCATTCTCCATCCAGCTTTGTTCCCTTGTTGGTGAGGAGTTTTGGTCCTTTGTAGGAGGCGAGGTGTTCTGGTTTCGGGTGTTTTCCTCCTTTTTTCACTGGTTTCTTCCCATCTTTGTGGATTTATCCACCAGTCGTCTGAGTGGTTGCTGATTTTCCAATTGGGTCTCTGAGTGGACGTCCAGATTGTTGATGATGAAGTATTTCTGTTTCTCAGTTTTCCTTCTAACAGTCTGGACCTACTGCTGTAGAACTGCTGAGGTCCACTCCAGGCCCTGCTTGCCTGGGGAACTCCTGTAGCAGCTGTGGAACTGTGAGGGTTGCTATCAGATTCTTCTTCTGCTATCTTTGTCCCTGAATGATGCCCGCCAAATGTCAGTCTGATCAGTCCTTTGTGAGGTGACTCTTTGGATATACAGGTTTCAGGGAGCTGCTTGAGGAGACTGTCTGTACTTTGTAGGAGCTCAAGTGCTGAGCTATGAGGTCCGTTGTTCATTCAGGGCTGCTAGGCAGGTACATTTAAGTCTGCTGCAGCAGAACTCATAAAGCCCCCTTTTTTTTTCCTCAGGTGCTCTGTCCTGGGGAGTTAGGGCTCCATTTATGAGTATCTGTTGCACTGTCCTGCCCAGCAAGGGGGCAGTCTAATCACTGCTTGCCTGCAGTGGCTATGCTGAGCTGCTGTGGTCTCCGCCTTGTTGCCGTGGGCTCTGCCCTGCTGTCATGGGCTCTGCCCTGTTGCTGTGGGCCCCACCCTGCTGCAGTGTGTAATTCCCTGTATTCCTGTTTATATGAGTGTGCTCGCCTCAGTAGTGGTGGACTCTCTCTCTGTTATTGCGGGTTGCCCCAGCAACGGCGGGTTGCCTAGGCAATGGCAGGCTGTGTCAGCAATGGCAGTGTAGGGGTCGAGTGCCTTGGTAATGGCAGATGCCCCTCCCCCTCCAGGCTGCACCATCCTGGGTTCCACTGTGCTTGCCATGAAACTCTCAATCCCGAGCGTTTCCAATTGCTGTTTTGTTTGTTTTTGTGGTGGTGGGACCTGCCAAGCTTGATCACTTGGCTCCCTGCCTCAGAACCCACCCCCTTTTTTTTTTAAGTTGAGCAGTTGACTCTCTCCCAGGTGTTCCAGTTGCCTGCTGAAAGGGCGCCAGGATCTGTGTGATTTCCCGTGCAGCAACCCACTGCGCCGGCTCAAACCATGTTTTAAGTCTCGTTTAATCAGATGAATGTGCTAATCTGCCTTCTGAAATCTCCAATTGCCGATTTAACAGGGCAACTAAACCAGTGTATTTTCTATGGAGTGTTGCTGTGCTGTGGCCTCAGCCCAAACAGCTGCGCTGGCCCAAACAGCTGTGCCGGCCCAAACTGCCGCGCGGCCCGTGGGGCTCTTACACCTGGGAATCTCCTAGTCTGTGGACAATAAAGATCCGTATGGAAATTGTGGTGTCCACTCACCCTCTGCGGACTGACTGGGAGCTGCAATCCTGAGTTGGTCCTACAGCGCCATCTTCCTAAGTCGCCCCCTGCTTCCACTCTTGCCTTGTACATGCCCTGTCCACACTAAAGTCCAGGAGAGCTTTCAGCACCATGATGAATTGCATATATCTTCCCTTCAACCTGTTAACTTTCCCCATCTCAGTCAGGGAAGAACATATGCTGGTTATAGAGAATCCATTTGTGCCTGGATCCATAGGCTGATTCTTTCGTCATAATATAACCCCAAGGTATAGAGGAAACAAAGCAATTCTTATCATTATGTGGCCAGAATTGTTATTTTTCAAAAAATTGTGTCAAAGCTTTAGTAATAGAATGAATGAAAAGGCTTCATGGAAGTACAGACTTAGAGCATAAAATCTAAAATCCTTTCTGAAGACAATAAGCATGTCTTTATGGACCTATGTAGTACCAGAGGTCACATCTTCCACTACATCCTACCACTACTTACTAAAATAATTATTGAAATTGCATTGAAACCAGAAGTCAGTTTAGGGGAAATTGAGAATATTTATAATATGAACTGGTTTAATTCAAGAGCACAATCTGTCTTTCTATTTATTTCAAGTTTCTTTAATTTCTCTCAGCAATATTTTGTACTTTTCTGTGTAAAGTTCTCAAAGAACTCATTAAATTTATCTCTAATTTTTTAGTTGTTTCCAGTTTATGAAACATAATTCATTTTTGTTTATGGACTGTGAATCTCCCATCATTGTTAAATTCACTTACTAACTTCAATAGTTTATGGACTCTTTTGATTTTGTCTATAAAACAAGTTTTGGGCTTTATTTCTTTGAACAATGAAAGTTTTCTTTTTTCCTTTCAGTTCTTAAGCCTTTTATTGACTTTTGTGTCACCTTATTTCATTGAGTAGCAACTTCATAAAATGTTGTAAAGTGGTTGAAATAGCAAATAATCATCTTGTATCCAATTTCAAGGGGGAAACTTACAACATTCCACTAATAAGTATGTTTCTAATAGATACCTATAAGTTTAAGTAATATCCTTCTATTCATAGTTATGCATCTTTGGTTTCTAGTTTGCTAAGAAATTTCTTTTTTATCATAGGTAGTGTGACTTTTCCTTAATCTTTTGAGATAACTGTGTGGTTTTTCTCCTTTGTTTTGTTAATGCAATGATTGATTTTCAAATGTCAAACAAACTTTATACTCCTACATAAACCCAACTTGATTGTGATGTGCTTTTTTCTTTTAATTTTTTTTTAATTTTTGTTGGTACATAGTAGATGTATATATTTAAGAGTTACGTGAACTATTTTGATACAGGAATGCAGTGCGTAATCACATCAGAGTAAATGGAGTTTCCATCACCTCAAGCATTTATCCTTTGTGTTAAAAACAATCCAGTTACACTCTCGAGTTATTTTTAAATTTTATTCATTTGTTTTTTATTTTTTGAGATAGTCTCACTCTGCTGCCTAGGCTGGAGTACAGTGTCACAATCATGGCTCACTGAAGCCTGGACCTCCCTGGCTCAAGCAGTCCTCAGCCTCCTAAGTAGCTGGAACCACAGGCATGTGCCACCCTGCCCAGCTAATTGTTTACTTTTTTGTAGAGATGGGGTC
Source organism: Callithrix jacchus (assembly GCF_049354715.1). Lineage (NCBI taxonomy): Eukaryota > Metazoa > Chordata > Mammalia > Primates > Cebidae > Callithrix > Callithrix jacchus. Next base: position 97,575,582 of record NC_133508.1, read on the forward strand.
TCCCCATGTTACCCAGGCTGGTCTCAAACTCCAGGACTCAATTGATCCACTCACCTCAGTCTCCCAAAGTGGAGGAACTACAGGCATGAGCCACCATGCACAGCCTTAAAATTTGCAATTAAGTTATTCTTTTTATTACAGTCACATTGTTGTGCTAGCAAATACTAGGTCTTACTCATTTTTCCTTCCTATTTTTTTGTACCCATCATCAGATGAGTTTTCAATGACAACAGTGGTATGAACTGTTAGCAGAAGTTTCTCCCAGGTCCTCTTCAGATTTATGATGTAGATAACATCACATTGCCTTTTAAGTGTACTATTCCATTTGGAAGTCAAGGTTGATGCTACCTGAGCTTCTGCTGCAAGGAATTTGAGGACATCCTCTTCCTTTATCAAGGGTTCTAGACATTGTGAAAGTTACCCTTTATGTTATGACAGGAGCCCAGAACCATATTTTGGATCCCTTTTGGGGTAGTGCAGAAAGGCTCTTCATATATTATTGGGAATTCTTCTGTACAGATTTGTCTCTTGTCTCTCATGTATTTATTCAATTGTTTGTATCAGTTTGGACTCATATATTTTATACTTTAGGTATAACATTATAATTCAATACTATATTATTTTGTTGATGAAATTGTTCCAGCATTGGCCATTGGGAGCTTTTTTTTTTTTTTTTAGATGGAGTCTTGCTCTTATTGCCCAGGCTGGAGTGCAGTGGTGTGACACCCACCAGGATAAAGTGAAAGAGAAGCTGGCCAGGCACAGGGGCTCACACCTGTAATACCAACACTTTGGGAAGCCAGTATAGGGTGATTGCTTAAGTCCAGGAGTTTGAGATTGTGATGTATTATCCTTATTTATGATTGGGAAGTCTGTTTTCTCATATTTTTCTCTACAAATTTTGTATCTCATTTTACAAGAGAGATCGGCCTATAATTTTTCTTTCTTGTAATATGCTTTATTATACCTTGGTTTCAAGGTTATGCTGACCACTGCAAATGAGTTAAAACCAATTCCCCTTTCTCTGTCTCTGAAAAGGTTTCTTGTAGAAATGGTGTTAATTCTTCTATAAGCAATTGAAGTAGTTCACCTATAAAGCTATCTAGAGATAGACTTTTTTTGTGAGAAGATTTAATTTCTTCATTAAATGTAGGTAAATTTTATGTTGATTTAATTACATGTTAATTTCTTTAAGTTGCATATTTTAAGGAATGGATTCATTTTGTCTAAATTTTCAAACTTTTTGGCATAAAGTTGTTTATGGTATCTTCCTACGATTCCTCCAATGAATTTGTGGGAAAGTTCCCTTTTGATTGTTATTGGTGATATGCACCTTTCTTTCATTCTCTATTTTATCAATCTTGATGACAGTTAATCAATTTCACTAGTTTTATAAAAATATATTTTTTGGATTGTTTGGTGTTCTGTATTATATACTTTTATATTCTATTTCATTATTTTTTGCTTCTTATACATATTAATTACTTCCTTGTAGTTTCCTGAGGTTTGATATTATTTTTCTATCTTCTTGAGATAAATACGTAGATAATCAGTTTCAGCCTTTTTATGTTGCAATATGAATTTTAAGAGAATACATTTCCCCTGATAGCTTTATCTGCATCCTACAAGTTTGAAAGGTCATATATTTACTACCATTTAGTTGGAAATATTTTCTAATTTTGGCTGTGATTTCTTCTTTGACCCATGTGTCTTTCAAAAAAAATCAAATATTTGTTGTTTGTTTAATTTTTTAAATTTAGTTTTCATTTTTTGTTACTATTGATTTCTAGCTTAATTCTACTTCAGCCAGAGAATAGCCTATACAGAGTTTCAAATAGTTGAAATTTGTTAAGATTTGTTTTTCCACACAGCATATGGATTAATTATGGGAAATGTTTCTATGCACTTGAAAATTATGTGTAGTGTATAGTATGTTTGTATGGTACATCTTCTCTCATACTTTTACCTCCAAATTTTATGAGACCTTATATTTAAAATTAGTCTTTAAAAACAGCCTGCAATTGAATATCCAGCTTGATATACTTTGATTTTTATTAGGATATTAATAATGTAATATTGTACTTACTGATATGTTTGGGTTAAAATCTACTATTCTACTATTTATTTTTCTTTGTCTTTTGTATTTTTTCTCTTCTTATCATTTTCTTTAGTTTATGGAATATTCTTTTAAATTCTTTTCATTTCTATCAGTATGCTAAGTATGAATTCTTTCATTTTTTTCTTTATGGTTAACACACAGGTTACAACATATATCCTTACATGTCAGAGTCTTCTAAAAGTTAATAATTTTATCACTTAACAGGCAATTCAAGAATTTTAGAATATTTAATTTACCCTCATCCTATCTTTTTTGCTACTGTTGTTATGGACTTCAATTCTACATCTATGTTAAATAAAATAAACAATTATTATTGCTTTACACAATCTATATTTATTTAAATTCACTGTATATATTTACTTTTTGTTACTTTTTATTCTATTTTTCTTTTTTATACTTCCATCTTGGAAGATGTTCCTTTGCCTGAATAATTCACTTTGGTATTTCCTTTTGGTAGATTTACTGGCAACGGCTAATTGCAATAGTTTGTGCAAAAATACCTTAATTTTACCTAAACTTTAGGAGGACATTTTCATTGTAATTACAATTTCACATTGCCAATTATTTTCTTTTAACACTTAAAGTTGTCACCCATGATCTTCTAGCTTCTATCAGTTAATTGTCACCAAAATGATCAGCATCGCAACACAACTTTAATCACAATTCCTGCCGCCTTCTTTTGTAGGAATCAGCGAGCTGAGCCTAAAATTTATGTGGAAATGTATGCAAAAGACCTAGAATAGCTAAACAACTTTGATAGTTATAAAAAAGGTTTTGGGACTTAAAAACTATCTGATTTCAAGACTAACTGTGAAGATTCAGTTTTCCAAATAGTTTGGTATTAGCTAATATACATATATTATTTACATATCTAATTATTTATATTTCTATATTATATATAATTTATATTTATTATATATATTATTACATTATTTATATATTTAGTTAATATATATTATTTATATATAGTTACATGTATATTTTATTGTTATTGGTTAATGTACATATATATACACACACATATATATGTAACAGAATAGTGAATTTAGAAATAGATCTACACAAATATGGTCAATTGATTTCTGACAGAGATGCCAAGGCAATTCAAGGTAGAAAGAAATTTATTCAATGAATGGTGTGGAATCAATTAGATATTAATAAAAAAGTGAACATCAGCTCTTACACAAACAAAATGTACTCTAAACAGATCATAAAACTAAATGTAAAACCTAAAATGACAAAACCCTAAAACAATGCATAGGATAAAATGCTTTTTATCCTTGGAGGTTGGCAAAGCTTTCTTAGATAGAACACAAATAACATGAACCATAAAGGAAAGAAGTAATACATTGAACCTTGTTAAATTTTAAAGTTTTGCATCTAAAAATATGTCATTAAGAAAGCCAAAAGGCAACTCATAAAAAATATTTACAAAATAAGCTGGGTGCAGTGGCCCGTAATCCCAACATTTTGGGAGGCCAAGACTGAGGAACATTACAGCCCAGGAGGTCAAGACTAGCTCAGGCAGCATACAGCAACCCCATTACTATAAAATAATTTAAAAATTAGTCTGGCATGCTGGCACACACCTGTCGTCCAAGGTACTCAGAAGGGTGGATGGGGCCGAGGTAGGAAGATGGCTTGAGTCTAGGCAGTCAATGCAGCAGTGGGCTACGATTGTGCTACTGTACTTCAGGCTGGGTGACAGAGCAAGACTGTTCACTTGAAAATTATGTGTAGTGTATAGTATGTTTGTATTGTACATCTTCTTTCATACTTTTACCTACAAACAGAACAAGACTGTTGCAGATACTCATATCTGTAACATATATATCAAGGGACTTCTATAACAAATGTGTAACCTCTTCTTACAAATAAGTAAGAAAATTAACAACCCATTAAGAAAATGGGTAAAGATTTTTTAAGTCACTTAAAAAATAAAGACATAGTAATTGTTAATAGGCATTTGAAAATATGTTCAACATCATTAGGCATAAAGAATATTCAAACTAAAACCATAATGAGATATACTACCAACCTATTAGGAAGACTAAAATTTAAAAAAATTGAAAATATCAAGTGTTGAGAATGTAGAACAGGTGGATTCTGTTTCACCATTTAGGGGAATAAAAAATGGTACCACCACTTTAGAAAACTGACAGTTTATTAAAGTTATACATATACCTACCAAAGAATCCAACCATTGTATTGCTAGGTATTTACCACAGAGAATCAAAAACATAGGTTCCTACAAAGGTTTTTACAAAAATGCTCATTTTATACAATTGTTCATAAGCAAAAGTTGAAATAGCCCAAATGTCCATCAACAGGGAAATAGATAAACTGTGGTGTAATCATGCAAGGAAATATTATTTAATACAAAGGAATTAACTATTGATACATGCAACAAAATGAATAAATCTCAAAATTGCTATGTTGAGTAAAAGAATCCAGGCAAAATGCATACTGTATTTCCATCCATATGAAAAAGTATAGACTATCCAAACTAATTACAGTAACAGAAAGCAAATCAGTTGTCTGGGGATGGGGTAGAGGATGGTTGGATTACATGGTGGCATAAGGAACTTTGAGGAGTAACAGAAATGTTTGTGATCTTTATTAGGGTGATCCTTTTACTAGTATATGTTGAAAATGATGAAATTGTACACTTTAAATATGTACAATGTAGTGTACTTCAATTAGACTGCAATAATATTTTTAATTAGCCATCAGTCTTATTGTCCATTTGAAGATAATGTGTCTTTTTTTCCTCTGACTGCTTTCAAGTTTTTTGTTCATCTTTGTATGTCAATGTTCAACAATTTTCTGTGAAGTACACACAAAACATCTGCTACAATTCTTTGTATTGATACTTCTTGAGGTTTACAGATTCCTTCAATTACTGTGCCTCGATGTCTTTTTTTTTAAGTTTTGGGAAATTCTAAGGCAGTAGTTATTCAAACACTGCTTTTCCTCTGTCTTTTTCCCTCCACCACCCCCTGTCTACTGTGGCTCTAATTACACATAAATGAGACCTTTTATCCATGTTCCATATTCTCTCTTTTCTACATTGTCCATCCATTTTCCTCTCTGCATTTCTGATATTTTCTATGAACTTATATTCTAGTACATTTAACCTTCCTTTCTCTATATCCAATCTGCTTTTAAGCCTAGTCTATTAACTTTTTAAGTTCATAAACTATATTTTTCATTGTAGACTTTCCTTTTTAACTTTTATTTTAAGTTCAGGGGTACATGTGCAAGATGTGCAGGTTTGTTACATAGGTAAATGTGTCCCATGGTGGACACTGATCATCCCATCACCTAGGTATTAAGCCCAGCATCCATTAGCCATTCTTCCTGATGCTCCCCCTCCTCCCATCCCTGCCCTCTGGCAGGCCCCAGAGTGTGTTGTACCCACCTGATGTGTCCATGTGTTTTCATCATTCAGCTCTCACTTATAAGTGAGAACATGTCATATTTGGTTTTCTGTTCCTGCATTAGTTTACTGAGGACTAATCCATGAGGGTTAGTTCACCTCTATTCATGTCTCTGCAAAGGACATCTGTTTTATGGCTGCATAGTATTCCATGGTATATAAGTGCCACATTTTCTTTAACCAGTCTGTTATTAATGGGCATTTAGGTTTTGTAGACTTTCTATTTGATTCTTTTTATAGGTTTGTTTCTCTAGTGAAAGATTTCATCTTAAATATCTGGAGAAATTTTATATTCCACAAGATGCATATAATAAAATACAATTGACTGGGCAACTTAAACAGCAGATACTTATTGCTCACAGCTCTGGTAGCTGGGAAGCCTAAGATCAAGGTGTCAGTAGGTATAATTCCTTGTGAGGACCCTCCTTCTGGCTTGCAAATGATTACCTTCTCTCTGTGTCTTCACATGGTAAAGAGAAGCAGCTTCCACATCATATAATGGCACCAGTCCCATTCTGGGGGCTCTCCTCTCATCATCTTATTCAACCTAATTACCTCCAAAAGGCCCCACCTCCTAATACAATTACATTGGGGATTAGGGGCCAAACAAATGAATCTGGAGTAACACAAGCATTTATTTCTAACAATGCCCTTTGCATCTAATTTTACTATAGTCAGAGGTTTGTTTTATTGCTATGCACTTAATTCATTCCAAGAGAAAGTGAATCAGAATACATATAAGCAAGCTTGCTTTCTGATTGCTGATTTTACAATGCTGTCCTCTAAAAAATTTTTTTCTTTAACTTTTTTTATTCTAACAGAAGTGACAAACCATTTTGCATACAAAAATGATTTTCACTATTTCACATGTCCTGAAATCCTGAGTCGCCTTCATTTTGTTGGGTGGATAAGCAGACTCATCCACACTTTTTATCCAGTCTGTTGTTGAAGTACACTATAGAAAAAAAATAGTCTAACAATTAGGAGATACAGATTCCTAGTTCCAGCTCTGCCACTTGCTAGCTTTGTGGCCTTCAGCAAGTCAAATAAATTCTATGAATCTCCATGTTTGTTTCTAAAATGTGAAAAAATTGTATTACCTATTTTTCCCTTCCTGTTTAACAAGAATATTTTTAGGATACATGAGACAAAAAAATGTAAAAGTGTTTTGTAAAATCTAACATACCTAAAATAGCTAACTATTCAATAAATAATGTAAATAAATACCAGATAATATCTTATGATATAACATATTGTATAACCTTAGGAAAATTTCAGAATCCAGAACTGAAACACAGGTTTCTTACTGCAGAGCCTATAATCTCAGCCATTAAAACACACCACATCTCAATGAAGCAATTCTGTGAAGCAATTTTATGAGATAGGATGTGATACTTTTCCAAATTAATGCCACACTGAATATGTGCGCTTGACCTCATATGGACCTATGATGAAAAACCCAGGCAAAGAACTAAAAATACATCCTTTATATTAAATTTGCTTTATTCAGTAGTTCCTTGTTCTTTCCATCCCCCTTCTTCATTATTGCCCTTTCTTCTTGCTCTCTTTAATACTCCAGACTTGCCCTTCCAATCTGAAAATATGACTCTGGTACTTTCTTCTTTCCAAATGAAACTCCTTTTCCTGGATACAAATCACATTGCTTTGAATGGGATCAGATCCTTTCCTGAAAACATACATTATATGAGAGGAGAGAAGGTGATAGGAGAAGGAAAAAGGTAGAAAGTGAAAATGACAGAACCTCACTACTGTTCAATATTCTTGTAAAAGAGTAGATTCAAGCCATCTCGCTACTGCCGGTCAAGTCATCCATTTGTAGATGAAGACAGGTTGGAGGAAGTAGACGAGGGTGGGAAGCAGAGGAAATATTTGCAGGTGTAAGAGACATAGATTTGCACAGAGGTTAAAAACCAGATATCCAAAGTTATATTTATTACTGTGATTCAAAAATCTATCTGCCTCTAGTAATTTAAAACTTGTGGATTTGAATATGTTACAGGCAGATTGTATTCACTTCTGCTTTTCACAGCCCCCAACAAATCTGATTGAATTTCATAAAAACTACATTCACCCATTTACCTTGATCCTGAGAGGCATGTGAGTTTTTGATATTTATGGGCTTAGGTGAAACTTGTATGCTTTAATTTCTTTTGAAGTTGCCTCTTTTGTAATTGGAATAGGATTATGTTTTCTGCCCTGATCCTGTTCTTTCCAACTTACAGAATGTAAAAGTGCTTTGTAAAATCTAACATATCTAGTTGAATGTTATAATACCCTTTTGTTATAAACCACTAACCATCGATACCTTACTTTCTAAATTGATCTAAGTTGAATATTAAAGACAACCCTTACGATGTAGAGACTGGCTTTGAGAATAAATATAAAAAGCCATTCAAAAGCTGGATTGGATAGAACCAATTTTCTTTGTTCTTCATTTCATTCTGCAGCCCTAGTAAAGTGGTGTGTATGTTGCAGTTACTGTCTTTGCTATGACATTGTGATGGGTGCATTTTATACTTCACAGACTATGTAATAATTATTATACTTTCTAAGCAAATATCTGATTGTATCCATTCCAGTGGACTTTTCAGATATAGCACCCCAAAGCAAAGTCTCTTTTTTAAAAAATAGTTCAAAATGTGAACACATTTATAGGGAAATATTTACATCATTTAACATGGTGTACAGGAAGAGGATATCTCCTCACCTGCATTGACTGAATGTTCAGCATTCCCAAGGTGAGTAAAAGGGTATATTGTGATGAGAGGTTGACAGTTCAGGGAAGTCCTAGACAAGCTCCTAACTTTCCTTACTGTAGTTGCTTCTGCTATTAGAAATAAAAGAAAATCTGACCTATGTTGTGTTGTCAGAAGTGGAGAGACATCCATCTCTGTTTCTGGCTCAAAGTTTCTGTGGAAGTCTTAGGAGATCTTCCTGTCTTCTTGGATACAATGCACTAGGGGATGAAAGGAGAGGGGTACATGGAGGTGGCATACAGGAAAACCCATTTTACAAAACACATAAAAACAATCTGTGCGTGCATTCTAAAGGAAATGGAAGCCATATGTTTCTGATTCATTTACATGTAATCCATCAAAATATTATTTTGTAAGAGATAGTTAATGTACAAGAAACCTGCCAAGCCTTCTTATAAACATTTTTCTGAAAAACCAGCTGCATTGAGGCAGCTGTGTAAGAAATTATCCTGAAAGATGGAACTTGTTTCAAAGTCTCAAGCACATTTTAAACTTCCTGAGGGGTACCTGGCATAATAGAAATTGCACAGGCTTTGGAGTTGAATAAACCTGGGTTTAAAAACTGGATTACCTCTTATTAACCTTCTTCATGAAAAAATTTTTCTCTATATTTATTTATTTGTTTAGTGTCTAATTTGTGCCAGGCAGAAGATGTGATACTGAATTAGGGATACAGCAGCAGACAAATAGAATAAACTATATCCCTCTTCTCAATAATCTAGTTGTTCAATTTACCTGAGTTCATATTTTCTTATTCTGAGAAATGGAGCTGGTAATGCTCATCCTTAAAAGTCTTCATCATTCAGCAAGTAACCCAACTCCTGGCATGAAAAATACACTCAACGAAAAGAGTTCTTTTCCATTTTCAACATTTGAAGCCACTTTCCCACTTTAATCTGTCTGCACATACACCCTTACACAAGGTCACCGCTCCTCTAATACCCACAAAGACCACAATCATTGGAATGCTTCACATTTGTTTGTCTCATTTTCCACTAGGTCAAAGGGCTCCTTTCTCTGAAATGCAAAGCAGTACATTTTAGACTAGAAGAACTAAATAACAATTTGTCTTGGGAATAAGAGGGGGAAAGCATACACTTTGCAGTCAGATTTTCTATGTAAAATCTTTTTTTATCTTGGTCACATTTCTGAGCTTTGGTTTCTACATCTATAAAATGTGATTAAAGTTATCTAAGGTGCAGTATTGCTGGGACTAATTAAATAGGATTATGCATGGAAGGTGTCTAGCCCAGTAACAGCAGATCTTATTATTTCCATAGAAAGTAAATCAAAATGTTTTGTTTCAAGGGTTTGATGTTCAAAACCATAATATTGCAATCAGCTTAGTAGATCATAACCTGTTTAACACTTGATCTGTAAGCAACCTGAAAAACTCATCAACTCCACCCAGCAAACGCATATGTATAGCTATTCCGTCTCTTGAAGATGCCCAAGGTTAAATTTTTTTAGCAAGAATGTGATAACCACTTGACATGTGGTTAGCTATTCTCCATTAATATTTTCATTGCAGACGTTACTAATCAATCACAAAAAATTTTTCCACTGAACATATGGAGCCTCAAAATTCTTTTCTCAGCATTTGATGCAGCCACTATCAATCATACAGAGCTGGCAAGTAATGTAACCCTATTCGTATACTTGATTTAATACATCAAACAGGTTGCATGATCCACTGTTTTGAAATATCAAGTCTATATAACAGACATTTATTGAGCACTTACTCTGTGTCAGGTCATGGCATTATAGAGACAAGTAAGCTATCACCCTATCAAGTGTACTATAAGTCCAAATAAATAATTGCTAAATAGGGATATGAATTACAACAGAGAAGAGAAGTGTCAAATTAAAAGAAAGGAGGATTTGTTTTTGTCCTACTTGTTTGCTCCTCTATTCAACGTGGCAAGAATAAAGCTAGCAAAATTGTAAAGCTCAAAAATTGTGACTTGAATGAGTGAGAATGTATGTGGTTCGCACCTACTTTGTGCCTCCTGTATCTACTCTGTTCATTCAATATTGTTTTCATTTCAAGACTGATGCATAGTAGGTGGAAAAGTTGGGGGATATCAAAAGGAGTATCAGCACGAATGCTGTATCTTGAAGGATAAGGCAATTTCTGCCAGAGAGAAGAAGGAAGAGATTCATGCTTAGGCAGAAGAAGCGACCGAAGCAAATACAAAGTATGAAAGTTCACAGCCTAACAGTGCTTTACATTTTTACAGATTCAGAATATACACCTAGCCAGATCACTCCCCTCCTAAGCTTGGACAGATGGATTAGAAACAACACCTGTGGCCAAGTGGACAGAGTTAGGTCAAAGAAAGTGATGAAAGATGCCAAGGAGAGAAGTTGTTCTTCGTTGTTTTTGGACTTTACTAACGCTATTTTTCCCAGCAGTCACTGCTGTCTGCCTGATCATTAGCACCGGAATATCTTGTTTGTTTCTACCAGACAAAAGTAACATACAATTATGCAAATTATCTTAACTCCAAGTAAGTAATCACAGGCCAGTCAATAATGTTGATGTATTATGAAAGGGCAGCTCCTCCTGGAAGAAATAACACGAAGAGCCGATCATAAGCAAACATTTTGAAGCCCGCAGAGGACTGGTCCCTGCAGCGCAATCTATTATCATATTTCCACATAATTAGTTTGTTTTCCACTTGAAATCAAAAAACGATTCGACATTGCCTTCCCTGCCTCAGGATGGAAGAGCATCCAGTGGAATTCTCCTGTGAAGGTTCATATGGTGAATAATTAGTGAGAATTAATCTGTGGAAATTAAAGTTTGGAATATAGTAGAACTCATGAATAGTGCATGGGGCAATTGGGTAGAGGAAGAGAAGAGCAACATTTTGTGGTAGACAATCACAGATGACTGCTGGAAATCTGTTTTTTAATCAGCGCTGTGTGAGCCAGAGGGTTGTATATGGCTACAGGCTGTGGAGGAATACTGTCAAATTTTTACAGGCAGGACCAGGAAACATTTCCAGAGATGCCTATCTCTGAGCACCTTGTGGTGGTTTTTACTTGGAAGGGATGCCCTTGAATCAGAGGAATTTTCTCCAACTGATGCTGATGGCATTAACTACTTTCATCCTTGCAACTGTACAGATTTTATTACCTTTGTCTTAGATTTTCTTGTTCCCATTTTACTGATGAGAAAACTAGAGTCACCAGCTTCTAAGAAACCCATCTGAGGCACCGAGATCAGAAGGCAAGTTTTCCTGATTACAAAAGCCCAGAGCTACAGGGTAAAATTCTAGCATGAGCTGGAATCAGACTGATGGAGTTTCAGATTTTTAAACCATCTAAGTATCAGTTTCCTCAACAGAAAAGTGATACGATGATATTTTATATTTTATAAAGTTTTATGAGAGCTACATTAAATAGTATATACAAAGCCTTCATATAGAATCTGTACATAGTAAGGACACGTTAAATTATATTTAATGAAAAAATTAATATAAATCCATTCTCCCAGATTACCCTGACACTCAAATATATAAGCATCTTACTATGCCTTGGGAATAATTCACTCAAATGATTTCAGGATCAAGTTATAAGTTCCTTTCCCTTGCATCCCTATGGTGGCAGTTTTCCCAAGCATCTGTTTACCTGAAAATAAATTTAAATGGAAAATTTGCAAGTGATCAGGGTTAATGTCTGCAATTATTAAGTGACTGGAAAAATGGTACAGCGGGAACACACAGCAGGGGAGCAGTTTTTAGATGTAGAAAGCAAATAATTTTTTTATAGATTGTAGAATGGTTTTATTTTCAAAAGCTGTAGCACATGAGCAATAGTTGCCTATAATTACTAGGACAATATGGTCACCAGAACTCAAAATACAGTAAGGATAAAAGAAACAGAGCACATGTGCAAAGGAACAAACAGTTTATTTTCCCCCAATTATAAATGTAAAACTTGGTATAGAGGAAAAGTAAGTGAAAGTAAAAGAAAAAATTCACCATAACCTTAAAGATCTTGCCTGTTAATGTTTTTGACATTTTGTGTGTTTTCTGCCAATTTTTTTTTTCTGGGCATAATTTTTCATAATTGTTGTGATACTGTATCTGCAATTTATATTTTCACTTTCACTTTAAATGATAAAATAAGCATTTTTACAAAGGTTCTAATAACATGAGCATTTTTTAAAAATGAGGCACAATCAATATACAGTATAATTGCTCTTAAAACAATAAATTGTTTTCAGATTCAAAGATCACCTTTTGTTTCCTTCTCAGAGATGGTGGTTTCCAATCTGAATGCACATTTGCCTCTCAGGCATCTGTTGGATTTGGAAGAGGTTTCCAGATTGAGTTGAGACGTGGTCATTACAGTTAAGCTGCAGCTTCAATCTTGAAAATGAATGAATGGATCCAGTCCAGTCCTTTGGCTGGGACCCAGTCTTTAAAATCCAGCAGAACAATGAATATGTGGCTTCGCAGCCAGCTGGTATCAGACTTGGGCAGGGAGAGTGTCAAAATATTAGTGACTTTTTTACATTTGTCAAAGCTGAGGCCAATACAAGAAATGCAGACAGCTTGCAAACGTGGGTTGTGCACCAAAGGGTTTGTGTGTGTGTGTGTGTGTGTGCGTGTGTGTGTGCGTGTGTGTGTGTGTTTTCAATCTTGCCCACCGGATGTCAACATTTCCATGCTTTCTGATTATTTCCGCAGCAAAGACAGAGTGAAATATCTTTTACTTTGAATATGAAAACAGCTATAGATTTATCATCAACTCATCAACCACTAATTTATTATGCCGGGGCAATGTACTCAACTGGAATAAAGGGGCCATGAGCATTTCCATGGCAATTATTTCTTTCCTTTCCTTGGTTTATAACTCATCTGCTTCCTCAGTTGTTCCTGAACCTGGCAGGCAAGGTCTCAGTGGGAGAATAAATATATTTATACAAAATGTTTAAGAAAGGCTGCCCACATTGAGTTAGAAAAATAAGCATATGCTAGTGCTGTCTGGCACTCTCTTTGCAATTCCTGTATCTTTCCAAAAGGAAAAAAAAAATCTACAACAGAACATTTTTATTTTATTTTTAAAAGAAACATTGTTGGCAGTCAATGTGCAATATGGGCTTGATGGGATTTTTTTTCTCCTCTTTATCTTTTCCTTTGCCTTTTTCAAAGAAAACTATATAGAACAACAAGCTAATTGCTTCCAGAATAAAATAAATAAATTATTAACAGGCAAATGTAGCTGAGGTGTCTCTATCCATCTCTTTTCCATGTTCCTTGGATGAAAGTAGACTATTTGATGCACATGACAATCCAGTGTTCCATGCACCTGGTGGGAGAAAGAGCATGGAGTAGCCCTCTGTCTGGTATCTAGGATTCATTTGAACAATGTTTCATTCTTTCCCCCATTTTGCTGCATCAAGTAAATGAAGAAGTCAGAGCCTATGGAACTACTAATAAAGGCAACAAAAAATAAGGCATAATATTTCTACAATATTTATAGTATGAGGCACTTGCATAGTCATTAGATCATTCAAGCATCACGGCATCCTAGTGAGCTAGTTATTACTATAATTATTCCCATTTTGCTGGTGAGAAAACTGAAGGTCTGGTTAAGTAACTTGTCCAAAGATACAGCATTTTGAATGACTGATCAGACACAAGAAAAACAATGATAAAGGTGATAATTTGGTAATATTGAACTTTACCTGAGCCCCGTGCTCCTGGGAAACAGCAAAAGTTAAGACATTCCCCTATCCTAATATGTTCCCAAAGAATAGCTTACTGCAAAGAACGAGTCTTCCGCACGTGACTTTAAAAAGACCTATGAATGACTCCTTTGTTTGCCTTTGACAAGGCCAGACCCAGATCCTCCAAATTCCTATTCTTTGTCTCATAAACGATTAGTTTAACTGTTTCTTTCCACTCACCAACCCGGATAAAATGGCAACCAATTTCATTTGATCAAACTATATATATTCAGGTGTCTCACCTTCCCCCAGGTCTCCTATCTTAGCTCCTCTGCTGAGCATTGGAACTTGGAGCAACCTTTCCTTACCGTCTCATCGTGGGATATCAACTGTCTCATCATGCCACCCACTTACCCACCTTCCACGCCCCACACCAATCCTTTCTAGCCTTGTTTATTCCCTCCTCTAAAGAACAAAAAGCGCTTCTATGCCTGACATTGAGATGCAGATCTTAAGGTCATTAATCTATTGAAATAGTCCACCTTTTTATTGCAATATTTTAAAATAAAATCTCCCTTCATTTAAGTCCAGATTTGTTTTTATTTGATATGTTAGCAATAATATTAATGATTGCTAACATATGTGTAGTCCTTAGAATTAGTAAGCATTTTGACAAGATTCATAACCTCTATTTGTGTAGTGCTAAATGCTTTCCCATTAATTATCATTTCAAAATGATTCTTTATCATACATAGGACAATTAATACTCCTTTTTAAAAATAAATACACTGATGATGAGAAATAAAGAGACTTATCCGAAGACACAGAGTCTAGGGAATTGGGCAGTTCTGACCAAGAACACAAACCTTCTTCTTCCTAGTTTACTATTCTTTTTTATTTATTTATTTATTTTTTTGAGATGGAGTCTCCCTCTGCTGACCAGGCTGGAGTGCAGTGGCGCAAGTGGCGCAATCTCGGCTCACTGCAACCTCTGCCTCCTGGATTCAAGCAATTCTCCTGCCTTAGCCTCCCGAGTAGCTGGGAATACAGGCACGTGCCACCATGCCCAGCTAATTTTTGCATTTTTAGTAGAGATGGGGTCTCACCTTGTTGACCAGGATGATCTCAATCTCTTGACCTTGTGATCTGCCCACCTCGGCCTCTCAAAGTGCTGGGATTACAGTCATGAGCCACTGCCCCCCAGGCCCTGGTTTACTCTTCTTTCACTCACCACATTCACATAAGCCAAGTCAGGTTTATACTCACTTGGAAAAGGTCAGTTTTTTTGTAGATTGACAATACAGGCAATAAAGCTTACTCTGTGGGGCTCCTTGCATGCACAGGCCCCTTTCAAAACCTAATTTTGATTCATAAGTTAATTTTTTTTCTTAGGTAGTCCCACACCAACTGTATAATCTTCAAGTGCCACAAAACCTGAATCTACTCCTGAGAATAATGCCAACATGTTGTGTTTTTAGAAGCATACTCACATGACTCTACTCACAAAAATCACTGTTTCCAGTTAATGCTATGCCAAACTTTTCACAAAGACAGTTTTTTATTAAGTGACTGTTTCTCAACATTTGCCCTGCATCATGCTAAATTTATTAGATATTAGCAGATGATCCACAAAAAGAGAATTGGCAGTCAAACCAAAGAGAATCAACAAGGAAAGGGTTTTTTTTTTTAAATCTGTAGGACTCCTTAGTTCTTTTAATATGTTAACCAATATACTGGTTCTCAAGAGTTATTTTTAAATAGACCATCTTCATGTACTAACCTTCCCAAGAGCAAACTTAAGAAATGCTGGGTTAAGGAATTGAGTCTCTAAGGAATCTCTGTTTAAAAGGAAATACACAATTTAGGGCCATAAAATAGCTAACAAAAGCCTTTTCAACTTTAGGGTAAGTCAATTTATCAGGTGAATTTAAGATTCTTAGCAAGACCCTAATGCAAAAGAATAGCAGAGAAAGATCAGTTTGATAAGTAGCCAATAAGGAGTTTGGACCCAGGTGATATCTTGATGAGCAGCCCAGGTAAAGCCCTCATTGTGTGGAAGCTTTTGTCGATAATAAGAAGCCCAAGAAGACACAGGGCACTGAAGAAATAGAAGCCCTCCAAAAAAAAGACGTGGGAGTTCAATAGCTACACATGGATTTTACCCACTTGAAAGGCACCAGCTAGTATAGATGCAAAATATTTTAGATAAAATGCAGTTATTTTCAACTTCTATTATTGAATCAGAGGGTACATGTGCAGGTTTGTTATAAAGGTATATTGAGTGATGCTGAGGTTTGGAGTACAATGAAGTCATTACCAAGGTAGTAAATGTATCAGTTTTCAACTCTTGCCCTCCTCCCTCTCTCCCCTCTCTAATTGTCCTCAGGGTTTGTTTTTCCCATCTCTATGTCCATGTGTACCATTGTTTTGCTCCCACTTCTTAGGGAGAGCAAAGGTATTTGGTTTTCTGTTTCTGCATTAGTTCACTTAGGGTAATGGCCTCCAGCTGCATCCACATTGCTCTAAAAGACATGATTTTGTTCTTCTTTGTGGCTGCATAGTATTCCATGGTATATATGTATCACGTTTTCTTTATCCAATCCACAATTGATGGGAAACCGAGTTGATTCCATGTCTTTGCTATTGTGCTGTCTTAAAAATTATTATTTGCTTCTTTATAAAGCAACTGTAGTTTGGGAAAAGAGCACCTGATATAAATCCAACAGATACGATTTTTAATACCAACTCTTCTATTTCTAGGTATAGGAAATGGAATAAGGCTCTTTATCTTTATTAGTCTCTGTCTCCCCAACTGATTGAAGAGACCATAATATTTTCCTCAACAGATGTTTTTAATTCAGTAGGATGCTTCCTGAGAAAGAGCAAAGTTCAGAAACTAACATGTGATAGAGCCCTAAAAATATATATCTTGGATCTGAACTACAACTCTGAGAGGTAGATATGTTATTACTTCAATTTCATAGAAGAGGAAAGAGAGGCTTGGAGAAGTCATGTTGAATTCCTTGCTCCACATTTCTCAGCTAGAAAGCAGAAGATCGTAGGCTCAAATCCTGACTACTGATTTTTGAATCTTCACTTCTTTCCACGTGCCATATGCTTCTTTTCGTATGTTTGCCTTGGGTCACTCCTCAAAAAAGAATCATGAAATAACTAAAAGGTGCCTGAGGATGTGGTTTGGATGCCTTCAGAGAAAGGATTAAAACTGGTCATTCAGCAGGTGAGAAATCTACAAGTAAAGCCCCGACCTCTAGCAGCTTAGCAGCAGACACCCCGTGGTCTGGCGACTAACTGCTTCTATTCTGGCTACTTTCCTGCCACTTCATCATCTTGTTCTTTGAGCTCCAATCATATGACACTTGTGCTTCCCAGAATATACCTGCTCTTTTGCACTCCACTTGGTTTGTTCATGATGCCTAAACCTGACTTTCTTCTCCCTATCATTTCTCACCAAGGTAATTATTACTTTTCTGTCATGACTCAGCTAATGGCTCCTGCAAGCTTCCTCTGGCATTCCTAGATCAGGTTTAAGGAACTCCCTCTTTGTTTACATAGCAACCTGCCCACACTTCTACTATGGCACTGAATACAATGAAGTACAGGTTTTAGTTTGTATGTCTCTTCATCTACATAGCTGTTTCTTATGGAAATGTTGCTGCAAGAAACAGAAGCCTATTGAATATGCTTATGACCTTACTGAAATCCAAAAACAAAAATGAACAAACAGCTCTCAAGAAGGTCAGAAATGAAGCCTTCCCAGAGACCAGAGCAACACAGATGAATATCTGTGTTCTACCATTTTTACAACTCAGGAGTCAACTCCCTTAGTCTTAATTCCTTTAATTCGAACTTTTGAGAAACAGAAACTAACTACACAGAGTTAGATATCTACCCATGGACCAACAGCTGTGTCCAGAAGAGGGGATAGACTATTATGAATATGGACACCTGACCCACGCCCTCATCAGGAATGTGGGGCATTTCCATTAAGTAGTGTGCTGGCTGGACAGGGCAGCTGATCATGTAAACTAGAGTTGGAGAGCTGAAGAAAAGGGACAGTCTCTTAGCCATCTCTATATTCTCATTGGCTAGCACAGTGAGAGAACATTGTAGGCACCATGAAAATATAAATAATGGGAGTGATGACTTTTACCATTTAGAGAGCCAGCAGCACTCCCTGAGTCCAGCTCCTTTCTCTTCAAATAGATGAGACCTTGAGTTAGGAGAGATTAATTTCATTTGGCCATCAGGCAGAAGTGCTCACTTGGCAATTTTTAAATGCAAATCCAATTGTGGATTGCTCACAAAGTAATTTTGCTTATTTTCTTCCTTTTTTTTTTTTTGCAAGAATTGACTAGGATGCAATTCCAAAGGATAATGACCGCCACCAGTTATATTAAAACATCAGATATAAAGTACAAGTAATTATCTGCCCTTCAAGAAAATCTTGATGTATGGACCCCAAAAACCCATTATACCATTCATTCATCAACATTTATTCAATACCCACCATGTATACAGTACTATACTAAATGGAAGCTTGCAAAGGAAAGTGAAAACCAGCTTCTCCTCTTAGAAAGTATAAAAAGTTCTGCTCTAGAATAGACTGTTTATGACCAGGGAACAGATTTTAGTTAACCAACTCATACTGTAGTTATATAGTATACTTTGCTAAATGTTTAAAAGGGTAGGGAAATTTAGCTTGAAGAATAAAAAGATTAAGGAGAAAAGCAGTCAGTGTTCATTCAACAATTACTTACTAAACAAGAATTATGCACCACTCACTGTTCAAGGTATTTGGTGTATTCTTGTGGCCCTTGTATTCTTTTGCAGACAGGTAGATAATAAACAATCAAATAAACATAATAATTTTATAATGATAAGAGCTATAGGGAAACTAGAAGATGATGCAATAAAACAATAAATTTCTTTAAAGTATAATAAGTCCTCGCTGAACGTTGTTGATAGGTTCTTGGAAACTGCCACTTTAAGTGAAATGATGTACTGTATGCCATAGGAACTTAACTCTTTGTAAAGCTGGTTTTGTTATACAGTAAATTATCTCACTTAAAATCGCAGTTTCCAAGAACACTACTGACAATGTTACATGAGGACTTACTGTAGCTGCTTTGTTAGGGTAGTCAGGGATGGATGCTCCCAGCTGATTCCTGCATATGGAGGAATTAGCCAGTAAGAAGTTTCTAGGCTCAACAGCAAGCGCAAAGTCCCCAGTAAGTGAATGAGCTTAGTTTTCAAGGATCAGAAAAAAGACTCATGCAACTAGGATGAATTACTGAGTGGGAAAGTGATAAAGATGGATTCACAGAATTAGGCAATAGTCAGTACATGTAGTTTGTGGAACACAGTAAGACGTTTGCATTGTTTTTTAAGTGTAATGGAACATCATTGAAGGGCTTACTTTGGATACCATTTCTTTGTCTTGATTCTCCAGTTTAAAACACTATTCTGGCAATTAGTCTGCAATTTATTCTATAGTATGCATGGCCACTCCCAGATACTTTGCATCCCTTTTGTATACCTTTTCTATAGATAACATGAGAGATTTATGCAAGAGTCCTAACAAAATGGTTTCACATAATTTTAGGAAGATCATTATGACTATCTTAGGGAGAAGACTGAGGATTGTAGGGGTTCAAAAATCCAAGCAAGGATTAGATCTGGATGTCTCGCAATAGTCGAGGAGAGATGATGGTGTCTTGACCTAGTGTGGTGATGGAGAGAATAAGGAGAAATTGAGAGAATCAGGATATATTTCAGACTTATATGTGGATAGGATATGAGGGAAGGAGAAAAACATCATGGAAACATTTTAGAATATGAGCTTGGACAACTGAATAGGTAGTGGTGCCATTAACTACAATGGAGATGATTTTGGTGGGGAAATCAAAAATTTGTGTTGAGGCAGGCAAAGTTTGAGACGCCAAGTGGAAATGACAAGTGACAGCTCTGATAAAGGCCAAGGTCAAGTTATTGACATATAGATGTATGTAAAGCCACAAAAATGATAACTATCTTCAAATGCTTGCTGCAAGAGGACTTAGAGATATTTGTAGTTGCTTGTGGCAATGATACCTAGACATTCGTTGCTTCATAACGCATTTTGAAAATATAGATGTCCTGGTTTCATTCCAAGCTTTTAGGACTCAGTAGATGTGGGATTACTATTCATGGTTCAGTAAGGGGTGTGTGTGTGTGTGAGAGAGAGAGACACACACACACACACACACACACACACAGAAAGAGAGAGAATCTTCTTAGGAGATTCTGAGAAAGTTGAGAATCACTGTTTTACAGGGAAGATTCAGGATAAGTGAATAAAGTTAATATCCTCTGATACATCAGTGAGACTGAAGGAGCTATTTTAGAATCCCTACATTAATAGCAGAGTTTGAACTAAAATGTGCTTTGAATACCATTTCTTCATCTTGGTTCCCCAGCTTAAAACACTATTTTGGCAATGAGTCTGCAATTTATTCTGTAGTATTCATGGCTACTCCCAGATACTCTGTATCGCTTTTGTATTCCTTTTCTATAGGTAACATGATAGATTTATGCAAGAGTCCTAATGTGGAGTTAGCAAACTCTGTCCAAAGGATCAGAGAGTAAATATTTTAGGCCTTATGGGTTATATGGTCTTGTCACAACTATTTAACTGTGCCCTCATAGTAGAGAAAAAAGGCAATAAGTAAATTAATGAGCATGGCTATGTTCCAATAAAACTTTATTTAAAAGATCAGGCATGGACCAAGATTTGGCCTGCCAGCCATAGTTGCCAACTCCAGATCCAATGTATTGTGCTGGGTATGAGAAAAGTGTCTAGCAGTGGCCGTTATGTATAGAAGATATCTAAAGCCTGGATTTAGCTGGAGCATTTTGCCAATGTTCTTGAACAAGTGCTATTATATTTTATACAATTTTGACAACATAAAATACAAAAGCAGAATTAGATAGACCAGTTCAAATTGAGAACGAAAGCTGATATTGCTCTCTCTGTATATTATGTACTGTGGATTACCATTGTATTCAAAAAAAGTTTGAAACTGGGAGGCCATGTACTACTTAGACATGCTGCTCCTTAGTTATGTGACTCAGGCAAGCTACTCAGCTTTTTTAAGTCCAAGTATTTTTTTTCTGTAGAGTCTACATAATAATAAGACATATCTTACCAGCTTCTTGTGATGATCAAATGATATAATAAGTGAAAGACACAGCACAGTCCCTACAGAGCAAGTACTCTAAAGCCATAATTAGATGTAGATACAATTGTACATTTAAATAGGGAAGGATGTCATTATTGGTAAATGAAGGAACAAAGAAATAAATATAGACATGGATGAATGGAGAAATAGTCAGCTAGCTCCTCGTCACTGGAAGTGTTCAAGTGGACACTGAGTAGTCATTATTTACAAAAGAAACAAGCTGTACCAGGAAATGATCTGAGTTTCTGATTTTAAATTTGCAACCTAATGACAGAGTCAGAATGCTTAGGCATTGCTGGATACTTTCAATTAAGGTTTCATGTCATGGCTAGGTTGGATATTTTGCATCTTACAGAGGCAACACTCTGCAGGAAGAAGCATGGACGTCAGTGTCAAACACACATGAGCTTGAACATGAGTTGCTCTACTATTTTACTATCTGTTGACATTAAGCCTGTTGATTCACCTCTTTTAATTATTCAAATACTATCAAAATCCCTAAAAGGACTAAAGCAGGTAATAAAGCAACTGGCACATAATAGATAATGTCACTTTCCTTCCCAGCATTTTTTAAAATTCTGAATACCCCCTATACCGTCCATGTGTCACACTAAATAAGGTTCTCACCTTAAGTTTTTCTCTTAATCCTCCCATTTTCTTCATCAGGAGCAAAATTAAGTTTCTATCAAGTGCTCACTGACATTACCCTGGCATCTGAACTATCCAATGTGACATAGAGAAAACTTTAATGTGTAGACATGCTAATCAGAAGGGAAATGTCAAATCTGCATACATTTCAAATGACCCAACAATATTTACCTTAGAGCTACGTCTCCTATTTTTCTGACAATTGCCTCATTGAGGAAGTGACTCATGCAGCATACCAAGCCCCATTCCATCTGAGAACTTTACCTCAGACTGACTTGAAAGCATCAAAAAGATGAATGTCACTGCCTTGCAGTTAGTAAGGAGGCTAATTTGATTTGACAAATGATGTTGATTTTGAAGGGGTCACTAATCATTAGAACTGCTGAGGACAAAGAGTGCCTGGAAGCTGGATAAAAATTGAATATTTAAACAGATTGCTATGCAAATTTACTTTCTACCTGTCAGGAGTATGTAAAGTACAGGGTTAGTGAGCTGGTGGTAAGGCCATCCCTAGGCTTGATGACTTCTCTGCACAGTCTATCCTCACTACACAGAGATCTAATGGCCCAAAGCCGTCGGATCTGCAGCTCTTGCTCACCCAGGTGGAAGGCAAGGTGAGCACACCTCCACAAGGAGTTTGGAGCCTCCATTTCTCAATTTCTCGCCATCCCATCTCCATGGGCACCAAAAAAAGGAAGAGTGAACTGAGTTCAAATCCAGTTCACTAGAAATGCCACCTTCCAAATTAGCAAATAACCCCTCATGGACCAAAAAAGGGAGGAATCTGGAGCTTTTTGAAGGCTACACTGACATCCTCAAGGAACCTCAGCATTTTGAAGCAACAGGGCTTCCTTCTTGTCTCCAGTATCTACAGAAAGCCTTGTCTCTATAGCTATTCATTGTCCGTTTTCATTAGAGACTTTGTTTTTTGTTTGTTTTGTTTTGAAGTTTTAAGTTCAGGGGTACATATGCAGGTTTGTTATATAGGTAAACTTGTGTCATGGGGGTTTGCTACACGGATTATTTCATCGCCAAGGTATTAAGCCTAGTACCTATTAGTTATTTTTCTTTATCCTCTTCCTCCTCCCACTCTCCACCCTCAGGTAGGCCTCAGTGTGTGTTGTTTTACTCTATGTGCCCATGTGTTCTCATTATCTAGCTCCTACTTATAATTAAGATCATGTGGTATTTGGTTTTCTGTTCTTGCATTAGTTTGCTGAGTATAATGGCCTCCAGCTCCATCCATGTCTCTGCAAAGGACATGATGGTATTCTTTTTTATGGCTGCATAGTATTCCATCAACATCCATCATTCCAACTGATCATTAGAGAAATTCAAATCAAAACCACAATGAGATACCATCTGACATCAGTCAGAATGGCTATTACTAAAAAGTCAAAAAATAACAGATGCTGGCAAGGTTCTGGAGAAGGAGGAATGTTTATATACTGTTGGTAGGAGTGTAAATTACTTTAACCATGTAGAAAACAGTGTGACAATTCCTCAAAGATCTAAAAACAGAAATACCATTAGACCCAGCTGTCCCATCACTGGGTATATACCCAAAGGAATATAAATTCTTCTATTACAAAGACTCATGCATGCCTATATTCACTGCAACACTATTCACAATAGCAAAAGCATGGAATCAACCTATATGCCCGTCAATGATAGATTGGCTAAAGAAAATGTGGTTTACAATCAAAAGTATCCTCAAGGACATTTGCTTCCTCACATATGCCCCACACAGTGACTGCCCCTTAGTATTCATTCAGTGAGAAAGTCCTTTGTTGTTTTTGATCACACTGCAGCCCTCTGTCTACTCTGTCCTCTGTGTGACGTGTGGGCAATGTTCTGCCCCTTTGCGCTTGGGTTTTCTCAAACATTGCCAGGAAAATGAAAGTTTTGACTCTGAAGCCTGAACTTAGGTTTCCTCACATGGGTGATATTCCTGTGACATTGCATTGAGCATTTCCATATCTGCAATAGGATGAAGGTGACACCTGTTAATCTCACTTCCCATATTGTGTTTCCTACACTAGATTTATGATCACTGTATTGTTTATGAAGGGTCTTCTGAGCCATTGTGAGAAATGGGCCACTACCCTGAGTGAGACAGGAAGCCAAGGGAGAGTTTTGAGCGGTTTCTTATTTTACAGCTTGTGGATAACACTATTTCCTCAGTGGGCCATTGTGAAATAACGTATGTGAAGCACATAGCACAAGATCTGATAAATAATTAGTACATAATAAATGTTTGCAGCTGCCTTTATAAACATTAAATTCATAACCACTTTACCTTGGCCCGTTTATTTTACTTTACTTTTTCTTTTGGTGTAAGAGAGGGTACATAATAAATTGAATGAACGTCCTTGCTCTTGTAAGACTGATATATATTTCTGAAGAGTCTGACAAAAATCTAACAATTCTAGACTACACATGCTTTTAGCAACTGAACCAAAGCCAGATTCTTGTTCTTAATATCTTCATGCTGGGAGCTAAAAGAACATCTTGTGACTAAGGGGAAGTTAAAGCTCAGTATGATTGGCCTTTGCCCATTAATTCAATTAAAATGTATATGGAACACACCTATACGGTACAATGGCTTTGAATCCAAAATTCCTGTTCAAATATCAGCACTGCTTTTTATGTTATGCCTGTCTACAAACTTGTCACTTGACTTTCCAGGTCTGTTCCCCCATCTTCAAAATGGGAACACTTTTAAAAGAAACTTTGTTGTAGGAATTTAAAAGATAAAATAATATAGTATCTCTCAGTAGGAAAGATCAAAGATCATAGAATAATAATTTTTAAAGTGTGCCCATTATGTAGGCATCTCTAAACGAACAAATAAAATAATTTTAATCAAAATTATACTACCCTAAAAATTTTAATTTTGACAATTCAACATCTATTGAAAATAATCCTACTAATACTTAAAAAGGATATAAACTTAAATAATGTCTGCCTCAGTTAGGACACTCCAGGCCCTGGTCTCAGCTCAGCAAATCGTGGTGGGTAACACACCAAGGGGTAACTCTAGGTTATAACTTCAGGTCATAGAGTTGGTATCTAAACCAACCCATCCCACAAGCCTGTACTTTCACTATTGCTAATCCTTACAACTATTATATAAAGTAAATATCATTATGGCTATTTTACAGGTGAGAAAACTGAGGTATACGAAGGTGAACTCATTTTTCCCATGTTTGACAAGTAGTAGGGCTAAGTTCTCACTTCATTTAACGTCAACAAAGTTTTGTACAGTACCTACTCTGATACTGTCCTAGATGCTCTAGTTATAACAGTAAGGGGAACATTGCCAAACTTTTGTTCAAGATTTGAACCCAGACCTGACCTACCGCAAAAGCTCAATCTTTCCACCACACCCACTGCTTCATTGCATTGGTGCTATATGGAGAGATAAACCTGACCCCAGTTCAGTAAGTTATGATGTTCCCATTATGCCATTTTTATTACCTTTATGATTTAATCAGAACACTTGCTTAAATTAAAATATAGCTTAGTCATGCATCTGATCTTTCCCCTAACATTTTTTTCATGGTGCTGTCAGTTTTGCAAACTGGCTTGATTTATACAGATATTTTATCCAGAAATAAATTGAATTAACAATTTAAAATGCAGAACAGAAAAGGCTGCCAGTGTGCTAATAGCTCCATTTCCCTGATTAAGAGAGCTTTCTCTAAGATGGTATAAAAGACAGAGCTCTCTCTGGCCTAAAACTCATTTTGACAATGGTCTTGGAAGAAATAGATTCTAGAAGAACACTACGTTGTCTCAGGAACAGACATCCATCCCAGATCCTGTAGCCAAACTAATCTTCAAAAATACTACTTTGTACGTGCACTTTGGTCATAGCTTTTGTGGTTTTCTATGCTTACAGATAAAACGTAAGTAAATCCCTAATCCTAAGGTTGTCATTCAAAGTCACAAATTTTTCTCTAACTTCTTTAGTCTTATTCCCTCCCACCCCTGCCACTTTCCTGAGTCCTCAGGAGCAGCAGATTGGAGTTTGACGCCCCACTCTGTGACAGATTGAGGCGTTACCCTAGCCAAGTCACTTTGCCTCTCAGAGTTTCAGTTGCATCTTTATTCTTCAAAAGGAGACAGTGAAATTTGTTCTCTACTCCTCTTAGATCTGAGGAGAGGCTCCAATGAGGCAAAGGATTTTGTAAATTGTCAAGTTCAGTTCATAAACCATCTTACAGGAGCTGCGCCACTCATAATGGTCTGCGCTTCTTACCAAACAGCCACTTCTCTTGCGAGGTGTTTCTCCCTTTGTGCAGTGCACACACTCCCTCTTCCCCATCTAAAATAAGAGCTTGTCTTTCTTCAGGGCCCAGCTTGAGCCTCACCTAGAAGAAGTCAGTTGTCCTAACTGTCTGACTCCTCAAGAATCTTTTTCTCCACTGACTTGTCATGGTTTCTCTCATTTGACATTTGGCCTTGGCTACCGTTATTTCCTCATTCCTCAGTATCTCAACAGTTGGCTTGTAAACCCCTATGAATGAGTGTCTTAGTACATTTTTGGGCTGCTATGACAGAATACTCAAGACTGGGTAATGCATAAAGAGCAGATTTTTACTTCCCTGTAGTTCTAGAGTTTAGGAAGCCCAAGATGAAGGCGCCAGCATCTGGGCAGGACCTGGTTTTCTAACATACCAGAAAGCTAAAGGCAAGAGATTGTGTGCTTACTCCCACTAGCTCTTCTTAGAGCAGCATTAATCCATTCTTGAGGCCTTGACCTAAACACCTCCAAATACACTTCCCAACACTGTTTCATTGGGGAAATTTAATGCCCAATGAAACAGTGTTGGGAATACAGCAATTGTAGGGGCACATTCAGATCATAACAAGGAGAGATTTCATTTTACACTAATTTATATTAATATATAATATTAATTATAGAAGAGCTAGTGGGAGTAAGCACACAGTCTCTTGCCTTTAGCTTTCTGGTATGTTAGAAAACCAGGTCCTGCCCAGATGCTGGCGCCTTCATCTTGGGCTTCCTAAACTCTAGAACTAATTTATATTAATATATAACACTAAGATTCAAATTCAACTAACACTTATCAAATGCCCACTGTGTGCCTACTCTGTGTCAAGGGCAATCGAAAATGCACTCTCATTTGCTGTGTCCTCTACCTCTCATAAGAAACTCATTACTATTCACATTTTACACAGAGGTTCAGAGGAGTTAACTCTTCATTGTTCAGCATCTCATGGGTAGTAAGTGACAGGGCTGGAAACTTATTTCAGGACAGATTTCAAAGCCCATGTTCTTTCCACCAAATTATGCCATCTCTTTTATTAAGTGTCGGCTGATCCTAATTGTATGATGGTAGGTAACTGGGGCATCAAATGGGGTCTCTAGTAGCTCAGAGCACTAACCATCTGGACCTGATTATAATCGACCATACGGATTCCTATCTGACTATTCATCCTATAAATTATATGTCTCTCTAGCTTTCATTTTTTACACAGTTAAGCACCTAAAAAGCAAGAGACATGATGTAGAATGAAGTGTATAATTCAAACCTTAAATGCCCTTCTTATTTTCAGGAAAATTTTGGTAGCTTTTCCCTTCTTGTGCCCAGTTTCCTCAAATGAAAAAGGAGAATACCATTACCAACCTTTACAGGGTAGTGTGAGGATTAATTGAGATGTATAAACTGAAATCCATGGTTGTTAGAATAATTGTGGGAAATGCATAGGAATGATGTCCAGTAATAGCTGTCTAATTCTAACTTTGTGCTTTTGCCAATATCAGATGAATATTCTTTGTAAAATTTCTGATTAGAGAATATTCTAGGCAGTAAGAGGGCACAGAAATTTTTATAGAGACAAAAACGATTAGAACTACTTATATAAAAGCAAACTCTTAGAAGAAATCTTTAAAGATTTTAAAAACTTGTATTCTATTCTGCTTTCTACTACTAGACGATTTAATATAGGTTTATATTTTGTCTAGGTGGCTATAGAGGCCATTCTTCAATAGGTCAAATTTACTTACATATTTAACATTACTAAGTGCACGTCACTAAGTACGCCATTGGCAGAAAGGGGTAGAAGAGACGGGGGAAGGAGAAGTCACAAAGATAAGTGATATCTTCTCTCTGCAATCAAAAAAACTCATATTTTAATTATGTGGCCAGCCACGTAGAGTATTTAGAAAGGAAAGGAGTCCTGTGGACTTCGAGAGAAGGAAACTTTCCACTTATAGACACAGCAAGGGATCAGCACCAGGAAGAAATGTTTCTATTACAACACATGGATAAATTGCTCTACAATTTTAGATTTATCTGCTTCAATTTTTAAACAGCAAAACATATTCAAAAAGAAAGAAAAAGTTAATCTCTAACTCCCATAGATATAACTCATAGGAGCAGAGTAAATCCAGTTCCAATAGGAATACAGGGACCAGACTTGTCTACTTAACCTCCATATTAGTCTGTTAGGGCTGCCATAACAGAATTCCACTGACTGAGTGGCTTAAGCAGCAGAAATTTATTTTCTCACAGTTCTGAAGCTTGGAAGTCCAAGATCAAGGTGTCAGCAGGGTTGGTTTCTGGGGAGGTCTCTCTCCATGGCTTGTGTGTGACTGCCTTCCTCTGTCTTCGCATGGCCTTTCCTCTGTATGCTCACATGCCTCGTGCCTCTTTTCCTTCTCATAAGGACACCAGTCCTATTAAATTAGGGCCCCAACCCTGGGACCTCATTTAACCTCAATTAAATTAACCTCCTTAAAGGCCCTAGCTCCAAATATAGTTACATGGAGGACACAGTCCAGCCCACGAGAACCTCTTCCTTACCTCTCACATGGTCTATAAGTTGTTTTTCAGACTCCCTAAGAATCTCTCTCTCTCTTTCTCTCTCTTTATACATATATATATATACATATATAACGCCCACACACACAGCTAGAATCTAAGGCAATATTCAACATGTTTAAGAAAAAACTGGCTAATAAAGAACTCTCTAAGAAAACTACTTAGCTAGTTTGTACCTGCTCTGGCCACAAAAATTTTGACTATTCAGTTAGTCTCTACCTATACAAAATAATACTTGAAAATCATTTTTCCCAGAATTTACCAAGATAATAGTAAGATTTGTTACAGAAATCAGAGTGGGGGGTGGTACTGCAGGCAGAAGGTACAACGTGAACAAAGGCAAGGAAACAGGAAACATAGAATGTGTACAAAGAACAAGTTTTAACTTTGACAGAAAGAATTGAGGATGACAAAAGGGAAATATTGATTTTTTAAAATTCGATTTGAAAGAATGAATAGAATCAGATCATTAGGGGCATGGAGGCCAGGATAGGTAGTTTGACTAATTTGTTTAAGCAACAGAGATTGACGGAATGTTTTGAGCAAAAGCAACATGCCTGGAACTCTGCTATAAGAAAATTAACATAGTGGGTATGTGTGGCATTAATCAAAGGAAGAATTAAAAATTGAGGACATCACCTAGAACTATAATGGAAAATGTGACATAACAGTTAGAAAAGCAGGAAGCAGCAAAGTGTCAGTGGAATCACAACACTGTGAATTTTAACATTAACATTTTCCATCTATTTATTAGAGAACTTCAAGGTCTCTAGTACAAAGCAGTTTATCATTTTGTTGAGAAATGAACCTGAATCATGTACTCTGTACAGATGTATAGAAATGAACCCTGTGATCTGTTAAGTGAGCCTAGCTAAACGCCCAAAAACCACATCTTAACACAATGTACTCTACATCCTCACACACGCAGAGGCAGTAGAATTTAGTAAACAAATCCTGACTCAGGAACTATTAAGAAAAAAACAAACCATAATGACTCCCACTCAGCTGTGCTAGGAATGTCAGGGGCTGATCAGAACCAAATAAGTGTCTCCTAATCTTGCTGCCACCGAGCGATTCAAGAAGTTCTAAAGTGCACCATTCTAAAAATCTTTTTCCTAACAGCCTTCATGAAAATGTCACATTAAACTCCTTGAGGGAAGACCCTTGTGAAAGTCCAAATCCATACCAAAGGCAGGATACTATTTACAATTGACACTAACAGGATAGGGCTGCACCTGGGCAATATTTTACTCAAGACAGCCTGTGCCACTACATCAAGGAAAGTAATCCCAACTAATCTGGGAGAGGGTCAATAGCCACATCAAGAAATGGCCAATTACACATTTAAAGATGGGAATTATATTTGACTGTAGTGCCCTGTGTAGCATGGAAAAAGTGACTGTTTTTTTCAAATGCCACAAATGACATGTAAATCAGAGACTCTGATATACACGTATATCATTTCCATGTCTGTTGATCTCTCTTTTTCCATTCCTTAACTCTCAGTCTTTCATGTCTATGTATTTTGGATGGCCCTTGTAAAAAGTATTTATCTTAAGTTTTTATACAGAGCCACCCTCATAATCTTTGTCTTTCAAAAGAGGAGTTTAGTTTATTTAAATTTACCATAACAATTATCTATTTAAATTTATTACTATGATGTTATTCTGTACTTTCTCTTTAACCTGGCTTTTCAATGTTTCTTTTAATTTTTTTCTTGCCTACTTTTACACTGATCATTTCTCTCACTCAGATTTTTCTCTCTACACTCTATCACATTTCTTTTTTATATTTTTTACTCTAGAAATTTAACATGCATACTTAATTTTTCAAAGCCCTAATTTTATTGATAACTTTATGCTTCTTCTTATCATGACTCACCATATTTATATACAGTATTTTCATTTTACACTGTTTTATTTTAACCCTGCTAAAAAAATTTTTGTTTTACACTATCAATATTTATTTATTTAGTTACCAATTATTATTGTCAATTATAATTTCATCTTATAACTCAACCTTTGATTTGAGATAACTTCTGTCTCCTTGAAGATCGTAATTTCCTGTAATAAGGATCTCTTTGTTAACTTGAATTTTCTTTGAAGATAACTTTATTTAGCATTTATTGTTGAAAGATATTTTATTGGTTATAAACTTCTGTGTTGACAAGCATTTTCCCTAAGCATATGAAAAATGTCATCCCACTGTCCTCTGGCTATCATTGTTGCTATTCAGAAGTCAGCTGAGTGACTTAATAGTATTCTTTTGTAGATAATTTTTTTCCTCTGGCTGTTTTAAATATACTTTCTGAGCCTTTAATGTTCTGCAATTTTACTATAATGTGAATTTTACTCCAGTTTTGGCAGTATGGGTCTAGGTATGGATTTATTTTCATTTATCCTGTTTGAAATTAATTAGACTTCTTGAATGCTATGATTATTGTCTTAAGTTCTTGAAAATTTCCAGCCAAAATTTCTTTAAACATTTCTTTCCTCACTCTCCTTTTTCTCCTTCTCTGACCAAATATTTGTTATATCTCACTCTATCCATGTCTTTTCTCCTCCTATTTATGTTTTTTCATCTTTTAGTTTCTCTATGCTGCTTCAGCTATATAGTCTAGTTTAATTCTCTCCTCGGCTATGTCTAATGTGCTATAATCTTTATTGCAAATGTTATTTTCCACTTTTAAACATTTCTTAGGTTCTTTTTGAAATTTGCTTGGTGATTTTTATAGTCTTTTCATAATTAATAGCCTCCCTTATTTAAGCTTATTTTAGTTAATTAGATTGTTGTTCATGAAATATTCATTCTCCTCTTTCTCCAAACATGCAGGAGTTTTCTCCTTTGCACCATTGATGTTAGAGTTGGCAATGACTTGCTTTTCCAATGAAATATGAACAGACATGACATATGCTGTGTATGAGCACAGTTTTAAATGTGCTTGCATTACTTGGCTTGGTCTCTTGCACTACTACAACCCACCATAAGAAAAGCATGCCCCATGTAGCTGCTGTGCCTTTTACCTGAGTCCTAAAATAAAAAGCACATGGAACAGATCTAAAGCCAACCTTCAACTTGAATTGAAGCTCAGAAAAAACCATCAGCTCCCATAAAAAAAGAAGAAAAACCATAATTTACCTACTAATCCCTCGCAAAATATAGTACTTCTTATTTTGACCAGCCACTGAATTTTGTTAGACACTTACAGAAAGCAGATTTATGCTTATCTGTTTGTTTTATATTCTCCCTAATAATTGTAATATCTGAAGTGTTTTAGATTCAGTCTGATTATTTTATCTGTAGTTTCTGCCAGTTGTCATGGTGTTCATTTGCTTCAGTATTTTTAAATTTTTAACCGGGAATTTATATTCCTTGAAACTAGATATTTATTGAGCCTAGTTCAAGGACTTCTGCAAAGAGTTGCGACATTTTTCTCTGCCAACGTTTTCGGATACTACAAATCTAGGACACTTTCAACTTAGTTATCAAATTGAGAGGTTGTTATTGTTTGTTTGTTTTCTTTCCTTTTCTGTTTAGCATCTCAGGTGGTGTCAATTTTGGCTACACATTTCAATCATGGCTATTTTTTAGTTAAAATTCTTAGGTTAGATAGCTTTTTTCTCTGACAAACACAAAAGATTAAGACACTTTCTCTTGCTATCTTCTCAGAATTAGGAAGTTTAGACTTCATCAAAGGATTTACTGTGAGGCATTCTCAGTTTTAAGAAGGGAAAAGTCCTCATATTAGGCTTGATCTCTTGTCCATGACACTGTCAAAGCCATGTAAGTTAAGGTTACCAGTGTTCACCAATCACCTTCAGAGGAAAACCTGTAAGCAGAGCTACACTAATCTTTCTAAGTTTCTATTTTCATATCAATTTTCACCTCCTTCCTTTCTTGATAGCTAATTAAAAGACTCACATAAAACCTGCAGCTTCTAGTTATTTTCAGCAAAAGGGTCAATTGGGTTATCTAATCTGCCATATAACTAAAATTGGACTTTCCCATGTGCATTGTCTTTTATACATTTGTTGAAATATCTCATATTCAAACGGCCTCATTTCTATTCTTTGTGTTCAATTGTTCATGCAACTAATGTTTATTAAGTACCCCCAAGGAACGGGGTACCTTTTAGGTTCTAGAGATACATAAGCAAACAATGCAGAAAAAATTAGTACGATCTTTTTTTGTTTTGTTTTTTAATTCTGTACTATAATTTTATAAAATCCAAGAAAGAAAAGGGAAATAAGCATGAGTGACCAGTAAGTGACTGTCAACTAGAAATTCCCCAAAATACTATTCAGTTTCTACCTCTTTTATTGAGTTTAATACATCCTGTTTGGTAGTCACATTACTTATGTACTTGTTAAATACACATGAAATAATTTTTTATACAAATGAAAATACTTTATTACCTTTGATTAACTAAGAAAATGTTAGGTATCATTAATATTTCAGTTGCTACTAAATTATAAAAGAGGAGTATATCAAAAAGCATATCAAAATTATCATATGAAACAGCACTTTTCATTTAGCAAATATCAAAGAATATTTAATTAAAAGACACCATTGACAAGGTGAGATAAGGCAGAAACATCTGAAAATCCATCATATATTAGAACTGGAAGGGAACAGAGCAGAGGCTGAACAAAACACCCTCAGTTTATAGACAGATCAAATGCCAAGACCAGAGAGGGGAAATTATTTAACCAAGGTCTTATAGCTATTTAATAACACAGTTGGGGCTAATATTTATTTTAGCATATGAAAATACAATAGAGTTTTTAAATGCTGACTTAGTTATCCTGCTAAAATATTTTATTATTTCTATATTTTGCTTCTAAAGTGCTTTTGAATTTTCAAAGTAGATGATCAGATCATCTGCAAATATTGTAGTTTTACTTCTCAATTTCCAGTCTTTGTGATCTTACATTTTCCTTTATGGGTTACACTACCTGGAATTTGAATGCAAATTCCTTAACTAAGGAATACTAAGTTGATTTTTAGTACTATCAATTTTCAATGTTTCAACTGGTATTAATACTATTATAACAGGAAACACCTATCCTGTAGTTACTATGTTCCAGGCACTATTCTTTGTCCTCACAACAACGCTATCACTCTCTCCATTTTACAGGGAAGGAAATTGAGGGGGTGCAATAATTTAATTGACTTCTTTAAGGTTATACAGTTAGTAAAGCCAGAGACAGAATTGAATACTGGCATTTTGGACTCGAAGTATATATTCTTGATCTTTATCTTCACTAGATGTAACCACTTTATTCTAAATTTTGAGAGGCCAAAAAAACATATCAAGCCATATATTTTATCATACCACATAACCTTTTATATTATCTTCTCATGTTTTGAGGTTGACTTTGTAGCTTGCTTTAAATCCCATAAAGAATGGAATGTTGTTTCATCAATGACTTTACTATTCAAAGAGGTTCTAACACAGCTAGAGCATACACTTAAGTTATATTTTATATGGCTACATGGTAGCTAAGCTATTTGGTAAGAATTTTCCATTTTTAATTCTTAATGCATTTGAAGAACTTTAAAGAGAATCCAGAATTGTTCTATAGACTTCAGCCAAAAAAAAAAACACAACTCTTAATGTACAGTAAAAGGATACATTTTCAATATATTTCTTTTATTACAGAAATGACCACACTCAATTTTAGTAGTGTGTTTATGCATCTATTTCTGAGACAGTTATTTTTCTGGGGGCCTGGGTTATATCTTTCATCTTTTATCCTCGATGTCTATCATCGTGCCTGCATATGGCAGGTACTCAATAACTTTGCTGAATGAATAAAAGGCAACAACCTATGGCACGTTTATGATTATGCCTATTTGGCAGCTGACGAAAAGAAGTTTACTAGAATTCATGTGACATCCAAGGTTACAGAATTTGTCAGTACGCAGAACCAGGATTCAATCCTTGATTTTCTACCCAAAGCCACAATTTTTCAACTAAACCACAAAATGCATAGAAGAGGATTTACTGTGTATACTCACAGCTAGACCATGACTAAAAATCTTGTGGCTTCCTGTGTCATTTGCATAAGAAAACTAAAAATTTAAGGAAATACTAAACCTTGTGTCAAATT
This sequence comes from Callithrix jacchus, assembly GCF_049354715.1. Classification (NCBI taxonomy): domain Eukaryota; kingdom Metazoa; phylum Chordata; class Mammalia; order Primates; family Cebidae; genus Callithrix; species Callithrix jacchus. Next base: position 97,610,450 of record NC_133508.1, read on the forward strand.
TGTAAACTGATCTCTAAAGCCAGTTTATTTTGTAAATATAGTAACATATGTCAGAAAACCACTCTGTCTTCCTTTTCTACTAGGAAAGTCTTTATTTTTTCTCAAGAATGACATCTATGCCAAATCTGAATATGACATAGTGTTAATGAAAATCTGTGCATATAAAAATTTAAAATTCCTATTTACATGAGAAAATCATGAAGAATTGGAGATATGCCAAAATAACAAAGGCAGGCTAAATCTGGTCTAATTTCAAAGCAGAAGAGGTAATCAAATCTTAATAAATTAAGATGTGTAGGTATAATTTTATCCCTGGCAAGATAAATGGTCGCAAACATATGTTTTATTAGCATGTGGAAAAAGTAAGTTGATCACATGAAGCCATCATGGGTTCACTTGGAATAGATTCTATCAAAACTCAGGACAATACCATGAGAAAGTGAACCTGACATGTAACATGATCTCTGACATGTAGCAAAATATCCCAGAATCTGTCATGTAGCAAAGTCTAATGCCACATAACACAGTCTCTCATGATATACTTATGAACAAGATGAGGCCTTTGGAATTTGCTACAACAGTGAATAATAGCTGGTGCTGTTACATCATAAGAATAGTTGGTGATATAACAAGGTGTCAACACCAAACTTATTGCTATTAACTCCTTTTTGCCATAACCACTAGGCCAGTGGATCCAGTTCTCCTGGGAACGAAGAGAAATAGCGGAGGAGGGGGGGAAATTTTCAAGAAAATAGCAAAAATATACAGTGAAACTAGCTGCATCAGGGACTACATCCAAACACAGGCACATGAGTCAAATGCAGTTCTAGATGAAATGTCAAGAATCAGAGAAGTATTATCTTTGAAGACTGGCAGGGTTGCAGCTTCAGAAGCACAGCGGGGAAAAGGTAGAATATTTCAATACAGACATGTATTCCACCTAGACACAAGGTGCAAGGGAAAAAAAGGCCAGTTACATCCACTTCCTCCAAACTCCCATCCAAGAAAACTGCTGTCGGATTAAACAGAAAAGTCAGCTCTCCATAATAAAGAAAACACTGTGCTCATCTCCGTACTCACATTGCTAACTGCTTACTCAAACATTTAGACCTCTATCTCATCTCTATACTCATGTATCCAACTGCTTACTCAACCATGTTCACTTGGATGTCTAGCAGGCATCTCAAAATCAGTATGTCTAAAACTGAACTCTGCTTTCCCCCTGAAATTTGCTCCACCCACTGTCCTTCCCATCACAATTCTAACAACTAAATCTTTCCAGTTGTTGATGTCAAAAACCTTGGAGTCATGCTCAACATCCCTTTCATTCATATAACAGCCAATCTGCCAGGAAATCTCATTAGCTCTATATCCAAAATGCACCGAGAATCTGGCTGGTTCCCACTACTGTTATCATCCCCAACCAAAGCACCAAAAACTTTTCTTGGGACTTTCCAACTTCCTCATAGATGTTCCTGCATCCCAACTTGTTTGCCTCTAATATGTCCTCAGTACAAGAGGCAATGTGATCCTTTTAACACTTCAGTCAGATCATTTCATTCCACTGTCCACTTCATTACCTCTCCATTTCACTCAGAGTAAAATCCCAAAGTCCTACAAAGCCTATAAGCCCACATGGCCTAGTCCCTCATTAATTCTCTGACTTCCTATTACTCTCCTGTCACTGACTCTGCTTGCGGCCAAGGTGCTAGTCTCACTCCCACCTCAGAGCCTTTACTACACTCCTTCTGCCTAGGATTCTAGCACATGATTTTCGTGATTCACTCCTTTACCTCTTTTAAGACTTTTCTCAAACTTCATCTTTTCATTGAGGCCTCTTAGTCACTTAATAGAGCAGTCTGTCCATCCAGCTCCTGGGCATCTCTTATCTCCCTTGCACCGCTACTATGCTTTTTCCCATAGTAATTATGACCTTCTATGAAACTACATTTATTACTTCTTGATTGATTTTAGTGCTTATTACCTATCTTCTTCTGCTAGATAAAGGTCCATGAATGCAGGATTCTTTCTGTTTTCCCAGTGGTGTACTATAGACATTTAGAAGAGTGCTTGCCACATAGTCAGTGGTCAATATATGTTTGTAGAATTAATGCATTTTAGAACTTTTCCACTTATGCCTTGTCCCAGTACCTAGGGGTAAGGCAATGAGAGAGCTGCACTCTTTCACCAGGACAGAGAAACTCCTAATATTGAAGAAATCCAAGCAAAGAAGACCAGGACATGAGAACAAGGCAATTCTGGGCTACTTGCCAGCTGAGAGCATCAGGAAAGCTCTTTAACCCTTTGGCCAGGAAGTGCCAATTCTTTCTATCTACAGGGTATAATTAGAAGGATATTTATACAATGCCTGATTGGCTGTTTCTTGGTCTGAAGGCAGAGAACCCTACACTTGCAATTAATTAATATTGCTTTCCAGTAACTGAGATGAAGTAAGGACCGAACCAGATTTGGCAGTATAAAAGATCATTGATTTGTATGTTAATGTCAACCTATTTCCATTTAGCTTTATTCTCATGAAAAGACCGTGGCACACTCACATAAGATAAACTTAGAATGGGATAAAAAAATCTCTCATGACTTCCTACAGTTTTCTAAGAAATGTCTAAAGACTTACCTTCTATCTCTATGAGTCTAACTCATCACTTTTTCAGGTTTCTTCTCCCCACATTGGCTATGGTCCTGGCTGCTTCTCTCTTAGATGCTCCTTGGGCACTGGCCTTGTTCCTTTTGGAACAGGACCTCCTTATCCCTCTCCTTAGATAGCTTCTTAAACATTGCCAAGAGGTACCACACTATCCCTAAGTCATACTGTATATCTGAAATTCTGCCTTATCCAGCCCCAGCTGGATAAGAATAAGAATTTGACAGCCTGGAATAAATATTCCAGTGGTTTCTTCCATCTTTTAATTTGGTCCAGTCCTTTTCAACATCTTCCCTCAATGACTTCTACAATTGCACAAATAACATGTTTGTCAAATTTTTAGGTGACAGTTGATAGAAATAGCTAATATTTTAGATAATAGACTCAAGGCTCCAAAATAACTCAAGCAATTTAATGAATGGGCCAAAATGAAAAAAATGCCTATTTATAGAGATAATTAGGCTGGTGTTTGATACATAGTAGCATTCTATAAATGTTTCTGGAATTATAAAATGAATAAATTAATACAGACTCTTAAACTGAGATTCTAAAAATCAATTGTACAAGGTCAGGATGAGGAATAACCTAAAATAAGAACAGTTTGTGCAACACCAGATTTGCAGATTTATTGGATGCCAAGTGCCTTATGAGTGAGTTCTGTGAGAAAATAGGGCCACTGCTGTTGAGAGCACACCTACAACCAATGTGTCAGTTTGTGAGCTTCACATTTTTTAACCGATTTTGACACATTTGAGAGATACTTGAGAAAAATGATTGCAATATTGAAAGATTACATCTTGACTTATTCAATACTAAGTAATCTTGAATGCCTACTCTGTGATGAGTCTTGAAACAGTCATTAAGGACAAATGGTGTTCATATATGGAGTGACTGATAAAATGGAATATACTGCATATTTTATTATTATATTAAAAAGAATATTACAGCATTTTCATTAATAATATATATTATTGATATAATATATGTCTGTTTTACATGAAAATCTTCCATGTATCAAAATTCCAGTGAAAGCTAGAATGTAATTTTCATGAGAACAAGAAATTATATTTCCATATAATTTCCAATTAAATACAAACTTTAAAATATTTGAGACATAATCTGTATGATCAGCTGTGGTGGCTCATGCCTGTAATCCCAGCACTTTGGGAGACCAAGGCAGGCAGATCACCTGAGGTTAGGAGTTCAAGACCAGCCTGGCCAACATGATGAAACCTTGTCTCTACTAAAAATACAAAAATTAGCCAGACACAATGAGAGGCGCCTGTAATTTCAGCTACTCGGGAGGCTGAGATAGGATAATCACTTGAACCCAGGAGGCAAAGTTTGCAGTGAGCAGAGATCAAGCCACTGCACTCCAGCCTGGGTGACAGAGTGAGACCCTGTCTCAAAATACATATATATATATGAGATATAATCTATATATAGAATACTTTCAAAGTTTTGAAGTTTTCCTGAATCATTAAAATTCTCTTGTTTATACTTTATTTGATGGTAATTCTTTTGTATGCACCTGTATTGAGTTGTTCTGAAGTGTTCAGCGTACTTTCATTGGAACAAAAACTGTCCTTTCTTAGTAATATTTTATTGACTTATAAAATATTTACTCAAATTATATATCTATACTAAGGACTATAACTTGCATAAATAATTTGGTAACTAACACAAGTAACTCTGAAAACATACAACTCTACTCACTGGAACACAAGTATATGAAAGTACTAGTTCCTGATGTCGATCAGAATGTTTACAGAGGGAATGAAGGACAGTATTTAATCCTCTAAATTGGTTAATCTAGTCAATTGATTAAGTGGAAGCTGTTAAAATAATTCTAACTGAACACTACCCCAATCTTCTCAGAGATTCCAGAGGTTTCTCTCTAGAAAATTCACCTCAACATTACAGTCCCCTCCTGAAAGCCCTTTAATCACCTCAAGATAAAACCAAGCTCCATAAACAGAATGATATTTGAGAGATGAAATTTAACTTGTCAAGGGACACTTCCTTCAGGTTATTTTTGATTGAGTTCTGAATATTTTAGAGGAAAATATTAATTATGGAAATAATTGAGGCTTAGATTGAAGTTTGCTGCTCCAAAGAGAATTTAGATTTGCCTCTGGCAGTAGCTAGGGGCACTAACAATGAAACTTGACATTAGGCCATTTATAGTGATTGACTCCCTAGGGAAAAAAAAAACTATTTCTGGTTCACTGTCCCATCTTGAGTGGAGGCCTTAGGGTTCCCAGCTCAAAGCATGAGTGGTTTACTGTGGCTCCCCATCCACAGTGGGCCTTGGACTCACATTTCATCCTCTCAGTTGTCTCTTCCTGGATTGACAGGTGTTCCCAGGTGACAAGCTGCTATACCTGCCAGGCTAACCCCTCTGGGTTTTCTTCTCCCTAATCTGACCCTGATTCTTTAGTGCACTGAGAATGCTTTTATTCCTTCAAACAGATAAGATTGTTTAACATTTTACCCAGTTAAGTGTTGGTTTTCATCACTTATTCCTATATTATTGAAATCATCCCCCCTGATTTCTTCATAAATAAAGAAGAATGAGGCCCCATACTTGAGACCAGAGAACCAAAGCATTATGTCTGCCTCTATTACTTACTAGGTATGTTACCTTGGGCAACTCTGCCGTAGTCTCAATTCTCTACAAAATAAATGCAAGTATTTTATTCATTGATGTATGTACAATTCTTTGAGTTGTTGCATGGAAAAGCATTGTAAATTGTAAAGTACTACTTAATATCTATTTATATTAATATGTGCTCTAAACAATATGTGTGTGTGCTTTAATTGGTTATGATACAGTGTGCAGATTAATTTATCTTTTGTCAATGTCAATTTTTTTGGTCATCCATTTATTTAAATAACATTGATTGCATGCCTTCTCTTTGCTAAAACTGCTACTGGGCCTTGTTGATACAGCAATAACACAAAATAATGCCTCAATCCAACAAAATTCTGAAGGGCTTCCTGACCCCCTTCATGATTATCCCCCACCCCAATTACACAGTTAGTTTCCTGCCACTCATAGTTCCCTGTTATAACCTAACTTCAGGGTATTCATCACAATTTTACTTATATTTTTATTTTATATTACTTATTAAATGTCTATTTTGTCCACTAACCTGTAATACCTTGAAAGTCACTAACATGGCCACATTATAATCTGTAAATTGTTGTTAAATGACGTGAAAGAGATAAATGAATGACTAATTGGAGTCTGGAATGTCTGGTAAGGTTTGGTAGGAGATAAAACTGGAAAGGTAGATGGGGAACAGTTTGTGATGGAGCTCTTAATGTTCTGCTGTGTAATGAAGACTTTATCCTTTAAGCAGGGAGGAACCATGGGAACAGATAATAACATAGACAAAGCCAAGAAGACATAGACATTCAGCTCATTAGAAATGTTGCCTCAGGTCACTAAGTTAGAGAAGGGCAAATCAAAACACCCAGTCTCTTCTTACTTCTTACAACACATGGGATCCTCAATCTGGAGAACTGCTTTGCATCACATAACTTTGTAAGATATTCTTCTAATAGCACTAACTGGGATCAGAACTCTGGAGGGAGGTCCATCTTCTGAGCCAAACCTAGGAGGCAGGAACACTGCAACAAAATGTTTATTTGTTAGTGTAAAAATAATTTTTTAAAAAAATCTTTGAATACATATTTCCATCTATAGCTATGTCATTAGACTAGATTGTAGAATGAATGAGTCTCCTTGGGAACTGAAAGGGTGCATTCCACCACACCTTTATAGAATTATTATACATTAATTTTGTCTTCACTGGTTTCATATATTAAGTATCCTTATAGAAGCCTTCAGTTCTTTGCAGCTCCAATGACTCTTCTTCAGTTCACAATTTTCTGCCATTACCCCTTCTACCCAAAGAGACCAAACAAACAGAAAAAAAATCTGTTCCTCTCCCTTTTGACAGCCCATGAGATATCTGAGATGAGTTCTCATGTCCTGAGACTTCTTTTTACCGGTAAGAGCAAATGCCTCCAACTATGGCTATTTTTCAGAAACAAACAAGTTTATAACAAATGATCCTAAACTCTTTGTAGAATAATTTTAAGTTTGAACATTGGGATTTCCAGAAAAAAAAAAAAAAGGCTTCTGTCCAACACTTTTCACTGCTGGCTGTATCATAGTTCCTCAGTGGAAAAAAGAATATTCTGTTTCCTGGTGGAATGGAGAATTGAAATCAGAGACTCTGGATAAATAATAACAATTGCAATCATAAAGATCAGAGCTAATATTTGACTGCTTGCTGTGTGCCAGGCATTTTTCAAAGAGCTTAAAGATATTCTACCCATAATCTTCAAATACGCCATGAAGTTTGTACATGAACTACTCTTATACAAAGTTAAATCCACTTGTTTCAAAAAAAAAAAAAAGAAAAGAAAGAAAGGGAGAAAGAGAAAGGATAAAGAAAACCTATTTTCAGTAAGTCCTAATAGGCTATGCTATATATCCCTTTACCACTGCTGCTATAACAAATTATCATAAACTAGTGCATAAAACAACAGAAATTTATTGTCTTACAGCTCTGGAGATCAGACTCCAGTATTGGTCTCACTGGGCTAAAATCAAGGTGTCGACATGGCTGCATTTTATTCTGGAGGCTCTAGAAGATAATTTGTTTCTTGCCTTTCCCAGCTTCTAGAGGCCATTTGCATTCCTTGACTCGGGTCACCTCTCTCCATCTTCAAAGTCAGCAACAGTAGTTTTAGTTCCCCCACATTGCATCTCTGATACTTCCTCCATCATCACATGTCTCTCTCTGATTGGGGCCAGAAAATATTCTCCATTTTTAAAGACTCTTGTGATTGGATCCAGCCCACTGGATAATACAGGAAAAGTTTTCCATCTTAAACTTAAACTATCCAGGAAAACTTTGCCATGTAAGGTAATGTATTCACAGGTTCCTAGAACATCTCTGGGGTGAACATCTCTGGTGTACCATTATTCTGCATAGGATAACCTATATATGCAATTCACTTATTCTTCCCAGCAAATCCTTAAGATAAGTGCAATAGTTATTTATTGTTGTGAAACAAGCTACCTCCAAATTTAAATAGCCTAAAATGACATTTGCTTGCTCACAGTTTTCTTAGAGGTTAACCTGGCTGAGGCTTAGCTGGGCCCTCAGTTTCAGGGTGTCTCACAAGCCTGCAACCAAAGTGTCTGCTTAGGCTGCAGTCTCATCTGAAGGTTCAGCTGGGAATAGATCTGCTTTCAAGCTCACTGCAAGGCTGCTGGCAAGATCCAGTGTCTTGTAGATGATTGACTGAGGGCGTTGGTTCCTTCTAGCTTTTAGTCAGAGAGCACTCTCAGTTCCTTTACATGCAGGTCTCTCCATATGGCACATCCCTTCCTTAGCGTGAGTAAGCAGAGAGAAAGAATGTGTCAGCAAGGTGGCACTCATAGTCTTTTATAATCTAACCTCAAGAGTCCCATTCCATCACTTTTGCCATATTCTATTAGTTAAAAGCAAGTCACTAGATCAACAAGACCAGCCCACATACAAAGAAGAGAAAATACACCATGGAGTGACCATGGTCTGGGGAGCCATTTCAGAAGCAGTCTATCACAGTAGTTGTATCATTTTGCTATTCTGCATGACAAGACACTATGAAACACAGTGGCTTGAAATGAAAATTGTTCTTTCTTATTCACATCTGTGGGTCAACTAGGGCATAGCCAAACATCTCAGATTCAAGCTGCAGTTTCCCCTATGCTTGACTCCTTGCTGTGGAGTGAGTGAAAGTTTGTTTAATTGAAGTTCAGGCTGGGGTGACTGCAAAATCTTAGGGCAATTCTTCTCATGGCAATAGCAGAAGTGCAAGAAGGGAAAAGAACCATGTGATTACTTTTAAGGCCAGGATTGAGTCTGATTGTGTAGTTACTTCCCTCTTCCCTACCCCCAGGTGCCCTATAGGCCAAAGTAAGTCACATGCCTGAAAAAAATAGAAGGATCAGAAGATACATTCTGCCTCTAGTGTAAGCAACTTCAAAGTCACAAGGTAAAGATCAAGGATCCAGGAAGAAGTGAAGAATTGGGGCCAAAAATTCCATCTCCCACAATATTATCACTCACATTTTACTGACAAAGAAATTGTGGTGCAGAGAAACTAGCTGGCTTGCTCAAAGTCACATAACTCAAATTCACGTTTGTCTGACTTCAAAACCCTTTCTTCATTGTTTTATACCACCAGGACTCAAGACATAGTCTCTCTGAATCATTTCCTTCTGAATAAAGGAGTTCACAAATTAGCATCTAAAAATTCCTGTTGCAAACAGTCATCAGAAATTTCACTTTGCTCTTCTGCCTCCTGTTTCACTTTATCGGCCTAAATTTGTAACATGGGCAGGAGCGTGGAGATAAAATAGGTTCTGAAAATGAGAAAATGGATTTTCTTGCCATGCCTTTGCATTACAAATGGGCCCAGTGCACGGCAATCATGACTGCCCCTGGAACAGTGCACAGGCCCATGAATAATCCATGTTCCTTACACACTTGTCTCCCTGCAGTGCTGACTCAGCAACTGCTCTCCTACATTCTGCAAAGTAAAGACAGCATACAGGTCAGATGAAGTCTAAGAGTGCAACAACACTCTGAACGTTTGGTTGAATCCTGAAGGCAGACAAGGGACTTAAAAATCTCATTAGAATTTAACCAGACTGTGATACTTCCCTGAAATGAAGATATTTCATTATCTTCAGGGTTAAACCCAGACTTCCTTATATGGCACACAGGAACCATCATAATATGACCATTGCTTACCTAACCAGAATTTCATTCCCCAACCCATCCCCTGCCCTTCAGCTTGACCCCTTTTTCTGCCTTCCTCATCCTCAAGCCCAGCTATATGAAACTATTCGAACTTCCCAAAAAGAGACCATTGGCATTTGTTGGTCCTTTTTCCTAGAAAGTTATTCTTCCCCTGGGTCAGTAATCTATATTAAATTTTTTCTTTCTGAAATAGCTCAGGGGCTCCTTTGCACAGAAAACTTTTCCCAACTTTACCCTTTCCCTAACACCTAGCTCACTTGGGCTTAGGAGCTTCTTGTTTAGGAAATATTTTGTGCTTCTACCATAGTCCTTCTTAACCTATAATAGAATCACCTATTTATTCGTCAATCTCACAAACATTAAGCTCTTTGAAACTAACAATATTTTGGCTCTGAATGCACATCGTTCTTGGCACGTTGCCCAGTAGTCATTACATGATTGCAAAAATAAAGAATGGAAAGGGGAAAGAAGGGAAGTAAGGGAAGAGAAGGGGAGAGGAAGGCACGGAGGGAAGAGAAAAGAAGGGAAGGGGAGGAGAGGAGAGGAAAGGGGATGGGAGGAAAGGGGAGAGAAGGGAAGAGAACTGGAGGAAAGGGAATAGAAGAGGGGAGGGGAGGAAAAGAGAGGAAGAGGAGGGGATGGGAATGGAGGGGAGGAAGAAAAAGGAAGAATAGAAAAGAATTAAAAAGGGAGGTAAGAAGCAAAAGAGGTAAGAAAAAGTGATAAGAGAGAAGGAGAGAAGGAAAAATGGAAGAAAGAGGAAACAAGATCATATTTGAGAAGATATTTTGTAAATTTCACATTGCCTCATATAATCAGGAGCTCTTTTCTTCTCACGTGCAATAAGCTAACATACAAGGCTAGCTACTCTTAGGGAAAGCCTGTTTTTTCTTAAATCCTTCGACTCCAGCATATTAGACCCACCTACATCCTCTGTAAACTTACGTGAGTGAACTTTGTAAAGAATGTTGCCTCTTATCCAGCTTCTCCATGTGCTCCAGTGTAATCAATAATCAATCCAGAGAGCAAATTAATGTTAAATACAGTTTGAAGAATGGTGGAAAAAACAGTGGGGGAGGATTAGCAGAGAGCTTTCCCAGACTTGTAGTCTCCTGGACTGTAGGCTGGTTCAAAGATTATCAGAACCTGCAGGGTAGGAGGGCCCTCCAGAAATAGAGTTCTCATTGCTGCTATAAAAATTGGGCCCCTGTATGAATAGAAACAAGAGTGTCTAGATAATAGTTCCAAATGCCTATTGCTGCTCTTTGCACTTCAACACCATGACTGACTGACTATGATTTCTTGATCGTTTTGAAGTTGTCTTTGCACCTTAATAATTCCACTTTCCAAATTGTACCTGAGACATTACCATACCCAATAAGACTCTCAATTAAGAGCCTTATCAGGCATGGTAATGTCTCAGGTACAATTTGGAAAGTGGAATTATTATAACTTTAATATAATTGCTTAGAGCATACATCCTTGGAAAGAATAGTTCATATACAAGATATATAAAATATGTTCTAGGATTATTTTTTACAGTCACTATAATAAGGGCTTTTTCTATTTTCCCTCCCACCACGCATCCCCAAAAAATCAATAACTTTAGACTAAAAGTCTGGAAGTTTTGCTCCTTTAAGAAAATAGCTTATTTCATTTTTTTCCCCTGTAAAATCACCGCAATATTTAGCTGGGGAGGGGAGATGCAACTGTTATGATTTAGAGTTGCTGAGCTTCTGACCCTTGTCCTGGCTAAAACAGTGTTTGGATTTGAGTAGAAATAGCAAGAAACCTAGAGCAACTTATTAGCTGAAACTCTGAGCCTCAATATTTTTTCATTTATAAATAGTCCAATGAAAGTAACTTACATTTCACTGGCCTATTGTGAGAATCTAATTAAATTTGATGGATAAAAAGCAAGGCAAAAACTAAACTATTCTGTATTGCTGGGGAATTATGAACTAATATTATTGTTACAGCCTAAAATTAGTTGAAAAGCACGAGAAAACAGAGTATATGTGGTGCATTAATCTACTTGGGCTACTATAACAAAATACCACAGACGGAGTGGCTTAAACCATAAAAATTTATTTTCTTACCATTCTGGAGGCTGGATGTCCTAGATCAAAGCCCAGCAGAACTCAGTTTCTGGTAGGTGCACTCTTCCCAGCTTGCAGACACCCCGTTTGTCTTCATATGGTATATTAGTCCATTCTTGCAGTGCTATAAAGAAAAACCTCAGATTGGGTAATTTATAAAGAAAAGAAGCTTAGTTGGCTCACATAGGCTGTACGGGAAACATGATGATGGAATCTGCTCAGCTTCGGGGAGGCCTCAGGAAGCTTACAGTCATGCCAGAATGTGAAGGGGGAGCAGGCATGTCACAGGGCCAGAGCAGGAACAAGAGAAAGTGAAGGGGGAGGTGTTACATATTTTGAAATATGGCCAGATATCATGAGAACTCACTCTTGTGAAGACAGTACCAAGGGGGCTTGTGCTAAATCATTCATGAGAAACCTGCCCCCATGACCCATGCCCACCTGCAATATTGAGGATTACATTTTGACATGAGATCCAGTTAGGGGCAACATTCAAACCATATTACATGGCCTTCCTTCTGAGTGCACACAGATGTGTTCCAGTGTCTCTCCATTTTTTGATATGTGTACCAGCTTTCTCAGACTAGGGCCCCATGCTTATGACCTCATTTAAACTCTACCACCTCCTCATGGCCCTGCTCCAAATACATTCACATTGGTTGTGAGGGCTTCACCTATAATTTTGGGGGTGGGGGCAGGTACAAACATTTAGTCCTTAATGCATGAGTTACCAAAAAGACTCCTCTTTGAAAGTTATTTTTTATCACAAACAGAAATCAGACACAACTTTGGATTACAATTATCATACTTGGGGCTGATTTTAAATGTCAGCTTTTGGGGAATGACAGACACTGGGGACTACTTGAAGGTGGAGGGCGGGAGGAAGAAGAGAAGCACAAATGGTCATTATTGGGTACTGGGATTAATACATGGGTGACAAAATAAGCTGTACAACAAACCCCTATGACACAAGTTCGCCTATGTAACAAACCTTCACATGTACTCCCAAACATAAAATAAAAATGTCTTTAAAAAAATAGAATGAATGGTGTTGGGAAAACTGGCTAGCCATGTGCAGAAAGCAGAAACTGGACCCCTTGCTGACACCTTACACTAAAATTAACTCCAGATGGATTAAAGACTTAAACATAAGACCTGGCACCATAAAAACCCTGGAAGAAAATCTAGGCAAAACCATCCAGGACATAGGAGTAGGCAAGGACTTCATGAACAAAACACCAAAAAGCCAAAATAGACAAATGGGACCTAATGAAACTCCACAGCTTCTGCACGGCAAAAGAAACAGTCACTAGAGTGAATCGGCAACCGACAGAATGGGAAAAAAATTTTTGCAGTTTACCCATCTGACAAAGGGCTGATATCCAGAATTTACAAAGAACTCAAACAGATTTACAGGAAAAAAACAAACAAGCCCATTCAAAAATGGGCAAAGCATATGAACAGACACTTTACAAAAGAAGACATATATGAGGCCAACAATCATATGAAAAAATGCTCATCATCACTGGTCATTAGAGAGATGCAAATCAAAAGCACATTGAGATACCATCTCACGCCAGTTAGAATGGCGATCATTAAAAAATCTGGAGACAACAGATGCTGGAGAGGATGTGGAGAAAAAGGAACACTTTTACACTGTTGGTGGGAGTGCAAATTAATTCAACCATTGTGGAAGACAGTGTGGCGATTCCTCAAGGTCTTAGAAATAGAAATTCCATTTGACCCAGCAATCCCATTACTGGGTATATATCCAAAGGACTACAAATCGTTTTATTATAAGGACACATGCACATGAATGTTCATTGCAGCACTGTTTACAATAGGAAAGACCTGGAACCAACACAAATGCCCATTGATGATAGACTGGATTGGGAAAGTGTGGCACATATACACCATGGAATATTATGCAGCAATCAGAAATGATGAGTTTGTGTCGTTTGTAGGGACATGGATGAATCTGGAGAACATCATTCTCAGCAAACTGACACAAGAACAGAAAATGAAATACCACATATTCTCACTCATAGGCGGGTGATGAAAAATGAGAACACATGGACACAGGGAGGGGAGTACTAAACACTGGGGTCTATTGGGGGAAAAGGGGAGGGCCAGCAGGGGGGGCGGAGCTGGGGAGGGATAGCCTGGGGAGAAATGCCAAATGTGGGTGAAGGGGAGAAAGGAAGCAAAACACACTGCCATGTGTGTACCTATGCAACTGTCTTGCATGTTCTGCACATGTACCCCAAAACCTAAAATGCAATAAAAAATTTAAAAACATAGAATGAAATGAAATGTCAGCTTTTCAGCCAACAAACATATGAAAAAATGCTCAGCATCAGTAATCATTAGGGAAATCCAAATCAAAACCATAGTGAAATACCATCTCACACCAGTCAGAATAGCTATTATTAAAAAGTCAAAAATAAAAGCTGTTGGTGAGGATGCAGAGAAAAGGGAATGCTTATACACTGTTGGTGGGTATGTAAATTAGTTCAGTCACTGTGGAAAGGAGTTTAGAAATTTCTCAAAGAATTAGAAATGAAACTATCATTCAACCCAGCAATTATATTATTGGGTATATATCCAAAAGAAAATGAATCATTCTGCCAAAAAGACACATGACCTTATATGATGTTCATAGCAACATAGCACTAATCACAACAAGAAAGGCATGGAATCCACCTAGATGCCTGTCAATGATGGATTAAAGAAAATGTTGTACATACACACCAGGGAATATTATTCAGCCATATAAAATCATGTTCTTCGCAGCAACATGGATGCAGCTGAAGTTACCCTAAGTGAATTAACAGAAAAGCAGAAAATCAAATACCACATCTTCTGACTTATAAGTGGAAACTAAACAATGGGTACACACAAACATAAAGATGGAAACAGTAGACACTGGGGACCACAGAAGGGGAGAAGAAGGGAGAGTAGAAAGGGTTGAAAAGCTACCTATTATGTAGTGCATTCACTATTCGGTTGATAGGTTCCATAGAAGCCCAAACCCCAGCATGATGCAATATAATTATGTAACAAACCTGCACATGTACCATCTAAATCTAAAATTAAAAAAAATTTTTTTTTGAAAAATAAAATGCAAGCTTTTCAAAGAAGTCTCCTCTGCTGCCCTCTCAAGACTAATCCCTTCCCCTCCTTGAACCTGCTGGAACCCTTCTCTTTAATAGCACTTAATTCATTATAATTTGTCTTTGTCTCTTAGGAGGAATAAAGATTTCTCTGAGTCAAAAGACAGTTTTCCTCTCAATTTTACATAACCATATTACTGAGGATTCTCAATATGGTGTGGTAAAAACACGAATATATTTTCCTTTTTTGTCATTAACACCTTCAACCACATTCTGACAGATCATTCTTTCCAATTTCTTTGCAACATCTTGGGCAGATCTTATCATTTCTAATCATTTTTCATTACTAAGTGAGCAATTTAAAACTTTAATCTCAAAATTGATTGCAAACTCATCCATTCCCTCTTTTCCCAGCTGAAGTCTTGTGCTGTGATGCTGGCTTATCAGAATAAAGGATCAGAGATGAGGCTGTGTAGACTTAGCTATGTGATTTAGGCAGGAAAACTACATGGATTCACACAGGATATGCAATGCTCAACCCTAGAGAGCAAGATTCATGTGGTATACCATGTTAACTAGTCTCCCTACAGTTGCCCAGTACACAATTTTCACAACCATATAAGAAAGCTCTGAATTGTATATGCAAAGCTTTTATGCATGACTGTGTAAGAAAACCTTGCATTCTTTTTTTTTTTTTTTTTTTTTTTTTGAGATGGAGTTTCGCTCTTGTTACCCAGGCTGGAGTGCAATGGCGCAATCTCGGCTCACTGCAACCTCCGCCTCCTGGGTTCAGGCAATTCTCCTGCCTCAGCCCTGTACTCTTATATTTGCTTTTCCAAGTATAACAAGTATAAGTACTCCAGAGTTTAATAAAGATCCAAAAAAATAGGGAAAATCAAAGTCTACTTGTATAAATGGTTACCTTATAGAAAAGAGAATCCATCTCTGATCTTATCTATGCTATAGACTGAATGTTTTTGTTTCCCCAAAGTTCTTAAATTAAAATTTAATCCCCGTGATGATGATACTAGAAACTAGAGCTTTGGGAAGGCTATGCCCTCATAAATAGGATGAGTGCTCTAATAAACGTGATCCCAGAGAGCTCCCTGGCCCCCTCAGCCATGTTGAGGACGAAGCAAGACTATGGCTGTCTGTGAACCAGGTAGCAGGCCCTCATCAGACACCTGATGAGGTGCTTTGATCTAGGACATCCCACCCTCCAGAACTATGAGGCATATGTCTGTTGTTTATAAGCCACTCCATCTATGGTAGCTTGTTACAACAGCCCAAATGAATTAAGACACGTTGATTTTGTCTGTTTATCTTCTCCTGGTGACGTCTACAAATAATTACAACAATGACAAGAATACAACAATTACAATGTATTATTATACATTGGATAATGTTTCTTTAAAACTCACTACCATATTTCATAAATTCTAATATATGCTCTTTCAGGCATCAACATTTCTGAAATAGCAATGTGATTTTTCAATAAATGGTCTATCATAGTTTGATTGTAAGCATTTTTCGCCTCCCTTAGTGGTACATAAACCAACGATGAGTCCAACCAACACTGGCATCTTTGAAACAATAAAATATAGAATGTGCAAGAGACTGTTTTAAGTACTTCACTCATACTAACTTGCCTAATATTCAGAGCAATACTGCAAGATCAGCTATGAATATTATTCCATTTTACTGATGACGAAACTGTGACAAGGAAGATGATATATTAGTTTATTCTCACACTGCTATAAAGACATACTTGAGACTGTGCAATTTATAAAGAAAGAAGTTTAATTGGCTCACCATTCTGCTGCTGTACTGGCTTCTGCTTCTGAGAAAGCACCAGGAAACTTACATTTATGGCAGAAGATGAAAGGGGAAGCAAGCATGTCTTACACTGTGGGAGTGGGAGGAAGACAAAGAGAAGGGGAAGTGATACACCGTTTTATAAACTACCAGGTCTTGTGAGACCTCATTCACTATCATAAAAACAGCAAGGGGAAATCCGCCCCCATGATCCAATCACCTCCCACCAGGCCCCTCCCTCTTCCAACATTGGGGATTAGAATTTGATATAAGATTTGGGTGGGGACTCAGACTCAAACCATAGTCATACCTAATAAGCTGAGGAGTTTGTGGGTCTCTAAGTGGATTGGGTGCATAGATTTCTTAGAGCGGTGTTCAGTTTCCTCCTAACCTCTCACATCTCTGAAGACCCTCTTGTTTTGGGACAGCCATGTTTCCTCCAGCCGTGTCATGGGAATGTTCCCCAGGTGTTTTAAGTGAACATCCCCCTGCTTGGCAGCCTCCTGCCCTGCCCCATGACACCTGCCACTTCTTTACCCTTTGGCCCCTTCACGTGCAGCCATGTGAACAGCTAAGGTCATCCTTGTCGTTGTCCTTAGGACTAACTGATCATTTTTCTATTCCCAGTCAGATAACCTTATAGTCTCTTCTCGATTTTATAGCTCATTTTGCTTCAGCAAGCCCTTTATATTCAGAAAAACTCTTTAAGAAAAATATACTATTCTCTATGACCAAGTAAACCACCTACCTTTCATGTTCACTCATCAAGCTCTGGCAAAACTTTCTTACCAGATTTCTAAGATAACATCAAGGCTAAAGACTCTTGAGCTTAATAACTTCACTTATCCGGAGAGTAAAATGCCAGTCTACACATCTTTTAATTATCCCAGTCTCTGCAAGGAAGTTTCTAGAGCTACTTCTTGCTCCCACCCCCATTCTTGAGAAAGGGAACTTCTTTTGCAGAAATGTTTTTTTTTTAATAAGCTTCAAAATATTATGCTTCTCTTACATGGAATTAGGGATGGGAGAAGTTGGATTACAACAGGATCAGTTCTGAAAGCTCTTAGTAAGTCTGGGTAGCAAGTGACATAGTAGTCCGAATTATTGGTAATTAGTTTTAAAATGTGGGGAACTGGGATCTTTGTCCTCAGTGCAGACTCTATTCATAGTTCATAATTCTGGGAACAGAAGTAACCAGTTTATACTCTGTTACATTCATTATTTCTGAACCTAAAATATTGTGTAGCAGCCAAACCTCCCTTTTAAAGAACCTGCTGTGAGGAGTGTACTTGACTGGCAGCCTGCTGTTGCCACACTTTTGAATTTTATATGATATGGATTGGATGTGATGTCATACTTCCTCTGAGCTGCTCTTAGCCACTGACAGCATGGTAAGAGAGGTATGAGACTCAGACCTTTCATGACCTCAAACAGAACTTCTCTAATGGGCAACTTTTGCATGGCAACTCCCAATCAGCCTGTCAAAATTCCACTCAAAGATGTGCCCTGTCTGAGGCTCATCCTGCCCAATCTTCCTTCCATCTTTCTCTCCCTTCGGAGTTGCATCTGAATCACAATCTGAATGTTTCTCCTGCCTTCTGCTTCCTCACTTTTTACTTTGTATTAGCATTTCTCCCCAATAAATTTCTTGCACATCTAATTGTCTGATTCTCAGAGGACCCACACTGATTGCCTGATAGAGTAAGAAATGTTCAACAATCTGAAGATTACACAGGGTTTTCTCTATAAAATGCAATTAACTCCTAAGAAGACTAAGACGTGTATCTATTTTAAAATTTGACATTAATAAGCCCTCGCTACCTTCTTCTTGAAGCCCCTCCCTCAACTTCTGAGACAACTGGGATCTATAGAGAATTATGAATAAGATTTCAGGGTCTTCACAGACCTTCTGAAACGTACTAGTTAAGAACCTTTGGTATGCAAGACAAGGTCAACATTCTTAATGTGGCTTTTCAAACTCCCACTAAGCAGCTGCAGCCTACCTCTAGCCACACTGAAGTGCTTGGATTTCCTGGGGATGCCAGGCTCTTTCTCATCCTCCCACCTCTGCACTTGCTGCATAACCTGAAATTCCTACTTGTCTCTTCGCCCTTTGCCCCACACCCCAGCTATTGACCTGGAAAATCCCTACTCCTCTTCCAAGAGTCAGCTAAAACAACTGCACCCCTTCAAAATCTTTTCCATATCCCCAGAACAAAACTTCTTTGTTCTCCCTGGCCCCTTACTCTGTCCACAGCTCCGTGATAAAATTAAATGTTTTTTTCTTATGTGGCTTCAAAAACAGCGATCTCCTTGAAGGCAAGAGCTGTTGTACTTTTCTTGACTTCTTAGCACCTAGTACCAGGCCTGTCCCAAGGTGGGCACTCAATAAGCGTGTTGTTCTTGCTGTTGTTGCTGTTGTTATTTTCAATCAGTGAATACCCACACTGGTGCCGCACCCAACCAGCTATGTGATTTTAGGGGTTCACAAAACAACTCTGATCCTCAGTGTTTTCTTCTGTAAGGAAGAGATAAAATAATGATGACTTCCAGGAAGTGCTGTCACAAAGATCATGAATATAAACACAATGGATGCATCTCAGTATGGGCTACACATCCACCAGAGAATTAAGTAATGGCTCCACTGACCTGGAAACACTGTAATTATGACCTGGCTACTTTAAGCCCATCATTTCAGTGGAACTGTAGGCAAAGAAAGAAGTTACTATGTGATAAAAGCAGCAGGGAAGATTATATGTGGAACTCAGGCAATTCACTGAAGGGTCTTTTAATATTTCCATGCTAACTACTAATCATTAGTGTGCAATGACAGTAACCACAAACCTAGGTTAGTTGCCTGGTTGGATAAGACAGACCCTTATTCCAGAATGAAATAACCCCTTACTTGCCCAACTCTGGTGGGCCCTTTCCAGTTCAGTGCAGTTGATGATGCTGTCCTTCTCAACACTCTCTGCTCTCTTTTCCTTCTGTATTTCTCTTAATTTATCTCATTATAGTCACCAAGTCACCCAAGTAAAAACCTGGGTGTGATCTTTGAGTCTTCCCTCCCCTTCATTCACTAGTTTCAATCAATTATCTATCAAGTCCTGTACACTTTGCCATTTAAATAGTTCCTTTACTTTCCCACTGACTATATTCTAGTTTAGGTCACCATCACCCCCGAGGTTATTACAGTACCATATCAGCAAATAACTGGTCTCTCTGCATCTGACCCTCACTCCCTCCAATTCATTCTCTATGCCAATGTCATAAATCTGACCATGTCACTCTGCCACCGAGAATACTTTATGAATTCCTGATGCCTAATAATGAATAACAGTTAACAAATGCTGTTCCATGCCTAGCAATAAAACAGTTGGGTAGGCATTATTATTATTCCTATCATGGGAATGAGGAATTTGAAGCACAGGAAGGATAACAATGAGCAACTTGCCAATATTTGAATGATTTCAAGGTTCTCAATAGAAATGTAGGATCCTATATGACGTTATTCTTACTTAACTGGACAGTCCTGCCTTCCTGCACATTTCCCAGTATAACTTGTCTCAGGGTCTTTGTTCATGCAATTGCTGTGCCTGGAATTTGCTTCCAAAGCAATCCTTTCTCTATATCTTAGCGAATGCTTCTGATCCCCAACGGAATTAACACTTTCTGCTCAGACCCCCACATTCACATTACGTATAATTGTCATGTATTTACCATGATACATAGATAGAGCTACAGATAAAGTTATGCCCCTCTCTCTCCTGGCATAGAAAGAATGATAATGATGGACGATAATAGCAGTACTTATAATACTAACTGCCAATAACATTATATTAAAGGACTAAATGACACAACCTAGAAGTGTGCATAAATTAACTCCCTAGAAGGTGAACTTTAACCAGCGAGATAAAGGAAGTAACAAAGCAAATAAATTCTCTCTCCTTCTGTCCTCTGGGAGTGCTCTGAAACCTAGGGTCTTTGTACATCTTGCTGAAAAACATTTCATGGGGCCAAGTGGACCCAACTGCTGAGAGAGCTGAGGTCGATATTTGTGGTGTTTGTGAAGCAACCAATGATGAGTAACACATCACTTTGCCTTGCTTCCCAACTTCCAGAATATGGAATATGTACTGAATCAAAAAAATCTATACATGGCACCGACTCTACAATAGCTAGAGTACATGGGTCAGGTATCAAGGGGTGAAAGTAAGTATGCCCACTCTCTCATCCAGGGACCACTTGCAGGATTGTGCTTCCTGCCCCCACACTTTATTCTTGGGTATGGGGCTCACATCCACCAGAGAATTAAGTAATGGCTCCACTGAACTGGAAACACTGTAATTATGACCTGGCTACTTTAAGCTCATCCTTTCTGTGGAACTATAGACAAAGAAAGAAGTTACTATGTGATAAAAGCAGCAGGGAAGATTATATGTGGAACTCAGGCAATTCGCTGAAGGGTCTTTTAATATTTCCATGCTAACTAATAATCATCAGTGGGTAACGACAGTAACAACAAACCCAAAGAGATTTGGGCAAGCAAGGGCTTATTTCCATCAGGAATGAGGGTGTGTCTTATCCCACCAGGCAACTAACTGTGAGGAAAATCTAAAATGATAGAGGATGGAGTTAATAAATGTCATTCATGGCCTCAGCAATAGCTTCAGCAGCCGAAACAATACCTTGTTTCTCTAACCCTCATGGCTTAAGTCTTGCAGACAGCAAATGACAAACAACCTGGAGGAGGATTCTACCAGTGATTGGACCTGTTCTTCTCTCTCTCTTTCAAAAGGAATAAGAACACACACACACACACACACACACACACACACACACCGGGAAGAGACCCCTTATTGTAGTACAAGAGCCAGAAATAAGAGGGCAAGAATGACCTCGGAGGGGAACAGATAAAACATCTTGGGTCAGCTTTAGATTCCTTTGGCTTCACCCAACTCAGAGGCCCTTGGGTATTTGTTTTGCATTGGCTATTGCTGTATCGACACACTTAGTACAGGTCAGCGTGGTTCTACCAATTGAGGCTAATCACACACTTGCTCAGGAAAGCTGGACTCTCTTTCATGACAGATGCCACACAACCAGGCTGACAGACATGTGTCCAGTGTATCTCTCTCCCCAGCTATTTTCACACTTAGATGAAACACTATACCATGGAATTCAGGATCCAGTTTCCCAAAAGCCACTCAGGAAGCCAAATAATGTACCTGGAAAGTGCAGAGGAATTGATATCTTGTGGGGCAAAGTTTGAACAGCAGGGAAAAGGGGATTGGAGAGAGCCAAACAGGTCAATTCCCTCTTCTTTCTCTTTACAGCCTCTCTAAAGACATCTGCAAAGCCAAACAAGCACCTCCAACAAGCTATCTGCTGAGCACATCACACTGCACAGCTTCCTATACTTCCCTGCCTTCATTTTTCCCCCCACTTTTATTCATCCGTCTTTACAAATCCCAGATAGAGCATCTGCAATTAATCTTGGCCCAGATGCTATTTTCTTGGGGACCATGGAAAAGGCAGATATAACAACAAGAACAACCATATGAAATTATTATCATTATAGCAAAGCTTACATTTATTGAGTCCTACTCTGCCAAGCACTGTTCTAAACATTAACTCATGTAATCCATTGATAGCAGGAGTCATAGCTTATTCATCTTTGTAACCCCAGTACATATCACATAGCAGGGCAGATGATAGGTAGTCTCAGAAAATGTTTGAGAAACAATACATGTCTCCATAACAGAGGTTCGAAGCTTGTCATTTGCAAGACTTCCATTTTAATTTAGCTGTATTTCTCTAAAGCAGTCCTAGTGAGCACCTACCATGTACCAGAAATTTCCACCTATTTTATCTCATTAGTACCCCAAATTGTCTAGTACTATGACATTATAATATGTTGATTTTATAGGTAATAAAACTGAAACGAATAGAGGTAGAATGCAATCTCAGAATGGACATGTACTTACCCTAAGTTAGAAAACAATATTAAATAAATTATTTAACAAGTCTGAGCCTTTTAAAGGGTGTAATGAATAAGAAATGCCCCACTTTCTTAAAGGGCTATTGGCAGGGTGAAAAGCGAATTGTTCTACAGGTGCCAATTTCCAAATATTGATGAGGAAATTTGGGCTCAAAATATTAAAAGACTTGTTTAGTGTCCTAAAAAGTTTATAGTATAGACAGGGAATTTTTCTCTGAATCAACTGACAGAGAAATTTATATTATACCTTGTTGTGGATCTTGGGTAAAAGTAGAAAACAGATTTCAGATGTCCTCATTCTAGCCCTCTGTGTCCCCACAACACATATCCAAATGCAGCAGGTAGGAGTACAGCAAGTAAGTTTAAAACTTACTTTTAAAGGGACTGCATACCATGAAAACTTTCAAGAGACCGGCGCACAGAGGACTAACAGTTTGCCAATGTGAAAGCAAAGGTTTCCTTATTAATAAGTCCCTGGCACCTGATAATTCTCCCAGGTCTTTTATTTCTGCTGATGGTGAGTTTGTAAGTTTAATAATATATCTTAGATAAAAGAAAAAAGTGCATGTACAGACAATGCGACAATGTCTACTTTTAAAGCAAAACAAATTTGGGTTGTTGAGTAGAGTCAAAAAAGGAGCCAAGGATAATAGTGAATAGCACCAACAAATCCTGTCTACTTAGTAACTACAGGGTTCATGTTACGGACACAATGTAGAATTCTATGTCAGAGATATGGAAGCAACACTTATGCAATGGCCAGACTCTTGCACTTCTAAGCAATATATTCTTCCCTGAGACTGTCAGGAGTGGTTTAGCATGAGTTAAAGGAAGATGTTCTATTTTTTCTTTTTTCTTAAAATTTTAATTAACATATAATAATAATTATATATATTTTGTGGGTGCAGTGTGATTTTTCATATTTGTATACATTGTGGAATGATTATATTAGGCTAATTAACATGTCTATCCTCTCACATACTTAATTTTTGTTGTGAGAACACTTAAAATCTACTCTCAGCAATTTTCAAATATACATTATTATTACTGTGGCCACCATGCTGTGCATTAGATCTCCAAAACTTCTTCCTCCTATCTAATGGAAATTTTATATCCTTTAACGAGCACCTCCCTATGTCCCTAAGTCCCCAACCCCTGATAACTACCATTCTACTTTCTGCTTCTCAGTTACATACAAGTAAGATCACGAAGTATTTGTGTTTCTGTGCCTGGATTATTTCACACAGCATAATGTTCTCCAGGTTCATTCATGTGGTTGCACATGACAGAATATCCTTGTTTTCTAGGGCTAAACAGTATTCTACTTTGCATATATACCACGGTTTTTAGTCTATTATCTGTGGATGGACACTGATCTTGGCTATCCTGAACAGTGCTGCAATGAACATGAACATGAAGTTATCTCTTTGAGATACTAATTTCATTTCCATGGAAACCCCAAAAGTGGGATTGCTGGATCATATGCTGGCTCTATTTTTAATTGTTTGAGGAACCTCCATACTGTTTTCCTTAATGGTTGTTCTAATTTACATTTCTACCCACAGTGCGTAGGATTTCTTTTTCTCTACATCCTTACCAATACTTGTTATTTTTCATCCTTTTTTATAATAATTATCCTAGCTGGTGTGAGATGATGTTTCATTGTGGTTTTGATTTGCATTTCCCTGATAATTAGTGATGTATGTTCAGCATTGTTTCCTATACACATTGGCCTTTTGTATGTCTTCTTTTGAGAAATATCTATTCAGGTCATGTGCCCATTTTTAAACTTTTATCTGGTTGTTTTCTTGTCTATTTGTTGAATTCCTTATGTATTTTGGATATTAATCCATTATCAAACATATGGTTTGCAATTTTTTATTTTTTACACAGGGTCTGGCTCTGTCACCCAGGCTGGAGTGCAGTGGCATGATCTCGGCTCACTGCAACCTGTACCTCCTGGGCTCAAGCAATCCTCCTGCCTCTGCTCCCAAAGTAGCGGAGACCACAGGTGTGTGCCATCAAACCCAGCTAATTTTTGTATTTTTTGTAGAAATGGGATTTTGCCATGTTTCCCAGGCTGGTCTCAAACTCCTGGACTCAAGCAATTTACCTGCCTTGGTCTCCCAAAGTGCTGGGGTTACAGACGTGAGTCACCATGTCTGGCCAGGTGTGCAAATATTTTCTTCTAATCCATAGGTTGTCTCTTCACTCTGTTGGCTCTCTTTGTTTCTGTGCAGATGCTTTGTTTTTGATGTAATCCTATTTGTCTGTTTTTGCTTTTGCTACCTGTACTTTTGGGGTGATATTGAAAAATCATTGCCCAGACCAAAGTAATGGAGGTTTTCCCTTATGTTTTCTTTTAGTAGTGTAATAGTTCAGGTCTTCCATTCAAGTCTTTAATTAATTATGAGTTTATTTTTGAATATGGTATAAGAAAGGGGTCCGATTTCATTCTTCTGCAAGTGGGTATTCTGTTTTCCCATCAGCATTTATTGAAAAGACTCTCTTTTCCTCATTATGTGTTCTTGGGGAAATAATACATTGCAACACCTATGCTAAAAAATCATGACTATATACACATGGGTTTACTTTTGGGCTCTTTATTCTGTTTCATTGGTTTATACACCTAATTTTATGCCATTATCATGCTGTTTTGGTCACTATACTTTGTAACTTATTATGAAATCAGGTAGTATGATGGCCTCCAGATTTGTTGTTTTTGCTCAAGATCACTTTGGCTAGTAGAGGATTTTTATGGTATCACACAAATTTTGGATTGCTTTGTTTCTTTTTATGTTTAAAAAAATTGGAATTTTTTAATTGGAATTTTGATATGGATTGCATTGAATCTAGAGATTGCTTTGGATAACATAGACATTTTAACGATGTTAATTTTTCCAATGTGTAAACACAAACTATCTTTCATTTATTTGCATCTTCTTTAATTCATTCATCAATTTTATAGCTTTTAGTATATAGACTTTTAACCTCAGTTAAATTTATTTATAAGTATAATTTGATGCTATTATAAACTGGATTGTTTTTTTGATTTCTTTTTCAGATACTTCATTTTTAATGTATAGGCATGCTATTTATTTTGTATGTTGAGTTTGTGTCCTACAACTTTACTGAATTTTTTTATTAGTTTTATCAGGGTTTTTTGGTGGAGAGTTTTCTATACATAACATCATGTTGTCAGCAAAGACCATTTAACTTTTTCCTTTTTTATTTAGATGCCTTATACTTATTTTTAATTATTGCCTAATTGCTCTGGTTAAGAAAAATGTGCTCTCTAAGCATAGCATTTAGAATGTATCTGTGGTTACAGAGTGGGATCTTGGCATGTCTCGTCAATGAATGGTGTTGAGAGGAAACTGGAATTCAAGAAGTCCTGTGTATCCTCTAATTTTTACAGTCTTATGCAATTGCATAGCTAGAATTTGTAAAAGCTATAGTAACTTGAACAAAACCACAGAGGCTAGATTTTCCATATTTTGTTAGGCCCCATTTAGCTAAAGCTATGGTATGGGAGGTATGCCTGGAAATGTCGCTTTTAGTAAAACTGCAAGAGGACTTTGAATGCTTTGTGGGCATTTGTGAATGTTCAGTAGGCTATGAGAAATTAATTAAGGTTCCTGAAAAATGAAGTGGCATGATTTGAAATTTACTTCAGAAAAATTAATCCTGCCATACTGTGTAGGTTGAATTGGAGTGAAAAATGCAAATAAGTAGGACAATCAATTAAAAAGATGATTATAGTAGTTCAGAAAAAGAAGAAATGAGGCTTCCCAGGGACTCATTTACTCTATGCTCAGTTCTCAGATTGTGTTATGGAACTTTGAAGTTGCCAGATAAGAGGCTTCCAAAAGAAAAAGTAGGTGTCCTTGTCATTCCCAGGAATTCTCATGGTAAAAGGAAAAGATATATAAGAGATTTCTGGGGAGAGAAAAAAAGACTCTAGATCTTTGTGGCAGAGACTGCTGAATGCAATCTCATAGACATTTCCCCCTTCTCTCATTGTAACAGAAACCTAATATTTTTTTGAGATAACAATGAACCTAACTAAAAGACTGCATTTCCTATCCTCCTTGCACCTGACTGTGGTAGAATGAAAAATATCTGGGTAACAAAAAGTGGTACAAATAGCAGAAAAGCTGCTAAAGGAGGCTGACTTAACTGGAAACTGGGGTGTCCTCTTCCTACCTGTTGCCAGCCTGGAATGACGAGGTACTGCTGTTCCAACAGCCATCTTGGACAACGAGGTGACCTTGAGAATGAAAGCAATATACTTATGGTGGTGAAGCAGAAAATGGCCCTGAACATCTTTTGCACGAGAGGCAAATTTCTCTCTTGTTTGAATCAGTATTGATTGTTTGGTATTGCCTATTAATATTATACACAGCTGAACCTAGTCCTAATCAATATACCCAGTTTGCAAAAGTAAATTTGGGAGCATGGGACATAGACTTAGACTTGACTATCCTAAAGTAATTACTTAATTATTAAAGTTAAGAATTCCAGAGATACAAACTACATTAACTGCTCACCTCCTACAAGGCTCCAGCTATTAAATCTACTCTATATAGCCTCCACCAAGATGGCATTGTTTTCAATTGTTTCCTAAAATTCTGTACAACATGCATCTTCTTATTTATCCCTGCCACCATTACTTTAATTTGGTCTCTCTTATTTTCTGTGCCTATTGACACAAGCCTCCTAATTTGCTTCCCTAGCTCTAGTTTTATCCACCCCTCACTCCACCCACAGAGCTTACCTGTCTTCCACACTGACAACAAAATGCCATGTCCAAACCCAAAGCCAATTACATAATTTCTTACATAAAACCTTAGCACAGCTCCAGATTACCTGGCATTGAATTTTTTCTGTTTCAAGCTTATCTCCCTGTAATCTGCTCCCCATACTCCATTTTCCATTTACATCTCTTCTTAAACTCCTGAAGTCACACTGCCCATGACACCTGTCTTTTCACTGAAGTGCTCTCCTCTTACCCATCTTGCTGGCTTTTGTCCAGATTTAAAGACTGTGGTGGGTATCTAAGGCAGGAGTTCTCAAATGTCTTGGTCTCAGAGTCAGAGTGAGTCTACTCTTTAATATTATTGGGGATTGCGAGATGATTTGCTCATGTCATTTATATCTATTAATATTTAGCATGTAGAGATTTAAAATGAGAATGATTTTTGCTATTTACATCTAATTCATTTTCAAATAACAGTAATATGTGCTAAAATATATTAAAAATTTTATTTAAAGATTTTTTTCAAAAGAGTCATGAAAAACTGGCATTGTTTTATATTTTTGCAAATTTCTCTAATATCTGGTTTCATAGAATACAGATTTTAATATCTGCATCAACATTCAATCTGTATTGCTATGTTGGTTTGGTTGAAGTTCATGAAGAAAATTTGGAAGATTTTGTGGATATTATTTGAATCTGCACAAAAATTCAAGAAGTGGTGACCTCTTGTTAGCTGCAATATGGAGTCTGAAACTATACTAATGAACTTTTTGTGTTACAGTGAAACCCATTGATCAACCTTAAATGAGTTATTTATGCACGATCTCCATAGCATCATGTGTGAGTCATTTGAAAAACATCAGTTTAATGAGCCGTGTAAGTCTTCCAAATATTGATACATTAACTGCACAATATCAAAAAAAAATACATTTTTCACTGTTACCACGGATCTTATCCGTAAAGCCTTTAAGCATTAGAAAACCATCAAGTTACAGTGGCAGATATTAAAATTATACTTTTTATGTGAACGCTCAAATTTTATCACTGTCAACAAATATTGTTAGTTGTTTCCCTTTAAATACTTACTTTCTTCAGGAATATGTCTGCCTAACACCTAGGTCTGAACAGCCAGAGTTTTTCTATGTCATTCTTCCAAATAAAAACGATTTTCCATGAAAAAAGGCAGCTAGTTCAGTTTGCAATGAAATTACACAACTACTTTTCTTTAAGGCAGCCTTTGTACTTTAGTATAAGCAAAAATCCTCATGGCACAACTACCTTGCCCCTCAGATGTTAAAAAGGTGTTACATAAAGTTGATATTTAATAAAAGTAATATTTTTTACTGATTATTCATGAGAATTCCTAAAGAAAACTGGCATGGTTCACTGTGAGTACAAGGTGCGTTAAAGAATACAATGACTACGTACACAATTTGGTACTGCTCAGCATGCTATGGTACCTGCAGTTTTACCTACCATTCCTTTTGCACCATCAATACAAATGGTAACAGAGTGAAAAAAATAAAGAAAATAATAGCTTAGGGTTATTAAGAAAAGAGTTTTGACCTCATGAACCCCCTAAAATCACCTTGAGATCTTCAAAGGCCCTTGGACTATACATTGAGAACTGCTTGTCTGTGAAAAAGTTTAATCTTCCCCTCTTTGAGGAGTTGCCACCTTTCTACTCCTTTGATAAGGCTCCTGTGGAAGCTGCCCATTTCTAAGTAAGCCTGCCCCACCACTACCTCTGACTGATTGGTCTCAGAGTGACCCAATGAATCCTTTCCCTAGGAAATTTGGCCTTAGAACTTTGAAAAGTAGACAGTTCACTGAAGCAGCCTCTTTTAGTGTCTGAGCCTGTAAGATATAAAGCTTTAGAAGTGTCAGTGACAATACTTCCTGTCAAAGCAACCAAAGGACAGAGGAGACCATCTGCACGGAGTGAGAGATGAGAGCTGGAGAGCGATCAAATGTTAATGTTCAAATAAATGGATTGTCCTTAGGTCCTGCCATGTTGCCATTTTTTCTGTTAATACCCCAGTATCTCTACAATAAAGGCCCCTCTGAGATGATATTGTTTATAGAAGTTTTCTGTTACTTAAAAGCATCCAAAAAAAAAATTCTGTTCAAGAGATATCTCATCTGTGAAGCTTCCTTGACTCCATCCTCTAAGCAGAATTGATCATGTCAAATCAATTGGTTTACCAAAATTGAACCTAGTCCTTTACTGTAGCACCTGGCTCACTGTAACCGTACTGTACTGTCATGGTTCCTCACCAGAATGTTCCTCCTAACAAACTGCAAGCACTAAGAAAGTGGTATAAGTATAGGACTTTTTAAAAACTCAAATATTAGCAAATTAAATGTATAAATGCATAAGTTAGGAAAAAGTGACAGAGAGAAAGAAGAAGGAATAAAAGGGCACATTCACACAGACATAAAATTTTATTCTCTTCCTTCCTAGCTAAGCCATTTTGGCTTTCTGAACCTGCACCAACCCACTTTCAAAATACCTAGCCCCCTAGGCTGAAGCTGCAATTCAGACACTTAAATGCCTTCACTAAGTAAAGTTTTCCCAAGTTATGGAACTTTATCCTTGCTGGCTCAGTTAGAAACACTGATGTTGTGGAAACCATATTTTTGATCATTCCTCTAGGAATCATGAAAATTGTGATGTTTATATGACTTTGTGTTTTATAAACAAAACTGTATAAATTAGAGGCATCCAAATAGACCCCATTTACCTTCCCCATTAGTCGAGAAACTTGAAAATTAAACCCCTCAAACCATTAAATAAAATACCCAAATATAAGTGTTATGACTCTTTGACAATCTTTTAATATTCATTTCCTCACCTGTAAAACAGGGAAAAATCTCCAACAGAGTTCCTGTAGAGGTTAAATGAGACAGTATCTTTCTAGCAATGTACTAGCATGGGGTAAGCTAAGTCTATTATTTCACAAGCTTTTTTTCTCTCCCAGAAACATTATGTACTTCAAGCTTCCTCTCAGGAAGTTTGGATTGAAATAACATTTATAGATGAGCTAAGTCAGAGGATTGGCCTAAATTCACATAGCTTAGTAACTGCCACTGCCGGGGGCCCAACGCAGGCTTCCTGACTTCACATCCTGCTTGTCCATGACACCTGTGGTCTCTCCCCTTCAGGCAAAGAGTGCTAAGATTTCAGTTCAAGTATTTGAGTCTACTTTTGGTATTTAAGCAAATGAAATTGTAAAGAACTGAAAATAATAGTGAACATTCGAAGACATTACAAGGTATGTGAAAGTAATGACAAGCAGATTTGAAATAACAAGACATGAATTTTGGCTGGTCACTGCACTGACAGCAGCTTGGCAAGTTGGGCAAGTCAGTTAAGCAAAAGGCACGGCAATTATGTTATGTGCAAAGTGGAATTTTTTTCTTGTCCTGCAGGGAAAGGGAATGAATTCATTTTCTGAGCATCTATGTTCAGGCACCTCACAAGCATTATATTAATTAATTCTTATAACAATCCTACTCCATCTGTATTATTATCCCTATTTTTTCTGACAAGAAATCTGGGGTCTAATAATTTAATTTGCCCAGGCTCACAAAATTAGTGCCTGTGATTCCTACCACCCCAGACTGTTCTACCTGCCTTAAAAGATCACTGTGAGATAAAACGAAATAAGAGATGAGAACAAACATGTCACACTGTCCAAAATGGGATACTTACTGGTGACTAATTCTCAGCTGCTGAGTCAGGAAACCGGACTTTGAAGTTCTTACCTCTCCACTTGCTATTAATATCTGTACAGGCTTGTCGACATCACTTTACTTATCTGAACCTCAGTTTTCTGAACAATAAAATGGGGCAAAGGATCGCATCAGCGCCTGCCTTAGAGACTGTTAGGAGACTCCAGCAAGATCGCAATTGTAAAAACCCTTTGTGCTCTGTAGAGCCCTATACAAATGTATGCTATTATTATTATTGCTATTACCATTATTATTACACCATGTTCTTTGGGTAAGACATTTATGTTAAACTGACACAGCATATAATTGGAGTGCTCAAGTTAAATAAATGAAGTCAGCTGTCTGACTCCTTTAAGATAAATGATGTTATTACAACATAATTGTATAACCCCATATAGCTTACAGCAGCAAAAGGATGTGTATTTCACATGCCCTCCTATAATTACATCCCCATTATAATTTTGCAGTTAGTTGCGATGAGCTCTGGTCATGAAAACATGCCAATTTTGTATGGGATTGAAGTCTGCCTAATTTTAGCAAATTGAGAGTCACACAAAAGAAAAGAGATAAATACTATGTTGTTATTTTTCATTAGAGAATTGCTATATTAAGAGGCTGCGATCCAGCTGTGTTTGTTTAAATAAAAGTGTGATTTGAATACCTCCTACAGCTAATGTTCCTGCCAATGAATAAAAGATAAAAATGCGGCTCTCGTTGGATGGGAGTCTCTGCGTTCTAGCTGACTCGGAGATTTATTGTTCCACATAAGGAAGTTGAAAGCGTGGAGGGCAGACCACACGCAGCGGCCTTTTGTGTATTGTTTCAAGCCGAATCACTAATAGATTTCTTCCACCGAGGCTCCCAGCAATTCAGCTGTGCTCATATGCTCCACTTAACTGTGAAAAAAATAATAATAAAATAGTAATTACGCCTAAATGGCAAATGCAGCCCAGCTCAATGCCACAAGGAAGAAAGTAAACAGGAACAAATACCATTCAGAGAAGAAATGCTGTATTTTAGTGTCCTAGTGATAATGGATTTAAGCCTCCTTTATTCTTTCAAACAGACTCCTCTCACTCATATCCTAGTGCCTCTCTTTCCCCTGTGTCTCCTCTAAAAGCTAGCAATATTCTCCTGACAGTCGTTGCCCTCAAGCCAGCTGACTCAGCATCAGAGGAAATGTGATACCCAGACTATAGAGAATGTAGTGCAATTCTAAAGCATCAGAGTGATGTTCTAGGAGCATGGCACACTGGGATATAGACAGGGTTAAAATCTCCACCCTCAGGCAGATCCCAGTCTAATTAATGGATGTAAGATATGCCTTCCCCATTCTTCAAACTGCTAAGCGTATTTTTTTGGAAAAATGCCATTATCTCACTGCTTGTTCTTGATCACTCAATTCTTGCAAAATTCTACTTTTTATCTTACAGTAGCCATAGCAGACTTCTTATAGACACACATACACACACACACACACACACACACACGTGTGTGGACACACAGCATGCTATCTCTTACCTCACTTCAAGACTTTGCAAGCACTGCCTACCTTCTCTACTGACTTCCTTCCCTCCCTTACTCATGTAGCAGTCTCCTACTCATTTTCATGATTTAATTCAAACATTGGTTCCCAGAAATCTTCCCTACACCACTCTGACATATGCGCCAAGTGTGGGATGAGCAGACCTCCTCTCCGTTACAAGGATGTACTGCATAATCTGTCTTGCTGATCCTCAGCTCAGGAGCCTGGACGGGGCTGGAGAGACATGCATCATGCGTTTCCTGATCCCATTCTGGAGCAGAGGGAGCATATTTCTTCCTTTCTCTCCCCACCAATCTTTATCACTCACTAGTATCATAGTCATCATGAGCAACTGTCACTGATAGGAGTGTGTTTCCAGATGAGTTAGAGCTGGAATAAGGAGACCTAGAGTTGACTGAAATGTTCTGTTTGCTTCTCTGTCTCCCCTATTAAGCCTTTGAGGGTGGGAATTGTGTCATTTCACCTCTGTAACCTCAGGGTCCCTAACACTGACAAGAACTTTATAGATGTGTAGTATGATGGATGGATGGATGAATAGATGAATGGATAATAAAACATAATCTAGGAGGGGAGACTGGTGGCATATGGAAAGTAAAAATAAGTTGCAATGAGAGCCAAAATAAGATATGGTTCATTTACAGATGGAAAATAATGGAGGATCCATATGCGAAAAGTGACCATAGAGGTAAGACCTTAAAGTGTTTGTGCTTAGGAACTGAGCATCCCAGGAAGAGGGTACAGTAAAAGTAACTACTGAGCACACCAGAACCTACACTATCCAAAGGGTCCAGTTCCTTTAGAAATCAACACTTTGAAAAGTATTGTTCCAGTAAGAACCAACTTCTGAGAACTTAAAAAACAATCTTCAAGATCTACCTGCATAGATACTGAAAAAAGAGTCAGTTTTGGATGGCTTTGTTTCACTACTTTGGTAAAACCCAAATCTGGACTAACTAGCTTGATTTTCCATCTTTCTGTTCCTTCAAAGACTCAATACATATGATTCACATCTACAATATGGACTCAATATATTGAATGAAGTGACTGAATTAACAAACTCAAAATTACCATCACTGGAGACAATAAAAGTGTCACATCATTTCAGCAGAGTCCCCACTTGATGGTGAAGAAGAATTGCTTGGCTTTTAGGTTGGGGAGAAGAAGCCTTCTTACTGACTGCTTAATCCTGTGCACATTATTTCATTCCCTCTTCTACAAATGACGTTAAAAACAGTTGCATCTAAAGCTACTCTTGAAATCAAACGAGACAACTATTAGGTTAAACCTCATGAAACTGCTATTTCATAGGTTAAAACCAGCAATTTTATGTGGTTCAATCTAACAGAACAGTGATTAGAGTATGGTAAATGCTCAATTTACATTAACAATAAATCTTTATTGTGTATATATGATAAATACTGGTTTAAACCCAACTTATATTGTTTTGAAGCAGTTAATCAATAAGTCACTTACTGTTCTAACAGAACAATAAGTCCCTGAGAATACCCCAACTATGTGTTCTGGGAACAGTTTAGAAAACATTGTAACATATTCATTTCTTAATTTTTGCTGTTGACATTTGTCAAGTATATTAAAAAGATATTTTCATGTTCAAAAGCCTTCTTTAAATTAATTTTTGCCACCAGTTCACCAGTAACTTATTGTTCATCTATAAAATGAAGTTGATGATATTTGCCTTATAGGTATACTGAAAGGGCAAAAAGAAATTCAAATTGCCAATGCAAAGAAGGTACTCAACAAATAGAACACTGGATGATTGCAAAACACCAAGATCTATGAAAAGAGTAAAATATTTCATACACACACACAAAAAATTATAGGGATAAAGTTTATTCAAGAGCAAGTTATAGCTATAGGCATTCTGACCTCATGTTAAAATATTTTTTTAATTGAAATTCTGTGACCTTGCATGTAATTCTAAAGAACTGGTGTGTTGGGGCTGACTTAGTTAAGGCCAAGTGCAGACATGAGTGGCTGCTTGCCAGAAGCCATTGACTCTTGAAGTTCCAGGAATGTCAGAGAGTCTGGTTTATACTGTCTGAGTCAATTGAAATAGCCAGATTGCCAAAAACCATCCAAATAGTAACTTTCACGACCAAATTAAAAGTACATGTTTTTTTCCTAAGGATATGGCATGGGGATCAAAACTAGATGTGAACTACTCAGAAGGATCTGATTAATAGCAGAGGTTTCTGAACTAGAAGCACATGAAGAATGTGTTCATTTTTACCATCAGAAATGTTTATTATACTTATCAGCAATAATAATAAACTAAGTTACAGCAACACACTAAGGTGCTGGGAAGACATGGTTTTTATCAAGTGAAAATATTAATATCCATCCAATAAAGTAATTTATTTTGGTTACATTTGGAATATCTGAGAACTAGTATGTGGGGATTGCAAGAGGATACTGTCGGGGAATGTTTGCAGAGTGTATACAGGGGCCTGCTATAACAAGGTTCAGAATGCACACTTGGGGACATCAGTCTCGCACACTAAATTTGGAGGGCACATCCAAATTGGAGGGCACATCACCTCCAAATGTGATGCTGAAAATAATCACCGAATCTCAAAAGCCTTCTTTACTTCGAAGAATTTAGATTGGGGATGATGTGAGATATTCTAAGGGAATTTCTTAGAGATTATCCTTCCCAAAAAGGGAGGGGAAATCAAAGCAAAAGAAAGACATTCTGAACTACAGGGTGACGCATACAAATAGGAAGAGAGAGGAGGTTTCCCTTTCAAAACCAGCCCTGGGAAGTTATTCAGGTGTGGCACCAAGAAGCAACAGGGGATGAGGACTGACAGTGCAGGCTCCTGGCGTTGTCTTCATCTTGTCCACTGCCAGTTCCACCACTCTGAGACCGTGGACAAATCATCTTACCTCTCTGAGCTTTCGTTTTTGCATCTGCTGAGGAGGCTACCAATATCTGCCTTATGGGAAGTAAGCAGTGCAAAGCACAGAGAGTCTTTAGACAGTACATGGAGGTAGGTGGGCCTTCAGTTTGCTCCGCCCCTTAAGGAAGACTTTGAGTTAGGAAGGAACAAATGTCAGGCCCCTCCCGAGGTGTCAGATACCCAGGCTCCTTTCCAGTGGAGCTCTATGGTCCCAAAGAGAAAGAGGAGGAACGCTACACAGGTAGATTCTTGAGATGTTAGCACAGGAGCACGCTGAGCTCTGAGGAGATGAATTTGATCTGGGAGTGATGGTTGGCTTGGAAATGTTCCCAGCCTCCGGCCTGGCCTGGTCTGGCAGAGGCTATGGCACTGAGCAGACTAATCAGCTCCAGGCTGTGGTGTGATTGCTGCAATACTGGGGGAAATGATAAATTTTCTCCTGTCGGAAGTCTGAAATCAATTTAGCATGAGACCTTGGTCATCTGAGAAAGAGTCTAAATGAGAACCAGGAAAAGTTGAACGTGAACATAACTTTTTAATATCCTTGACAGATGCCAACAGAAAAAGTTAAGAAACGAATAGGATACAATGTTTTCTAAACTGTTCCCAGAACACATACTTGAGCTATTCACAGGGATTCCACCAAAAAAAAAAAAAAAAAAAAAAAAGTGTTCTATGGTCAGATAAGTCTGGAAACTGCTACACACAGTATTTATGTTCATCTGGTACATGTAATTATATTCATATTCTATATATAATTCATTATATTCATCAAACAATTCCCATTAGTAAAACAAATGCTCTGAGAAAACCTGTAATAAAAAATTTTTTATTTTGCTCAATCTTGTGTTTAACCCCTGCGTTCGAGTGCTGTTTTGTTTTCTTTTCAGAACACAATACCTATGAACACATCTCAAAACACCAGTGTTCTTACGAAGTCAAGTTGAGAAAGGCAGAGGGTAAAATATGTTCATGTCAATTAACTACTTCTACGTGTGTCTTCCTTCCAGGGTCCTGACTAGTCCCTCCCAATGTGAAGATGACTCCCATGAGAGACCTTTTCCATTTTCTTCACCAGAAGACTTACCTCTTTCAAGCCTTCTTTAAATTAATTCTCCACCAGTTCAAGTTAGGAGGCTTCCCCTGTACTCTCAGAGTCCTCAGGTTTAGTACATGTGACAACATGCTTAAGTCTTTTAGAGTCTGTTGTCCCTACTAAGCTGTGAATTCCTTAATGTCACACTTGTGACTGAGACACCCTGTATCCCAGCAACTATTCAAATACCCACCAAACATCCTTCACATGCCTATTAAAACTCTGCTAAGCCAAACTTCAAAGGTTGGACAAAAACCACCGTGCTCAGTGTGAAAGTCAAAGTAATTCTGAGAGTTTCTCTCCAAAGGTAATTGTTTATTCCCATGTTGGTTGCCTGTACAGAATTGGAGAAAACCACTGTGTACAAGAAAAGGAAGAAAAGGAAGCTGGAAACTTATCTTACTTAACTTCTTGCCTTCCAATTGGGAGACTTGTCTGTGGTGTATTAACAGCTGGCAAGAAACTTCATTCTGTTAGGTTGGTGCAAAAGTAATTGCTGTTTTTGCCATTAAAGATTTTATCTCAACAGGAGGTTCAGGATATATTCAGACTACTTCAATCCCACCACCCGTGTTCTGGTTCCAGCATTTAATACCTCTCATGAGTGATATTACATAGAAATCTACACTTTATTTCTTCCTTCATCACCTTACACAAGATTTGTTACTTTCCTTATTAACAATGGGTGCCAATTTTATTGCAAACCATACAATGTGTTCTCACCTGTGTAATATTATGTGGTATTTCCTGCCTCAAAAAATTACTTTATAGAACCTCATGCCAGCAAATGAAGTCCAAAATCTCATATCCTATCATTCAGGAATATCTAAAAACTGGCCCATACTTTATATCAGTTGCAAAACTGAGGTTGATAGTTTTGGCGTTTATGTTATTAAATCTTCTTTGTCTAAGTACTCAAATAATAAATTTTATGCTAATTTAGTTTCTGAATATATTTGCTTTTTTATATAGCAATCTAAAACACTTTTATTTTTTTACTAAGCTGCTAAACAAATATATTGCACAGATGTTGTATTTGTTAAGCTCAGATATTCAGAAGTATCAATTTCTGCTACTTCACTCAAACATATTGGGTTCTGAATGGTCCCTAAATGTCTTTACCTTAACTGCATCTTTACTAATCAATTTTATTGAGAAATAAGTGTACAATTTGATGAGTTTTGACATGTGTATATACCCAGTTAACCATTGTAGTCATGAAGAAATAGAATATAATGTATCCCTCAAAAAGGCACCCTCATGCCTTTTTATAGTTAATTGCACTCACCCTTTGCCTTTGGCAACTACTGATCTTATTTCTACCACTATAGATTTATTTGACTTTTCTAGAATTTTCTATAAATAAAATATTGAAAATATACTCTTTTGTGTATGCCTTTTTTCACTTAGAATAATGTTTTTGAGATTCATTCATATAATACACTTTAAAGTATTTCATCCTTTTATTAAATATTCATGAGTAGTACCCCATTGTATTAACATGTCAAAAAAATTTATTCAGCGAATATATCAAGAAATTGTTTATTCAGCCTTCTATTGAAGGAATTTGGGTTGTTTCTACCTGGGAACAATTACCATTAAACCTGCAATGAATATTTCCATATACAATGTGTGAGGACACGTGTTTTCATTTTTTGTTTCTTTTGGTTAAATAATTGGAAGTGGAAATCCTGCGTTGTGTGGTTAGTGCATGTTCAATTTTATAAGAAGCTGCCAAACTGTTTTTCAAAGTGGTTTTGAGTTTTTACATATATATCGCAATGTATAAGATACTCAGTTCCAAATTCTTACCAACACATGGTTTTGCAGTCTTTTTAATGTTAGGCATTCTAATGACTATGCAATAGTATCTCATTTTGATTTTAAATTGTATTTTCCTGGTGATTAATGATGTTGATCATCTTTGCGCTTATTGGCTGTTTATATATCTTTCTTGATGAACATTTCATATATATTTAAAATTTGTGCCTATTTTTGACTGAGTTGTCTGTCTTCCTATTGTAGAAATTCATAATGTGTTTTGCATGCCAGTCCTTTACTATACATATTTATTATTAATTTTCATTTTTATTTTCTTAAGTGTATTCTAAAAGCACTGGTTTTGAATTTTGATAAAGATTATGTGGTTTTTTTCTATTATGGTTTTAAACTTTTTGAGTCCTAATTTAAAAATATTTTCCACCCAAATTTGCAAAATGTCTTCTGCATTTTCTGCTGGAAGTTTTAAAGTTTTAACTGTTACATTTAGATCTATTATCTCCTGTCAGTTAATCTTTGTGCAGTGCGTTAGGTAAGAGTCAAAGTTGTTGTTTATCCCCAGATATGAACATCTAGTTCCTCCAGCATGTTTTGCAAAAGTGACACTCATTTCTCCAATTGATTGCTTTACAACTTTTGTTATAAATTAATTGATATAAAGTGTACATCTACTTCTGGACTCTCTACTCTGTTTCACTGATGTAATTGCTCTCCTTACAAGACTATCACACTATCTAGATCACTGAGGCTTTATAATTAGTTTTGACATAAGGAGTGTGTATCGTCCAACTTTTTTTTTCAAAATTGTTTTGGCTATTCTAGGCCTCTTTATCTTTTCATGTAAATATTATAATCTTATTATCAATTTCTCTACTTTAAAAACCTGATGACATTTTGGTTAGTATTGAGTTGAATCTCTAGATCATTTTTTAGAGAAATGGCTTCTTATCAAACTTTAAAGATGATGTTTCCGGCCAGGAACGGTGACTCAAGCCTATAATCCCAGCACTTTGGGAGGCCAAGGTGGGCAGATCACCTGAAGTCAGTTCAACATCAGCCTGGCCAACAGAGTGAAACCCCATCTCTACTAAAAATACAAAAATTAGCCAGGTGTGGTGGTGGGTGCCTGAAATCCTAGCTACTTGGGAGGCTGAGGCAGGACAATTGCTTGAACCTGGGAGGCGGAGACTGCAACGAGCAGATATGGCACCACTTCACTCCAGCCTGGGCGACAGATCAAGACTCCATCTCAAAAAAAAAAAAAAGATGGTGTTTCCCTGTCTTCTCACTTACAGTGTCTCTGATGAGCAGTATGTTGTCACCTTTAACTTGTTTCCTCTATACATGTTTTCTTTTTTATCTGATTGCTTTAACGTTTTCTCTTTATCACTGGTTTTGAGCAATTTGATTACAAGATATCTTGTGTAATTTTCTTTCTATTTTTTGTACTTAACATCCATTGATCTTCTTGATTCTGTGTGTTTATAATATTCATCTAATTGAAACCAGTTTGGTGATTACATCTTCAAATATAATCAAATGTAATTATAGTTTTTCTGGCCTTCCTTCTCTTAGTCTTCAAGGACTCCAACTATATCTATGTTAGGCTACTTGCAGTTGTTCCATGCTTATTGGTTTTTTATTTATTTTTATTTTTTAGACGGAGTTTCACTCTTGTTACCCAGGCTGGAGTGCAATGGAGCAATCTCGGCTCACTGCAACCTCTGCCTCCTGGGTTCAGGCAATTCTCCCACCTCAGCCTCCTGAGTAGCTGGGATTACAGGCATGCACCACCATGCCCAGGTAATTTTTTGTATTTTTAGTAGAGACGGGGTTTCACCATGTTGACCAGGATGGTCTCGATCTCTTGACCTCGTGATCCACCTGCCTCGGCCTCCCAAAGTGCTGGGATTACAGGCTTGAGCCACTGTGCCCGGCCTTTTTTTTCATATTTAAAAACTTTTTTTCTAGTTTCTATTGCTAGAAACTAGAAAAGTTTCTAGTTAACTAACCTTTTATTCTGCAATGTCCCATCTACCATTAAACCTCTCAACTGTATTTTTCTATTACACATTCTGCTTTGCATCTCTAAAAGTTTGATTTGGGCTTTTTTATTTCTTCCATGTCTCTGCTTAACTTTTTGAACATATGAAATACAGTTATAACTGTATTAACATGTTTGTCTGCTAATTTTATTTTTGTTAGTTCTGGGTCAATATCAACTGATTGATTTCGCCCCATTATGGGCCATATTTTTCTTGTTCACTTCATGCCTGATATAAAATTTAAAACCAAATTTGATAATTTTACCTTGTTTTGTGTTGGATACTTTTTGTATTTCTATCAACATTTATGAGTTTTCTTCTTAGATGCAGTTACATTCGTTGGAAACAATTTGATCCTTTCAGACCTGGCCTTTGAGATTTGTTAGGTGGGACTGGAACACTGCTCAGGATGGGGCTGTTCATTCCCCACCACTGAGTCAAATTCTTTGGATAATTTACCTAATTTCCAGTATGGAAATTTTCCAGTCTGGCTGGCAGAAATAGTCACTTTCTCCAGCCCTGTGTGAATGCAAGGCACTATTCCTTCTAACCTTCTGGGTTTGTAGTGAATCTATCCAGCCTCAGGTAGATTCTCTACAAATATTAGTCGCATACTATGTTGAATATTGAAGAGGGATCTTCTGCAGATTCCTGGAGTCCACTCTCTGTGCAGCTCTCTCCACTCCAGCACTCTGACTGGCAAATTCCAGGTACCTTTATATCCGTAGATGCTAAGCTCCATCTCCTCAATTCAAGGGATTCAACAGGCTCCGTGATGATTCCTGCTCCCTATGCAATAGCCTGGAAACTCTCTCAAGGCAGTTAGGTGCAGCAATAACGAGGTTCAATTAATTTGCTTCCTGTCTTCCTTGAAAATCACTGGGGTGTTTTGTTTTTGTTGTTTTGAAGGGTTTTGTTTCTTTCTTTCTTTCTGGTTTGTTTCAGGTGGGAGAGTAAATCTAGTCCCTGTTCTTACACCTTGATAAGCAGTAAAAGTCTATCTCTGTTCATTAGGTAACCTTTTCCTTCCTTGTAATTCCACTTGAATACTTCAAGTTTGTTCACCTTCCTTCTACATTTTCCAATTTATTATTTAATTTCATTTCATTAATTTTTTTATTCCAGACATAACCTTTTCAACCCTTGATGTTTTTAAATTTATGTCTATCATCCATTTCTTTGTGTTATTCATGTATTTAAATTCTTGAGCATATGTTTAATAATTAATAATTTAATAATAAAAGCTGTATTAAGATTCATGTCTGTCATTTCTTGTTCTCTTCCTATTGACTAATTATTCTTTTCATTACCAAAACTAGCTGTTTCATTGCATGCCTAGAATATTTTGTATTGGATTCTAGATTACTGAATGTTTGGATTTTAATATTATCTTTTTATAGATTTGAAGACTGTTTTGGCTAAGTTATTGGAGATCACGTTAATCCTTTTAAATCTTATTTTAAACATTGTTAAGTAGAATGTATCTCTTACTATTACTGTTATTCTATTATTCTTCTGAGGTCTCAGTCTCTACTGATAATTGCCGTGTATTCAGCAAAATCTTTCTACTCTAGCCAAACATCATATGAGCATCTCCCAGTCCAGTGTGAGCTCTTGGGATTGTTTAAATTCCATATTAATAGAGTTTATTTTTGCTCCAGC
Organism: Callithrix jacchus; assembly: GCF_049354715.1. NCBI lineage: Eukaryota > Metazoa > Chordata > Mammalia > Primates > Cebidae > Callithrix > Callithrix jacchus. The sequence goes on from NC_133508.1 coordinate 97,652,513, forward strand.
TTGTGAAATAGTACTCTATGCCTGAATAGATAAGAATACAGCCAAAGTCTAAAGGGTACCAACATGCACATTTCTGGAACTTTTCTGTACATAGCTCTCTCCAAACGACTAGCAAATTCCTGTTACTCCTACCTTCCAAACTTGGAGCCATGTATCTCCAATTCAGTGAGAATGTCATGCTCTGTGTGGAGCCTTCTCCCTGCACTGCAGTCCTGAACGTTCTTCCAGAACAATGATAGAACGCACCTCATTGTTCCCCTTCTCTAAGAGATCACTGTCCTGCAATACCTGTTGTCCAGTGTGTGAAAAATTACGTCATGAAGTTTGCTCAGTTCTCTCCTTATTTTCTATGGAAAAGCAGATCTTCTCTCAGTTACTCCATCATGGTGGATCATGGAAGTCCTCTCGTATTTCCTCTCAGCACTTAAAGATGATATTCCATTATCTTCTAGTGTACATGGTTTTTTAATAATCGGCCATAACTCTTATTTTTTTGTTTCTTTCTATGTAATATGACTATTTTTATCTCACTAACTTCAATATTTTCTCATTTTCCTTTGTTTTTAACAGTTTGACTGTGATATGTCAAGGTATTTTCTTTTGGGGTGGGAAATCGTCTTGTTTTGGTTATCTTGCTTGGTTTAAGGTGAGTGCTGGTTTGGCAGAAGGTTTGTTTTTCAATGTCTACTTCCCCCTCATATTTTTATTTTCTCCATACACCACACCTTATGTAGAATCTATGTCTTACACATCACTTGTTAGTCCTTTTTACCCCAGCAGTTTGGAGTGGTAGTCATGCTCTTCTATTCTGGTTAACTCTCATTCTTAGGAAAGTATTAGGTTCCTGGGTGTGAATATGAATTTAACATATATTTCTGCTTCTCCAGACTTTGTGTTTTTATCTATATGCTACCAAAAAAAAGTCTTTTCAAGAGAAAATTCTTATTATTACATCCTAGCTATGTGACCTTAAGCAAAAGCATTATTTCTCTGGAACTCCATTTTTTAAATGTTAAGTATAGATAATAAAACTAAAGAGATTAAACACTGTAAAAATAAAAATTAAAAAGGCCATATGTGGTAGCTCACACCTGTAATCTCAAAGCTTTGGGAGGCCAAGACAGGAGGATTGCTTGAAACCTGGAGTTCAAGACCAACCTGGGAAACATAATAAAACCCTATCTCTACAAAAACATATTTAATTAGCTTATTAGCCAAATAGCTGAGCATGGTGGCATGCACTTATAGTTCTAGCTGGTTAGGAAGTGTATTAGTCTGTTCTCATACTGCTATGAAGAAATATCTTATGCTGGGTAATTTATAAAGAAAAAGGGGTTTAATGGACTTACAGTTCCATATGGCTGGGGAGGGAGGACTTACAATCATGACAGAAGGTGAAGGAGGAGCAAAGGCACATATTACATGGCATCAGACAAGAGAGTATGTGCAGGGGAACTGGCCCCTATAAAGCCATCAGATCTCATGACACTTATTCACTATGATGAGAACAACATGGGAATAACCCACCCTTATGATTCAGTTGCCTCCCGCTGGGTGCCTCCAATGACACATGGGGATTACAGGAGGTACAATTTAAGATGACATAGCCAAATCATACCAGGAAGCTGAGGCAGCAGGATCACTTGAGCTTAGGAGGTCAGGCTAAGAACATACTCAGATGTTGGGCAATGCTGAGTTTAAATCCAAGAACTTCTATTTGTAAGATATCATAATTTGGGAAAATATTAAATCTCTCTAAACATCAATGTTTTTATCTGCAACGAGGAAATAATAATGCCTCTCTCACAGATTTGTTCTAAGGATTAAATGAGATAATATATGTGAAAGAGCCTGAAAGATAAGAAGAGGCACTCTGTTTGTTCAGAAAGCACATGTAGTTGGACCCAGACTCAGCCATCACTGGTAATCGAGTGTAGACATAAGCAGCCTCACAGACGCTCTGCCTCAGGAAGTAAAAAAAATACAAATAAATAAATAAACAGCATGTCTACTAACCAAAGATAATGCTATCTACAAGGAAACAGTAACATGGACCAAAGGCAAAACAGAGATCTAGGAGACAGATGCCAAACTGGAAGCTCAGATGCCAAGATTAGGAACCAAGGACAGAAGTCAGGTAGCATCATACAAGTGTGCAGGAACAGAATTAGCCAAATTTGGGGTTAAACAAGACAGTGTGTCTGAAGCAGGTTGGGTAGGACTCTAGAAGGAATTCCAATCTAAGTTTTTTCTAAGGAGCCTTCTGACTTTGGACTTTTAGGATTCCATGGTTTTGCTTAAATAGTTCTCATTACTAGCTCCCAGTTCTAGCCTTGGAGGCAGCATGGTACAGCAGTGAATTCCTGTGTCTTAGCAAACCCTTACTGGATATCTTTCAACATCATGACTTTGGCCCAAAGTTACTTGTCAAGGACATTTGACATCCTTTTAATGGCTTATTATCTATACCCCTTCCTATGTTTGGAGTATTCCCCATCTCATGAGTATTAAATGGGGCAGAGCCTGGTTCTTAGCGCAGAAGCTAAAAAGTTGATGGTGCTTCAGGATAAATAGCTAATGCATGTGGGGTTGAATACCTAGGGGATGGGTTGATAGGTACAGCAAACCACCATTGTACATGTTTACTTATGTAATAAATCTGTACATTCTGCACATGTTTTCCCAGAACTTTAAATTAAATAAATTTTTAAAAAAGAAGTTGATGCCGCTTTTGCACCCTCCACAATAGACAGGGCTCAGCCACTTGAATCTGCTGATCAGCAGCATCCACCATGGACTTTGAGCTGAAAGCTCATAATCCAAAGGAGTAGGGCCATGGAGAATTCTCTTCTGTAGACATTACCATGGCAAGATACTATTCAAACTTTGATGTTGACCTCTAGCATCCACCATGATTGCTAGTTCTATGGTGGCAGCATTGAAACTTTTCTCTCTGAACCAGCTTTCTGAGGTAGATTTTGGGTAGTGTTTTGCTAAGCAAATGCTAAACCTCATTCTCCAATCAACCTGATAATTATTTTAATAAATTCTCTATTCTGAATCAGACGAAGTTAGTTTTTTTAATCCTGAAAATCAGTGCTGTGATTACATTGCTAAAGCACCAGTTACGTCATCTATAAAATGGGAGAATACTAATTTCTGCCAATAGAAAGCTGGGATAATTTACACTGAGAAAGGCATATAAAATGTTTAAAGAAGATCCTAAAGTACAGTTTTTTCTTTGTCAGTATTAGCTGTTACTATTTAGGTTTTTGTGCTTCATATGAAAATTTGACAATCCTGTTACTGAAAGTTCAGAATAACTCACAAAATATTAATAGCACTAATCTGGGAACTCAGACCCGTTAATGTTAAGCATACAGAATGAACAAAATGAGAGGTATCGTGAAAATTAAAACTGCCATTAAGATGGCTTATGAAACAGTGGGAATCATTAAAACCAGTGAATTAAACTGAGAAGAGAGTACCAAGGTCTCAATAACACTAATGTTTAAAGGTTTAGTAGTGTTGTTAGCAAGAAACACTGAAAAGAAAAGGATATAAAATTAGCAAAAATTGAGATTGGCCAAAAAGCCAAAAGAAAATCATATTTCCAGAATGAATTGGTTAATTATTCTCTGGCTTTCAATTCTTGCCCATTTTCCTTCTAAAGGAAGAAGAAATATGCAGGGCTGGAAGGAATATGAATAAAATGATTGTGAAAAAGAGGAAAATGGGCTATGCAGGCAAAGAAGGCAACTGACACCTGTGTTTGGTAGCTCCTAAGTAGAGTGTCCACCATTCAGTATAAAGTACCCAAGAGGGTAGCAAAGCCAAGTGGAGACGGGCCCAGGTATATAAGAAAGAATCAATATCATGCAATATCAGAGGTAGGATGTAGCTACAGGAATCTTCAGGGAGATTATTATACTTGAAGTCAAAGGAAAGAATTGTTCAGAATCTGGTTACTACATATTTCAGAATATAATCTTGGTTTATTATTTTTGGGGGGTCAGGAACAACATCCAAACTCAGAAATGAGGCCAAAATGGGGATGCCTGGTCACTAACTAAGAAGGCTGAGTTAGGCTCACACATAGCATGAACCTGGAGCAAAAAGGAGGAAACCAGCATAAGCACACCATTGAACACACAGACAACGAACAGGTATTAGGACAGGGCCAGGGCATATGGGCAAGTTTGGTAACTGCCAGGGCCTCAGTGAGCACACAATGCCAACAGCCACCCCCAGCCACACTACAGGAGGCAATTTGTGGGAACAGAAGAGCAAGGAGAATAAGGCTCCTGCTGTGCTCAGAGAGACTGATTTCATGAACCTGCAGGTGAGCACTTTCAGGGACCCCAACTGATGAGGTCTGTAGAGAGAGAAGGAAGAAGGGAAGGGAGGGAAAGAAGGGACGAAGAGGGTAAGGCCAAGAAGGACACTTGGAGAGTAAGAGAACTGGAAGAAGAATTTGGAAGGAAAAAAGGAAATAAAAAGAGGAACACAGGAGGCAGGTGGAAGTGCAAGAGAGAATGAAAGAGAAAATTAGGAAGAGAAGATCTGTATGTTAAAGCAGGAATAATATACTAAATATTAAGAGGAGAGGGTACAAGAAAGAACATTTGAAATATAAGTAAACCATAGTTCAATTATTTGAGATCAGCCATAACACAGGGGGAAAAAATCACATCAGGTTGTAACTGCCCTAAGTATCAAATAGTTATGCTTCCTGCATTTATAAACAGTATCTTTTGGCAAGTGAAACAAAAAGGCCTCTACAAGACATGCAATTCTGGGCTTCAATCCATTCACTCTATGAATTAATTGACTTTATTTGAACTCTACTGTTTTCAGTTGGAGAATTCACTGTGAAAAACATGTTGTACATATCTCAAATATCAAATAGCAAATGCACTGCAGCTAGATTCTGAAACAGAGCCAGAAATTGTTCATTAATCAGACAGGGGTTTCTCCATGATTAGGAAAGACAACCAAGAGATAAATAAATAAAATAAACAGCTCAACTCTGCAATGTCTTCCACATTTCTCCTTTCACTTTGGAAGCAAAAGCTCCACTGGAAACCAAGTAATTGTACTCACTAGGGGCAGGGGGTGGTACATGACACCTGCTTTCAAAGCAACATTTGCCCGTAAACCTCATTTCCAATCTGTTTTTCATATATTACTCAAAAGAGTAATTTGCCAGCAATAGATTCATAAATCCAGTTGTTTTTCTTCTCTTACAACACAAATGGTGTTACATTTTAATATTTTATTGCAAATAAAAAGTTTCTTTGAACTGACAAGCCAGTGAAGTGAATATTCCAGTTAATTTCTAAAGCTATTACATTAAAACATTAAAGCACATAGTGTTCTAACCAGGATTTATGAGAGCTATTGAAAGACAAATACTCTGGGTCTCTTAATCAAACAAATTAGTAGATAGATAGATTGATGCATAGATAGATAGATAGATAGATAGATAGATAGATAGATAGATAGATAGACAGACAGACAGACATATCAGACTGGATATTAGCCATAGTCAAAGGCAAACCACAGGTCTAATCTTGGCCACCTGCCACTGCTACTGGAAGTGTGATGAATCTGATCCTATGATTGTTTCCTCTGTCTCTGTTTTACTTTATCAGATCCAAGATCCTTTAATGGTTTTTTCATCTCTCTTTCATGACCAATACTTGGACTAGGCAACACAGCAGAGGGTGACTGCCTTTAGAAAAGAGCAATGCTTTAAAGATTCCCCAATAGAAAGGGTCCCTACAAAGGGAAGGAAAGGTCAGCAGGAAATGGTAAAGCCTGGTTGCAAGCACAGAGGCTGTCCTCATCACTAATAGGTAATTTGAAAATCACAAGCAGGGGTCCAGATGTCAACCTTCTTCTGGTACACATCAGTGACTAAAGTAACAGAGAGTCTCCAAGAAATATTAGCCTGTAGGGGAAATGATGAGATATTGAGAAAGAAAAAAAAAGGAAAGAAATACTAAAAACTGAGCAATGTATAGCAGTGGCAGCAGAATATACGAAGCAAATAAAACAATAATTATTAGAAGTATTATTAATATTTATGTAGAGAAAGGAAGAGACATCATAGAATAATGAAGGAACAAATCAGGAATAAGCAAATACGGAACATAATTACTTGGATTTATTGGTAATAAGAACACCATTACTATAATATTTTTTTCAAAACCCAATGGTTAAGCTGAATTACAGAATATAGTGCCAAAGTTATTTAGTGGGTCAAAGATCCACTCAATGAATTATCACTGGAGGTATTAAAAAAGTCCAAATAAGAACAATAAATAAAAAGTTTTGTAGAAAAGATATATAGAAAGGTCAGTATTTAATATTAATCCCAAGGGACATAAATACAAGTAAAAAAATGTATTTGATGAATAGTGACCAATAATTTGCCAAAATGAAAAAATATATGACACTTCAAATTAAAAAGGATCTAGAGTTCAGCATAGGATAGATTTCTTTAAGACCTACAGCTATTAAAAAGAATTTTTAAAACACTCAAGACTCAAAGATAAATTTTTAAAATAATAATTCCAGAATATTAAAACAATTTCCTAAAGTAGGTGAAGAATCAAATTAAAAACAAATTCTAAATAGCTAAACTAAATATGAGAAGAAAATGATATAAAATTTTTGTTTTGAAGAAAAAACCTTGAATCAATTTGAATATCTAGTTGAATTATAATTTATATAATGAGGATAAACATTGCCTAACTTTTGAAATAATAAAAAAAAAACTTTGAAAGGGAATTAGAATAAAGGAAAAGAAGGAAGAGGAACACAAAGAGAAAAGAAAGAGAAATAAAAGATATGTCAATTGATAATAATATAGTAGAAATAAGTATTGATACTATTTGTGATTAAAATAGTTTACTCCAAGAATAAATATTTCCATAATAGTTTTATTTTTAAAAAAACAGCAATGTTGAACATAAGAGATTTGAACTGAAAAGAAACTAAATGGTTGAAAACAGATGGAAAATTTATGCCAAGCAAATACTGAAAAACAGAATGCTACAGCTTCAACTTTCATATGAGGCAAAATAGAACCTAAAAACAAACAAACAAAAAACTGTGAGGCATAAGTAATAATTCACAGAGTAGGAATATATAATAAATCATAAACACATATGCACCTAATAACATATTCTCAGAATAACAAAGCAATAATTTACATAATGATACAAGAGATAAAATTAAAATTTTAGTTGTAAATGTTAATAGTTTTATCACAGACACTGAGAAATGAAGTAAATGAAAATGTTAATATTATAGGCAATTTGAAACATACAGAAAGCTTTACACTGATTAAATAAAGATTCATTTTTTTCTAAATGTGCTTGGAGAGTTTATAAATTCAGACAAATATTAAAGTCTCCACAAAAACAGAATGTGTATTATGTAAACTATGTTATCTAATTGTCATACTATAATATCATAAATAAATTATAAAAGGATAATTTTGAAATTCTGTATGTCCAATAATTAAAATAATACTACTAAATCATACATAGGTAAAAATTAAGACAGAAGGGAAATCTGTAAAATTTAGATTTGAAAGAAAATAGAAGCCAAATGATGAAATTTGTGAGACACAACTATAGCAGTATCTAAAAGAAAAATTATAAATACATTTACTTAAAAAATAAGGAAGATTAAAAACAAATGAACTACTCATTTGATTTTAAAAAGGTATAAAGGATTATCAGAGTAAACACAAAGAAAAAATGGAATGGAAGTAAGAGCAGAAATACCACATGGGAAAAAAGAAAAAAAGAATAAATACTTACATAACAGAAATGTTTATGAAACAATCATACTACTGAAATCCTGTATAAAATGGATATATTTTTAGAAAAATATGAAGTACCAAGACTGGCACATGAAAAATTAGAAAATTTAAATGAATTGGTAATCATTGATTTTAATGAAATGGTAATCAAAACCTTTTGCTGGTCTAAAAATTTATGAGCCTAGACAATTTTCCAGATAACACAATAAAATAGTATTTTTGAGAAATTTTTTAAGATTTTATTTTTTAAAAAATAAATATTCTCATTTTAAACAAGTTGTTTTTAAGAAAATTTTAAAAGGTGAAACTACCCTAATCACTTTATTTTTGATATATACTTGATACAAAAACCAGATGGCAATGTGAGAAAATAAAAAATAAGCCAATTTTAATTTTTAAAATAGATTCAATATTCACACAAAAATTGGCACAAAAATGTTTATAGCAACTTTATTCATAATTGCCAAAACTGGAAGCAACCAAGATGTCCTTCAGTAGGTAAATGGATAAACATACTATGACACACTCATACAATGGCATGCTAGTCAGTTTATTAATCTATACAACATTGGTTATTCTTACATGCATATTGCTAAATGAATGCAGCCAGTCTTCATACTGTAAGACTTAATTCATGCAGTAAGACTTCATACTGCATGATTCCATGTATGTTACATTCCAAAAAAGGCAAACTTATGTATAAAGAAAGCAAATCAGTGGATACCAGGGATTTGTGGAAGGGAAGAGTTGACTAGGGGAAGCACAGGGATTTTTCAGGGCAGTGAAACTGTACAGTATGTAACTGCAATGGTGGATTCATACCACCATTCATTTGTTAAAACCTCAAAATAGATTTTAACAGCCCAAAAAGCAAGGTTTAATTTTTAATAAATTAACTAAAACACTGGAGAATTGCAGAATGCAACTCAGAGGCAAAAGTATCTAATTGTACTACAGATGTATAGCATAACCTCACTGAAGAGAGTGGCCAAAATAATAATAATGATAATGCTGACCTAACTAACTTCAGAAATGACTGGGAACTGTAAGACTACAAACATAAGAACTATCCTCTAGTTGACCAAGCAATTTCTCGCAGAAGGATGGGTTAACAATTCTAAAACTACGGTACATGTATACTAGGATTAAACAAATTGGTACTCCAGTGTTGGTTGGTGGAACCAGGATTCTCACTGTTGGAGAGTGACACTAGCACAGGCAGAAGGTTATAATGAATCATGGACTGGGTTAGGGTTAGAAATGTCACTATGAGCAAATGTGGGTGAAGGGGAGAAAGGAAGCAAAACACATTGCCATGTGTGTACCTATGCAACTGTCTTGCATGTTCTGCACATGTACCCCCAAACATAAAATGCAATAAAAAATTTAAAAAAAAAAGAAATATCACTATGAGCTCTAAGCTCACATTTAGCTTAATATTAATATAGGTAGAAATAATTATAGAGATAGAAATACACACATGTACACACTCACAGCTCAACATACATACATGTATACCTTAACTGTCTGTAGAAAGGGTCTGGAAGCAATTATATCTAGTAGCAATTATCATATCCAGTTCTCAGATTTTGGTTTCTATCATTATCCTCCAATGAAAGGAACTAGGGATCTGTACTAGTCCATTTGCCCCGCTGTGAAGGAATTCCTGAGCTGGGTAATCTGTAAAGAGAAGAGTTTTATTTGGCTCACAGTTCTGCAAGCTGTACAAGCATGGCACTAGCATTGTTTCTGGTGAGGGCCTCAGGAAACTTCCACTCATGGCAGAAGGTAAAGGGGGCAGGCATGTCATATGGCCAGATATGGAACAACAGAGATGCTTTCAAACAACCAGCTGTCTCATGAACTAATAGAGTGAGAACTCATTAACACAGGGAGGGCACTTCATGAGGGATCTGCCCCATGACTCAGACACCTTCTGCTAGGCCCCACCTCCAACACTGAGGATTGTATTTCAAAGTGAGATTTGGAGGGGACAAGTATCCAAACCATATAAGTATCCTCGAGAAAATGGCTGATTCTAGGACTAAAGTAGAGAATACATAAGATAAATCTGAAGCATCTTGTAGTACCGGAAAGTTACACACAATGGTAGGGGTATGTCAAAAGGATTAGCCCATTAAAAGAGCTTGCAAAGACCAAAGTTGGAACAATTTGAGAAACAAAACAAATAAAATTATATTGGATTATAAGCCAAAGTTTAAACTAGAAATTCATGGATCCATAACAATATAAATAAGAATCAAATAAAGAAATGAGGGAGAAGAGACAAATATATCATACAGAAGATTCCAAAGAGTATGGAATGAAAAGCAGGGAGGAGAAAATAATTGTTTTAGTGCAGAAGCCTGGCAAATACTACCTCAGCCAGGTGACCAAGGTTAATATCATCAGTGCTGTCATGTTGATAGTATATATGCTTAATATAAGAAGATATGAATCATACTTCACCTCTGTGGTCTTCCTCCCAAAAAGCATAAGCCCAATCTAGCCAGGAGAAAACAACAGACAATTGGTGGCACATTCCATAAAATGCCTGACCTCTATTCCTCATAACAATCAACGTCAACCAAAAAAAGTTATGTCCTGGTCCAGGAGAGATTAAAAAGACATGAAAACTAAATATAATGTGGAATTATGAGTGGGATCCTAGAACAGTGTGAAATGCAAATGAAGTATGGAGTTTAGTTCATTGCAATGTGTCAATATGGGTTCATTAGTTGTGACAAAAGCACCATATTAATGTAAGCTATTTAAATGGGAAAGATTGGGTACTCTTTATGCAAGTCTACTGTAAATATAAAACTATTCTAATATATATATATACATATATATATATATATATATATATATATATATTTGAGATGGAGTCTCACTCTGTTGCTTAGGCTGGAGTGCAGTGGCACAATCTTGGCTCACTGCAACCTCCGCCTCCCGAGTTCAAGCAATTCTGCCTCAGCCTCCTGAGTAGCTGTCATTACAAGTGCCCACCACTATGCCTGGCTAATTTTTCGTATTTTTAGTAGAGACAGGGTTTCATCATGTTAGCCAGGCTGGTTTCAATCTCCTAACCTCATGATTTGCCCTCCTCAGCCTCCTAAAGTGCTAGGATTACAGGCGTGAGCCACCAGGCCCAGCATAAAATATCTATTTATTTTTAAATATTTTTAGATTTAAAATTTTAAAGCCTAAAAATAGGCTTTAAAAATCTAAAATAAAATATTGCCTATAAAATCTTAAAGCATATAAATTTAGATTTTTGCCTATCAAATCTTAAAGCATAATATAAAATAATCATCATGACTCCTGACCTATCAAAAATTGGTTAATAATTTTGTGACATTAAAAACCAATCAAGAACAATCTTAAAATATCGATGCTGATATTTATAACAGCACTACTTGTCATAGCAAGGAGTTAAAGACAACCTACGTGTTCAATATTGGGATAATGAACAGATATAAAGTGGCCTTGTGTAGAATGAAATACTATGCAAATACTATTCAACTGCCAGGCACGGTGGCTCATGCCTATAATCCCAGCAGTTGGAGAGGCCAAGGCGGGCGGATCAAGAGGTTAGGAGTTAGAGACCAGCCTGGCCAACATAATGAAACCCCATCTCTAATAAAAATACAAAATATTAGCCAGGCGTGGTGGTGGACACCTGTAATCCCAGCTACTTGGGGGGCTGAGGCAGAACCATCGCTTGAACCCAGGAAGCGGAGGTTGCAGTGGGCTGACATCCCATCATTGCCCTTCAGCCTGGGCGACCATGAGAGACTCCATTTCCAAAAAAAACAGAAAAGAAATATTTTTGCAACATTTAGAAATAATTTTCCTAGTTGCATATAGAAAAAGACATAGATTTAAAAAATTTGGTCTTTGATTAAAAAAATTAAACTAAATGATATTTACTGTTTATACATGTATTTATTTAAAAACATAAACAATACATCCATTTTCATTGGTTTATAAGCACTCTATGCCAGATACTAATTAATGTTACACTATATACATATTAATATTCATTCCATGAATAATCATACAAAGATTAAGAAACTGAGGTACAGAGAGGCTAAACAGCTTGCCTCAGGTCACACAATGCACACTGGAAGGATGGGGAGTTGAGCCTGGGCTCCTGCACCTGCATTGTTAAACAGTGTGCTCTACCATCTCTTCTGTGACAGTTTGTTTAGAGAGCACATATCAAATATACCATTGTGGTGCTAATTGAGGAGGGGGAAGAGATGGTAAAGAAGATGGAGAAAATGAACAAAGAGAGCCAGTATTAAAATATAGCAAAACCTTAAGGGCACCTACAAAGACTGATGATGAGAGTGAACCAGACTGAGGAGCATGATTGCTTTAAATCATGCAAACATTTTAGATACATAGTTTACATAGATAACCAAACATTTTAGATACATAGTTTTTTACTAAATCAGCACCTTTTTAGGCCAGAAATGTCTAGCCCAGCAGACTCATATCTTCCTGAAGTACCTGAAGACCACTCCCAGATCCCTCAGCTCTGAAGACCTCCTCACCCTTGCTTAGACAACTGCCCCAAACCACCTATTTCTGATTTGTGCTTGAATTTATTAACTGGACTTTCTCCCAAAGCCTAAGGCCAGTTTACCATCCAGCACCCACTCCTCATCTAGTGAAAATGCCTACTTCTCTTTCTTGCTTTCTTTTTTTTAAATTATACTTTAAGTTCTGGGGTACTTGCAAGATTGTTACTTAGGTATACACATGTCATGGCTGTTTGCTGCATCCATCCCCCTGACACCTACATTAGGTATTTCTCCTAATGTTATCTCTACCCAATCCCCCACCCCCTGCTATCTCTTCGCTAGCCCCCCATCCCCTCAATAGGCCCCAGTGTGTGATGTTCCCCTCCCTGTGTCCATATGTTCTTATTGTTCAACACTCACTTATGAGTGAGAATATGCAGTGTTTGGTTTTCTGTTCTTGTGTCAGTTTGCTGAGAATGATGGTTTCCAGCTTCATCCATGTCCCTGCGTATTTCTTTTTCTTCTACTCTTTTGTGGCCCTCAGTCCTGGCATTTACATCCTATATCACACACAGTTGGCTTCGTGTCTATCTTGTATCTGTCCATCCATCTGCCCAAGCATGTATTCATTCAACAGACACTGAGTCTTTGCCATGTGCTATGCACTGCACAAGCAACTGAGGACACAGGGACAAATCAGACACCAATCACGATGACAAAAGTCTCACAGTTCAAGAAGGAAGAAAAAATGTTTTAAATAAATGAATGTAATAAAATGAAATCTAATTATCTGGATTATCACCAGTATTAATACAATAATGTATATAAATAGCTCAACATGTTTGTAAAAAGTCTTGTAGTCAATTTTTAACAGCTACTTCAATGTGCCCAGAGCTTCCCAGAGGAAGGCATCCATTTAAATGTGGGCCATTCATTTATTCATTCAGTAAAGTCAGGCACTGTGAAAGGTGCTTGGGTACAGTCAGCTAACTGGCATCTAAAAGCTGCACTCCTGTTTCCAAAGTATTGAAACAGCTTTCAATGAGAAGTGGTTGCCCAGCCTGGGTTCATACTTGCCATCCTCTCTTGCTTTTAGATGAGGCCATGTATATTTATTTAAGTGACCTTTGCCACTTTATCAAGGACATTCCAACATTTTGGTGACGACACAATAAAAGTTTATTCCGGTTCACTTGCAGTAAAATGCAGGTAGTCTTGATAAATGAGGAATGAAGCATTCCATAGAATCATTCAGAGCCCCAGGTTCCTTTGTTTTGAGGTTCTTTCATGTCCTAGGGCCTTCCACTTTAAGAAAATAAGAGTGTGAAAAAGCATACCCACTTTTAACCACTTTGGCTCAGGTGTGACATACCTCACTTTCATTCACATGTTATTAGCGAGAACTTGTAATACTGTCTCAACATTATGCAAGAAGGAAGTTAGTAGTACCTGCCTGGACAGCTGCTTTCCAAAGAGAGCTACACATAGTTAAAGAAAGACCATGAATTTTTAAAGATATGTGACTAGTTCCAGGCAATAAAATGGAAGAAGTACAGAGCATCACTTATGAACCAAGGTGGTTAAGTAGCCATTGTGCCACTTTCCCCCTTTTCTCTTTGTTCTAGAGAAGATTATCCTGAGCAAAAAAACTGGAGCACTGATCGCCAAATCACCACATGGAAAAAGTCCTATACCAAACAGGAGTGCTTATCTTGAACTATACTCAGATCAAGAAATAAGTTTCTCCTAAGCTTGTCTACTAATATATTGGCATTTGTTTGTTACTGCAACTAGAATTGCCCTAATTAATAAAATATTACAACTCATTTATAAAAACTCTATAAATAGTAACTCAATAGATGATTTTATACCTTGCACGGCCCAGAGCCGGAGTGCAATAAATATTTTATACTTGCCTGTTTGCAATTTCTTTAATGTCTTTTGGAGAACGTGGTAGCCTCTTTTGGTTAAATTACTCTCCATGCATTTTTCCTCCCAAGACCCTCAGGATGTCACTGTGGCCCTGCTGCTGTTCACACTAATGTGAAAAGAGTAAATATATTGTACCCATTCAGTGTCGGGGTGTTAAAGCAAAACAAAAAACCCGAAACTTTCTCTACAGCACATTTCCCTACTTGCCTACACGTTTTTGAAAACTTTTCTTCTCTCACTCTTCTTTATGGTATAAAAAGATATCCTGTTCTTGAATCACATCAGTTTGAATAAATCTACACAGCTGTCTTCCTTAAATGAAGTACAAATGTTTACCATTGTAAAAGGCATGAATTATTGAAACTTTAAGAACAAACCTAATATGATTTGAAACTTCTAGAAAGACAAAAGAGGTCAGATGTCATCTGTATTAGTCTGCTTGGGCTGCCATAACCAAATACTACAGACTGGGTGACTTAAACAACAGAAATTCATTTCTCACTGTTTCAGAGGTTGGAAGTCCAAGATTAAGGTCTCTGTGGGTTTGGCTTCTCCTGAGGCCTCTCCTTGGCTGGCAGATGGTGACTCTCTTGTTGCCTGTTTGCATGGCCTTACCTGTGTACATGCCCATGCCTGATGTGTTTTTCTCTTCTTATAATGACACCAGTCATATTCAATCAGGCCCCTTCCCTATGACCTCATTTTACCTTAATTACCACTTTAAGTGACCTATCTTCAAATACAGTCAGGTTGGGGGTTAAAGCTTCACCATACAGACTTTGAGAAGACATAACTCAGGCCATAACACCAACCTGAGCAGTACATTCTCTACATTCCAAAAGAGCCCATCACTGTATGTAACCCAAACTTGAAGAGAAACTTATGTAGCCTCTACCACAAAGACCAAGGCGATTGTTGAAGAAGTTTCATTTGCCCCCATCTCCTCCTGCAGAATTAAGGATGGTCTAGAGTTTTCTGAGTTCATTCCTTAATTTATCCATTGGCAGAAAACAGAAGCTAAAATAGCATTTCAATGGCAATGGCATTAATACTGAAGTTCGACCTGCGTCTGAATGCTAACTCTGATACTTGTCAGCTGTATGGCCTTGGGCCAATTATTTCCTGTCTTGGAACTTCAAGTTATTCATGCTTAAAATGGTAAAAATAATGTCTACTTTATAGAATTAAAGTATTTAAAAATATGTAAACCACATGGTGTATTAGTTTCTTATTGCCACTATTACCGTAAACTTAGTGGCTTGAACTAACACACATTTATTCTCTTTCAGTTCCGGAAGTCAGAACTCTGAGAGGAGACTTACCGGACTAAAATCAAGATGTTGCCAGTACTGGTTCTTTTGAGAGGCTCCAGGAAATAATTCATTCCTTGCCTTAGCTACCTTCTAGAAGCTGCCAACATTCCTTGAGTCATGGCCCCTTCTTTCAACTTCAAAGCCATCAGAGCAGCATCTTCTCTCCTTTCTGACTTCCTGTCTTCATCTTATAAGGACACTTGTAATTACATTGTGCGCACCTACAATCCAGGAAAATCTCCCCATCTCAAGATCCATATTTTAATCCCAGCTGTGCAGTTCCTTTGCCATATAAGGTAACATATCCACAGGTTTTGTGAATTACAACACGGTCATGTTTATGAGCCATTCCTCAGCCTATCACACACAGCTTATTGTAACTTAGGATAGACATCTGCTGGTTATGCCTGCAGAGTATCTCCTGGAGGAAAAGTATTTCTTGCCTGCAGAGTAATTTCTTCCCATTGAAATGTGGTAGATTGGGTTACAGTTCCCAATTCCTCATTCTTTCCTGATATAGAATTATTTACGCATAACCTTTGCCATGTGTCTAGAGTAGAGGAAGAATATTCCCCAGACTATTGATGCTTGACTTGGCCATGTGATTTGCTTTGGCCAATGGAATATTTGGCCAACAGATGTGATGTAAGCAGAAGCTTTAAATGTGCTTACTTGGCTTGGCTTTTGTCTTGAGAAAAGGATGGCCTGCACAACTACTAGTCCCAGAGCAAAAGACATGTGAAACAGTTTTATTTATACTCAACCCATACTCTGAAGCAGAGCTTCCCTAGCCAACTTGGTAGTGGAAATAAGACATTTATTGCAGTAAGTGCCTTAGATATTTATGTCTTTTATTTAGCTCTAGTGTAGGGATAACTGACTAATTAAGGCACCCAGCTTTTCCATGGAGAAATCTTAGGTTAGATTCCCCAGAAGCAGACTCTGTAACAAGGACTCATGGGAAAGTGAGTTATTTAGTTTTATTCCTAAGAAAATCTGCAAGGGTGTGGTTAAGTAGAACTAGAAAATATGTACTATCATAAACTTAAGTAGATGACTTTAACTCAATTCCACAAAGAAACTCTAGATACAGTATAGAACACGTCTGAGAGAGATGTTCTCACCAAGAGAAAAGAGTTAGAGTATTCATACCCCACTCTTACCACTCTTAAGGGCTGCCTTTAGGGAGACATAAATTCTCTGCTTTCCATGGATACAGGCAAAGCAGGGTCTAGCAGCCTGAGGGCAGCTGCCTTACAAAAAGATACAGGGAAAGGTTGCTGAGATCCTGGGAAATACATGCAGAACACTGAAAGCATCTGCTACACCACCCCTCCCAACTCTTCATCCATGAATTCTGTTCAAGTGGATTCTGCTCCCAAATCCAGGCTAGGCATGTGATCCAAGCCTGATTGATCAGTGTGTTCTGTTACCCTTGTTTCAGCAGTAGATCCAGGATGTGCACATAATTCAATTAAGTCCAATCAGAGAATGTCTTGGGAAATTTCATGGATTAACTAGAAAGGGGTATTATCCTTATGCTGATGTTGCTGAGAAAATGGGGGTATAAGTCAACTTTTCTAAAAATGGAGACAACCAGAAACAAGCAAAGTGGAGAAATCGCAGGAGTGAGTCATCCAATGACTCTGATTTGAGGCTTTTTAGGTTCAGCCATACCTGACTCCTACTCTAGACACTGCAGTTAAGTGGTGTGTCACTTGCAACCAGAGGCATTCACTGTTTATCGATATTAATGTGGCCCACTCTTAAATCCTTTGAAATCTTGGAAAGAATAGTTTACTTTGTCTATTAAAACAGTAGTCTATAACTAAAATTACTCAATCATTTTAAAACTTTGCTTTATGAAATCTTAAGAGCAACTGTAAGAATTAGGTATTAATATTCCTCATTTTATAGTTGACAACTCTGAGACTGAGTATATAACCAAGCATTGCCTAGCATGCAAGTGTTGAGCTGCGTTTTGAATCTAGATATGCCTTCCCCAAAATGTATTTCTTCTCTACTATTTGACTGTTTTACTGAAAATAACTATAAAGATCAAACACAGCCCAGTATCACTTTGTGTAGGATCACTGTACATAGCTTTATTTCTGTTTGTGGAAATTGTAATCATCCTCCAAGTCACTTCTCAAATTATTCCACCTTCTCTGGGTCCAAGTTTATTCAACTCTGTCCCCAGAAAGTGGTTGGGAAAAAATTAAACAGTATGTATATGAGAATGTGTCCAGCCACCATGTCTGTGATGCACTAGGTGCTTAATAAATACTTTTCAATCCATTTTGTATATTATCAAAACCAACTTAAGCATAGCTATAAGATAATCTTTGTAGTTAGTTCCCATATTATTCTATTAAACAAGGTTTTTCTGTATTAGGAATCAAAGGTCTTTCTATATTAGTGATCTTGATTTTTTTTTTAAACTTCTCCTTACCTACATATGCAGAGGCAATGAAAATCAATGTCATTCCTCCAACCCAGTATAAGTCTCAGGTTACCCCAGGGATTGTGGAGGAATTTGCTGAGAAGTAGAGAAAGATAAGTGGTTTACTGGGTACTTATTATGTACCAAGCATAATGCTGAGTTTTATAGAGATATTAACTCATTTAATAATCAAAACCATCTTTATAAAGAAACATTATTGTTCTTGTTTATCAGATGAGAAAACTAAGACTCAGAAACATTAAGTAACTTATCCAACATTAGTCAACAAAAAGGAAAGACAATATTACTGCAGAAAGTACATGGACATTTAGGGATGAAAGGAACTAAAATCCTATCAATTACTAGCTACATGTACTTGGATCAGTAACCTCACAGCTTTGTAGGAATTGACTGAGATAATGTCTATTAAACCTGGCTCATGGTAGATATGAATTAAATAATGATCCCACCTTCTTTTAGGCACCAATGGCACTGTGACTTGACCGCACTCTGTCTGACTCCAAAATCTCTCTTTGCCCTTCCTAGCCTCCCAGCAATAGAAAGTTGCCTGCTGCATATTTGGAGCATGCGCTTTTGCACAGTGCAGAGCTGGAAAAGGATTATTACCAACAATCACCTTAGAAATTGACTATTTAAGTATTGATTGACTTTTATTTAATATGAATTTCTAAAAAACCTCTAATCTACTAAAGTTTCCTTTGAAATTATAAGCCTACAGACATTTATGGTTACATGACATATGCAACTCTAATAAAAATGGATTAACCCCTCTCACTCATATTTTACACTGCATCAGGTACTGAAAACTAAGTCTGATGTAATAGATCTCTTTTGTAGTTTTAATCATAACAATTGTACCAAATGACTTTTTTGTGCATGTGATAACATCGTAATGGAAAACCAAATCGATAGCATATTTCTCAATCTAATTATATGCCTTGCATTTCCAAACTAGTTTTAATGAAATACAGTAAGTGGGGTAGTGTGGAAATTAGAAGAGGCTGGGGGGAAAAAAGCAGCTGCAAATAATACTGTCAGTGACAGAAACAGAAGTATGACGATGCCAGTCTGTGTGAACAATGCCTCCCATTGTGACTATGCAATAAAAATTTACCCCAACCCTCCAAAAATGAGGAGAGGGTTTATCCAAACAAATCATCATTTTCAGAAACCAGTATTTTTTACAAAACAAGACTAGGCTCCAGCAATTGAAAAGTGTTTAAAAAGCCTGAGAGGCTGCAAACCTCCCCTCTTCCACCTCTTAGGCTACCATCTGATAAACACACTGGCATATTAATGTCATTTTTAAATATCTTCTTTCCTTATTTAGAAAAGTAATCATGATCATTACAGAAAATCTGGAAAATACTAAAAGAGACAAAGAAAAAAGTACAATAACCCAAAATCCCACAGCCGGAAAGAAGCATAATTCACATTTTTTTGTATTTCCTTCATTTTTTTCTAAGAATGGTACATATATTTGAAATGATATAATAATCTCATTGAAAGCATAGTCATATATTTCAAAGTAATAAAGTTGATACCCACAGATAGATAAGCCCTAATATAAAAATAAGTTACTTTCACAGTTGTTGTATTCATTTATTAAGGCTGCCTAACAGAGTGCCACAAACTGTGTGGCTAAAATAGCAGAAATTTATTTTCTCACAGTTCTGGAGGCTGGAAGCTCAAGAACAAGGTGTAGCAGAGTTGGCTTCTTCTGAGGGCCCTCCCTTGGCTCATAGACGGCTGTGTTCTACCAGTATCTTCATGTAGTCTTCCTTCTGTGCATGGTTGTGTGTAAATTTTTTCTTCTTATGAGGATATGAGTTGTATAGGCTTAGAACCCTCCCTAATGACATGACTTTAACACAGTTACCTGTTTAAAAACTCTAGCTCCAAATACAGTCACATTCTGAGGGAATACAGTTTAGAACTTTTCAACACATGAATTGAGGAGGGAGCATAATTCATCCCATAACAAGTGCTCAGTGTGGTAACACAAATTTGCTATACATCGTACATCATAACACAAATATACCATATACCCAAAAAGAAAATAAGTACATCATGTAGCATCGTATACCTACAAATATCTCTAGGTTTTGCAGCAGGCCCTAAAAATATAAAAACTTATAAACTGGAGAGGGATCCAAGATGGCCAAATAAGAATGGCTCTAGACTGCAGTTCCCAGGGAGAACAATGCAGGGGCCACCGCAGGTGATCCCCAGGCAAGCAGCTCTGGAATGGACCTCCAGCAGTCTTACAGCAGAGGGGCCTGACTATTAGAAGAAAAACTAAAAACAGAAAGGAATAATTTCATCATCAACAAAAAGGATGTCCACTCAGAGACCCCATCTGAAAGTCACCAACTACAAAGACCACAGGTAGATAAATCCACAAAGATGTGAAGAAACCAGTGAAAAAAGGAGGAAAACACTCAAAACCAGAACATCTCTCCTCCTCCAAGGAATCACAACTCATCACCAGCAAAGGAACAAAGCTGGATGGAGAATGCGTCTGATGAATTGACAGAAACAGGCTTCAGAAGGTGGGTAATAACAAACTTCTCTAAGCTAAAAGAACATGTTCTAACCCAATGCAAAGAAACTAAGAACCTTGAAAAAAGGTTTGACAAAATGCTAGTGAGAATAAACAGCTTAGAGAATAATATAAATGACTTAATGGAGCTGAAAAACACAAAGCATACAGAAGTTTCAATAGCCAAATTGACCAAGCAGAAGAAAGGATATCAGAGATTGAAGATCAACTCAATGAAATAAAATGAGATGGCAAGATTAGAGGAAAAAAGAGTGAAAAGAAATGAACAAAGCCTCCAAGAAATATGGGATTATGTGAAAAGACCTAATCTACATTTGATAGGTGTACCTGAATGTGTTGGAGAGAATGAATCCAAGCTGGAAAACACTCTTCAGGATATTATCCAGGAGAACTTTCCCAACCTAGCAAGGCAAGCCAATATTCAAGTCCAGGAAATACAGAGAACACCACAAAGATATTCCTCAAGAAGAGCAATATAATCATCAGATTCTTTTGATTCTGTGGACATAATCATCAGATTCACCAGGGTTGAAATGAAAGAAAAAATGCTGAGGGCAGCCAGAGAGAAAGGTCGGCTCACCCACAAAGGGAAGCCCATCAGACTCACAGTGGATCTCTCGGCAGAAATCCTACAAGCCAGAAAAGAATGGGGGCCAATATTCAACATCCTTAAAGAAAAGAACTTTCAACCTAGAATTTCTTATTCAACCAAACTAAGCTTCATAAGCAAAGGGGAAATAAAATCCTTTAAGAACAAGCAATTGCTGAGAGATTTCGTCACCACCAGACCTGCCTTACAAGAGCTCCTGAAAGAAGGACTAAACATAAAAAGGAACAACCAGTACCAGCCACTCCAAAACGTACCAAATGGTAAAAAGTGTCAACAAAATGAAGAAACTGTGTAAACTAATGGGCAAAACAACCAGCTAGCATCAAAATGGCGGGATCAAATTCACACATAGCAATATTAACCTTAAAATTTAAATGGGCTAAATGCCCCAGTAAAAAGACACAGACTGGCAAATTAGATAAAAAGTCAAAAACCATCTGTATGCTGTACCTAGGAAACCCATCTCGCATGCAAGGGCACACACAGGCTCAAAACAAAGAGATGAAGGAATATTTACCAAGAAAATGGAGAGCAAAACAAAGCTGGAGTCGCAATCCTAGTCTCTGATAAAATAGACTTTAAACCAACAAAGATCAAAAGAGACAAAGAAGGGCATCACATAATGGTAAAAGGAGCAATGCAACAAGAAGAGCTAATGATCCTAAATATGTATGCAACCAATACAGAAGCACACAGATACATAAAGCAAGTTCTTAGAGACCTACAAAGAGACTTAGGCTCCCACACAATAATAGTGGGAGATTTTAACACTCCACTGTCAATATTAGACAGATCAAAGAGGTGGAAAATTAACAAAGATATCCAGGACTTGAACTCGGATCTGGACCAAACAAACCTAATAGACATCTACAGAGCTCTCCACCCCAAATCCACAGAATATGCATTCTTCTCAGCACCACATCACACCTACACTAAAATTGACACATAATTGGAAGTAAATCACTCCTCAGCAAATGTAAAGAACGGATATCATAACAGTCTCTCAGACCACAGTGCAATTAAATTAGAACTCAGGATTAAGAAACTCACTCAGAACCACACAACTACATGGAAACTGAACAACTGGCTCTTAAATATTGACTGGATAAACAACGAAATGAAGGCAGAAACAAAGATGTTCTTCAAAACCAACAAGAATTAAGACACAATGTACCAGAATCTCTAGGACACATTTAAAGCAGTGTCTAGAGCAAAATTTATAGCAATAAATGCCCATATAAGAAGCAAGGAAAGATCTAAAATTGACACCTTATCATCAAAATTGAAAGAGCTAGAGGATCAAGATCAAAAAAACTCAAAAACTAGCAGAAGACAAGAAATAACTAAGATCAGAGCAGAACTGAAGGAGATAGAGTCACAAAAAAATCTTCAAAAAATCAATAAAACCAGGAGGTGGTTTTTTAAAAAGATCAACAAAATAGACCACTAGCCAGATTAATAAAAAAGAAAAGAAAGAAGAATCAAATAGATGTGATAAAAAATGATTAAGGAGATATCACCACCAATTCCACAGAAATAGAAATTACAATCAGAGATTACTACAAACAACTCTATGCACACAAACCAGTAAACCCGGAAGAAATAGATAAATTCCTAGACACTTGCACCCTTCCAAGCCTAAACCAGGAAGAAGTCAAAACTCTGAATAAACCAATAACAAGGGCTGAAGTTGAGGCAGCAATTAATAGCCTACCAACCAAAAAAAGTGCAGGTCCAGATGGGTTCACAGCCAAATTCTACCAGACATACAAAGAGGAGCTAGTACCCTCCTTCTGAAACTTCCAAACAATCCAAAAAGAGAGAATCCTTCCTAAATAATTTTATGAGACCAACATCATCCTGTTACCAAAACCTGGCCAAGACTCAACAAAAAAAGAAAACTTCAGGCCAATATCCATGATGAACATAGATGCAAAAATCTTCAATAAAATACCAGCAAACCAATTGCAACAGCACATCGAAAAGCTTATCCACCATGATTAAGTAGGCTTTATCCCAGGGATGCAAGTCTATTTCAACATATACAAGTCTATAAACGTAATCCACCACATAAACATATCCAAAGACAAAAACTACATGATTATCTCAATTGATATAGAGAATGCCTTCAACAAAATTCAACAGCCTTTCTGTAAAAACTCTCAATAAGCTAGGTATCAATGGAATGTATCTCAATATAATGAAAGCTATTTATGATAACCCCACAGACAATATCATACTGAATGGGCAAAAATTGGAAGCATTCCCTTTGGAATCTAGCACGAGACAGGGATGCCCACTCCCACTACTCCTATTCAATATAGTATTGGAAGTTCTAGCCAGAGCAATCAGATAAGAAAAGGAAATAAAGGGTACTCAATTAGGAAAGGAGGAAGTCAAATTGTCTTTATTCGCAGACGACATGATTGTATATCTAGAAGACCCCATCGTCTCAGCCCAAAATCTCCTGAAACTGATAAGCAACTTCAGCAAAGCCTCAGGATACAAAATCGATGTACAGGAGACCGGGCGTGGTGGTTCATGCCTGTAATTCCAGCACTTTGGGAGGCTGAGACGGGTGGATCACGAGGTCAAGAGATCGAGACCACCCTGGCCAACATGGTGAAACCCCATCTCTACTAAAAAATACAAAAATTAGCTGCACATGCTGTCACGCACCTGCAGCCCCAGCTACTCAGGAGGCTGAGGCAGGAGGATTGCTTGAACCCAGGAGGTGGAGATTGCAGTGAGCCGAGACTTCACCATTACACTGCAGCCTGGTGCTTGGCGACAAAGTAAGACTCTGTCTCAAAAAACAAAAAATCAATGTGCAGAAATCACAAGAATTCCTATACACCAATAAAGACTTAAAGAGAGCCAAATCAAGAATGAACAGCCATTCATTCACAATTGCTACAAAGAGAATAAAATACCTAGGAACACAACTAACAAAGGATGTAAAGGACCTCTTCAAGGAGAACTACAAATGACGGCTCAAGGAAATAAGAGAGGACACAAACAGATGGAAAAACATTCCATGCTCATGGTTAGGAAGAATCAATTTTGTGAAAATGACCATATTGCCCAAAGTAATTTATAGATTCAATGTTATCCCCATCAAGCTACCTATGACCCTCTTCACAGAACTGGAAAAAACCACCTTAAACTTCATATGGATCCAAAAGAGAGCCTGCATAGCCAAGAAAATTCTAAGCAAAAAGAACAAAGCGGAGGCATCATGCCAGCTGACTTCAAACTGTACTACAAGGCTATAGTAATCAAAACAGCATGATACTGGTACCAAAATAGAGACATAGACCAATGGAACAGAACAGAGGCCTCAAAGGCAATGCCACACACCTACAGCCATCTGATCTTTGACAAACCTGACAAAAATAAGCAATGGGGAAAGGATTCCCTGTTTAATAAGTGGTGTTGGGAAACTGGCTAGCCATGTACAGAAAGCAGAAACTGGACCCCTTTCTGACATCTTACACTAAAATTAACTCCAGATGGATTAAAGACCTAAACATAAGACCTAACACCATAAAAACCCTAGAAGAAAACATAGGCAAAACCATTCAGGACATAGGTATAGGCAAGGACTTCATGGCTAAAAGACCAAAAACATTAAATGGGATCTAATTAAACTCCAGAGCTTCTGTGCAGCAAAAGAAAGAATCATTAGCGTGAACTGGTAACCAACAGAATGGGAAAAAGTTTTTTGCAATCTATCCATCTGAAAAAGGGCTAATATCCAGAATCTACAAAGAATTAAAACATATTTACAAGAAAAAACAAACAAGCCCATTCAAAAGTGGGTGAAGGACACCAACAGACACTTTTCAAAAGAAGACATTTATGAGGTCAAAAAACATATAAAAAAACACTCATCATCACTGGTCATTAGAGAAATGCAAATCAAAACCACATTGAGATACCATCTCACGCCAGTTAGAATGGTGATCATTAAAAAATCTGGAGACAACAGATGCTGGAGAGGATGTGGAGAAATAGAAACACTTTTACACTGCTGGTGGGAA
This sequence comes from Callithrix jacchus, assembly GCF_049354715.1. Lineage (NCBI taxonomy): Eukaryota > Metazoa > Chordata > Mammalia > Primates > Cebidae > Callithrix > Callithrix jacchus. The sequence goes on from NC_133508.1 coordinate 97,677,807, forward strand.
TGTAAATTAGTGCAACCATTGTGGAAGACAGTGTGGCGATTTCTCAAGGACCTAGAAATAGAAATTCCATTTGACCCTGCAATCTCATTACTGGGTATATGCTCAAAGGACTATAAATCATTTTATTATAAAGACACATGCTCACATATGTTCATTGTGGCACTGTTTATAATAGCAAAGACCTGGAACCAACCCAAATGTCCATCAGTGATAGACTGGACAAGGAAAATGTGGCACATACACACAAAGGAATACTATGCAGCCATGAAAACCGATGAGTTTTTGTCCTTTGTAGGGACATGGATGAATCTGGAAACCATCATTCTCAGCAAACTGACACAAGAACAGAAAAACAAACATCGCATGTTCTCACTCATAGGCGGGTGTTAAACAATGAGAAGACATGGAGACAGGGAGGGAAGCATCACACAATGGGGTCTGTTGCGGGAAATAGGGGAAGGACAGTTAGGGGTAGGGAGGTTGGGGAGGGATAACCTAGGGAGAAATGCCAGATACAGATGACCAGGGGATGGAGGCAGCAAACCACATTGCCATATATGTACCTATGCAACAATCCTGCATGTCTTGCACATGTACTCCAGAACCTAAAGTGCAATAAAATAAAATAAAATGAGACTGATAAACTAGAGTCCCCATCCTGAAGAAGCTTAAATCAGTGGTCCAAGGAAGGACCACTTATTTGATAAGTGGCATTAGGGAAGTTATTAACACCCTGGGAAAAATATGCAAAGGCTCAAATTATACCGTATACCAGAATAAGTTCACACTTAAAAATGGTAAATGTTAAGACAAGGAAGAGGAATCAAAGGAGAAGGAAAAAGGAAAGAAGGAACACAAGGAAAAAAGAAGGAGTAACAAGGGAAAGAAAAGAGAAGAAAGAAAAAGTAAAAAATGGAAATGTGTTTTATTCATCTTACCTATGAATGGGGTAGATATTTTGTTTTTAATTATTTAATTCTTTCATTTATAAACACTACTTGACCAACAAACACAGGCAAGGTGTTCTGCCAGGCACCGAATGAACCAGGTTTCTTGATGCTTCTGCACAATGGAAGGAGCCCCTTGGGTTGTGCATTATGTAACTAGAAGTTTACATTCCTTTACTGGCATAGTCAGTATTGACCACATGTTTCTATACCAACATCATGAACTGTATGCAGTCACTATGTTCCTGCATAAGTTATTTTCAAATCATTTTTGTAAATCAGATCCCATTAAAAATGCAAGAAGAGGGCCCATTGTTAAAAGAGCCCTAGAGGGAACTCTGTGGTAAAAAAGAAGCATCCTATGTCAAGGCAAGACCACTGCTCTGTGGTTCCCACACTGTGTCAATCCCAACTGTCATACCTGTGTCCTGGCTTGCAGGTTATGTCTGAGCACTCATGTGTGTTTGCACTATCTATCCTTCTACCTTGGATTGCAAATCCCTGGAGGTTGACCCACCACATCTGTTCCCTTCATTGTGTCCAGTGTCACAATGAAGTGTTTTCAAAGAGATCTAGTAAATGCTTTTGTGTGTTGATAATGATGCAGAAAAGGAGCTCAGTAGGCAGTGTCTGTGGGGCTTTATTGAGGAGATGCTCTATTTGTGTTGCTTCTAAACACTAAGCCCCTGTCATATCACTGCTTTGTCAACTGTAGGGAGCAAATCCCCAGGATCCCTCAGTCCTATTTGTGTTCCCAGAGACAGAGAAGGGAGAAGAAATAGAGAAGAGAGGAACAACAGAGAAGAGAGGAGAAATAATTTAAGGGAATGACAAAAGAGACAGAGTTGGAGATTCCTTGGGACACTTTAAGAAGCTCAGTCAGAGCAGTATTGAGGTGCTTACCTCCAAATGCCTTTGAAGAAGGCAGGTTTTCCTGTATGCTTCTAGGTCATACAGTGAGGCTGCTGTCCTTTCCACTGGGCATGGTCTCATGTCAGTATCATATCACATTGCAGCTTGCTCTCAGAATCTAATTATCCACCCAGCAGAAACGGATAAATCTCTGCCATTCTCTTGGGTTCAGGAAAAGACTTTAGCCAAAAGTTGCTTTTCTAATAAGTAGTTGTATAGCTTTATTGCCCAGTAAATAAGTGTTGCAATTTCTGACTGACAATTGCTGAATTCAATCAAAATGTAGTGCCCTAGAAATTGTCTTAACTCAATGTTCACAAAGGCAAACATTGCCCCAGAATTATATCAGTATTGGTGAATTTTCCTGAAGAAAAAAGACATTATTTCTCTGGTAGAATAAGCCATTTTAATTCTTGGATCAATTTTCTATTTAGTAGTGTTTCCCATCTTTATTTCTATCTTACCAAAATTATTTTTCATGAATATCCACAGTTTTTCATATACATTTATTTTTGATACAGCTTTCATTCATTTTTGTCCACATCAGATTAAATAAGAATAGTTTCTGTCTCTGTAAGTTTTCTCTGGGGGCCATTATTTCCAAGAGGTCTACTTTTTTTTTATTTTATTTTAATGGAGTCTCACTCTGTTGCCCAGGCTAGAGTGCAGTGGCGCAATCTTGGCTCACTGCAACCTCACCTCCCAGGTTCAAGCAATTCTCCTGTCTCAGCCCCCAAGTAGCTGGGATTACAGGCATGTGCCACCATGCTTAGCTAATTTTTGTATTTTTAGTAGAAATGGGTTTCAACATGTTGGCTAGGCTGGTCTCAAACTCCTGACCTTAGGTGATCTGCCCACCTCGATCTCCCAAAGTGCTAGGATTACAGGCGTGAGCCACTGTGCCAGGCCCAAAGTCTAATTTTTTAATTCAATTTTGAGTTTATAAATTTTTTCAAAATGATCTTTTCACTATAAATATTTTACCAATTAATTTTTTTTACCACGTCAAGTTCTAGCCTTGGATGGTTTTGTTGAGTTATTTCTCTAAAAACTATTATTTCCCTAGTTGATTTTTACACTTTTCAATGTTATCATTCACCTCTAACACATTTAATAATGTAAAATTATAGCCATTGCCAACTTTCTGTTATTTTGGTTATTTCAATTACTAATACTTCATCTGAATTTGATGTAAAATAATGTATTTTTATTCATTTGTGACAGCTAATCAGAAACTGAAGGAGTCAAAATATCTGTACAGTTAAAATATTACAGTATGGCAAAAACTCGCTGCTTCATTCAAATACAAACATCCCTGGAGAGGTTAGCCATCATTTAAATTTGAATATGGGAAAAGTGATTTACATTCCATGTTTTCCTAAGAGATGAAAATAGAAGTACTCGCTTTCCCAGCTGCCTGGCAGCTGAGGTGTAAGCACATGACCTGGTCTCCATTCGTCCCTTTCCCCTTCCTGAAGCTTTGACTCTACAGCTGGAAAAGCAAAGTAGAAATGAGGGAAAAACTGTTGTGTGTGTGTGTGTGTGTGTGTGTGTATTAGCTGTGGCAGCAGGAACATACAGAGCCTAGAAAAATTGTGAGGGCCTTGAATGCCATGTTAAAGGATTTGGACCTTCTCCTGGATGAACTGGGGAGCCATATAGGGCTCTATTTGGGGATATATGCTCAGTTCTGAGATTTCGGAACATGACTCTGGTAACTGCGTAGAAAAGAGATTTATCCCTGCTTTCAGAGCAAGCCACAAGAAAAAAATGGTGTCTTGATTTACTTTTCCTGGATATTTCAAGTCCATTTAGTGCAGCAACCACACATACTGCTTCCCACAGTACACATGCAGCTGGAACCACCCAGCCCACTGGCAACATCCTGGAAGCCAGATCCCAGGGTACCTGAAATCAAATCTCTAGATGCCTGAATCAAGATACCTGGCAGCACCTAAGATGTGAGTCACATTGCAGGGATTGAGCCTTCAGCTCTCTTTGCATGTATGTGTGCAGTCTGCAGCCCTGCTAGGCAATCACAGTGAGCCACTCACAGGTGTCAGACTGAATTTCAGGACTCCATGGTGTTTCCTGCCTAAGCAGCAACATCAAAGTCCCAGACCAGGAGCTGTTGTGTTGACATAAGGTAGTAGAAACAGGTGGCATATCATGACAGCTTGGCCCCTGCCTCTTAACCTCTACATTTATTTTCAAACCATATCTCTCAAAGTCCCTGTAGTTATGAAAAGTTTCGCTTGGTAAAGGTAAGAATGTAAGCACAATTGGACCCAATTCCTCTGACAAAGGGTTCCCATGCACAATTTGGGAGAAAATATTCAGTGTGGCTGGGACACCAGCCAAAGTGAGAAAGCCTAGTGCTGACAACTCACCATTTTCCAAATCCCTGTGATTCTGCCTCAGTGGGAGCTTCCTGGAAAATAAGGGAGAGGATCATGTAGAAAGGACTACTCAGCAAAAGTGCCTTATTTTCTCTTGTGTATGCCCCTCACTGCTCCTCCAATGCACAGACACACTCACAGGTGCACACATGTACACTACGTCCAGAATGTGACTGAAGCCCATGCAGAGTGGGCCGCCAGCATGACAATGCAGCCTGAGGGGCATCTCAGAGACCTTCACTCAAAGCTGTCTTCTCCATGAGGGAGTCTCTTCTACTTCAAGTTTGTATCAGTTCTAGGTCCAACTCTGCTTTAGGGGTTTAGTATGTATACAACAGACTAAACTTCTCTCTGGGAAAGGCAATACAGAAGTTCCCTAGTAACTCTTTGGGAATCAATTTAGCAAACCTTTCCCTCCTTAGGAGTACTTGGATTAAATAGCTAATGGAGGCTTGGCTTAATACCTAGGTGATGGGTTGATAGGTGCAGCAAACCACCATGGCACATGTTTACCTATGTAATAAGCCTGCACATGTAACCCATAACTTAAAATAAAAAAAATTTTTTATTGCATTTTAGGTTTTGGGGTACATGTGCAGAACATGCGAGATAGTTGCATAGGTACACATGTGGCAGTGTGATTTGCTGCATTCCACCCCTTCACCCACATCTGGCATTTCTCCCCATGCTATCCCTCCCCAGCTCCCCTCCCCCACTGTCCCTCCCCTATTTCCCCCAATAGACCCCAGTGTGTAGTGCTCCCCTCCCTGTGTCCATGTGCTCTCATTGTTCATCACCTGCCTATGAGTGAGAATATGCGGTATTTCATTTTCTGTTCTTGTGTCAGTTTGCTGAGAATTATGTTCTCCAGATTCATCCATGTCCCTACAAAGGACATGAACTCATCATTTTTGATTGCTGCATAATATTCCATGGTATATATGTGCCACATTTTCCCAGTCCAGTCTATCATTGATGGGCATTTGGGTTGGTTCCAGGTCTTTGCTATTGTAAACAGTGCTGCAATGAACATTCGTGTGCATGTGTCCTTATAGTAGAACAATTTATAGTCCTTTGGATATATACTCAGTACTGGGATGGCTGGATCAAATGGAATTTCTATTTCTAGGTCCTTGAGGAATTGTCACATTGTCTTCCACAATGATTGAACTAATTTACACTCCCACCAGCAGTGTAAAAGTGTTCCTATTTCTCCACATCCTCTCCAGCATCTGTTGTCTCCAGATTTTTTAATGATCGCCATTCTAACTGGTGTGAGATGGTATCTCAATGTAGTTTTGATTTGCATTTCTCTGATGACCAGTGATGATGAGCATTTTTTCATATGTGTTTTGGCCTCATGTATGTCTTCTTTTGTAAAGTGTCTGTTCATATCCTTTGCCCATTTTTGAATGGGCTTGTTTGTTTTTTCTTGTAAATCTGTTTGAGTTCTTTGTAAATTCTGGATATCAGCCCTTTGTCAGATGGGTAAACTGCAAAAATTTTTTCCCATTCTGTTGGTTGCTTATTCACTCTAGTGACTGTTTCTTTTGCTGTGCAGAAGCTGTGGAGTTTGATTAGGTCCCATTTGTCTATTTTGGCTTTTGTTGCCAATGCTTTTGGTGTTTTGGTCATGAAGTCCTTGCCTACTCCTATGTCCTGAATGGTTTTGCCTAGATTTTCTTCTACAGTTTTTATGGTGCCAGGTCTTATGTTTAAGTCTTTAATCCATCTGGAGTTAATTTTAGTGTAAGGTGTCAGGAAGGGGTCCAGTTTCTGCTTTCTGCACATAGCTAGCCAGTTTTCCCAACACCATTTATTAAACAAGGAATCCTTTCCCCATTGCTTGTTTTTGTCAGGTTTATCAAAGATTGTATGGTTGTAGATATGTTGTGTTGCGTCCGATGCCTCTGTTCTGTTCCATTGGTCTATATCTCTGTTTTGGTACCAGTACCATGCTGTTATGATTACTGTAGCCTTGTAGTATAGTTTGAAGTCCAGTAGTGTGATGCCTCTTGCTATGTTCTTTTTGCTTAGAATTGACTTGGCTATGCAGGCTCTCTTTTGGTTCCATATGAAGTTCATGGTGGTTTTTTCCAGTTCTGTGAAGAGAGTCAATGGTAGCTTGATGGGGATAGCGTTGAGTCTGTAAATTGTTTTGGGCAGTATGGCCATTTTGATTCTTCCTAACCATGAACATGGAATGTTTCTCCATCTGTTTGTGTCCTCTCTGATATTGTTGAGCAGTGGTTTGTAGTTCTCATTGAAGAGGTCCCTTACATTCCTTGTGAGTTGTATTCCTAGGTATTTTATTCTCTTTGTAGGAATTTTGAATGGCAGTTCATTCTTGATTTGGCTGTCTTTCAGTCTCTTATTGGTGTATAGGAATGCTTGTGATTTTTGCACATTGATTTTATATCCTGAGACTTTGCTGAAGTTGCTTATCAGTTTCAGGAGTTTTTGGGCTGAGGTGATGGGGTCTTCTAGATATACAATCATGTCGTCTGCAAATAGAGACAATTTGACTTCCATCTTTCCTATTTGAAAACCCTTTATTTCTTTTTCTTGCCTGATTGCTCTGGCTAGAACTTCCAGTACTATATTGAATAGCAGTGGTGAAAGAGGGCATCCTTGTCTAGTGCCAGATTTCAAAGGGAATGCTTCCAGATTTTGCCCATTTAGTATGATATTGGCTGTTGGTTTGTCATAAATAGCTTTTATTATTTTGAGACACGTTCCATCAATACCAAGTTTATTGAGGGTTTTTAGCATAAAGGGCTGTTGAATTTTGTCAAAGGCCTTCTCTGTGTCAATTGAGATAATCACGTGGCTTTTGTTTTTGGTTCTGTTTATGTGGTGAATTACGTTTATAGACTTGTGTATGTTGAACCAGCCTTGCATCCCTGGGATGAATCCTACTTGATCATAGTGGATAAGCTTTTTGATGTGCTGTTGCAACTGGCTTGCTAGTATTTTATTGAAGATTTTTGCGTCTATGTTAATCATAGATATTGGCCTGAAGTTTTCTTGTTGAGTCTCTGCCAGGTTTTGGTATCAGGATGATGTTGGTCTCATAAAATCATTTGGGAAGGATCCCTCTTTTTGAATTATTTGGAAAAGTTTCAGAAGGAATGGTAACAGTTCCTCTTTGTGTGTCTGGTAGACTTCGGCTGTGACCCCATCTGGACCTGGGCTTTTTTGTGTAGTAGGCTCTTAATTGCTGCCTCAACTTCAGACTGTGTTATTGGTCTATTCATAGTTTTGGCTTCCTTCTGGTTTAGGCTTGGGAGGACACAAGTGTCTAGGAATTTATCCATTTCTTCCAGGTTTACTAGTTTATGTGCATAGAGTTGTTTGTAATATTCTCTGATGATGGTTTGAATTTCTGTGGAATCTGTGGTGACTTCCCCTCTTTCTTTTTTTTATTCCTTCTATTTGGTTATTCTCTCTCTTCTTTTTTATCAATCTGGCTAGTGGTCTGTCTATTTTGTTGATATTTTCAAAAATCCAGCTCTTGGATTTATTGATTTTTTTGAAGGGTTTTTCGTGTCCCTATCTCCTTCAGTTCTGCTCTGATCTTCGTTATTTCTTGTCTTCTGCTAGGTTTTGAGGTTTTTTTTGATCTTGCTCCTCTAGCTCTTTCAATTTTGACGATAGGGTGTCAATTTTTGATCTCTCCACTCTTCTCATATATTGCTATATATTTTCCTCTGGAGACTGCTTTAAATGTGTCCCAGAGATTCTTGTATGTTGTGTCTTCGTTCTCATTGGTTTTGAAGAACTTTCTTTATTTCTGCCTTCATTTTATTGTTTGTCCAGTCAACATTCAAGAGCCAGTTGTTAGGTTTCCATGAAGCTGTGTAGTTTTGAGTTAGTTTCTGAATTCTGAGTTCTAACTTGATTGCACTATGGTCTGAGAGACTGTTTATGATTTCCATTCTTTTGCAGTTGCTGAGGAGTGCTTTACTTCCAATTATGTGGTCAGTTTTAGAGTAGGTGTGATGTGGTGCTGAGAAGAATGTATATTCTGTGGATTTGGGGTGGAGAGTTCTGTAAATGTCTATCAGGTTTGCTTGTTCCAGGTCTGAGTTCAAGTCCTGGATATCCTTGTTAATTTTCTGTCTGGTTGATCTGTCTAATATTGACAGTGGAGTGTTAAAGTCTCCCACTATTATTGTGTGGGAGTCTAAGTCTCTTTGTAAGTCATTAAGAACTTGCCTTATATATCTGGGTGCTCCTGTATTGGGCCCATATATATATAGGATCATTAGCTCTTCTTGTTGTATTGATCCTTTCACCATTATGTAATGACCTTCTTTATCTCATTTGATCTTTGTTGCTTTAAAGTCTATTTTATCAGAGACGAGAATTGCAACTCCTGCTTTTTTTTTAATCTCCATTTGCTTGGTAAATCTTCCTCCATCCATTTATTTTGAGCCTTTGTGTATCCTTGCATGTGAGATGGGTTTCCTGGATACAGCACACCAATGGGTTTTGGCTTTTTATCCAATTTGCGAGTCTGTGTCTTTTGATTGGTGCATTTAGCCCATTTACATTTAGGGTTAATATTGTTATGGGTGAATTTGATACTACCATTTTGATGCTAGCTGGCTGTTTTACCTGTTAGTTGATGCAGATTCTTCATTTTGTTGATGCTCTTTAGCATTTGGTATGTTTTTGGAGTGGCTGGTGCTAGTTGTTCCTTTCTATGTATAGTGCCTCTTTCAGGAGCGCTTGTAAAGCAGGCCTGGTGGTGACAAAAGTCTCTGAGTACTTGCTTGTTCACAAAGGATTTTATTTTTCCTTCACTTATGAAGCTCAGTTTGGCCAGATATGAAATTCTGGGTTGAAAGTTCTTTTCTTTAACGTTGTTGAATATTGGCCCCCACTCTCTTCTGGCTTGTAGTGTTTCTGCCGAGAGATCTGCTGTGAGTCTGATGGGCTTCCCTTTGTGGGTGACCCGACCTTTCTCTCTGGCTGCCCTTAGCATTTTTTCTTTCATTTCAACCCTGGTGAATCTGATGAATTTGTGCCTTGGGGTTGCTCTTCTTGCGGAATATCTTTGTGGTGTTCTCTGTATTTCCTGGACTTGAATATTGGCCTGCCTTGCTAGGTTGGGGAAATTTTCCTGGATAATATCCTGAAGAGTATTTTCCAACTTGGATTCATTCTCTTCATCACATTCTGGTACACCTATGAAACGTAGATTAGGTCTCTTCACATAATCCCACATTTCTTGGAGATTTTGTTTATTCCTTTTTGCACTTTTTTCTCTAATCTTGGCATCTTGTTTTATTTCATTGAGTTGATCTTCGAGTTCTGATATCCTTTCTTCTTCTTGGTCAATTTGGCTGTTGAAACTTGTGCATGTTTCGTGAAGTTCTCATGTTGTTTTTCAGCTCCTTCAATTCACTCATATTCCTCTCTAAGTTGTCCGTTCTTGTTATCATTTCCTCAAATCTTTTTTCAACATTCTTAGTTTCTTTGCATTGATTTAGAACATGTTCTTTTAGCTCATGGAAGTTTCTCATTACCCACCTTCTGAAGTCTGATTCTGTCATTTCATCACACTCATTCTTTGTCCAGCTTTGTTCTCTTGCTGGAGAGGAGTTGTGTTCCCTTGTAGGAGGTGAGGTTTCCTGGTTTGGGGTGTTTTCCTCTTTTTTGTGCAGGTTTCTTCCCATCTTTGTGGATTTATCCACCTGTCGTCTGAGTAGTTGCTGATTTTCTGACTGGGTCTCTGAGTGGATGTCCAGATTGTTGATGATGAAGTATTTCTGTTTCTTAGCTTTTCTTCTAACAGTCTGGCCCCTCTGCTGTAGGACTGCTGAGGTCCACTCCAGGCCCTGCTTGCCTGGGGTACACCTGTAGCAGCTGCGGAACCATGAGGGTTGCTACCAGTTTCTTCTTCTGCTATCTTTGTCAGTCTGAATGATGATGCCCACCAAATGTCAGTCTGATCATTCCTTTGTGAGGTGACTCTTTGGATATACGGGAGTCAGGGAGCTGCTTGAGGAGACTGTACTTTATACTTGAGGAGACAGTCTGTACTTTATAGGAGCTCAAGTGCTGAGCTGTGAGCTCCGTTGTTCATTCAGGGCTGCTAGGCAGGTACATTTAAGTCTGCTTCAGCAGAACTCATAAAGCCCATTTTTTCCTCAGGTGCTCTGTCCCAGGGAGTTAGAGCTTTATTTATGAGTATCCGTTGCACTGTTCTGACAAACAAGGAGGCAGTCTAATCACTGCCTGCCTGTAGTGGCTATGCTGAGCTGTCGTGGGCTCCACCCTGCTGTTGTGGGCTCTGCCCTACTGCCATGTAGTTCCCTGTAGTCCTGTTTATATGGGTGTGGTTAGAGCTGCTGTGGTGATGGTGGCCTGCCTCTGTAGTGGTGGACTCTCTCTGTTATGGCAGGTTGCCTTGGCAATGGCAGGCTGTGTCAGCAATGGCAGAGTACCTCCATAGGGGTCTAGTGCCTCAGTAATGGCAGACGTCCCTCCCCCTCCAAGCTGCACCATCCTGGGTTCAGCTGTGCTTGCCATGAAACTCTCAACCCCAAGTGTTTCCAATTGCTGTTTTGTTTGTTTTTGTGGGGGTGGAACCCGCTGAGCCTGATCACCTGGCTCCTTTTTTTTTTTAAGTTGAGCAGTTAACTCTCTCCCAGGTGTTCCAGTCGCCTGCTGAAAGGGCGATGGGATCTGTGTGATTCCTGTGCAGCGACCCACTGCTCTGGCTGGAACAACATTGCTGCCCGGGACTCTCCTGGCCTGGCTTTCTGTTTAAGTCCCGTTTAATCAGATGAAAGTGCTAATCTGCCTTCTGAAATCTCCAATTGCCGGTTTAACAGGGCAACCAAACCAGTGTATTTTGTATGGAGTGCCGCTGCGCTGCAGCCCCAGTCCAAGCAGCCGTGCCGGCCCAAACAGCCATGCCAGCCCAAACAGTTGTGCTGGCAGCCTATGGGGCTCCTACACCTGGGAATCTCCTGGTCTTTGGGCAATAAAGATCCATCTGGAAATGTGGCGTCCACTCACCATCTGCACTTTCACTGGGAGCTGCAATCCTGAGTTAGTCCTACAGCGCCATCTTCTCCCCTCTCCCCTTGTTTTCTTAAGAGAAATAAGCAGCTCCTGAGAAAGGAAACTAGGCAGAGAGGACAGGCAGCTGCTGGGCAGGGAGAAAATTTAAACTCAAAAATAATTTTTTTTAAAAAAAAGGAGTACTTGGATTTGTGGGTGGGTGAATGAGGAAAGGCAACGAGGAGGAGAAAAAGTGAGTTCTTATTAATAATACACTCTGTTCTGTATTTTCTATAATAAATATATTACTTTCATAATTTGAAGAAAAATATAAATTTTATTAAAATGTTTTCAACCCATTATCCTCATAGATATACCTTTTTTGTCAAGTAGCTCAAATATCCCAATTTAGATAGGCTAACATACCCTTAGCCTAACATAAGGCTTGATGTCTTAGGTTGGATTCCCTTGAAAACAGATCCTGGGCAAAAGGTCTCTGGCTCTCTCTCTCTCTCTCTCTCTCTCTCTCTCTCTCTGTGTGTGTGTGTGTGTGTGTGTGTGTGTGTGTCTCAGGTTTATAGGATCAAATGAGGTAATGTTGGTAAAATCACAAAGCTTAGGCTCAGATAATAGATGTCCAAGAAATGGTGGTAAAGGAAGTGGTGGCAGTAATAATGGTTATAGTAATCATCATAGATATAATTACCATTGAAATGTTATTTTTAGGATTTATTTTCTCATGTCTTGATCAATATATGTCAGAATTTCAGATTTAAAGCAATTTATTTTACTCTCTTCAGTCCTTTCGAATATAAACAACTATCTCATCTTCCTGATGTAGAGTTCTCCTAGTTCAATTTCCCCTTAAGAAAAACATTCACGGAGGAGGGACTCAAGATGGCGCTGTGAGAACAACCCAGGATTGGAGCCCGCGTTGAATTCGCAAACGGTGAGTCAGTGCTGCATTTCCAGACTGATCTTTGTTGCCCACAGAACGGGAAAACTCCCAAGTATAAAAAGACACGGGACACCAGGCAGTAGGTCTGCCTGGCGAAGCCGGCAGCCGGGGCGGCGGTGGCCGGCCCTACCCAGCAATCCCCACAGGGCGCGCTTGTCTGGGTGCCTTGTTGAACCGGCAACCTGAGACTTGAGAGGGCTGGACTTGAGACTGAACGAGACTTGCACAGTAGCCCAGCCCAGGGGATTGCAGGGACAGATCGTTTGGGATACCCAGTGGGACGAACAAAACCGCGATTTCAAACTATCCCGGGCAGACGGTCCGAGACGCTCTGTGGGGGAAGGGCGTCCACCACTACGGAGGCAACCTGCCCCAACTGATATACACGCCCACTGCTGAGGCAGCCAGCCGTTGCCGAGGCAACCCGCCCCAACTGAGATACACACCCACTGCTGACGCAGCCAGCCGTTGCCGAGGCAACCCGTCCCTACTGAGATACACGCCCACTGCTGACGCAGCCTGCCGTTGCTGAGGCAACACGCTACAACGAAGAGACTCCGCCGCAGGGCGTGGCGGAGACCACAGCAGAGCCGGCAGGAACAGCGCGAATCACACAACAGCAGGGCGGAGCCTCGGCAGCCAAACAGTGGCTAGTCTGCCTTTGAGCTAGGCAGGACACCTGATCGGACATCCAAAAATAAAGCCCAAACCCCTCAACACAGAGCATTTGAGAAAAAAAAAAAGGGTTGTTTAATGAGCTGTGTTGCAGCAGAATCAAACATAGCAGCCTAACAGCCCTGAATGAACAACAGAATGCACAGCTCAGCAATTAAACCCCTATAAAGTACAAACTGTCTCCTCAAGCAGCTCCCTGACCCCTCTATATCCAAAAGACTGTCATTAGGCAGGCATCATCCTGGGACAAAGAGAGCAGAAAAAGAAACTGGTAGCATCCCTCGCTGTGCCACGGCTACTAGAGGTGCACCCCAGACAAGCAGGGTCTGGAGCGGACCTCAACAGTCGTACAGCGAAGGGGCTAGACTGGTAGAAGGAAAACCAAGCAACAGAAATACTTCATCATCAACATTCTGGGTGTCCACTCAGAGACCCAAACGAAAAGTCAGCAACTACGCAGACGACCAGCGGACAAATCCACAAAGATGGGAAGAAACCAGCGCAAAAAGGAGGAAAACACCCGAAACCAGAACACATCGCCTCCTAGAAAAGACCAAAACTCCTCACCAGCTAGGGAACAAAGCTGGATGGAGAATGACTGTGACGAAATGACGGAATTAGACTTCAGAAGATGGATAATGAGAAACTTTTGTGAGCTAAAAGATCATGTATTAAATCAATGCAAAGAAACTAAGAACCTTGAAAAAAGATTTGAAAAAAGATTCGAGGAAATGATAACAAGAATGGATACCTTAGAGAGGAATATGAATGAATTAAAGGAGCTGAAAAACACAATACGAGAACTTCACGAAGCAAACGCAAGTTTCAATAGCCGAATTGACCAAGCAGAAGAAAGAATATCTGAAGTCGAAGACCAACTCAATGAAATAAAACGAGAAACCAAGATCAGAGAAAAAAGCGCAAAAAGGAATGAACAAAGTCTCCAAGAAATGTGGGACTATGTGAAAAGACCTAACCTACGTTTGATAGGTGTACCAGAAGGGGACGAAGAGAATGAATCCCAGCTGGAAAATACTCTTCAGGACATCATCCAGGAAAATTTCCCCCACCTAGCAAGACAAGCCAACACTCAATTGCAGGAAATACAGAGAACACCACAAAGGTATTCTGCAAGAAGAGCAACCCCAAGGCACATAATCGTCAGATTCAACAGGGTTGAAATAAAGGAGAGAATACTAAGGGCAGCCAGAGAGAAAGGTCGGGTCACCCACAAAGGGAAGCCCATCAGACTCACAGCAGATCTCTCGGCAGAAACACTACAAGCCAGAAGAGAGTGGGGGCCAATATTCAACATTCTTAAAGAAAAGAACTTTCAACCCAGAATTTCATATCCAGCCAAACTGAGCTTCAGAAGTGAAGGAAGAATAAAATCCTTTGCGAACAAGCAAGTACTCAGAGATTTTGTCACCACCAGGCCTGCTTTACAAGAGCTCCTAAAAGAGGCACTACACATAGAAAGGATCAATCAGTACCAGCCATTCCAAAATCACACTGAATGCTAAAGAGCTTCAACATAATGAAGAATCTACAACAACTAACAGGCAAAACAGCCACTTAGAATCAAAATGGCAGTATCAAATTCACACATAACAATATTAACCCTAAATGTAAATGGACTAAATGAACCAATCAAAAGACACAGACTGGCAAATTGGATAAAAATCCAAAACCCATCAGTGTGCTGTATCCAGGAAACCCATCTCACATGCAAGGATACACAAAGGCTCAAAATAAAGGGATGGAGGAAGATTTACCAAGCTAATGGAAAGCAAAAAAAAGCAGGAGTTGCAATTCTCATCTCTGATAAAATAGACTTTAAAGCAACAAAGATCAAAAGAGACAAAGAAGGCCATTACATAATGGTAAAAGGATCAATACAACAAGAAGAGCTAACGATCCTAAACATATATGGACCCAACACAGGAGCACCCAGATACATAAGGCAAGTTCTTAATGACTTACAGAAGGACTTAGACTCCCACACAATAATAGTGGGAGACTTTAACACTCCACTGTCAATACTAGACAGATCAACCAGACAGAAAATCAACAAGGATACCCAGGGCTTGAACTCAGACCTGGAGCAAGCAAACCTGGTGGACATTTACAGAACTCTCCACCCCAAATCCACAGAATATACATTCTTCTCAGCACCACATCACACCTACTCTAAAATTGACCACATAATTGGAAGTAAAGCACTGCTCAACAAATGCAAAACAACTGAAATCATAACAAACAGCCTCTCAGACCATAGTGCAATCAAGTTAGAACTCAGAATTCAGAAACCAACCCAGAACCGCACAGCTTCATGGAAACTGAACAACTGGCTCTTGAATGTTGACTGGGTAAACAACGAAATGAAGGCAGAAATAAAGAAGTTCTTCGAAACCAATGAGAATGAAGACACAACGTGCCAGAACCTCTGGGACACATTTAAAGCAGTCTCTAGAGGAAAGTATATAGCAGTAAGTGCCCATATGAGGAGAATGGAGAGATCCAAAATTGACACCCTATCATCAAAATTGAAAGAGCTAGAGGAGCAAGATCAAAAAAACTCAAAACCCAGCAGAAGACAAGAAATTACTAAGATCAGAGCTGAGCTGAAGGAGATTGAGACACGAAAAACCCTTCAAAAAATCAATAAATCCAAGAGCTGGTTTTTTGAAAAGATCAACAAAATAGACAGACCACTAGCCAGATTGATTAAAAATAAAAGAGAGAACAACCAAATAGATGCAATAAAAAATGATAAAGGGGAAATCACCACAGATTCCACAGAAATTCAAACCATCATCAGAGAATATTACAAACAACTCTATGCACATAAACTAGTAAACCTGGAAGAAATGGATAAATTCCTGGACTCCTGTGTCCTCCCAAGCCTAAACCAGGAGGAAGCTGAAACTATGAATAGACCAATAACAAGGTCTGAAGTTGAGGCAGCAATTAAGAGCCTACCTCACAAAAAAAGCCCAGGTCCAGATGGGTTCACAGCCGAATTCTACCAGACACACAAGGAGGAGCTGGTACCATTCCTTCTAAAACTATTTCAAACAATCCAAAAAGAGGGAATCCTTCCCAAATCATTTTATGAGACCAACATCATCCTGATACCAAAACCCGGCAGAGACCCAACGAGAAAAGAAAACTTCAGGCCAATATCCATGATGAACATAGATGCAAAAATCTTCATTAAAATATTGGCAAGCCGATTGCAACAGCAAATCAAAAAACTTATTCATCATGATCAAGTAGGATTCATCCCGGGGATGCAAGGCTGGTTCAACATACGCAAGTCTATCAACGTAATTCACCACATAAACAGAACCAAAAACAAAAACCACATGATTATCTCAATTGACGCAGAGAAGGCATTTGACAAAATTCAACAGCCCTTTATGCTAAAAACCCTCAATAAACTCGGTATCGATGGAACGTATCTCAAAGTAATAAAAGCTATTTATGACAAACCAACAGCCAATATCATACTGAATGGGCAAAAACTGGAAGCATTCCCTTTGAAATCTGGTACTAGACAAGGATGCCCTCTCTCACCACTCCTATTCAATATAGTACTGGAAGTTCTAGCCAGAGCAATCAGGCAAGAAAAAGAAATAAAGGGTATTCAAATAGGAAAGGTGGAAGCCAAATTGTCTCTATTTGCAGACGACATGATAGTATACCTAGAAGACCCCATCGCCTCAGCCCAAAAACTCCTGAAACTGATAAACAACTTCAGCAAAGTCTCAGGATATAAAATCAATGTGCAAAAATCACAAGCATTCGTCTACACCAATAACAGACTTAAAGAAAGTCAAATCAAGAGCGAACTGCCATTCGCAATTGCTACAAAAAGAATAAAATACCTTGGAATACAACTCACAAGGAACGTAAGGGACCTCTTCAAGGAGAACTACAAACCACTGCTCAACGAAATCAGAGAGGACACAAACAGATGGAGAAACATTCCATGTTCATGGTTAGGAAGAATTAATATCGTGAAAATGGCTATACTGCCCAAAGTAATTTACAGAATCAACGCTATCCCCATCAAGCTACCATTGACTTTCTTCACAGAACTGGAAAAAACCACCATGAACTTCATATGGAACCAAAAGAGAGCCCGCATAGCCAAGTCAATTCTAAGCAAAAAGAACACAGCGGGGGGCATCACACTACCGGATTTCAAACTATACTACAAGGCTACAGTAATCAAAACAGCATGGTACTGGTACCAAAACAGAGATATAGACCAATGGAACAAAACAGAGGCACCGGAGGCAACACAACATACATACAACTATACAATCTTTGATAAACCTGACAAAAACAAGCAATGGGGAAAGGATTCCATGTTTAACAAATGGTGTTGGGAAAACTGGCTAGCCATGTGCAGAAAGCAGAAACTGGACCCCTTCCTGACACCTTACACTAAAATTAACTCCAGATGGATTAAAGACTTAAACATAAGACCTGGCACCATAAAAACCCTAGAAGGAAATCTAGGCAAAACTATCCAGGACATAGGAGTAGGCAAGGACTTCATGAACAAAACACCAAGAGCATTGGCAACAAAAGCCAAAATAGACAAATGGGACCTAATCAAACTCCACAGCTTCTGCACGGCAAAAGAAACAGTCACTAGAGCGGATCGGCAACCAACAGAATGGGAAAAAATTTTCGCAGTCTACCCATCTGACAAAGGGCTGATATCCAGAATTTACAAACAACTCAAGCAGATTTACAGGAAAAAAACAAACAAGCCCATTCAAAAGTGGGCAAAGGATATGAACAGATACTTTACGAAAGAAGACATATATGAGGCCAACAATCATATGAAAAAATGCTCGTCGTCACTGGTCATCAGAGAGATGCAAATCAAAACCACATTGAGATACCATCTCACGCCAGTTAGAATGGCGATCATTAAAAAATCTGGAGACAACAGATGCTGGAGAGGATGTGGAGAAAAAGGAACACTTTTACACTGTTGGTGGGAGTGTAAATTGGGAGTGTAAATTAGTTCAACCATTGTGGAAGACAGTGTGGCGATTCCTCAAGGCCTTAGAAATAGAAATTCCATTTGACCCAGCAATCCCATTACTGGGTATATATCCAAAAGACTATAAATCGTTCTACTATAAGGACACATGTACACGAATGTTCATTGCAGCACTGTTTACAATAGCAAAGACCTGGAATCAACCCAAATGCCCATTGATAATAGACTGGATTGGGAAAATGTGGCACATATACACCATGGAATATTATGCAGCAATCAGAAATGATGAGTTTGTGTCGTTTGTAGGGACATGGATGAATCTGGAGAACATCATCCTCAGCAAACTGACACAAGAACAGAAAATGAAACACCGCATATTCTCACTCATAGGTGGGTGATGAAAAATGAGAACACATGGACACAGAAAGGGGAGTACTAAACACTGGGGTCTATTGGGGGGAAAAGGGGAGGGCCCGTGGGAGGGGGAGGTGGGGAGGGATAGCCTGGGGAGAAATGCCAAATGTGGGTGAAGGGGAGAAGAAAAGCAAAGCACACTGCCATGTGTGTACCTACGCAACTGTCTTGCATGCTCTGCTCATGTACCCCAAAACCTATAATCCAATAAAAAATTTAAAAAAAAAAAAAAAAGAAAATTGTACCAGAAAAAAAAAAAAAAAAAAAAAAAACAAAGAAAAACATTCACTAAGCAAAATGTTTGGTAATAACAGCAGGTGCTCCTTTTCCTCTGCATCTTGTTATGTTTGACATGCCCCGTTCTCTCAGTCCCTCAGTTGGGAAGAGTTGTATCTACCTCTTGTTCCTGTCCTGGGTGCTTTGATTATGTAGCCATAAACTTGAGCCAATGAGAAGCAGGGATATTAATCAGAGCAGCAGGAGTTGGTCTTTTCTCCAGGATGGAGCCAGTTCAACAAATTACTAGGTCATTTTAGGTAGTCAGTCTATATAGACTGAGCACCTTACGTGTGCCAAGCCACATGCTGAGCACTGGGGATGTGGAAATGAGTAAGGCATGTGCAGGCCATGAGGGAGGAGTGCCATGAAAAACCTGTAAACTACAGGGCTAAGGAAGAGTCTCAAAGTTGGAGAAAAAATTCAGGGCCTTTTAGGAAGGGATGCATCATTGTAACGTAAGGGTCTCACTGTGGATCAAAGAGGTCTGTCTGAATCTAGCTCCATAAGAAGAGGGGATGGGAGGAGCTGATGGCCTTAGGTCCCAACTAACCATCTTAAAATGCAGGGTTATGCCCTAAATCTAAGTGTACTTGAAAACTAAAATCCTTTCCCAGTCAGGCCACAGGTGATGAGGGTGAGACAGGGAGGCCATCGTCTGGGATTTATGAGGGTAACATGGGTGCTGTTACTTATCTAAGTCTTAACTAAACTTTGGTTTGGAAGTAATACACTTTATACAGATCTCCTCTTTCCATTCCTCTGCAAAGTCAGGTTCTTGATGGGTAGATGCATTTGCAGTTGCCAGACCACCATATTTCTTATATCTTTATCAGAGTTAACTGGCTACAAATTATTTCTACAGTCCTCCTGGCCCCATAACCTCTAAATTTGCATGCTCTCTTCTTATTCTCCAGACATTCTGGAGGAAGCACATTGTTGTAGGAAAACATTGGCATCCATTTCTATTAGGAATGATTTTCCTTCAATCAAAAAGTTCAGAGGTTGACATCCAGGGCTGGCAAGGCTATTCTGTCTTATCAAGACCTCGGGCTCCCTCCATCATTCTTCTCTGCCATTCTGAGTGGAGTAATGGAAACACTTCATGATGATTAGACTGCAAACTGCCTTTCACTGCTTAATAATGCTTGCTTCATTTTACACTACTCCTGAAATATCAGCAATGAGAGAATAATTTTTGCCAATCTCCCTAAAAATGCATATCCTCCCTGTGAAAGTAAAGCAGAAAGTAGTAGTTTATGCCTTAATAATTGGCTTCAAAAGATCGTTCCTGCCTGTTAAAATGTTGGATTTTTCAGTAGCTCAGAAGGAAATATAGGACTATTTGGGAATGGAGAGCACTGGGGAAATTAGGTGTGTTAGAGAAGAAAGTATTTGTATGGGTGTGAAGACGAACAAGCCTCTGTTAACTGCAGTGTGGAGGAAGGAGTCCTGGATAGCTGGGGTACCATTTACCATTCTTGTGGAACTATTTATCTTCTATCACCTTGAAGATTGGCATAATATAGCAGGACTCAACATTTCTTTTTTTTTTTTTTTTTTTTTTTTTGAGACAGAGTTTCACTCTTGTTACCCAGGCTGCAGTGCAATGGCGCGATCTTGGCTCACTGCAACCTCCACCTCCTAGGTTCAGGCAATTCTCCTGCCTCAGCCTCCTGAGTAGCTGGGATTACAGGCACGCGCCACCATGCCCAGCTAATTTTTTGTATTTTGAGTAGAGACGGGGTTTCACCATGTTGACCAGGATGGTCTCCAACTCTTGACCTCATGATCCACTTTCTAATGATACAATTTGTATCCGAAATATTTGCTTCTCTGTATATATCTAATTATTACAAACACAAAATTTAATACTGCATGAGTTGAGGTCATGCTAACCAAACTCAAAATATATGAAAACTCAAATCCCATAAACATTTCTCCTTCAAGTGTAGTCCTCAACAGGTAATCCTGACTGGCAATGGCTTTCTTCCACATGATCATTCAGGGGCCCAGATTCATTCCATCTCTTGGCTTCCCTGCCTTCAATGTAGCTTCCAAAGTCACCATACTTGCTTTCAGAAGCCAGAGGCAGGAGGAAATAGCAAGGAAGATCACACATGGAAGGTTGTAAAGGGTAAGGCTTGGAAGTGGCTCATGTTACTGCCCCTCACATCTGATTGGCTGGATCTCCATCAAATGGCCACACTTAGCTGCAACTGAGACTAGGAAGTATAGCCTGGCTCATACTGGCAATAAAGAGGAAACAGGTTTTGTGAAGCTTATTCCATCTCTGTCTTAAATACCTTCTCTATTCCAGACACTGGGCCATTCCTTAAAAAAGAGCAGGTAACACAGACATGGCCTCCCTTCAGGGAGCCTGAGGCATAGATAAGAATAAAGAAGTTCAATCAATAATCACAAATACATGTACAAATACTTATGGAACGATATTCAATAAGTATTGAATACCATAAGTATTCAAACAATACAATTCCATAAATATTGAATTCCATAAGTATTCAAACAATACAATTCAAACAATGCAATTGCAAATGTGATGGGAAGATAGAGTTCAAGGGGAAAATGTAATGAGCATTATGACATAGATTATAAGGGTCTAAGATGTATAGGAATAAGTTAGAATCAACCCAGTTGAGTGAGAGACAGAGAGAGAGAGAGAGAGAGAGAGAGAGAGAGAGAGTGTGTGTGTGTGTGTGTGTGTGTGTGTGTGTGTAATGTTTAAGGTGAGTATTCCAGAGTGAAAGCAAATGTCTGGATTGTGCGTTCCATTTATTTATTTAGCAGGTTTATGTGCTAGATATTGTTCCAGTCTCCATGGAAGATTCCAAAATGCAGAGGGCAAACTCCTGCTGTCTACTGACAGTACCTTGAAGAATTTATTCTGATTCATCAAGCACAAGTCCACAAAAACTCACAAATAATCTCATATATTTGAGATGATTTCAAGTGTGGAAAAGGGCAATTATGCCACTGAGTAGTTTTCCTCCATCCATGTGTTAAGCAAACTATTGAGCCCGTAGTCAGGATATTGGTTTCATCCTCTTAAAGACCAGCCATACCCAACTGAAGTACAGACTGAACATTTAAATACATGCCATACTCATAGTCTCTTCTAAGGAAATCATTCCAAGTAGATTAATGTGTGTGGCATATCTGTGACATCACAGTGCCACTCTGTTGCCACTCCAAACTGCTTCAGATCAGGGAGCAGAGCATGTGCTCATAGCCTCTAAGCTAAGGTGGCACAAAACTGCCCGATTGTTTTATGTTTATAACATTAGTAATGCTAATAGTAATTGTAGTAATAATATCTTATAGTAATAATTTGATGTCAAACTTATCCAGTCAAATTCCCACTCTTAGAATGACAGCTAGATTCCTTATTTTTTTAAAACAAAGTTCAGATACTGTTGACTGTTTACAAAAATGGAATCTTTGTATATAGTAAGGCCTCCCACATTGTTCTGGATGGGTAGGACTTCAAAAAAAGTTCTGCACACAAAGTAATAGGAAATTTGCAGTCATGATCTAGTAAAACTTGTCTGTAAGAAGGGCCTGAATGTAAGCACAGCAAGTGAGGATTTCCCATGGGTAGAGAGGCTGGCAGTTTTTGAGATGTCTCAGTAACCTGGTTTACATTGTAGGTTGGTTCCTGTTCTCTGCCAACATCCCTGTAGTCATCCATAAATTTTTAGTAAAAGTCTACTACACATACAGAGCTGCTTTCCATCAGTGATGCTTTGAATGAAGTAAACTGTCAATGAATGGGACAGAGTTGGGAGAGATGGGGGGGATGTCCCAAGAGGCCCAAGTGTAAGCTGGTTGATCAAGAAGCCAAAATTTATAACAAGCTATAGGGGATCATAGTCACCTAGGACATGAATCCCCTTAAGTCTTCAAGAGGGCACTGGACTGCCCACTGTAGACAGGATAGGAGCTCCAAGCCACTTTATCCGGTGATTGAATGAAAAAGTGGCCAAAGTATGTCAGGCCACTGAGGTCAGTTTCATAGGCACCCTGTGAAGTCCAATCCTGCTAATAGCAAAGCTGCACATTTTCAGACAATCATGAAGAGGAGGTATTGATGACTTGGCTAATAGCACTTAAGCTCCCCCCAGTAACCAAACAAACAAACAGTCAGAAATATGATGGCACCTCTACTCTCCTTCCCATCTTCTTGTTCCCAAATGAGTATGTTGTCACATGGGTGCAGGTTATTGTTTTACTTTTTCTTCTGGGAGAAAACAAAAAACTGCATCTTGAAATGCAGCCAGAAGCTTTTCTGTAATTACCAAGAAACCAATCAATTTTATAGAAAACCCAACTGATAACATATGGTCCAACACTGTTTGTTTAGTGAATATTTGTGTTTTTGTTTGATTTTTTTATTTTTGTTTTTGTCTTTTGAGTGTTTTTCTTTTCTCTCTGAAACCAGCACAATTTAGAGTGATAACTTAATTTATTATTATGAAAGGTACAGCAACTGGTTTTTAATGGTTACAGAATGGTGGCTTGCAGCCCTGGCCCAGCTGCTGTCACTGCCATGCCATGAGCAGGCTTGCAGCATCTTGTCTCAGGCACACATCAGTGCTTCTGCCTGCTGCCTCCCTCCCTCCCAGTGGACAGACCACCACCTGCTGCTGGTACAGCGCCGGCCCTTCAGGGAACAAATGTTCTCTTGCTGCTGGGCTACAGGACAGGACAGACGCTGGATTTCAAGAGAACCAGGGAAAGGCACCCTCAGGCCGGCAGCCCCTGCTCCTCCACCCATCTGCCTTCCCTGCCAAGCAGAGCTCTCACTCATGGGGGCTGTAGGAGAGTGGGTGTTTTGACCAGACTGTGGTCAAGATCGGTCTGTCTCCTTTTCTCCAACAGTCTTGCTCAAGGCTATAGTGGCCATTTATTTATTCAGGCCATAAGTATTTATTGAGCCTCTGTTAAGTGCCAGGCAATTTGCTAAGTGCTAGGAGTATAGACTTGAATACCTCATCCTCTGTCCTTGAGAAAGTCACAGTTTAGTGGGGTAGACAAGACACACCAACCAATAAATTATGATACAACACTCAGAATGTAATAACAGAGTTAAAAACAAAAGGCACAGAGAAGGAGCATCCAAGTATCACCCAGCCTTTGGAAACTATTAGTTAGCCTCAATGATAATCTCACCTTTGCCTCTTGCCACCTGTTTGTTCTTGGAACATTTTACTTAAGGTCTCTAAGTACCACAGACTCATCAGTAAAGGATTATGTGAGATAATGTAATGAAGCACCTTAACATGGCACATAGGAAAGACTCGATACACGTGGGCCATTACTCCCAAGTGTAATTTGTATTTAAATGCCTCCCCCAGAGATGTAGAGTGTCAGCCATTGTACCCAAGCAGGGGTTCTGGAAGCCTAGAAAAGATGGGGAAATGAGGTCAGTTAGTGGGCATCAGACCTTAGAGCCAAGAAGACCCAAAACACCTGTGTCCAGGGACAAAACTAGAGTACAAGGCGAAGTTAAAAAACAAAGTCTACCTGGACTGTCAGACAGGAAGGGCCAATTAGAGAAGAAGAAAATAAATTCAGGGTGATAAGACAGAAATTGGAGATACTGGGCAAAATTCATTCCAAAAAAAGAATACAAGCAGAGGTGAAAACCTGGAGCAACAGAGACTTGAGAAGACAAAAAAAATCTCAGAGCAGGTGATGTTTGATCTGAATCACAGAAGATGACTAGGAGCTTGCCAGGAGGGGAGTTTAGGAAAGGGAACTTTTTGAAGTGGGAACAGCGTAAGCTAAGGCACAGTGATATTCAGGGGAAGAGCAAGCATGTCTTAGTGGCTGGAGTGTGTGGAATAAAGAGGAAGGAGAGGAGGCTGGAACATGAGCCAAGACATAGTGGACTCTGTGTGCCGGGCTAGGGTATCTAGTCTTATTCTGTAGGCCAATGTGGCATATCAGAGTCACCTGTCAAGTTCTTACAAGGCACCAATGCTCAGGCTACACTGCCCAAGAGTCTGAGTTTAACTTGTCTGCGGTAAGGCCAGCCATGGGTAGTTTTTAAATCTCCCCAGGTGATTCTAATGTGCAGTCAAGGTTGCAAGCCACTGCTGCAAGCAATCAGACATCAATGAAGATTCTACTCATATGCCCAGAATGCCATAAAGCTAAGACAAGATATTCATTTAATTTCAGCAAACATTATTAAGACCCACTCATTCCCAGGCCCTGTGCGAAGCCTTGTAAATATGCAGATGAGAAGACAGGGTCCACTGCTCTCTGTTTAGCTCTTTAGAGTTTATGAATCACGTTCACCTTCACTGCCTAATCCTGCCTGGGAATGGAAAAGGAATGTGGTTGCAGTCCTTCAGGGGAAGCGCACACATAATCAACTCGGTCATCGTGGGGCCCACCCTGAGGTCTGGCACTGGGCTGCAGTGGAGAAAATGAATTGAGCAATCTTTTATAGAAAAAAATCAATAGCATCAGAACAGGCGGCCACACCAGCAGCTGGGGCCAGCAGGAGGGGAGAGGCAAAGCGGGAGGGAAAAGCGGGCTATCAGAGAAAACAAGGACATTTCAATGTAAAGAAGAAATAGAGGCGTCATGGAAGGAGGAAGGAAAAAGGGCCAAGTGGAGTG
Source organism: Callithrix jacchus (assembly GCF_049354715.1). Taxonomy (NCBI): domain Eukaryota; kingdom Metazoa; phylum Chordata; class Mammalia; order Primates; family Cebidae; genus Callithrix; species Callithrix jacchus. Next base: position 97,703,081 of record NC_133508.1, read on the forward strand.
GGTTGGGGGACCGAAGTGGTGGTTTCTGAAAGAATTTGGAGAAAACCATTAGATCCCTTACGTCTTAATCCCCCTTTACTGCTTGGAGCCCTGAATGCGGAGGTAGGTATGCAAGAAGGTATGAGGGAGAAATTAACAACTAGCAAGCTCTTGTCACCGTGCTAGGTGTGTCACATACATTAATATAATGTAATCCTCACTAATAAATAAGTTTACAAAAGAGAAAAACAGACATCCTAAAGGTCACTAGGCTACCCAGCTCATGTGTGACAAAGTTATTTATCCGTTCTTTAGGCTTAGAGAGAAACATACAGGGGAGTAGCTTTGTCAAAGAGGCCACTCCAAAAATGGTTATTTTTCCAACCTCAGCCCACGTGTAATACTAGTACAAAGCTCAGAGTGGGATGGGGCCTCACAGAGCATCCGCTGTGGATACAAGTGAACCCTGAACTGAGACCTAGCTCCAGACAAGAGCCTTCACCCTTTGTCAAAACACATTCAGGTTACTTGAGGCAGATGAAAGAGAAGGGAAAAGTCCACCATGCAACCTCAGAGAACATTTTTTTAGGAATCCTCAGGCACAACATTTTCTGAAGGGAGCCCCAGAGAGGGACTATAGCCTTCCCCGGTGGGGCTGGGGAGGCCTGAAGGGTGGGGAATGAGCTCACAACCACCCACCAGGGTTGGAAACGGGCCTTGTCAGAAAGCCTTGCTGGGGAACAGCAGGGACAATCGCTGGTCACTCTGCACCATTGAACTCCAGGACTGGGTGTCTCATGATTGCTTTAGACATACACACAACTCAGATAAGGTCATCCAAAGGGGAATTTATTGGAAGGATACTGTGTTACCTCACACAGGTAGGAGTGTTTGCTGTGGTTTGAATGTTATCCCCCATTCCCTTCAAATTCATAGTTGAAATCATAACCTCCAACAGGATACTATTAGGGAAGTGAAGCTTTTGGGAGATGAGTAGGTCATGAGGCCCCTTACAAATGGGATGAGCACCCTTAATAAAAGGCCTTGCTCCTTCCACCATGTGAAGACACAGAGAAAATATGCCATCTATGAACCAACAAGAGGGCCCTCATGAGATGCTAAATCTGCCAGTACCTTGCTTTTGGACTTGTCAGCCTCCAGAACTGCGAGAAATAAATTTCTGTGGTCTATGAGCTTCCCAGTCTAAGGTATTTCATTAGTTGCCTGAAGAGATGACAATAGTGTTGAACAACCGAACTTCAGGAAAGGTGGTCATAGTAGGGTCTCCAAGCAATTGAAATCTGGGTCACGAATCATAAAGACTAATCCTATCACCTTTCTAGACTTCTCTGTTGGTTTTCTTACCCATCACTGCTGACTACTTTCTGCTGCAAGGTGGGACACATGGCCACCAACAACTCCCAAGCTTCCTATTGTACAAATTCTACCTTCAGAGGATTAAGTGTATTTCTTCCGTCACAGCTTGAAAACTCCCAGAGGAAGCCCGCATAGCCAAGTCAATTCTAAGCAAAAAGAACACAGCGGGGGGCATCACACTACCGGATTTCAAACTATACTACAAGGCTACAGTAATCAAAACAGCATGGTACTGGTACCAAAACAGAGATATAGACCAATGGAACAAAACAGAGGCACCGGAGGCAACACAACATACATACAACTATACAATCTTTGATAAACCTGACAAAAACAAGCAATGGGGAAAGGATTCCATGTTTAACAAATGGTGTTGGGAAAACTGGCTAGCCATGTGCAGAAAGCAGAAACTGGACCCCTTCCTGACACCTTACACTAAAATTAACTCCAGATGGATTAAAGACTTAAACATAAGACCTGGCACCATAAAAACCCTAGAAGGAAATCTAGGCAAAACTATCCAGGACATAGGAGTAGGCAAGGACTTCATGAACAAAACACCAAAAGCATTGGCAACAAAAGCCAAAATAGACAAATGGGACCTAATGAAACTCCACAGCTTCTGCACGGCAAAAGAAACAGTCACTAGAGCGGATCGGCAACCAACAGAATGGGAAAAAATTTTCGCAGTCTACCCATCTGACAAAGGGCTGATATCCAGAATTTACAAAGAACTCAAACAGATTTACAGGAAAAAAACAAACAAGCCCATTCAAAAGTGGGCAAAGGATATGAACAGATACTTTATGAAAGAAGACATATATGAGGCCAACAATCATATGAACAAATGCTCATCGTCACTGGTCATCAGAGAGATGCAAATCAAAACCACATTGAGGTACCATCTCATGCCAGTTAGAATGGCGATCATTAAAAAATCTGGAGACAACAGATGCTGGAGAGGGTGTGGAGAAAAAGTAACACTTTTACACTGTTGGTGGGAGTGTAAATTAGTTCAACCATTGTGGAAGACAGTGTGGCGATTCCTCAAGGCCTTAGAAATAGAAATTCCATTTGACCCAGCAATCCCATTACTGGGTATATATCCAAAAGACTATAAATCGTTCTACTATAAGGACACATATACACGAATGTTCATTGCAGCACTGTTTACAATAGCAAAGACCTGGAATCAACCCAAATGCCCATTGATAATAGACTGGATTGGGAAAATGTGGCACATATACACCATGGAATATTATGCAGCAATCAGAAATGATGAGTTTGTGTTGTTTGTAGGGACATGGATGAATCTGGAGAACATCATCCTCAGCAAACTGACACAAGAACAGAAAATGAAACACCGCATATTCTCACTCATAGGTGGGTGATGAAAAATGAGAACACATGGACACAGAAAGGGGAGTACTAAACACTGGGGTCTATTGGGGGGAAAAGGGGAGGGCCCGTGGGAGGGGGAGGTGGGGAGGGATAGCCTGGGGAGAAATGCCAAATGTGGGTGAAGGGGAGAAGAAAAGCAAAGCACACTGCCATGTGTGTACCTACGCAACTGTCTTGCATGCTCTGCTCATGTACCCCAAAACCTATAATCCAATAAAAAATTAAAAAAAAAAAAACAATGGAAGACTGAGACACTGTGATAGACCAGAGGAGACTGAGGAAATATGTCAAGTAAATGCAATGTGATACTCTGAATTGGATCCTGAAACAGGAAGAAGCCATTAATGAAATAAAACTGGTAAAAATTCAAATAAAAAAAAAAAGAAAACTCCCAGAGAAGGCATCTATGAAGGATTCCATCTGGTTTAGCTTGGGGTGGTGCCTACCTTGCATCAATCATGAGTGTCTAGAGAAGCAAGGTTATGTTTAACAAGATGGCAACTCCAACTGTATCCACATGAAGGGAGGAAAGAAAAACGGTTCACAACATGTATTAATCCCATGCAAAAACAATGTACAACACAGGGAGATGACTAAGACATGGTCCTAGTCCTCAGGGTGCTCACAACAGCAATGTGGCAAATCTTCATGCCCCTTTTCTTACTGGACACACAGTAGAGTATATTTCCCAGCCCACTTATGGTTAGGAATGGTCATGTGACTGATGTGTGACCAATGCCATGTTTGAGTCATTTCCAGACCTGTTCCATTAAAATGCTGCACATGAAATCCTCCATGTGCTTCTCTCTTTCCAGCTGAATGGAATGGAGATAACTCCCAGGTAACATGAAATAGCCCTGTGTTTAAGATTGCAGAACCACAGACAGAGGAGCCTGACTCCCTGCATCACTACATGGAAAAAAACTCACTAAGCACAAGTATGCATGCTAGGCTCTTATACAAGCAAGAACAGAATTTTATAGTGTTATGCATTAAGATTTAGAGGCTTATTTATTACAGCTGCTAGATCTGCCTTCATTAATATACTTAGTAAACATTAACTAGAATTAACTACTTTGAGTTCCAGCTCTATAACAAACTTGCTGAATGACTTGGAGAAAATCACTTTATTTCTCTGAGTCTCCCCATTAATGATACCAACATTGCAGGATTTTTCACTAATGAATACATATCATGCATGTGAATAAATGTGAATGCTAAATTATACTACTTCACAGTTTCAAGGTAGAATATTAGAAACTTGTCTCTGCCTTCTTATTTCTCAAGTATGTCAAGATATAATTTTAGTGGCTTAGAAAGCTTTCAAGTATCTCATTGAAAGTCTCCTATTCAATAAATGAAGCAATATATGTTATAAAAATATAACTTTTCCCATAGAACTCAATAAAGTTATTTTCACTTTGATTTTTTTAAATAACTGGCACTTAACCATTTTTATATCCTGCATTAGCATTAGAAGAAAAATAGCTTGTTCACCCCTAATATTATCAAGCTTCATTAACATCTTGAAGAAATCAAAGCTGAATTAGGGGACATTTTACAACTTTGCCCTTAGTAATTGGCAGATAGCCTTGAAACTGCAATTTTTGACTCCAAGTTAAAATGCTTCCTTATTCTCTGTCATTCTTCAGTGCCAGAGTACTCTCATAACTGCCACAGCCACTACATAGGTTCACATGAAGATATAGGTATGGGCTCAGTCTCAATTGATCCTTCTCTCTGCCTTAACCAGAAGGCTTTGAGAGGAGATTCACGTACCCTATTATATCAATAATTTTATACTGTGTTCTCTGAACTCCCAAGGAACCATTTGTATTTCAGTTTTTTTGTTTGGTTGGTTGGTTTGGGTTTTCATTTTTTGGTTTGTTCTTGTTTATTTTTGAGATGGGGCCTCACTGCATTGCCCAGGCTGGAGAGCAGTGGTGGGATCTTGGCTCACTGGAACTTCCACCTCCCAGGCTCAAACCATCCTCCCACCTCAACCTCCAAAGTAGGTGGAACCACAGACATGCACCACCATGCCCAAATAAGTTTTCTTGTGGGGGGGTCCATTTTTGGTAGAGACAGGGTTTCAGCATGTTGCCCAGGCTGGTCGTGAACTCCTGAGCTCAGGTGATATAGCTGTCTTGGCCTCCCAAAGCGCTTGGATTACAGGCGTAAGCCAACATGCCCACCCTGTCTTTGAGTTTTGAGGGGAGTATCTCCACCACTAGTTTAGACCAGCACTGACTTTATTTACTTTACATATTGAACTCCTGGATAATATTTCCTTTGAACAAAAAGTTTCCTAATGAAAAAGATTTTTTTGAAAGCCAATGAACCAGAAAACTGAACTCTGGGGTCACAATGTCATGGCAAAGGAGACAAGAAATTTATTTTCTAATTCCAAGTCTGATACCAACTCATATGACTTTAAGCAATCATTTATCTTTAAAGCTTCAGCTTCCTTGTCTGTAAAATGAAAAGTTAAACAACAGGAGAACTTAGATCCACGGGGCAAGGCAACTTAGGCTATGTATTTGGCATTGGAGGTGGAGGGAGGGGAGGTGAGAGGCGACTATGTGAGAAAGAGTAAAACTCCAGAGAAAGAGGTTTTAACTTTATTGAAAGTACTCAGTGAGCTACAGCTATGTGCCTAGCACTGTACAAAGCATTTGAGAATACAACATGGAACCAAACAGATAGGATGTATACAGTGCCAGATCTGACAGTGAGGGGTGTCAATCACTAGAACAAGAGGCTGTCGGTGAGAAAGGGGAGAGAGAGCACCAGGAGAAGAAAAAAATGTTCTTTGTTTGAAGTTTTTTTACCCCCAAAAAATTCAATCATGATCTTCTTTATAGAATCCTAACTGCATCTCCTACTCTTTCAGCCAAATCTTCTGAATCAGTGGTAGAGGAAGAATCAAGTAATTCTCTTAATTATTCATTCACTCATTCATTTGTCATTTATATATATACTGAACGCCTCCTACATCCAGCATCCTGCACCAGGCACTGAGGATTGGAGATGGGTTAAACTTGACACCAGCCCTCAGGATGCTAGTGGTCTCTCGGGAAGACTTGTAAAGCACTTTCAATGCAAGGAGGGACACAGGAGTGAGGCTAGAGGAATCACCAGTGGTCCTTCTCCATTCCTTAGGGAACTTCAGATTCCTTTTTCCCTTCCCTACCTCTCTGCACCTCACCTTTGCCTTTTGGATGCACCCCCTTTTGCTGAATCAACAAGATTAGGTACAGACATTTGCAGTGAGGAAGTAATGAGGGCACCAGAAGGTCACTGCAAATAGAAGGCAGTTATGTTGCTTCATGATTTAAAGTACTGAATGGTACATTTATTTCCATTAACTGCAATGAGATGGTTTTCACGTGGGTGATAATGGTAGGATTTTCACGACATCATTTTAGCCTATCTGGTTATACAAACTTCTAGGTTTCCTGAGTATTGAATATTCCTGAAATATTGAAGAATAAAGGATATTCTGTACTTTATCTTCCTTTACTGTCCTCTACCTGATCTTTTTTAAGTTATATACAAAGTCGTCCTTATTCTTTAATCTTTCAGTTAAGAAATATTTACTGAGCCCTAGTGCATTTCAGCCACTGTGTGTTTTACAGACACATAAATGAAAGAAGAAATGGTCCTTGATCTGAAAGACCTAACAGTCTCATGAGAAAAAAAAACAAAGATGAATAAATTCACTGTGATTAGTGCTATATTAGAAGTAAGGCTAGTGACAATGAGAATTCCAAGAGAGGGACATACTACCAGACAGGAGGTTTAACAAAAGCTTGCTAGGAAAGAAAGCCTATCTGAGTCAGGAGTGAAGATTTATGGCTAGTCAAGTAAATGGAGGTTGGAAAGTTCTCCTGGCAGAGGGGAGCTTGGGAGTTTTTCCTCCTGAAGATACTGCCCCAGTGAACTTACCCAACTTAGATGTGCTAATAACATTGAGGAATTCAGCATTCCACATGGACTTGTGAGTCAGAGAGATTTTACTCTCCTTTTTTGGTCTGTCTATTCACCTACTCAGGCAAGATTGTGAAGTCAAAATGAGAAAATAAAGTGGGCGATGTGCTCACTACAGTCTCTGACAATGTGTTTTCATAAATGATGCTGGGAGTAAGGAGGATGCATAAGGGTAGGTGAAGTGCATGGATCAGAGAGGAGAGCCTTGGGCATGTCTTTATAGGACTTACCTTTTCTAATCTAATGAAGTGTCTATCCCCCATTTGTTCCCCCAGATCCATTCCCAACCCCTTATCACCAGTTCTGTGCCCTTGGAGCCTGACCTGTTTGGACTTTATCAAAGGGCTTACTCTCTGACTTCCAGTTAAGTTATGCAATGGAGGGCACTGTAGGAGACCAGAGAGAAGGAAAGCAAGGTCAACCTTCCTCCTTTGTAGTCATCTCAGGCTGCTGCATCCTTGGCCTGTGGGCGCATCTCCTGCCAGATGGTCTTCTCCATAACATGTTCTGTCTCTAGATTCCATTAACTGTTCCTTTCCATTGTGTCTCACACACAAGGTTAAAAATAGGGAGCTACCCAAGAATAAACCAGGAAGAAGTTGAAACCCTGAATAGGCTAATAACGAGGTCTGAAGTTAAGGCAGCAATAAATAGCCTACTAACCAAGAAAAGTCCAGGTCCAGATGGGATCACAGCCAAATTCTACCAGACATACAAAGAGAAGCAGGTACCACTCCTTCTGAAACTATTCCAAACAATCCAAAAAGAGGGAATCCTCCCTAACTCATTTTATGAGTCCAACATCATCCTAATACCAAAACTCATCAGAGGCAGAACTACAAAAGAAAATTTCAGGCAAATATCCATGATGAACATCGATGCAAAAATCTTCAATAAAAAACTGGCAAACCAAATGCAATGGCACATCAAAAAGATTATCCATCATGATCAAGTAGGCTTCACCCCGAGGATGCAAGGCTGGTTCAGTATATGCAAATCTATAAATGTAACCCATCGCATAAACATAACTAAAGACAAAAACCACATGATTATCTCAACAGATGCAGAGAAAGTCTTTGATAAAATTCAATAGCCCTTTATGCTAAAAACTTTCAATAAACTAGGTATCGATGGAACATATCTCAAAATAATAAAAGCTATTCATGACAAACCCACAGCCAATATCATACTAAATGGGCAAAACTGGAAGCATTCTCTTTGAAAACTGGCACTAGACAAGGGTGCCCTCCCTAACTATTCCTATTCAACATAGCATTGGAAGTTCTAGCCAGAGCAATCAGGCAAGAAAAGGAAATAAAGGGTATTCAATTTGGAAAGAGGAAGTCAAATTGTCTCTATTTGCAGATGACACAATTGTATATTTAGAAGACCCCATCATCTCAGCCCAAAATCTCCTTAAGATGATAAGCAACTTCAACAAAGTCTTATGGTACAAAATTAACGTGCAGAAATCATAAGCATTCCTATAAACTAATAACAGAAAGAGAGCCAAATCATGAGCAAACTCCCATTCATAATTGCTACAAAGAGAATAAAATACCTCAGAACACAATTTGCAAGAGATGTGAAGGACCTCCTGAAGGAGAACTACAAACCACTGCTCAAGGAAATAAGAGAGGACACAAACAGATGAAAAAACATTCCATGTTCATGGTTAGGAAGAATCAATATTGTGAAAATGGCAATGTTGCCCAAAGTAATTTATAGACTCAATGCTATCCCTATCAAGCTACCATTAACCTTCTTCACAGAACTGGAAAAAAACCACCTTAAACTTCACATGGAACCAAAAAAGAGCCTGCATAGCCAAGACAACCCTAAGCAAAAGAACAAAGCTGGAGACATCATGCTACCTGACTTCAAACTATATACTATAAGGCTACAGTAATCAAAACAGCGTGATACTGGTACCAAAACAGAGATATAGACCAATGGAACAGAACAGAGGCCTCGGTAGTAACACCACACACCTACAACCATCTGATCTTTGACAAATCTGACAAAAACAAACAATGGGGAAAGGATTCCCTGTTTAATAAATGGTGTTGGGAAAACTGGCTAACCACGTGCAGAAAACTGAAACTGAACCCATTCCTTACACCTTATACAAAAATTAACTCCAGATGAATTCAAGATTTAAACATAAGACTTGACATCATAAAAACTATAGAAGAAAACATAGGCAATACCATCCAAAACATAAGCATAAGCAAAATCTTCATGACTAAAACACCAAAAGCAATGACAACAAAAGCCAAAATAGACAATGGGATCTAACTAAACTTAAGAGCTTCTGCATGCCAAAAGAAAAAATCATTAGAGTTAACCAGCAACCAGCAGAATGAGAAAAAATTTTTGCAATCTACCCATATGACAAAGGGCTAATATCCAGAATCTACAAAGAACTGAAACAAGTTTACAAGAAAAAAACAACCCCATCAAAAAGTGGGCAAAGGATATGAGCATGCACTTTTCAAAAGAAGACATGTATACAGCCAACAAACATATTTAAAAAAAGTGCATTATCACTGGTCATTAGAGAAATGCGAATCAAAACCACATTGAGATACCATCTCATGCCAGTTAGAATGATGATCATTAAAAAATCTGGAGACAACAGATGCTGGGAAAGGATGTGAAGAAATAGGAACACTTTTACACTGCTGGTGGGAGTGTAAATTAGTTCAACCATTGTGGAAGACACTGTGGCGATTCCTCAAGGATCTAGAACTAGAAATACCATTTGACTCAGCAATCCCATTACTGGTTATATACCCAAAGAATTATAAATCATTCTATTATAAAGACACATGCACACATATGTTCATTGTGGCACTGTTTACAATAGCAAAGACTTGGAACCTACCCAAATGCCCATCAAGGATAGACTGAATAAAGAAAATGTGGCATATATACATGATGGAATACTATGCAGCCATAAAATATGTTGAGTTCATGTCCTTTGCAGGAACATGGATGAATCTGGAAACCATCATTCTCAGCAAACTGACACAAGAACAGAAAACCAAACACCACAGTTTCTCACTCATAAGTGGGTGTTGAATAATGAGGACACATGGACACAGGGAGGCAAATATCACACAGTGGGGTCTGTTGGGGGTTTGGGGGCTAGGGGAGCAATAGCAGGGGGTGGAGAGGTTAGGGAGGGATAAGATTAGGAGAAATACCTAATGTAGTTGAAGGGGAGATGGAGGCAGCAAACCACCATGGCGTGTGTATACCTATGTAACAATCCTGCAATATCTACACATGTACCCCAGAACTTAAAGTAATTTTTAAAAAAAGAAAGAAAGAAAAATTGAACTTTCAGTATCCCTTGGTGAAATACAGCTAATAAGAAGCAACCCAGAGTGAGGTTTGCTTTGGCAAGTACATGTAGATTATTGAGACTTCCTACCTTTGGCCATACAGATGAAAGTTCTCAGGATATATAACAAAATAGTGGAGAAGAAACATGTAACTGATTTTTTAATTCATCCTGTGTTGTAAATAAACAGAATGACATAAAAAAAAATAGGGAGCTATTGTTGGCCTAAGGGCGTTGCACTATCCTTGAGGTTTCCAGGCAACATCGCTCTACCTTCATAAATGAATCCTTTAATTCTTCTTTAGTCACCCATTTTGAGTCTGCATTCTTTTCGGATTTCCAACAGACACATATTCTGTAAGCCTGCAAAGAGATTCCAAATAAATCTATGGACACTGGAATTAATAAAGGGGAGAATGAATGTGTTTCCTCTAGGCTAGCATTTAGGTTGTTAGGAACAGGCTGAAAAGCAAACCAGCTGAGAAGGAGGCTCTCCTTCCTATGTCTTCTTCCCATTAAGCTGAGCAAATTGAGAACAGTGCTCAAATTTTATTCAGCTTTTAACGTGTACCCTTGACATCTAACTCAAAAACTAGGATACAGAATATATGTTCAATATGTGTGTGGTGGCTCGGTTTCTATTCATTGAGCTACGGCAATGTACGAAGCATTTGAGAATATAACATGAAACCAAACAGATAGGATGTGTATAGTACCAGATCTGACAGTGAGGGTATCAATCACAAAAAGAACATGAGGCTGTTGGAGAGAAAGGGGAAAATACCAGAAGAAGAACAATAGGTTCTTTGTTTGAAGTTTTTATTTTTTCCCAAAAACTCAATCATGGTCTTCTTTACAGACTCCTAACTCCCTCTACCACTCTTTCAGCAAAATATTCTGAAATTGGTGTTAGAGGAAGAATCAACTCATCTCCTTACTTATTCATTTACTCATTCATTTGTCATTTATATAGCATATACTTACGGAGCTCCTTCTACATCCAACATCCCATACCAAGCACTGAGGATCCGAGACAAGTTAAATTTGATACCAGCCCTCATGATGCTCATGATCTATCAGGACGACTTGTAAAGCACTTGCAATTCACTATGGAACACAGGAGTGAGGGTGGAGGAATCACCAGTGGTCTTTCTCCATTCCTTAGAAGATGTCAGGTTGAATGGGTTTCCAATCCAGTGTAACGAAAAAGACAAGGGTGACCAGGCGCGGTGGCTCACGCCTGTAATCCCAGCACTTTGGGAGGCCGAGGCGGGTGGATCACGAGGTCAAGAGATCAAGACCATCCTGGTCAACGTGGTGAAACCCCGTCTCTATTAAAAATACAAAAAATCAGCTGGGCATGGTGGTGCGAGCCTGTAATCCCAGCTACTCAGGAGGCTGAGGCAGCAGAATTGCCTGAACCCAGGAGGCGGAGGTTGCGGTGAGCCAAGATCGTGCCATTGCACTCCAGCCTGGGTAACAAGAGTGAAACTCCATCTCAAAAAAAAAAAAGAAGAAAAAGACAAGGGAGATATAAATTTAATGGCACATCTGTATTTGCTGCTCTCTCCACACTCACACACATGCATCACACTAACACCACAATTATGAGGTTTTTTTTTTTTTTTTTTGAGACGGAGTTTCGCTCTTGTTACCCAGGCTGGGTGCAATGGTGCGATCCTGGCTCACCGCAACTTCCGCCTTCTGGGTTCAGGCAATTCTCCTGCCTCAGCCTCCCGAATAGCTAGGATTACAGGCATGTGCCACCATGCCCAGCTCATTTTTTGTATTTTTAGTAGAGACGGGGTTTCACCGTGTTGACCAGGGCGGTCTCGACCTCCTGACCTCGTGATCCACCCGCCTCGGCCTCCCAAAGTGCTGGGACTACAGGCTTGAGCCACCGCGCCCGGCCAATTATGACTTTTTAAGAAACATTCAGTTGGTCATTCCAATCTCAATTAAAATAACATACCTCTGGCAGTCCATAGGAAGAAATTCTTCTTCACTTTGTGGGATCAAGACCCAAACCTACCAATATTGGACATGGGATGGAAATCCTGTTATTGAATCAAGGGCCTTAGTGCCAGATGGAAGCTTGGAGGCCTCATGCATGGCTCAGCCCTGCAAGCTGCTGGCTGCTCTTCTGGATACTGTCAAGGGCAGGAGATCCCTCTTCCTTGGGCTGCAGAGCGCTCTATTATTGTTTAGCCCCTACTGATAGGATGGGCTTCCTCAAGCTACCTGAAAATCTGCCTCCCTGTAACTTCTCTCTGCAAAGCAAATATTCTCCTGACTGATACTGCGGGCCACTGTGGGGCCCCAAGATGACTGCTTTGAACCAACGTCCTGACTTTAAATATTGGTAGAGTAAGACATGGCCTAAGAGGGGTGATTTGGAGAAGACCAGGAGGATCATGTGTCTGAGATGACCTTCTCTGCACCTTAATCCCTTCTCCCACCACCTGTGAAGACCTCAGTTTTAGTCACAGCTAGAAGTGCAGACTTGCCCTTAGGGAGGCCCCTTAGAAACAGACTTATCTCATTGTAAATTTCTCTAAGGGAAGAACAGTGTCTTCCATATGTTTTATTCTATGACCAGACATTAGGAGTAAAGAGCTGAAAGACTAGAGGAGTGTCAGATGATGCAGAATCTCACCGAAGGAGGAGGTCCTCCCATGGCCACCATGAAAGAAGTTATCTGGGTATAGAGAACAGCATGTGCAGAAGCCCAGAGGAGGGGAAACTCCAGCTCATTCAGGTGCCGCAGTTGCAGGTGAGACCGTGGAGGACCTGCAGGAAGAGGTAAACCATGGGCTGGAGTGGAAGCAGAGCCAATTTTGCTGCCGCCTTGGAATATGACCTTGGGCAAGTCACTTTACCGTTCTCTGAAATGGGAAAGATCGGGGGGAGCTTCCTCATTTCTACAGGCCTTCCTTTTCCATAAATCAACCATTCTAAAAATGCCTCACATTTCTGTAGCTCTTCACAGCTCATAAAGTACATTACCTCATTTCATTCTGCAGCACTGAAGGCAAAACTTGGCGGAATTCAGAGTTGACCTTACTCTTTCCTGATGACTTTTCAGCCCAGATGCAAAACTCAGGGCATCCCCATGTTTTTGCCTCTGAACGACCCCCTCAAGTAACCTAGCACCTCCTTTGCTCAGCACACACAGACACACACAATTTCTTAAGGACAAAATAATTTGTTTTTAAAAGAGTTCTTGTATTTAAATGTCAAAAAGTGTCCTGCTGCCCCAACCCCAACCCCAATTAAAATGTTGAACAGTCAAGGTCCCTTCTAGTGCCTGGAGAGTAGGCAAGTCAAACTCCCGCCCTGGAAGCCCTGAGTGGTTTGTGAATTCAATAACATTCCTTGCCACAGAGTCTAAATCCTGGGTATTAAGAAAGGGATTTCTAATTGGGCTAGATGACGAGAATGGAGTCAGGGAGCACTTAGCTTCCTCAATCTAGAGTTTAAAATTGTATCATTAATCCAAATGGGACTTAGTGAGACTATGTAGTCACGGGAGATGCTGGAGAATTACTATTAGCATAGATCTGATGCTGCCCAGTAGAGTGACCTAGAAGAAGTCAACTAACTTCTCTGGGTCTCTGTTTTCTTATCTATAAAATTAGAGATTGTTAATGACCAATGAAATACCTTTCTATATATTATTTCTTCATTTACTCAATTCACATTAATTGATCATGTACCTTGTGTCAGACATTGTGAAAGGCACTATTATAGAATAAAAAAATGTTAATTAAAATTAACTGTGGGGGGGGAATGTGCATATGTGCGCATGAGCATACATGAGAGAGAAACCACTCCATGCCTTCAGAGTTCACATTTTGGTTGGCAAGATAGATGTGCAAAGAAATAAATGCAGTAACAATCCTTTTGTGCAATGATAATCACCGATACAAGGGAAACACAAGGGAAAGAATGCTTCCTGGTGAAAGAATGAGGAGACAAAGTGATGCTTAAGCTGGATCTGAAGGTGAATAAGGCAGAGGGAGGCATTCCATCAAGAGGAAGCAGAGCAAATGAAAATAGACTTAGGAAAAAAGAATGACTTTGTACTTCTTAGAAACCAGAGTGATGATAACGACAGCAAGAGATACAAGCAGGAGCCAAACCATGCAGAGCCAAGTCAGCCCGGCTAACATGATGAAGAATCACTCAATGTTGTAAACAAGGGAGCCACATGATCGGTTCTACATTCAGTAAATGTCACTCTGGTTGCCACAGGGAGTATGGACTGGAGCAGGGAAAAACAGGACAGGGCCTCACTGAGGAAATGAAAATCACTGCATTATACCACAGGAGACAGAATCTGAACTAAGGCAGCATCTTTAGTTGTCTAGAGATGAAGAGCAATGTGTAAATTTAGTAGCTTTTCAGGGACTGCTCTGTGTGATTTATTTATTCAGTAATCATTTACATGGCTTTTCCTATGTGCCAGGCATTGTTCTAAGCACTTAGAAATATTAACTCATTTAATCACCACACCACACCTATGAAGCTGGAACTTGTATAATCCCTATATGATGGATGAGATGGGTGAGACACAGAGCAGGTAAGTGCCATAGCCAGTGAACCATAGCCAGTGAGGTAGAAGTCTCTACCTCAAGTCTATGCTCTTAACCAGTAATACTATGCAGCCAAGAGTGAGTCCCAGATTTCTTCCTGAGCTGCCTATTGTATAGATGGACATGTCATTTACTTCTTAAAAGGGAGAAGAACAGATGTCAAGGAAGAAGTTCAGTTTCTCTAGGAGCTGTAAATCAAGGGACCTGTGACATCAGTGGTGGAAAAGCCCAATAGGAATTGGTCAATTGAGTATGGAGCAGAGGAGATAGTTTTGGGCTGGAGATTCAGATTTGGAATCATCAGTGTACAGGTAGCAGCTGTCACCAAGGGGGTGCTTAGACTGCCCACCACTGTCCCTGGTGTCACCCATGTGAAATGGCAGGAAGGTATTCTTCATGTTGCACCCCTGGTTCTGATTACATGTCAGGAGCTGCTCCTAGGGCATGCGTGTCATTGTGTTAGTTGGGAACTAGCTCTTGTCAAAGAACATGGCTGTTTTCATTCAATCACCATATTTGAGGTATTATACAAATACTTTGAAATACACAAAAATAATAAGCAATTGAACTGCTGACTGGAAATAAGACTTTGATAGAAAAACTATTAAAAGGAACTGAAGCCAATAAAACGTCTAGCGAGCCTTGATTTCACAAAGTCCTGCTCAGTAATCTTACTTTTTAATATTTTAGAACCTAAATGTAATAATTGGTACAAAACAGTGGAACTATAATTTGGTCACGCTGGTTCTGTATTTACATTTCTTTCATTAAAAATTTAGTCAAAATGAATAATTGAAGAAAGAGCAGAGCTTAAAAACTTTTGCAACTACAAGTTAAAGATTGTAAACTGGTCTACTGAATAATAACTACATCCATTTAAAAAGTGTGGTGTTTTGTTTTATTTCAGAGCTCAAAAAATTCTTACAGAATATCATAGAAAGTGAAGGTAAGATTCACTGGCTGCATGCAGGCAAGGCACCTCATTCACATGCAGCTCAGTTACTCTTCGGTCATAACAAGTAAACTTGTTAAGTTTTTATTTTGTGCTAGGCATTGGGCTATATGCATTCTATCCATTGACTCATTAAAATCTCACAACCACCAGGCAAGGGCAAAATTATTGCCTTTATTTTAAGAATGAGGAAGCCACAATTCAGAGAGGAGAATTCACTTGCCTAAACTCATTCAGTGAATAAATAACAAAACTGAGAACCCCACCACTGTACCAAGTCCACACTCAATTTGGGCAATAATCAAAGTACCCAGAACTCCAGAGCCCAGCCATTTCCTCAATGCCAATACTATTTCCCTTGCTCTCTGGAAGGTTTTCTAAGTATTCTTCCGTTGCTCAATTTTATCCATCCTTCTTGACAACATCTCAGGTCCCACTTCCCCACCAACTCCAGCCCACACTGACATTTTTTGCCCTTCCCTGGCTTGGCTGCACCACCCACATTGTCATTAGGGCCTGTGGACTTCCTATGGGTAACTGCTGCTTTATTTGCAACCTTGTAAGCCTTTTTCAGCCTACTCTTACAAACCCATTGAAATGTGGGTCTCACTCAAGTTATTTAACAAATACTGCCAAGTTAACTGAAAAGTGATTGATGAGAGCCTCTAAGGGAGCCCACCATACACAGCACACATCTTGTTGTACTGAGTCCTGAACAAATTGGGAAATAAGCAAAAGAGAAGCACATGAAGGTCAAAAAATCAACTTTAGTGCCTGTACTGATAGACTGGAGGAGGACACCAGCATGAGAATCAAAAGGCAAGCACCAAAATCAAGAAATCAGCAATTTAGGCTCAGTTACAGCAGGGTTAGCTGGGGTGGGGATAGGGGCCTGGTCAGATGGCACACACAGCATGAGTTAATTGAGTAGAAATTAGCTGCAGGAGAGTGGTCCTGCTCCCTTCCAAGAGGAAAAATAAAAACAGAACATCCCCAGTTATACTTGCCTCATTTTTTCATCAAGTCTTGCCACCTCTCCTGGGACGCAGCAATTCCATATAAAAAGAGACAAACAATGTGCATAGGGTAAGGTAAAGGGGAAAAGTGGTCCCTTCTAGAACAAGGTTTGGTAGTTCACCAGCTTTTCTTTCCATTCTATGTTTATTGACTGTATATGAATAAAGAATAACAGTATCCTCTACAAAACTCCTGAGAGTACCTGAAAAATATTAAAGTCTCAATCATTATAATCATAACTGTAATTGTAACAAAAATATATTGAGCACTTACTATACACTAGGAATTATACTGATTTGATTCCATATAATTACTATTGTTGACACTATTAGTACTCCCATTATACAGATGAGAATGACCAAAATTAAATAATATTTCCAAGGTCTCACATCAACTAAATGGCAGTCAAAACTCAAATTCAACTTTTCTAACTCTGTAAGCTCTTAGCAATGACAGCACATAGTAGCCATTCCCATTTTTGCCTACAAGATAAATAATTCCAAGTCATCTAGCATTTACTTATAATGCTCATGTATATAGCACATTGACTATTGTAAAAGATGGTTCCCAGAAGCTGTTAACCTTTTATTCTTAACTTCTACTAAAGCGACAATCAATGTCAACAGCAAACACACATACATGTGGAATAGTGGCTATTATTCCATCATGGTAAGTGTTATGTACCTGGAGTCCAAAAACCCAGGCTTGAAAGACAGTTCAGACATTTATTGGCCATGACAGGCTATTTTGGAGAAATTATTTAACATCTTCTATCTATTTTTAATAGGATAATAAAACTTACCCCATGATATTGTCATGAGGACTAAATTGGATGGTCTATTTAAAGTGCATAGCACAAATTTTGGCACATAGTAAATATGTTAGAAAGTATTACCAGGAGTAAGGCAAAGAGAAAGAGAGAATGAAAGGAAGAGGAAGGGCCATCCAAACTCTACCTTGGCAGTGTTTTCACTGGCTGAGAACTGAGGGAAGAAAAGAAGGGGAAGGAGGAGAAGGAAAAGCAAGAAGACATATATGTAAGGTGTGTATGCAAGCACTGAGAGCATTGCAATAGCATGAACCACTGTATCTCCAGTGATTAGAGATGTATGTACTTAGAGCAGAAGTCCAGAATCGCATGTGAGATGTGCAGTGAGACAAATATTGCTGCAAAGTCATCCTAGACCTGTGCTATTTATCAAACAAACTTCTTTGCTCCTGAGACTTTCCTTGACTCTCCATCTGACCTAAATTATGGCACCTGTTTTCCACAATGAAGAAGGTGATGACGCAGAACTCAATTCCCTCCTCCATCACCATTGCCTAAAGTCAACAACCCCCTTCATGTGGATCTGCCAGTGACTGCTGTGGGCAGAATACTCAAGTCTTCTGTCTTCAGTTCTTCAACTGTAAAATATGGGGCTTCCCATAGCAGCTCCTCAAGGAGTGTGTCAGGAATATAACAATTGTCCCATGCAAGCCATGTGCAGCAGATTCAAGGGCCTCCCTTATACATGTACTCCCTCACTCTGCACACTTCACACTCATTCTTCTTCCTGTAAAGCAGGAGTAAGGTTTTATATCAAGTGACAAGTTCTTATTGTTTTACTGTGGTTAATTTGTTCCAATCCTTTCCACTTTATTATAATTTGTTCTGTTGTAGTTGAGTTCAGATTAAAAATGCACAATATTTTTTCTTGATTTGCAAACAATATAGGTGTTTAAATATATTTTTTTCTAATCTGATGTAGGAATCACATTAATATCTGACTTTGCAGTGTTTTGGGGCTGTATCATTTTGGGTCTTTCTAATTTAAATTTTTATTTTTAATTTTTGTGGATACATAGTAGGTGTATGTATTTATGGAGTATATGAGATGTTTTATAACAGGCATGCAGTGTACAATAATCACATCATGGAGAGTGGGGTATCCATCTCCTCAAGCATTAATCCTTTGTGTTACAAACAATCCAATTACACTCTTTTAGTTATTTTTAAATGTACAATTAAGTTATTATCGACTATAGTCTCCCTGTTTGGATATCAAATAGTAGGTCTTATTCAGTCTTTTTAACTATTTATTTTTGTACCCATTAAACATCACCACCTCCCCCACCTTACTTCCCAATACCATTCCCAGCCTCTGGTCTACTCTCTGTGTCCATGAGTTCAATTGCTTTGATTTTTAGGTCTCACAAATAAGTGAGAACATGTAACATTAGTCTTTCTATGTTGGGCTTATTGCACTTAACATAATTATCTCCAATTCCATCCATGTGGCTTCAGGATCTCATTCTTTTTTGTGGATTAATAGCACTCTCTTGCGTATATGTACCACATTTTCTTTAACCATTCATCCGTTGATGGACACTTAGGTTGCTTCCAAATCTTAGTCATTGTGAACAGTGCTGCAACAAACATGGGAGGGCAATTATCTCTTTTAGATGGTTTTGCTGTGTCCTCATCCAAATCTCATCTTGAATTGCAGTTCAAGGGAGGGTAATTGAAACATGGGGGTGGGTCTTTCTCATGCTATTCTCATGATAGTGAATATGTCTCACAAGATTTGATAGTTAATAAAGGGGAGTTCCACTAACAAGCTCTCCTGCCTCCTGCCATGTAAGATATGACTAGACTCCTCTTGGAAGAGGTTCATTTATCCAATGCCCATACCCCCATTGTATATAGGAAGTAACTAATTTGTTTTCAGTTTCACAGGCTCATAGGTAGAAGGGACTTGCCTTGTCTCAGATGAGGCTTTGGACTGTAGACTTTTGAGTTAATGCTGAAATGAGTTAAGACTTTAGGGGACTATTGGGAAGGCATGACTGGGTTTAAAATGTGAGCACATCAGATTTGGAAGGGGCCAGGGATGGAATAATATGGTTTGGTTGTGTCCCTACCCAAAACTTTTCTAGAATTATAGCTCCCATAATTCCTATATATCATGAAAGGGACCTGGTGGAAGGTAATTGAATCATAGGGTGGGTCTTTCCCATGCTGTTTTTGTGATAGTAAATAAGTCTCACAATATCTGATGGTTTTATGAAGGAAGTTCTCCTACACAAGCTCTCTTGCCTGCCACCATGTTAGACATGACTTCACTCCTTATTCACCTTCAGCCATGATTGGACCTCCCCAGCCATGTAGAAATGTGAGTCAATTAAACCTCTTTTCCTTATAAGTTACCAAGTCTCAGGTATGTCTTTATTAGCAGCATGAGAACAGACTAACACACTATTCAATATACTGATTTCCTTTCTTTGGGGTATATACCCAGCAGTGGCATTGCTGAATCATACAGTTCTGGCTGTATCATTTTCATTGCCTTTTGTTCTGTTGGCCCTCTCAGCAATCATGATAAAAAAAGAACAGCCAAAATGATCATTGTCTTGCAGGTGAAAAAACACTATATAGAGATTGGGGTTCTTGCCTTAACTGTCTCACTGATTGCAAACCTAGGAATAAAGCTAGCTCCCCTATCACTGAAGCCCAGGTCTTATATCTTACTCCACATTGCCACGAATGAGAAGGAAGGTGGTAAATATGGCAGTAGCCCCCAGAAAATGTCCATAAAATGGGCCATTCCCTGACACCATAAAATTATTTAATTAAAAACAGTGCTGCATGAGGATAGTCTAGTGGTTGAAATATTCAGCTTTCAGTGGACCGTAAAGGGGGGTTGCCATGGGTCCCATGTTCTAAGGACAGCCCATCCTTTTCTAGAGAAAGTCTTCCATAGATATCTCAATGATAAAATTATTTATTATGCTGCTAAATAGTACATGAGCTCCCCAGTCCTAGAGTTTCCAGTTGCATTGCCAGGGTCTGCAAGGGAAGATAAGAAGGAAGCCCTGACACCCCAATCTTAGCACCTGTTTTATCTCCTTAAAGTTTTCTCTATTCCAAGCTGAGTAGCCTTAGTTACTTCAACTGCATCAAGTTCACCTACCATGTTGACTACTCTTCTTTCTGGGCGCTTCAATTTTCAAATATTCTTAAATATTTGTTGCTCAATATGACTTCATCAGTGCATGTGTGTTTGCCCCTTGATCAATGTAAATCCATTTCATATTAAATATGTTTTGTCTTTACAGATTTTTTTGCCCTGTTGGTTTACATTAAACTCAAGTTTAATTAAAACCCTTAACTACTAATTCTCAAACTGTGGTGTGCATGAGAAGTGCCTGGTGTCTGTTAGAAAACCGGATTTCTTACTGGCAAACCAAATCCAGCAGCACACCCAAAAGCTTATCCATGATGATCAACTTGGCTACATCCCTGGGATGCAAGATTGGTTCAACATACACAAATTAATTAAATATAAATCGTCATGTAAATAAAACTAAAGACAAAAACCACATGTATTTCAATACACACAGAAAAGACCATCAATAAAATTCCACAGCTCTTCATGTTAACAATCTCAGTAAACAAGTAGTGAATGAACATACCTCTAAATAATAAGAGCTATATAGGACAAACATGTGTCGAGCATCATACTCAATGGACAAAAGCTGGAAACATTCCCCTTGAAATCTAGCACAAGACAAGGATGACTTCTCTCCCCACTCCTATTCAACACAGTATTGGCAGTTCTGGCCAAGGAAATCAGGAAAGAGAAAGAAATAAAGCATATTCAAATAGGAGAAGAGGAAGTCAAATAATCTTTGTTTGCAGATGACATGACCCTATATCTAGAAAACCCCATCGTCCCGGGCCAAAAGCTTCTTAAGCTGATAAGCAACTTCAGGAAATTCTCAGGCTACAAAATCAATGTGCAAAAATTGCTAACATTTCAATACACCAACAACAGTCAGGCAGAGAGCCCAATCATGAATTAACTCCCATCCACAACTGTTACAAAGATAATAAAATACCTAGGAATACAGCTGACAAAGGAAGTGAGGGACCTCTTCAAGGGGAACTACAAGCCACTCCTCCAAGAAATTGGAGATGACACCCACACAAATGGACAAGTGTTCTATGCTCATGGATAAGAAGAATCAATATCATTAAAATGGCCATACTGCCCAAAGTAGTTTATAGGTTCAATGCTGTACCCATTAAACTATCATTGACATTCTTCACAAAATTTAAAGATCCTATTTTAAAATTCATACAGAACCAAAAAAAGAACTCACATAGCTGAGACAATCCTATGTAAAAAGAACAAAGCTGGAAGCATCACACTACCTGACTTCAAACTATACGACATGACTACAGTAACTAAAACAGCATGGCACTGGGACAAAAACAGACATATACACCAATGGAACAGAATAGAGAACTCAGAAACAAGATCACACACCTACATCCATCTGATCTTCAACAAACCTGAAAAAAACAAGCAATGGGGAAAGGATTAAACAAATAGTGCTGGGAGAAATGGCTATCAATATCCAGAATTAATATGAATTAAAGACTTAAATGTAAAACCCCAAAATATAAAAACCCTATGAGAAAACCTAGGCAATACCATTCAGGACATAGGCACAGGCAAAGATTTCATGACAAAATAGCCAAAAGCAATAGTAACAAAAGCAAAAATTGACAAATGGGATATAATTAAATTAAAGAGCTTCTGCACAGCAAAAGAAACTATCAACAGAGTTAACAGACAACCTACAGAATGGAAGAAAATATTTGCAATCTACTCACCTGACAAAGGTCAAATAGCTGGAGTCTACAAGGAACTTACACAAATTTACAAGAAAAAAAACAAACCCCATTAAAAAGTAGGACATGAACAGATACTTCTCAAAAGAAGGCCTTCATGCAGCTAAAAAGCATGAAATAAAGCTCAACATCACTGATAATTCGAGAAATGCAATTCAAAACCACAATGAAATACCATCTCATGCCAGTCAGAATGGCAATTATTAAAAAGACAATAGGCCAGGCGCGGTGGCTCAAGCCTGTAATCCCAGCACTTTGGGAGGCCAAGGCAGGTGGATCACGAGGTCAAGAGATCAAGACCATCCTGGTCAACATGGTGAAACCCCACCTCTACTAAAAATACAAAAAATTAGCTGGGCATGGTGGTGTGTGCCTGTAATCCCAGCTACTCAGGAGGCTGAGGCAGGAGAATTGCCTGAACCCAGGAGGCGGAGGTTGCAGTGAGCCAAGATAGTGCCATTGTACTCCAGCCTAAACAGTCAAGATTCTGGAAAGGTTGCAGAGAAACAGGAACACTTTTACACTGTTGGTGGGAGTGCAAATTAGTTCAATCATTGTGGAAAATTGTGTGATAATTCCTCAAAAACTTGGAGACAGAAAGACAATTTGACCCAGCAATCCCATTACTGGGTATATAACCAAAGGAATATACATAATTCTGTTATAAAGATACATGCACATGTATGTTCATTGCAGTACTATTCACAATAACAAAAACATAGAATCAACCCAAATGCCCATCAGTGATAGACTGGATAAAGAAAAGGTGGTATATATACAGCAGGGGATATTATGCCTCCATGAAAAGGAACAAGATCCTGTCCTTTGCAGGGACATGGATAGAGCTGGAAGCCATTATCCTCAGCAAACTAACACAGGAATACAAAACCAAACAGTGCACATTTTCGCTTATAAGTGGGAACTGAACCATGAGAACATATGGACACATTGTGGGGAGCAACACACACTGGGGCCTGTCTGTAGGGGCAGGGGGAGGGATAGCATCAGAAAGAATAGCTAATGAATGCTGGGCTAAATATCTAGGTGATGAGTTCATCTGTGTCGCAAACTACTGTGGCGCATGTTTATCTATGTAGCAAAACTGCACGGGTACCATGGAACTTAAAATAAAAATGGAAGAAAAAGAACTGAACCACCATTTCACCCAGCAGTCCTATTACTAGGTATATATATTTAAAAAAATGTTCTACCTGAGGACACATGCGCACATATGTTCATTGAAGCACTATTTATAATAGCAAAAACATGGAATCAACCAAGATGACCATCAATGGTGAACTGGGTAAATTTTTAAAAAAAGAAATCTGGATTTCTGGGTTCCATCTTAGAGATCCTAATCCAGCAGATCTATGGTGGGACTCGAGGATCTGCATTTGATGATATTCTCTCCCCTTTGCAAGTACTTCTACTGTTTGGGATGCTTGTAGTATACTTTGAGAACACTGATTTGAATCTTTCTCCCAGATGCTTTAGATAAAGTACATAGCCTAGCGGTGTTCTTTGTGTACTTAGATTTGAGGGTTCAAATTCATAACATTGTATTGATCTCTCTTAAATGCATCAGTAAAAGTTACTAGTATATGGTGAAAAAAAAAAAAAAAACCATGAACTTTGGAGATAGGAAGACTTGTGTTCTATACCTGGCCATAGGCAAATAATTTAGCTCCCTGAATTTTTTTTTTTTTTTTTTTTGAGACAAAGTCTTGCTCTGTTGCCAGGCGCCAGGCTGGAGTGCAGTGGTGCAATCTCAGCTCACTGCAACCTCCACCTCCTGGGTTCAAGCAATTCTCCTGCCTCAGCCTCCTGAGTAGCTGGGAATACTACCATGCCCAGCTAATTTTTGTATTTTTAGTAGAGACAGGGTTTCACCATGTTGGCCAGGATGGTCTCGATCTCCTGACATTGTAATCCGCCCGCCTCAGCCTCCCAAAGTGCTGGGATTACAGGCGTGAGCCTCCATGCCTGGCCAGCTCACTGTATTTTTATTTCATCACCTGAGAATAGACCACATTTCTGCCTGAGTTGTTGTGACCATTAAGACCATGTATATTCTGAGGCAACACAGTGTCTATCTTATAGAACGTGCTCAACATATATTAAGTCCCCCTGACTCATACTTCCATTATCCCAGCACATGGACATCTTTGGGAAACCTGATACTATCACCCAATTAATTAATTCTTCCTTCCAGCCCCATGTCATTTGAAAATTTTGTTGGTATTTTACCTCTGTCTTCTCAGCCAGTGGTTCTCAACCATATAAGCATAAGAGATTCCTTTGGGGAATGTCTTAAAAGCAAAGTACTGAGAGCTCATGACAGATCCTTGAAATAAAAATCCTCAGAGATCAAAATTGGAGAAGCATAGGCTTAAAAAGCTCCCCAGGTGATTCTGATATGCTTTCTGATGAAAGACTTATCAATGTAAGTAATTGATAATAACGTGGTTTACTGTGTATCAAAAAACATAAATGCACATAAAATGCACAGACCCTTTAAGCCACACATGTTCACTCCTAGAAATGGGTTCTGGGAAAATAATCATACATGAGTGCGAATATTTGTTTATAAGACTGTATATTTAGTACATATCTCTTTATAAGTAAAAGAGGTGGGAAGAATAAGTTGGAGGAAGAGTTGAAGGAGAGAGAGGAGAAGGTGAAGAAAGAAAAGAAACTTACTGGCCCGCAGCCACACCTCATTGTGCTGTGCTTTGCTTTAGTATGCCTTGTAGATAACACATTTTTGACAAATGGAAGATCTATGGCAACCCTGCAACAAGCAAGTCTATTGGCAATATTTTTCCAATAGCATGTGCTTACTTTGGGTCTTTATGTCACATTTGGTAATTCCTGCAATATTTCAAACTTCTCCATGATTATTATATCCGTTATGCTGATTTGCAATCAAGGATCTTTAATCTTACTATCGTAATTGTTTTGGGGCACCACAAACCAGGACCAAAGATGGGAAATTTAATCAATCAATGTTGTATGTGTTCTGACTGCTCTACCAACTGGTCATTCCCCATCTCTCTCCCTCTTCTTCTGTCCTTCCTATTCCTTGAGACACAAGAATACTGAGATTAGGCCAATTAATAACCACACAATGGCCTTTAAGTATTCAAGTGAAAGCAAGAGTCACCCAAATCTCACATTTAATTGAAAGCTAGAAGTGATTAAGCTTAGTGAGGAAGGCATGTCAAAAACCAAGACAGGCCCAAAGCTCGGCATCTTGTACCAAAATAGTTACTCCAGTTATGAATGAAAAAAAAATAGTCTTGAAGGAAATTAAAAGAGCTGCTCCAGTGAATACGTAAGTGGTAAGAAAATGAAACAGCTTATTTCTGAGAGGGAGAACGTTTATGGTTGTTGTTTGTTTGTTTTGTTTTGTTTTGTTTTGTTTTCAAGACAAAGTCTCATTCTGTTATCCATGCTGGAGTGCAGTGGTGCAATCAAAGCTCACTTCAGCCTCAAACTCCTGGGCTCATGCAATCTTCCTGTCTCAGCCTCCTGAGTAGCTAGGACTCTAAGTGCATACCACCGTGCCAAGCAAATCAGAAAAATTTTTTTATCTTTTTGTAGAAATGGAGTCTCACTATGTTGCCCTGGCTTGTCTCAAATTCCTGGGGCCAGTGATCCTCCTTCCTTGGCCTCCCAAAGTACCAGGATTATTGGCATGAGCTAACATGATTTGCCTGGAGAAAGTTTTAATGGTTTGTATAGGTCAAATCAGCCACATTCCCTTAAACCAAAGGTAATCGAGAGCAAGGCTTTTTCTTCAATCTGTGAAAACTGAGAGACATGAGGAAATTGCTGAAGAGAAGTTTAAAACTAACAGAGGTTGGCTCATGAGGTTTAAGGATAGAAGCCATTTCCATAACCTGAAAAGGCAAGGTGAACACCAACTCCTGTTGGAGAAGCTGCACTGAGTTATCCAGAAGATCTAGCTAAGATCACTGATGAAGGTGCCTACAGATTTTCAATGTAGACAAAACAGCCTAATATTGGAAAATGATGCCATCTAAGACTTCACTAGCTAGAGAAGTGAAGCCAATGCCTGGCTTCACAACTTCAAGGACAAGCTATCTCTCTTGTTAGGGACTAATGCAGCAGTTTACTTTAAGTTGAAGTCAATGATCCTTTACCATTTCAAAGATCCTACAGCCTTTAAGAATTATGTTAAATCTATTCTGACTATGCTCTGGAAATAAAGCAACAAAGCCTAGATGACAGCATATCTGTTTAAAGCATGGTTTGCTGAATATTTTAAGCCCACTGTTGAGACCTACAGCTCAGAAAAAAAGAGATTCCTTTCAAAATATTATTATTGATAATGCACCTAGTCACTCAAGGGTTCCAGTGGATATGTACAAGAAGTTTAATGTTGTTTACATGTTTGCTAACACAATAGCCATTACCTAGCCCATGGGTCAAAGAGTAATTTTAACTTTCACGTCTTACAATTTAAGAAATACAAAATTTGGGGGCAAGATGTCCAAATAGGAAAAGCTCCAGTCTGCAGCTCCCAGAGAGATCGACAGAGAAGGCACGTACTTTCTGCATTTACAACTGAGGTACCCAGTTTATCTCACTGGGACTGGTTGGACAGTGGGTGCAGCCCATGAAGGGTGTGCTGAAGCAGGGTGGGGCATCGCCTCACCCAGGAAGCACATGGGGTTGGGGAATTTCTCTCCCCCAGACAAGGGAAGCCATGTGAGACTATATGGAGAGGAACATTGCATTCTGGCCCAGATACTGGACTTTTCCCATTATCTTCAAAACCAGCAGACCAGGAAATTCCCTCCAGTCCCTATGACACTAGAGCCCTGGGTTTCAAGCACAAAACTGGGCAACTATTTGGGCAAACACTGAACTAGTGGCAGGGTTTTTTTCATATTCCAGTGGCACCTAGAACACCAGCAAGACAGAACCCTTCACTGGCCTGAAAGGGGAGCTGAAGCAATGGAGGCAAGTGGTCTGGCTTGGTGGGTCCCACTCTTCCACTCCCATGGAGATCAGCAAGCTAAGATTCACTAGTTTGAAATTCTTGCTGCTAGCACAGCAATCTAAGGTCGACCTGAGATCATCAACCTTGGTGTGGGGAGGAGCATCTGCTATTGCTGAGGCTTGAGTAGGCAGTTCTCCCCTCAGAGTGTAAATATAGATGCAGCTCAGCAAGCCCTCAGCAGCCAGAGTACTGTCTAGATACCTCCTTCCTGGATAGGGCATCTCTAAAACAAAGGCAGCAGCCCAATTAGGGACTTATAGATAAAACCACCATCCACCCGGGACAGAATATCTTGGGGAGAGGTGACTGTGGGCACAGCTTCAGCAGACTTAAATGTCCCTGCCTGACACCTCTGAAGGGAGCAGCAGATCTCCCAGAACAGAGTTAAAGCTCTAATAAAGGACAGACTGCCTCTTCAAGTGGGTCGCTGACCCCCATGTATCCTGACTGGAAGATACCTCCCAATAGGGCCAACAGACACCTCAAACAGGAGAGCTCTGGCTGGCATCTGATGGGTGCCCCTCTGAGATAAAGCTTCCAGAAGAAGGAATAGGCAGCAATCTTTGCTGTTCTGCAGCCTCTGCTGGTGATACCCAGGCAAACAGGGTCTAGAGTGGCCCTCCAGCAGACTCCAGCAGACCTGCAACAGAGGGATCTGATTATTAAAAGGAAAAACACTAGTAAACAGAAAGGAATAGCATCAACATCAACAAAAAGGACGTCTATAGAGAAACCCCATCCAAAGTTCACCAACATTAAAAAACAAAGGTAGATAAATCCACAAAGATGGGGAGAAACCAGTGCAAAAGGGCTGAAAATTGCAAAAACCAGAATGCCTCTTCTCCTCCAAAGGATCATAATCCCTCACCAGCAAGAGAACAAAACTGGATGGAGAATTAGTTTGACAAATTGACAGAAGTAGACTTCAGAAGGTGGGTAATAAAATCTCCTCCAAGCTAAAGGAGCATGTTCTAACTCAATGCAAGAAGCTAAGAACATTGAAAAAAGGTTAGATGAATTGATAACTGGAATAACCAGTTTAGAGAAGAGCATAAATCACCTGATAAAGCTGAAAAATACAGCACGAGGACTTCGTGAAGCATACACAAGTATCAATAGTTGAATCAATCAAGCAGAAGAAAGGATATCAGAGATTAAAAATCAACTCAGTGAAATAAAGTGAGAAGGCAAGATTAGAAAAAAAAAGAGTGAAAAGAAATGAGCAAAGCCTCCAAGAAATATGGGACTATGTGACAAGACCAAATCTACATTTGAAAGTGGTGGGGAGAATGGAACCAAATTGGAAAACACTCTTCAGGATATTATCCGGGAGAACTTCCTCAACCTAGCAAGGCAGGCCAACATTCAAATTTAGGAAATACAGAGAACACCACAAAGATACTCCTCAAGAAGAGCAACCCAAGACACATAATTGTCAGATCCGCCAAGGGTGAAATGAAAGAAAAATTGTTAAAGGCAGCCAGAGAGAAAGGTGGGGTTGCCGACAAAGGGAACCCATCAAACTAACAGTGGGTCTCTCTGCAGAAACCGTATAAGCCAGAAGAGAGTGGGGGTCAATATTCAACATTCTTAAAGAATTTTCACCCAGAATTTCATATCCAGCCAAACAAAGCTTCATAAACGAAGTAGTAATAAAGTCCTTTATAGACAAGAAAATGCTGAGAGATTTTGTCATCACCAAGCATGCCTCACAAGAGCTCCTGACAGAAGCACTAAACATGGAAAGGAACAAATTATACCAGTCACTGCAAAAACATAACAAATTGTAATTGAGCTCACCACCCCAAATCAATAGAATATACATTCTTCTCAGTACCACATCTCACTTATTATAAAATTGACTGCATAATTGGAAGTAAAACACTACTCAGCAAATGCAAAAGAACAGAAATCATAAAAAACAGTCTCTCAGACCACAGTGCATCAAATTAGAACTGAGGATTAAGAAACTCACTCAAAATTGCACGGCTACATGGAAACTAAACAACCTGCTCCTGAAGGGATACTGGGTTAATAACGAAATTAAGGCAGAAATAAAGATTTTCTTTCAAACCAATGAGAACAAAGACACAACATACCAGAATTTCTCGGATACATTTAAAGTAGTGTGTGGAGGGAAATTTATAGCACCAAATGCTCACAGGAGAAAGCAAGAAAGATCTAAAATTGACACCCTAATGTCACAATTAAAAGAACTAGAGAAGCAAAGAGGAAACAAATTCAAAAGCTAGCAAAATACAAGAAATAACTAAGATCAAAGCAGAGCTGAAGGACATAGAGACAGGAAAAACCCTTCAAAGAATCAATGAATCCAGGAGCTGGTTTTATGAAAAGATCAACAAGATAGATAGACTGCTAGCCAGACTAATAAAAAAGAAAAGAGAGAAGAATCAAATAGATGCAATAAAAAATGATAAAGGGGATATCACCACCAATCCCACAAAAATACAGACTACCATCAGATAATTCTATAAACACCTTTACATAAATAAACCAGAAAATCTGGAAGAAATTGATAAATTCTTAGACACACATATCCTCCCAAGAAAGAACCAGAAAGATGTCAAATTCCTGAATAGACCATTAATAAGTTCTGAAATTGAAGCAACAATTAACAGCCTACCAACCAAAAAAAGTAAAGGACCAGAGGATTCACAGCTGAATTCTACCAAAGGTACAAAGAGGAACTGATACCATTTTTTCTGAAACTATTCCAAACAAGAAAAAAGATGGATACCTCTCTAACTCATTTTCTGAGGCCAGTATCATCCTGATGCCAAAACCTGGCAAAGATACAACGAATAAAGAAAATTTCAGGCCAATATCCCTGATGAACATTGATGCAAAAATCCTCAATAAGATACCAGCAAACCAAATCCATCATCACATCGAAAAGCTTATCCACCACGATCAAGTTGGCTTCATCCCTGGGATGCAAGCCTCGTTCAGCATATGCAAATCAATAAACATAATCCATTACATAAACAGAACCAATGACAATAACCACATTATTATCTCAATAGATGCCAAAAAGTCCTCTGAGAAAATTCAACATCCCTTCAGGCTAAAAACTCTCAATAAACTAGATATTGATAAAATGTATCTCAAAATAATAAGAGCCATTTATGACAAACCCACA
The DNA here is from genome assembly GCF_049354715.1 of Callithrix jacchus. NCBI lineage: Eukaryota > Metazoa > Chordata > Mammalia > Primates > Cebidae > Callithrix > Callithrix jacchus. The sequence continues at coordinate 97,733,610 of NC_133508.1, forward strand.
GCCAATATTATACTGAATGGACAAAAACTAGAAGCATTCCCTTTAGAAACCGGCACAAGACAAGAATGTCCTCTCTCACCACTCCTATTCAAAATAATATTGAAAGTTCTGGCCAGGGAAATCAGGCAAAAGAAAGAAATAAACAGTATTCAAATAGGAAAGGAGGAAGTCAAATTGTCTCTATTTGCAGACGACGATTGTGTATCTAGAAGATCCTATCGTCTCAGCCCAAAATCTCCTGAAACTGATAAGCAACTTCAGCAAAGTCTCAGGCTACAAAATCAATATGCAAAAATCACAAGCATTCATATACACCAATAACAGGCAAACAAAGAGCCAAATCATGAGTGAATTCTCATTCACAATTGCTACAGAGAGAATAAAATGCCTCAGAATACAACTTACAAGAGATGTGAAGGACCTCTTGAAGTAGAACAACAAACCACTGCTCAAAGAAATAAGATAGGGCACAAACAAATGAAAAAATAGTCCATGCTCATTGATAGGAAGAACCAATAGCATGAAAATGGCCAAATTGCCCAAAGTAATTTATAGATTCAATGCTGTCCCCATCAAGCAAGCTAACATTGACTTTCTTCACAGAATTAGAAAAACCTACTTTTAATTTCATATGGAACCAAAAAAGAGCCCATATAGCCAAGACAATCCTAAGCAAAAAGAACAAAGCTGAAGGCATCATGCCACCTGACTTCAAACTACATACAAGGCTACAGTAACAAAAACAGCATGTTACTGGTACCAAAACAGATATATAGAACAATGGAACAGAACAGAGGCCTCAGAAATAACACCACACATCTACAACCATCTTGCCTTTGACTAATCTGACAAAAATAAGCAATGGGGAAAGGATTACCTATTCAATAAATGGTGTTGGCAAAACTGTTAGCCATACACAGACAACTGAAACTAAATCTTTTCCTTATACCTTATATAAAAATTAACTCAAGGTGGATTAAAGATTTAAATGTAACACCTAAAACCATAAAAACTGTAGAAAAAAAACTGGCCAATACCATTCAAAACATAGGCATGGGCAAAGACTTCATGACTAAAATACCGAAAGCAATGGCACAAAAGCCAAAATAGACAAATGAGATCTAATTAAAGTAAAGAGCTTCTGCACAGCATAAGAAACTATCATCACAGTGAAGAGGCAACCGACAGAAAGAGAAAAAAATTTTGCAGACTATCCATCTGACAAAGGGCTAATATCCAGAATCTGCAAAGAACTTAAACAAATTTAAAAGAGAAAACAAAACATGAAACATATGAGAAAAAGCTCACCATCATTGCTCATTAGTGAAATGCAAATCAAAACCACATTGAGATACCATCTCATGCCAGTTAGAATGGTGCTCAGCAAACAACAGATGCTGATGAAGATGTGGAAAAATAGGAACACTTTACACTATTGGTGGGAGTGTGAATTAGTTCAACCATTGTGGAAGACAGTGTGGTGATTCCTCAAGGATATAAACCTAGAAATACCATTTGATCCAGCAATCCTATTCCTGGGTATATACCCAAAGAATTATAAATCATTCTATAATAAAAATACACACACATATATATTTATTATGGCACTGTTCACAATAACAAAGACTTGGAAGCAACCAAAATCTCCATCAATAATAGACTGAATAAAGAAAATGTTGCACATATACACCATGGAATACTATGCAGCTATAAAAAAGGACGAGTTCATGTCCTTTGCAGAGACATTGATGAAGGTGGAAACCATCATTCTCAGCAAACTAACACAAGAACGGAAAACCAAACACTGCATGTTCTCACTCATAAGTGGGAGCTGAACACTGAGAACACATGGACACAGGGAGTGGAACATCACACACTGAGGCCTGTGGGAAGGGTTGGGAGCTTGGAGTGGGAGAGCATTAGGAGAAATACCTAATGTAGATGACGGGTTGATAGATGCAGCAAACCACCATGGCAAATGTATACCTACATAACAAACCTGCACATTCTGTGCATGTACCCCAGAACTTAAAGTATAATAACTTCTAAAAAATACATTTTATAAGGTTATTACTGTCACAAACAGTGATACCTTTGCTGGATCTGAGCAAAATAAATTTAAAACTTTCTGGAAATGATTCATCATTTTAGAAGTCATTAGAAACATTCATGATTCATGAGAGGAGTTCAAAATATCAACACTAACAGGTGTTTAGGAGAAGTTGATTCCAACCTTCATGGATGACTTTGATGGGTTCAAGACTTCAGTGGAGGAAGTAACTGCAGATGTGGTATAAAATAGCAACAGAACTTGAATTAGAATTGGAGCCTAAAGATGGCACTGAATTGCTGCAATCTCATGATAAAACTTCAATGGATGAGGAGTTGTTTCTTACAGATGAGCAAAGGAAATGGTTTTTTGAGAAGGAATCTACTCCTAATGAAGATGCTTTAAACATTGCTAAAGTGACAATAGAGGATTTAGAACAAGCTTGTCTAACCTGCAGCCCGTGGGTCTCACGCAGCCAAGGATGATTTTGAATATGGCCCAACCCACATTCATAAACCTTCTTAAAACATTATAAGGTTCTTTTGCCAATTCTTTTTAGCTCATCAGCAATTATTATTGTTAGTGTATTTAATATGTGGCCCAAGACAATTCCTCTTCTTCCAGTTTGGCCCAGAGAAGCCAAAACATTGGACACTGCTGAATTTTAGAACGTTATATGAACTTAGTTGATAAAGCAGTGTCAGGGTTTGAGAGGCTTGACTCCAATTTTTAAAGACGTTCTACTGTGGGAAATATGCTATCAAAAAGCATTGAAACATCTTTTGTGAAAGGAAGAGTCAATCAATGCAGCAAACTTCATCATTGTCTTATTTTAAGAAATTGCCACAACCACCACAAGCCCTATCAGTCAGTCAGCAACCATCAACATCAAGGCAAGATCCTCCACCAGCATGACTCACTGAAGGCTCAGATGAATCACCGAAGGCTCAGGTGATTGTTAGTATTTTTTAGCAGTAAAGTATTTTTTAATTAAGGTATGTATTTTTTGGACATAATGCCATTGCATGCTTAATAGACTACAGTATAGTGTTAACATAATTTTTATGTACACTGAGAACTAAAAAATTCATGTGATTCATTTTATTGAGATAATTGCTTTATTGAGGTGGTTTGGAATCAAGCCCACAATATCTCTGAAGTGTTTCAGTCATTTCTTTATTTTTAAAATTTTCTACAGAAAGCATCACTTTTATATCAAAATCTTGAAAATATTCTATTTTTCATGGTAAGATTTAGATCAAAACTGAGTATACTGTTAGAGACTTTCTTCAGGTTAATGGTTCTTTGTTCATCAGAATTATTTGACCATTATATTAGTCTGTTTTCATGCTGCTAATAAAGACATACCCGAGACTGGGTAAATTTATAAAAGAAAGAGGTTTAATTGACTCATAATTCAGCATGGCTAGGGAGGCCTCAGGAAACTTACAATCATGGCAGAAGGGGAAGAGAACATGTCCTCCTTCACATAGTGGCTGGAGAGAGAAGTGCAGAGCATAGGAGGGAAAATCCCCTTATAAAACCATCAGGTCTCTTGAGAACTCATTCACTATCAATAGAACAGCATAAGGTAACGGCCTCTATGATTAAATTACCTCCCACAGAGTTCCTCCCACTACACATGGGGATTATGGTGTGACTCTGCTTAAACCACTCGTGAGGGCCATTTGGCAGGTCTGGCTAGGAACTACAATTCAAGATGAGATTTGTGTAAGAACACAGCCAAACCATATCAACCATCATCTTTAAACCAATTCTGAGGATTACATCTGCTAATTGAGGGCAGGCTGGGTACAACTACTGTGCTCATAGGTTGGTACACAGATGTTATTTCAGATGATTTTTAAAACAGTCTTACATGTTATGAACTCTTAGTACTCTCATTTTACAGATAAAGAAACTGAGATTTGGCTACCTGAAGTAACTAGCCCATGGTCAACAAGCAAATGATGAGAGAAACTGAGTGAAGCGTTCGTGAGATCTCTCTGTATTATTTCTTACAACTGCTTGTGAACCAACCATCTCAACATAAAAAGTTTATTTTTTTTAAAGGAAGCAATTGGCAGATTCTGATTCCAACGCCTTTCTGATTCCAACTCCTGTCTGATTCCAACTCCTGTACATTCTCAGTCATGCCAGTGCTAAATTGTCATTGTGTGACTGTTATTTGGCCTTTTTCTCAACCTTGCCCACTCAGATACTCTGAGTGACTTTGTGGGAACTTTGCTAACTCCTGGCACACTGTCCTCCGTGATGTGACTCTGCTTACACCACTCATGAAGACCATTTGCCAGGTCCGCTAAGAGTGGCGTAAGGGCAGCCTGCTGGTTTTGGTGCCAAGGAGGAGCAGAGTAAAGGAGGTAAGAGTCAGTGGGCATTTTGCCTGACTGAGGACTCTGGGATTGGACCTTCAATAGATATGCAAATTGAATTCTGTGTAATTTGTGCTTTTCAATAACCTCAGCATGTGTTGGATGTGTACAAAAAGAACCGTAAAATAAAATTGCAGACAAAGGGGGGAGTCAGAACATAGAAAGGGGAAGAATCAGTTTATTCCATGAGCCAAACAATGGTCATAATAAATTCGCCAGCCATTGGCTCTTTGGTTGCATGGAACAAAGAGATTGAAATGAAATGGGGAATAAAAGAATCACAGTTAACTGTTAGTTTGCTGGCCTGCTTCCATTTGGCCAACCAGACAGATCACAGGATGGGCCAGGGAGCTGCTCAGGGGCATCTGCTACCTCCATGGGGCATCTCCCACTGGTTTGCAACCCAGCCATGCCTCTTCCATATGTTTAGGTGTCATTGGGGCAATTTTTCCTTAGGAAAAGCATGCAATAAAAAGATGCAGTTGTGTTTTAATCAGCCATCAGTTAATCCACAGTTAGGTCCCCAGAAGAATAATAAGATAGGGCATAAAACAAGAAATAAAGGAATCTGAATTGAAAAACAGACAGAGACGTGCAGAAAGAAAATGAAAGAGAAGCAGAGAGAAAGAAGAGAGAGAAATTGACAGAGATAACAATAACCAGAACTACTATTGCCAGTGCTGCCACTCCCACCACAAGCTCCATCATCATTTTTGAGTGTCAGCTGTGGCCTCAAACCCAAAGAGTTTGAACAAGGAGTACAGACCTGGCAGAACAGAGACCTGGCATCACTCCACACACTCCTAGGAGCCCTGTGAAGATGGCAATGAATCCGTCTTCTGGCCTGAGCATGTCTCTATCACTAAACTTCCCACATTCATTTTTAGTTATCTTTTCATTTATTCATCCTCCTAATGGACTTCAAGATCTTTGACAGCAGGATGTAGAGTTCAACTATGTATCCTAAATGCCAGCCATTGAGCCTGGGCCATTTTAGGTACTCCAACAATATTTACAAAAATGAATGAATGAGTTTTGCATGAATGGATAGATAGATGGATGAATACATGGGTGGATGACTGAATAAATAAATGAAGAAATGAATAAATGGCAGACTTGCTAATCTTCATACAAGGCCAGTGAATTAGCTGTTATTGATCCCATTTATAAATGAAAAAAGTAATACCTAAAGAAACCCAAGTCTTGACTCTTTATTTTGTGAAATACAGTCACTCAAAAAGGACTCATCCTGAGAAACAGAGGGGAACAAAGTTTGGGAGAGGTTTAGGGAGAATATGAATGGGGAAGAGGAAGAGAATGAGAGAAAAAAAGGTGGAATAAAAATTGGGCAGAGCTAAAAAGGGAGTTCTCCTTGGTGCCTTTATAACAGAGGACAAGGCTTTGGCTTTGTTTGAAAAGAGAGTGATGAAGTCTGGGGTGAGCACAAGCCAGAAATGTATGACATCATATTAGCATAGAATCAGGAGTTTAAGATAGACTCCTATATCCTATTTGGCTCTCACAGCAGGTGGACTGTTGTTGGGGATTTGCAAACTGGCCAAGGTCATCCCTGGTAGTCCTAATGTGAAGTGAAGGTTAACAGAGATTTGATAAATAAACAGAAGTGCCCAGAGATTCTAGTGTCTGCATTAAAAAGAGGAAAGCAGTGAGGCAGTTTTGCTTGGGTGAGGCTGGAACAATCTCCCTCTTAAAGACATAAGCCCCATGGACCCTGGTTGCCATAATTTTCAAAGTAATATGATTTTTGACAAATTCATTAAGCAATAAGACATGACAGACTGTAAATTGCTCCCTGTTAATTTATGTCCACTATATTGTTAGGCATCCAGCCAAAGCTTGGTTCTATCTGAAAGCAAAGATATAAATTGCTGCTGTGTAACCACAGACTGAAATGCTTTGTGAGGATCAGAGAATGATCAAATCATAGAACCTTCAACTCATAGAAAGGAGAATTCAATTTCTTACTCAGGTGGTAACTTCCACTGAGTGTCCACTGTGGAACAGCCACTGCCCTTGAGGAGAATTTACCAGGATTTCAGGAATGCACATGGCTTGTTCTATGAAGTGATAAGTCCTGCACTCAAGGCAAAATGTCATTTCTTACAGAGCACAGAAAAAGAGTCGTCAGGGGCCGGGCGCGGTGGCTCAAGCCTGTAGTCCCAGCTCTTTGGGAGGCCGAGGCGGGTGGATCATGAGGTCAACAGATCGAGACCATCTTGGTCAACATGGTGAAACCCCGTCTCTACTAAAAATACAAAAAATTAGCTGGGCATGGTGGCGCATGCCTGTAATCCCAGCTGCTCGGGAGGCTGAGGCAGGAGAATTGCCTGAACCCAGGAGGCGGAGATTCCGGTGAGCCGAGATCGCGCCATTGCACTCCAGCCTGGGCAACAAGAGCGAAACTCCGTCTCAAAAAAAAAAAAAAAAGAGTCGTCAGTTCTAGAGCAGTAAGGATGAAGGAAGGGGATCAGGGAAGGCTTCAGAGAGAAGGTGGTTTATGAATTGGGTCCTAAAATAATTGCAGACGTTCCTCACATGAAGAAGCATGGAGGTTCACTACAGGAATAATCCACAGAGGCATGAAGGTATGGTGTGTTCAAAGAGCTTGAGCAACTTGGTACAACTGTAGCTCAGGGTACAAGAAAGAGACTCAGCAGCAGGTTTTATGGCAAAAAAGTCTGGATCAAACTGAGAAGCCTTCAACCCCATGCTAAATGTCAAGGAGTTTATTCAATGGTTCCCTTCTCTGCATCTTCATTGCTGCCACCTAGGCCAGGCAATTATTGCCACACTGGGAGACTGAAGGCTCCCCTCAAAAACAGTCGTCTGGATGAACCATTATTTATCAAGAGGGATATAAACCTTGAGGCTGGCATGCTATTCGGATCATTTAGGCAACAATAATGAAAAGCACAATGACCAATGTATGTTGATCACCACTGTCAGAGCCACTCCTAGAAAGACATTACACTCAGGCTACAGCCTGCAGCCTCTCCAGGGCTACTTTTACTGGGGAGGTTGGCAGGCCTATTGCTTCATAATCCAACACAAGAGAAAGGTCTCCTTTCTCTCAGCAGATTCAACTTCATGAACTTGATTTCTCTTTAATTTTTCACCAGGTATATCTAAGGAAATTAAAGGAAAGGGGAACAAATTGTGTAAACTGCTTCCTAATCTGGAGTATCAGACTCAGGGACTTGATTTGCAAAAGGAACCAGATTTTACTCTGGATTTACAGCTGGGTTTTGTTCTACTCTCTCACTTGCCAGTCCCATGCCCTTGAACAAAGACATCTCACTTATCAGGGCAGCAATGAAAATTAAAATGAGATGATGCATGTGAAGGTATCTGGCACTGAGTAGGCCTTCAAAAGATGCTATTGAATCTCAGTCTACCGTCAGTTAGTATAGATCTTGAGAAATCAGCAAAGTGCATATGGAAATGTCCAATTCATTGGAAAAAGGCTGCAGATCCAAGAAAACGCTCAATGAAATCATCAACATAATCTCCTGGGATTATAGGAGTTTCTTTGTACTTTGTCCAGTTATTTTCAGCGACGGGAGACCTATTATCAGGTCCCATTTTAAGCCGATATTGTTCATGAAGTTGGCATGCTTTACTGGTCTTCTTCAACCTACACACAGGAAGACAGATCCCAGGAGGTTGGGGAAAGTTTTGTTTCATGTGAATCTAGCTAAGGTATGAAACAAATTGAGTCCTTGGGGATTCCTGACATGATTCAGATGTTCTTTGCGTGCCCACTGCAGGAGGCTTTACAGAAAAGGCATTCTGTCATCTCAGTAACAAATGGGAAGCAGGTGAGTGGTAGAAAGAATTCTGGTTTTGATCTCAGGAGGCCTGAATTTGGAAGCTCAGCCCTGTCACCTAGAAGACCTTGGACATACTAAGTTTTCTGAGACTCAGTCTGCTTGTCTAAAATGTAAATAATACAATATCCTATTTGGGATTATTCCTTGACCCAAATGATATAACTTACGTGAAAGCACTTCATAAATCGTAAAGTGCCAACAATTGTGAGTGTTACAACTCTCATCATGATTATTTATGGTGACGGAGTGTATAGGTTTTGCTGTCAGTTAAATCTTTCAGTCTTCATGGTGCTATTACCCCCTGGCTACTGTCTCTATTACTCAGGAGCACAGCAAGAGACACAATTCATTCCCAGATGGTTCAAATGGGGAGATCTGAATAAAGCATCTATTTAGAGAGGTGCAGGTGAAAAACCAAAAGACCAGCAACAGCTGGAAGCATTTACTACCCCCTATGGCTAAAGGAACAAAGGAAGAAAAAGCTTCTACCAGAGCTCTGTGAAGACAAGTGCCCTGAAGGAGGAGGGACTACCCCCAGAGATGCAGCTATCACTAGATGTGGGATACTGCTACAGGAGAGACCTCTGTCCTGCCCACGAATCTCCCATTGGCTGAACTCAATCAGAGGGCAACTCACAAGAAATTTCAATAATATAGTTCACAAGATCCAATTCTCAAAGACACAAACCTTGTGGTCCTTTATTAAAGTAAAACTCCAAAAAAGGAATTGTACAGCAAAATATTAGATCACAACCAAATTGGGGGACATCAGGGATTCTCTGGATCAGGGAGCTCCCAGACCTCAGCAAATTGTCCTACTGGTTTGAGCAATCATGGTTCCAAGCACCAATAGGAGATTTGTCAAAGTCAGAGGCACCTCCAATCAGAATCCCTTCCTCATTGCCATTTGTAAACTAAAAATATCTAAGACAAGTCTCAATCAATTTAGAAGGCTTATTTTGCCAAGGTTAATGATATGCCTCTGACACAGCTTCAAGAGGTCCTGATGACATTGGGGTACAGCTTGGTTTTACAAATTTTGAAGAACATGAGATATCAATCAGTACATGTAAGATGTGTGTTGGTTTTGTCCAGAAAGGTGGGGCAACTTGAAGTGGAGGCATACAGGTCATAGGTAGATTTAAAGATTTTCTTTTTCATTAGTATTTCAATAGTTTCTGGGGAACCGGTGATATTTGGTTACATGGATAAGTTCTTTAGTGGTGATTTCTAGATTTAAAGATTTTCTGATTAGAAATTGGTTGAAAGAGTCGTTATCAATAGAAAGGAATGTCTGGGTTACAATATGAGGTTGTGGAGACCCAAAGTTGTATCAAGCAGATGAAGGGCCAGGTAACAGGCTTCAGAGAGAATAGCTTGTAAATGTTTCTTATCAGACTTAAAGAAACTGTTCTTTCAGTAATTCCAAAAGGAAGGAGGGTGTAATGAGGCACATCAGTCTGCCCCTTCCCATCGCAGCCTGAAGTAGTTTTTCAAGTTAACTTCGGAATGCCCTTGGTCAAGAGGAGGGGTCCATTTGGATGGTTGAGGGTCTTAGAATTTTTTTTTTGGTTTATGCTTCCTCTATTCTGCTTTCCACTGTGCTCTTCACAGCAGTATCACCAGTGGTTACAAGTAGGATTCTGAGCCATATAGGTCTGTGTTCAAATCTGCAACATACTAACTGTATGATTTTAGGTAAATTGACTAAATCCCTTAGAACCTCAGTTTTCTCACCTGAAAAGGGGAGCCTATGAGAGCACCAATTTCACAGGATAATGTAATTATCAAAAGACATAATACCTTTCAAGCACTTTCCAAGGTGCTCAATAAGCATTCCATAAATAATAATGTTGTTGCTTAACTTCTTATAGACCCACTTTTTACTGCTTCCTTTCCCACAAACCTCCACACTGGAAATCACTTTTCATGTAGATCTCACCTTCTCACACCTTTAACCTGCTTTATAATTCCACCCTTTTTTCTAACTGAAACCTGGATCTCTCTAATAGACTTCTGAGTCTTTCTCTTTTTTACTTAACTTCTCAGTAGAATTTATACTACTGCCTATTCCCTCCCTTTAAAAATCCTTTCTTCCCTTGGATTCTGTGTGATTATCTCCCAGGTTTCATCTTGCTTGGATAGACCATGTCAAAACTGAATTTATTTTATTTCCTGCAAAACATACTCATTTCCTCTGACTTTAATTAATGACACCCAAATCATTCAATTGCATAATCTTAAATGTCTTGCCTCTTTCTCATTCCTTACATTCCTAATAAGGTCATAGGGCTTTGTGTGCATTAAATCTAAAACACATATCTAGAATCCATCTACTTTACTCTATCCCTAATAGCATTGTGTTATGGAGCCATCTCCAAATCTGCCAACTTTATAGCAATAACTTCCTAAGTGGTCTCAGTGCCTCTTATCTTTTATTCTTTACCCATTCTTCACACCATAATCAGAAAAGTGGTTCTAAAGAAAACATTTTTCCTTGTCGCCATCCTTATTTAAAACTCCACAGTGACTCTTCATTGTCCTTATTAGAAAGCCCATTCTCATAATTACTAGCAAGATCCTCTATGACCTAACCCCTGCTAACATCTAGGGACACTCTTTTATCTCACTTGCCCCCAGTGATAACAAATGACTCAAAAATCCCTTAACACTTTCTCTCTTCTCTGAGTGGTGTATATACTGGCCAGGATCCTCCACCCTCAAGCTTCTCTTGGCTAATTCTTGCTTTCCCTTTGCATTTCATCTTAAATGCCATTTTCTCCAGTAACTTTTCCTGACCCTGAAAACCCTCCTAGGTATGCCATCCACAGCCGTAAAGTGTTAATTTTACGGCAGAAATCATACTGATCTTTGATCATATCTTTGAACATTTGTGCCTAGTACCCAATACTTTTGAATAAGGGAAGGATTCAGCAGTGCAAGATCATCCCCAACTGATCTCCAATTCCCAAAAGCTCACTGTAGTAACTCTAGAATTGTCTTCTAACTAGAGTTAAAATTTAAGGGAATCAAGCATGGTCTTGATCTTGAACCAGTTGTGCTTGAGACGTATCTCTCCATTTTTGATACATAAATTCATAAAGAACGTCTTGAACCCTGTTCATATCCACAAAGCAGTAGATGGTCAATCAATGTGAAATGAAATGGCACATACTATCAAAGAGGTCTATGTAAGTGCAAAGTTGGTTTTGACCTGCTTATTGCATTTGTTTTTTCTGAGTGTTCTAGACCAGTTTTTCATCTTAGGAAAGGCCTTCAGGCTAGTTCACTGAAGAATCTACTTAAGTGCATAGGTTTTGCCACTCAACCAAATCATAAATGTCAACATTTCTCTCTATAGCACAACTCTTCCGCCAAAAAGCACAGTACTGAATGTTTTAATCATTTGTTGTCCTTTGCTTTCCTTAGTTCTCACCATTTACTTCTAGCTAGGCTTCCTTATTTTGTGAGAAGTAGTTCTATTAAATAAAACCTGGTTATACGTTAAGAAGACTTCTTTTAACAATGAAAAATCTTGAGTTTCAGAGTTAAGCTTTAACAAGCTTATAAACAAGAGACGTAAATGAATACATTCTGGGTAACAGATTTCTATAAATCTGCAAACTAACAGAGAAAAGATTGTTTATCTCTAAGGCATCACATAGCAGCACAGAGAGAGATGAAGCCCTAATATAATCTATAGAAAATGTGGTTATACACTAGTTATTATCAACAATAAGTCATTAAAAGAACCCCTACTTTCTATTTTCAAATCCCAGGCTGTTTCCAATACACTGCACTGTACTCCTTCAGATAATGAGAAAGAATTAATCATGATTCCTATATTCACTAAGTTAACAACTGAACATGCCTGCAATTGTCAAGTTATGTCAGATACTATATATAATGGATTTTGCAATACTTGAAATAGATACGAAAAGAATCAAGAAGAAATAAAGTTCAGAAAGCCTCCTGAAAATTTTCAAGAAGGTAAAATGAAGGAAAAAACAAGATGAAACCAAACATTAGAAATGCTTTATTAAGGCACTAGAGCCATGAGTATGTGTACATATTCATGGGAAAAGTCAGAAATATATGTGGTGAAAGCAGTAGGAAATAAAGTTAGACATGTAGAGATGGTTCGCTTTTGAAAAGAAAAAGGTAGCATTAAAAATCCATGTCCAGCCAGGCACAGTGGCTCACACTTGTAATCCCAGCACTTTGGGAGGCTGAGGCAGGTGGATCACGAGGTCAAGAGATTGAGACCATCCTGGCCAACACAGTGAAACCCCGTCTCTACTAAAAATACAAAAAAATTAGCTGGGCATGGTGGCACATGCCTGTGGTCCCAGCTACTCGGGAGGCTGAGGCAGAAGAATCGCTTGAACCCACAAGGCAGAGGTTGCAATGAGCAGAGATTGTGCCACTGCACTCCAGCCTGGTGACAGAGCAAGACTCGGTCTCAAAAAAAGAAGAAAAAAATCCAAGTCCAACACATGGTTCTGTTTAAGAGAAAGCTGTCTCTAATTGAATTTAACTATCTTAAAAACATGTTGCATGGCTGCACACAAAGCTTTGATAATTTTCAGAACTTAGAATTAACTAAAATGACTTTATTTAGCATTTATTACCCACTTCTACAGGCACACATTTTCACAAAGGATCTACACAAGAACTCTGTGTGGTAGGTACAAAAATGCTTCCCTTTCCACAATGAAGAAACTCAGGTCAGAACATTAAGACATATTCCCAAGTCAAAGTAGTTAAGCCAAGATTCAGTGCAGGTCTTTCTGATTCTAGAAGCCACCCCATTATCTTTCATAGAATTCACCCTCTCGTAACACGTTAAAGATGATAAAGGATTATGTTTCTTAAATGTAACACTCAGCCTTCCTCCCCTCCAGCATCCTAAGGAAGCTGTTCACATAAAGAAAAATTACAGAAAAGAAACCAAGGAAGTGATTGTCCAATTCAGAGTTTCTGTAATATGCTTGGGTGAAGTACATGCCTGAGGTTGATAGATGTAAGATGGGCTTCCCACTTCTTCTGACTGTATCTAAGGTCAAATTGCAAAGCAGAATCAATCTGACATGTCCATCAAGATACTGAGAGAAAAGACCACTAGCCCACCTGTTTAAGATCAGGTCCTGTGAGGACATGATGGAGCAGTAAGGAGAGCCAAGTCCTTCACCTTGAGGGAATTGTAATCCTGCCCACTAAAATTGTTGACACATCTGAGCAGAAAATCTTCCTCCCTCATCAACATAGAGGGGTCGTGGAAGTGGGAGAAGGCAGTCTGAGGCATGACTTCACCTGCAGGCGAGATCAGAAACATGGGAGAAGAGGCAAAGAACCCCCCACTTCACCTCTCTCTCTCTGTCTCTCTCTCACACACACACACACACACGCACACACACACATACACACACACACACAAGTGTAAAACCATACATTCGTATAGCTTCTGCAGTTCCCTAAGCATTTTAACATTTATTATTTCACTTGAACTTCACAATAGCCCTTGAGGACAAAACCAAGGCACAAAGAGGTTAGATGACTTTCCCAAAATCAGATATCTAGTAAATGACCCAGTCAGCCTCCCAAATAACCTCATTTTTCTGACGTCACAAGGGCAAATCTTATCTCACCACTGAGTTTAGGAAGTGAGAAGGCCATGCAGAGAGGAGTGTCATGATTACAGCTTGGTTAGACCACTTAGACACATCCCACATTCTCTTAACTCCTATTTCAAAATCTTAGATTATTTTTAAAAAGAAGAAAAGAAACATTACATACATCACATCTCTGAGTCCTGCCTAAAATATAAATTTTTTTAAAAAAATTTGTAAGTATTTCAAGGTTTTAGTCATTGAAATTAACTCTTAAGAATAAATAATTATTCATGTGGAAAAAAACCTATCAATTCATAGTTTCCAACAGTGTCTTTTTCATAACAACTTTGTACAGTTTATGTAAATGGTATCCCTGTAACAACCTGCATAACCTCTGTAGTCATATTTTTCTGACCTCAATCCCTGCACAGTCATTCAGTCAATGAACCGCAGAGCAATATATTATGCATTAATTTATTTTAAAACAAATGTTGAACACATATTATGTGCAAAACCAACGCTAGGTTCTGGGAATGCAACAACAAACAAGACACATTTTCTGCCATCAAAACTTCATAGTTTGCCTGTGCTTTTGGCAAGCCAAAAAAAAAATCATTGCCAAGACCAATGTGAATAAGCTTATTCCCTCTCTCTTTCTCTCTCTCTCTCTCTCTCTCTCTCTCCATATATATATATATTTAATTATACTCTAAGTTCTGGGGTACATGTGCAGATCGTGCAGGTTTGTTACATAAGTAAACACATGCCATGGCGGTTTACTGCATTCATCCCCACATCATCTACATTAGGTGTTTCTCCTAATGTTCTCTCTCCCCAATCACCCAACCTACTGCTATCCCTCCCCTAGCCCCCCACCCCCCAACAGGCCCCAGTGTGTGATGTTTCCCTCCTTGTGTGCATGTGTTCTCATTGTTCAACACCCACTTATGAGTGAGAACATATAGTGTTTGGTTTTCTGTTCTTGTGTCAGTTTGCTGAGAATGATGGTTTCCAGCTTCATCCAGGTCCCTGCAAAGGACATTAACTCATCATTTTCATGGCTGCATAGTTACCATGGTGTATATGTGACACATTTTCTTTATCCAGTCTATCATTGATGGGCATTTGGGTTGGTTCCAAGTTTTTGTTAGTGTGAACGGTGTCACAATAAACATATGTGTGCATGTGTCTTTATAGTAGAACAATTTATAACCCTTTGGGTATATACCCAGTAATGCGACTGCTAGGTCAAATGGTATTTCTAGTTCTGGATCCTTGAGGAATAGCCACACTGTCTTCCACAATGGTTGATCTAATTTACATTTCCACCAACAATGTAATAGCTTTCCTATTTCTCCACATCCTCTCCAGCATCTGTTGTCACCCGATTTTTTAATGCTCACCATTCTTATTGGAATTAGATGGTATCTCAATGTGGTTTTGATTTGCATTTCTGTAATGACCGGTGATGATGAGCTTTTATTCTTATGTTTATGTCTTCTTTTGAAAAGTGTCTGTTCATATCCTTCACCCACTTTTTGATGGGGTTGTTTGCCTTTTTCTTGTAAATTTGTTTAAGTTCTTTGCCGATTCTGGTTATTAGCCCTTTGTCAGATGGGTAGCTTGCAAAACTTTTTTCCCATTCTGTTGGTTTCTGGTTCACTCCGATAGTTTCTTTTGGTGTGCAGAAGCTCTTAAGTTTAATTACGTACCATCTGTCGATTTGGGCTTTTGTTGCCATTGCTTTTGGTGTTTTAGTTATGAAGTCCTTGCCTATGCCTATGTCTTGAATGGTATGGCCTAGGTTTTCTTCCAGGGTTTTTATGGTGTTAGGTCTTATGTTTAAATCTTTATTCTGTCTTGAGTTAGTTTTTGTAAAAGGCATTAAGGAAAGGATCCAGTTTCAGCTTTCTGCTTACAGCTAGCCAATTTTCCCAACACTGCTTATTAAATAGGGAATCCTTTCCTCATTGCTTGTTTTTGTCAGGTTTGTCAAAGATCAGATGGTTCTAGATACATGGTATAACTTCCGAGGCCTCTCTTCTGTTCCATTGGTCTGTATCACTGTTTTGGTACCAGTACCATACTGTTTTGATTACTGTAGCTTTGTAGAGAGGGAATGTGTTCTCTTTCCAGGTCCATGAGAGGGTGTAGTTTTAAGGACAAGAACTTCCCAGTGCCACACCCCCCTCCCATGCCTCTCCATCCAGGAGATTTAATGGTTTCTGTTTAATTTTAGTATGCACAAGAAGAATCAAAGTCCATCACTCCAGCAGAAGTTCAAAGGAACTCCTTTCATTGGCCAAGGGTCTTGGAGAAGGTGGGAATTACTCCCAGGTTAAAAGTCCCCTTCTTCCACACCCCTTTGGATTCCATACTTGGATCCCCTTCCACACTCTCTTGCGGAAGCTGTCTTTCTCCTCCTAAACTCCATCTTTCTGCCTGAATTACCTTCCACTCAGTGTGGAAGCTGATTTCCTCTCCTGAATTCCATCTTTTTGGATTCTCTCACTCAGTGTGAGAGGAGCATTCCTTCTCTGGTTTTTCCCCTCTGGGAACTCTTCTCACTCAGTATGAGAGCAGCTTTTCTTTCTCTCACTCGGTCTGAGAGCTAGCTGTTTATTTCTCTCTCCTCCTTTTTCTCTCCCTCTACATAAATAAATCACTTTTTTGCAAAAACTTTTTGGGTCCAGTATTTACTGTATGAACATACCCACTGTGGCCCCCTCTCCCATTCTTGAGAGAGCAAAAAAAACTAAAGCCTGGAGCCCACCGGGGAGTGAGCTGAGGGCTCCCCTGTACCCAAAACCAGCCAACAGTAGTAGAGTTTGAAGTCAGGTAGTGTGATGCCCCCAGCTTTGGTTTTTTTGTTTTTTTTTTGTTTTTGCTTAGGATTGTCTTGGCTATGTGGACCCTCTTTTGGTTCCATATGAAGTTTAAGGTGGTTTTTTCCAATTCCATGAAGAAAGTCATTGTAGTTTGATGGGGATAGCATTGAATCTATAAATTAGTTTGAGCAGTATGGCCATTTTCATGATATTGATTCTTCCTAACCATAAGCATGGAATGTTTCTCCATCTGTTTGTGTTCTCTCTTATTTCCTTGAGCAGTAGTTTGTAATTCTCCTTGAAGAGGTCCTTCACATCTCTTGTAAGTTGTATTCTGAGGTATTTTATTCTCTTTGTAGCAATTGTGAATGGGAGTTCACTCATGATTTGGCTCTCTAGGAGTTTCATAATTTCAGGTCTTACTGTAAATCTTTAATTCATTTCAAGTTGATTTTTGTGGATAATGTAAGATAAGGGCCCAATTACATTTTTTTTTTGCATGTGTATATCAAAGATTTGTTGATGGTAAATGTACAGGCTTATTTCCGTTCCATTGGTCTATGTGTCTGTTTTTAGCAAGTATTCTAGTGTTTTGATTATTATGCCTTGATAATACAGTTGGAAATCAAGAAATGTGATCCCTCTAGCTTTGTTTTTCTTTCTCAAGTTGGCTTTGGCTATTCAGTGTGTTTTTTGATTCTACATAAATTTTAGCATTGCTGTCTCCAATTCTGTACTAAAGAAGTAGGACTACACCAAACTAAAAAGCTTCTGCATGGCAAGGGAAACAGTTAATAAAATTAAAAGGCAGGAAGGGGACAGAGCAAAATGGCCAAATAGAATCCTCCAGTGATCACCCCTCTCCCACAGGAACACCAAATTGAATAACTATCCATGCAAGAAACCAAATGAGAACCAAAAACCTTCATAAGAACCAAAAATCAAATGAGCAATCACAGTACCTGGTTTTAACATCATATTAGGAAAAGAGACACTGAAGAGGGTAGGAAAGACATTCCTGCATTGCAAACACCACACTTGCCAATCCCCTAGCAGGGCTTGGAGACATAATGTGTATGCTTGGGGGGAGGAAAAGTGAATGTGATTGTTAGACTTTGCGTAGGAAATCAGTGCTGCCCTTTCACAGTGGAACACAACACAGGGCAGTACTCTGCCAGTGCTCTTGGAGGGAACAGCCAAACTTGCTCCAGCCAGAGGGAGACCCTCCATTGCAGCAGTAGGAATCAGTTCTAGCTAGCTCCATCACTTTGTTCAGGACCCCAGGGCTCCTCTGACTAAAGTGCCCTGGGGTCCTGAATGAATTTGAAAGCCAAAACAGCCACGAGGACTTGGACACGTCCTGGTGCTATGCTAGGCTTGGAGCCAGCAGACTTGGCATGCATGTGACCCACTGAGATACCAGCTATGGTTACTCAGGGAGTGCTTGTATCAAGCCTCCCCAGCTCCAAGCAGTGCAGCTCCAGGAGAGACTTTTTCCATCTGGAGAAAGGGAAGGGAAGAGTACAGAGGACTTTGTCTTGAAAGTTGGGTACCACCTCAGCCACAGTAAAATAAAGTGCCAAGTAAATTTGTGAAGCTTCTGAATCCAGGCCCTATCTCCTGGATGTCATTTGTATACTCAATCTGGGCCAGAAAAGAACCCACTTCCCTACAGGGAAGGACCCAGTCTTGGCAGGATTCCCCATCTGTTGACTAAAGATCTCTTCAGCTTTGAATACTCATTCATGGTAGCCGGGCAGTAGCCACCATAGGCCTTGGGCAAGGCCCAATAATGTGCTGGCTTCAGATGTGAACCAGTGCAGTCACAGCTGTGTTGGCTGCAAGAGTGCTTTCACCACCCCTCCTTCATTTTCATGCAGTCTGCTACAAAGAGAGACTCCTTCTGTTTGGGGAAAGTGAGGGAAAAACAACGAGACTCTGCCTGGTAATCCAGGGAATTTTCCCAGATCTAACCCAACCATAGCAAGGCAGTACTTCTACGAGTCTGCAGGAGTTGCAGTATTACTAGGATTGTGGTGCGTCCTTGTGCAGATATGACTGTAGTGACCAAAGAGTTATAATAGATTATAACACTGAATTCCCTTGGAATACCTGGAAAGCCTTCTCAAGAAGGATGGGTACAAACAAGCCAAGAATGTGAAGATTAGAATGAATGCCTAACTCTTCAATGTCCACACATGAACAACATCCACAAGCACCAAGAATGTCCAGGAAAGCATCACCTCATCAAATGAACTAAATAAGGCACCAGTGACCAATCCCAAGTGACAGAACTATATGAATTTTCAGATAAAGAATTTAAAACAGCTATTTTGAGGTAGCTCAATGAACTTCAAGATAATGTAGAAAAAGAGTTCAGAAACCTATCAGAGAAATTTAACAAAGAGATTAAAACTTTTTTTAGTCCAACAGAAATTCTAGAAATGAAAACAATTGACAAACTGAAAAAAAATGCATTAGACTCTCTTGACAGCAGAATTGATCAAGTGGAAGAAATAATTAGTGAGCTTGAAGGCAGTCTATATGAAAACACACAGACAGAGAAAGAAAAAGAATAAAAAAGGACAAAGCACACATTTGTTCTTGAATCATAAGCACAAAGCACCTACCTACAATATCTAGACAATAGCTTCAAAAGGGCAGACGAAGAGTTATTAAAGAGGAGGTAGAGTGAGAGATCAGGGTAGAAAGTTTATTCAAGGAAGTTACAACAGAGAACTTTCCAAACCTAGAGAAAGATATCCACATTCAGATATAAGAAAGTCAGTCGTAGAATATCAAGCAGATTTAATCGAAACAGGGCTGCCTCAAGGCACTTAATCAAACTCCCAAAGATCAAGGATAAAGGATTCTAAAAGGAGCAAGAGAAAAGAAACATGTGGTATATAAAGAAGCTCTAACACATCTGGCAGCAGACTTCTCAGTTGAACTTTACAGCCCAGGAAAGAGTTACATGACATAATTCAAATTGCTTAAGGAAAAAACTTTTATCCTAGAATATTATATCCAGCAAAATATTCTTCAAACATGAAGGAGAAATAAAGACTTTCCCAGATAAACAAAAGCTAAAGGATTTCATCAACTCCAGAACTGTCTTATAGGAAACGTTTCAGGAAGTTCTTCAGTCTGAAAGAAAAGGATGTTAATGGGCAATAAGAAATTATCTGAAGGTAAAAAACCCACTGATAACAGTAAGTACACAGAAAAACTCAGAATAATCTAACATTGTAATTCGTGGTATGCAAACCACTTATATCTTGATTAGGAAGACTAAAAGACAAACCTAACATGAAGTCCTTGCCTACTCCTATGTCCTGGATGGTTTTGCCTAGATTTCCTTCTAGGGTTTTTATGGTGCCAGGTCTTATGTTTAAGTCTTTAATCCATCTGGAGTTAATTTTAGTGTAAGGTGTCAGGAAGGGGTCCAGTTTCTGCTTTCTGCACATGGCTAGCCAGTTTTCCCAACACCATTTTTTAAACAGGGAATCCTTTCCCCATTGCTTGTTTTTTGTACCTATGCAACTGTCTTGCATGTCCTGCACATGTACCCCAAAACCTAAAATGCAATAAAAAATTTTAAAAAAAAGACAAACCTATCAAAAATAATTACTACAACAACTTTTAAGAAAGAGATAGTATACAAAGAAATAGAAACAACAAAAAGTTTAAAGTGCAGGAATGGGGTCAAAGTGTAGAGGATTTTTAATAGTTTTCCCTTTGCTTGTGTGTTTGTATGTTGTTTTTATAATCACAGTTAAATTGTTCTCAGTTTAAAATAATTTGTTATAACATTATTTGCAAGCTTCATGGTAATCGCGAAGCAAAAAACCTACATCAGATAAACAAAAAATAAAAAATAAGAAGTTAAAACATACTGACAGAGAAAGTAACTTTAACCCCAGGAGGAGGGAAGAAAAGAGAAGGGAGGGAAAGAAGGGAGGGGAGGAGGGGGGAGGGGAGGGGAGGGAAGGAAGGGAAGAAAAGGGAAAAAAATAACAAAATGGTATAATAAATTTTTATCTATCAATAATAAAATTGAATGTGAATGCGCTAAACTCTTTGATCGAAAGGCAAAAAGTGGCTAAATGGATTTAAAAAATAAGACCCAACTATACACTACCTACAATAAAATCGTTTCACCTATAAAAACAAACACAGACTGAAAATAAAGTAGTGGGAAAAGATGTTCCTTATGAATGGAAACCAAAAAAGAGCAAAAGTAACTATACTTATGTCAGATAAAATGGACTTCAAGACAAAAAATATGAAAAGAGACAGAAAGCATTATTACATAGTAATAACAGGGTCAATTCAGAAAGAGGATATAACAATTGTTCGTATACGTGTGCCCAACATTGGAGCACCCAGATATTTAAAGCAAATATTATTCAATTCAAAGAAAGAGATAGGCCCCAATACAATAATAGTTGGAGATCTCAGTATCCTCCTTTCAGTATTGGACAGATCATCCAGACAGAAAATCAACAAAGAAACATCAGACTTCATCTGTGCTATAGAACAAATGGACATAATAGATATTTTCAAAATATCCAACATCTGCAGAACGCATATTCTTCTCCTCAGCGCATGGATCATTTTCAAGGACAGACCATCTGTTAGGCCACAAAACAAGTCTTAAATGCAAAATAAATTGAAGTATCTTCTCTGACTACAATGGAATAAAACTAGAAATCAATAACAAGAGGAATTTGGGAAACCATACAAACACATGGAAATTAAATAGCATGCTCCTGAATGACCAGTGGACCAATGAAGAAATTAAGAAGGAAACTGAAAATTTATTAAGACAAATGTTAATGGAAACCCAACATACAAAAACCTATAGGATATAGGAAAAGCAGCACTAAGAGAGAAATTTATAACTGTAAGTTCCTATGCCAAAAAAGAAGAAAAGCCTCAAATAAATAGCCTAAGGATACATCTTGGAGAACTAGAAAAGCCAGAGCAAAGCAATCCCAAAAGTAGTAGAAGAAAAGACATAATAAAGATCAGAGAGAAATAAATGTGAGTAAGCTTCCCAAAAAATTCAAAAGATCAGTGAAATGAAAAGTTGACTTTTTAAAAAGATAAACAAAATTGACAAATCTTTAGCCAGACTAAGAGAAAACTCAAATAAAATCAGGGTGAAAAAGGAGACAACTGATATCACAGAAATTCAGAGGATCATTAGAGACTACTCTGAAAAACTATATGCCAATAAATTGGAAAACCTAGAAGAAATGCATAAATTCCTAGACACATACCACCTGCCAAGATTGAACCATGAAGAAATCCAAAACCTAAAAAACCCAGTAACAAGAAACAAGTTAGATGCTGTAACAAAAAGTCTCCCATCAAAGAAAAGCTCAGCACCAGACTTCAGTACTAAATTTTACTAAACATGTAAAGAACTAATGCAATTCTATTCAAACTATATCAAAAAACTGAGGAGGAGGAAATACCGCCAGACTCATTCGATGAGGCGAGAATTACCCTAATATCAAAATTAGACAAAGACACAATAAAAAAAGAAAACTACAGGCCAATATCTCTGATGAACATAGATGCAAAAATCCTTAACAGAATACTAGTAAACTCAATTTATTAACACATTATAAAGATTATTCAGCACGATGAAGTAAAATTCTTTCAGGGATGCAAGGATGGTTTAACATATGCAAATCAATCAACGTGATATATCATAGGAACAGAATGAAGGACAAAAACTATATGATCATTTTACTTGATGCTGAAAAAGCATTCAATGAAATTCAACATTCCTTTACGAGGAAAAGAATCTCAAAAGCTTGATATAGAAGGAACACACCTCAACATGATAACAGCCATATACAACAGACCCACAGCTAGTATACTACTGAATGGAGAAAAGCTGAAAGCCTTTCCTCTAAGACCTGAAACAAGACAAGGATGCCCATTTTGACCACTGTCATTCAATATAGTACCGGAAGTCCTAACTGGAGCAATTAGACAAGAAAAAGAAAGGCATCCAAATTAAAATGGAAGAAGTCAAATTATCTTTGTTTTCAGACAATATAATCTTATATTTATAGAAACCTAAAGATTCTATCAAAAATCTGTTAGAACTGATTCAAAAATTCACTAAAGTTGCAGGATGCAAAATCAGCATACATAAAATCGGTAGCATTACTATATGCCAGCAGCAAAGAATTCAAAAAAGAAATAATGAAATAATCTTATTTACAATAGCTAAATAGCTACAAATAAAATAAAGTATCTAGAAACTAACTTAACCAAAGAAGTGAAAAATATTGGTAATGGAAACTATAAAACATTGATGCAGGCCGGGCGCGCTGGCTCAAGCCTGTAATCCCAGCACTTTGGGAGGCCGAGGCGGGTGGATCACGAGGTCGGGAGATCAAGACCATCCTGGTCAACATGGTGAAACCCCGTCTCTACTCAAAAAAAAAAAAAAAAAAAATTTGCTGGGCATGGTGGCACATGCCTGTAATCCCAGCTACTCAGGAGGCTGAGGCAGGAGAATTGCCTGAACCCAGGAGGTGGAGGTTACAGTGAGCCGAGATTGCGCCATTGCACTCCAGCCTGGGTAACAAGAGTGAAACTCCATTTCAAAAAAAAAACAATGATGCAAGGAATTTAAGAGGACACGAAAACATGAAAAGATATTCCATGTGCATGGATTGGAAGAATCAATATTGTTAAAATGTTTATACTATTCAAAGCAACCTACAGATTTGATGTAATTTCTGTCAAAATACCAAAGACATTCTTCACAGAAATAGAAAAAAGAAATCCTAAGATTTATGTGGAACCACAGAAGACCTAGAATAGCCAAAGCTAACCTTAGCAAAAAGAACAAAACTGGAGGAATTACATTACCTGACTTAAAATTATATTACAAAGCTATGGCAACCAGGATACTATGATACTGGCATAAAAGTGGACACATAGATCAATAAAACAGAATGGAGAACTCAGAAATAAGTCCACTCATCTACAGTGAACTCATTTTTAACAAGGTACCAAGAAACTATAATACTTTAAGGAAAGCACAGTCTCTTCAATAAATGGTACTGGGAAAGCTGGATATCCATATCCAGAAGAATGAAACTTGATCCCTATCTCTTGCCACATACAAAAATAAAATCAAAATGGATTAAAGACTTAAATCTAAAATGACTAAAAGAAAACATCAGGGAAATTCTCTAGGACATTGGAGTGGGCAAAGACATCTTGAGTAACACCCCACAAGCACAGGCAACCAAAGCAAAAATGGACAAATGGGATCACATCAAGTTAAAAAGCTTCTGCACAGCCAAGGAAACAATCAACAAAATGAAGAGAAACCCCACAGAATGCGAGAAAATATTTGCAAACTACTCATCTGAAAAGGGATTAATAACCAGAATATACAAGGAGCTCAAACAACTCAATAGGGAAAAAATCAAATAATCTGATTTAAAAATAGGCAAAAAATCTGAATAGACACTTTACAAAAGAATACATCAAATGGCTAACAGGTATGTGAAAAATGCTCAGGTCATTAATAATCAGAGAAATGCAAATAAAAATCACAATGAGATTTTATCTCACCCCCATTAAAATGTATTTTATCCAAAGACAGGCAATAATGAATGCTGGAGATGATATAAAAAAAGGGGAACTCTTGTACACTGTTGGTGGAAATATAAATTAGGGCAACCACTAGGAACAACAGTATGGAGGTACCGCAAAAAACAAAAATAGAACTACCACATGATCCAGCAATCCCATTGGTAGGTATATATTCAAAAGAATCATTGTGTTGAAAAAGTACCTGCACTTCCTTGTTTATTGCTGCATTATTCACAATAGCCAAGATTTGGAATTAATGTTAGTGTCCATCAACAGATGAATAGATTAAGACAATGTGGTACATATACACAATGGAATATTATTTAGCAATAAAAAAGAATGAAATCCTGTCATTTGCAACAACATGGATGGAACTGGGGGACATTAAGTGAAATAAGCCAGGCATGGAAAGACAAATTTTGCATGTTCTCACTTACATGTGAGAGCTAAAAAATAAAACAATTGAATTCATGGAGATAGAGAGTATAATGATGATTACCTGAGGCAGAGAAGGGTACCAGGGAGGGGTGGAAAAGTGGGGATAGTCAATGGGTACAAAAATATAGGTAGATGGGATTAATAAGTTAATATTCGACAACATGAAGGGTGACTATAGTCAATAAGAATTTCTTGTCTATTTTAAAATAACTAAAAGCATAGAACTGGAATGTTTCTAACACAAAAAAATGATAAATGCTTGAGGTCATGGATACCCCAATACCTTGATGTGATTATTATAAATTGCATGCTTATAACAAAACATATATTTATGTATCCCATAAATATATGTATTAAGTACCCACAGTAACTAAAAATAAATTTTAAAAAAATGAAAATGCAACCTACAGAATGGGAGAAAACATTTGCACACCATATATCTGATAAAAGACTAATACCAAAAATATATAAGGAACTCAAACCACTCATAGCAAAAACACAAATAACCCAATTTCAGAATGAGCAAAAGACTTCGATATACATTTTCCAAAGAAGATACACAAATGGCCAATAGGTATATGAAAACATGCTCAACATCACTAATCATCAGGGAAATGCAAATCAAAACCATGATGACATATTATCTCACATCTGTTAGGATGGCTTTTATCAATAAGAATTGCCAAGGATGTAGAGAAAAGGGAATCCTTGTAAACTGTAGGTAGAAATGGAAATTAGTACAGCCAATATGGAAAACAGTATTGAGATTCCTCAATAAACTAAAAGTCAAATTACCATATGATCCAGTAATTCCACTTGTGGATATTTATCCAAAGGAAACAAAATCAGTACCTTGAGGAAAGATCTGCACTCCCATGTTCGTTGCAGGATTATTTGCAATAGTCAAAGCATACAGTATCCTTTGACTGAGGTCACTGCACTCCAGCCTGGTGCCTGGTGACAGAGCGAGACTGTCTCAAAAAAAAAAAGAAAGAAAGAAAACCTACCGTTTGTGACTAAAAGGATAAATTTAGAGAACATTATGCCAAGTGAAATAGCCATAGAATGATAAATATTGCATGATATTACTTACATAGAGAATCTAAAGCAAGTCAAATCTGCAGAAGGAGACTAGGACAGTGGTTGTTATGAGACAGGAGATGGAGGAAATGAGGACATGTTGGTCAGAGGATACAGACTTTCAGTTATAAGACATATAAGTTCTATAGATCTAATATACCATATGATAACAGTAATTAATAATAATGTATTTTTTCTTAAAATATATTGAATCAATATTAAGGGTCTGCATCACCAAAAAATGGTAACTATGTGAGGTGATGAATATGTTAACTAGTTTAGTTGTGGGAATCATTAGACAAGGTATAGTTTTACCAAAACACCACATTATACAATTTAAGAGATATAATTTTTTATTTGTCAATTATAACTCAATAAAGCCAGAGAGAAAACCTCATGGGTTAGTGGGATAGACAAATAAGTAAATATACACATACAACTCAATGTGATTAAAGTTTTGATAGTCAAAAACATAGTAAGCATTTTTAATAATAGCACTTGCTTCAAATGATTTTTGTTAGGGTTTAACGAATTAATGCCCAGGAAGCATTAGAACATGCATAAGTGCTTCTTACACATTAATTCATTCAATCCTCACATCAGCTATATGAAGTGCTAAAAGTTCTATTATTAAACCCATTTTACAGATGAGAAAACAGGGGTACAAGGCAGATAAGCAATTTAACAGATCCAGAGCACGTTCATGATGGTCCTTGGCGCTGAAATAAGAATGATTCTGGCCGGGTGCGGTGGCTCAAGCCTGTAATACCAGCACTTTGGGAGGCCGAGGCGGGTGGATCACGAGGTTGAGAGATTGAGACCATCCTGGTCAACATGGTGAAACCCCGTCTCTACTCAAAATACAAATAATTAGCTGGGCATGGTGGCGGGCACCTGTAATCCTAGCTACTGGGGAGGCTGAGGCAGGAGAATTGCCTGAACCCAGGGGGTGGAGGTTGCAGTGAGCCGAGATCGCGCCATTGCACTCCAGCCTGGGTAACAAGAGCGAAACTCCATCTCAAAAAAAAAAAGAATGATTCTAGAGCCCACAGAACATTCACTTCTTCTCCAGGAGCAAACATGAAGCACTATGTGAACAAAAAGCAGGGGACTAGAATCCACCCTGGGTGTCAAAGAATCGCATACATTTCCTGTCTGGGTTACATATTTCAGTCTCTGTTCATGCTAATACAAAAGTAAACGCTCAGGTCTGACCTTCAGTGCCCCCTCACAAAAGCGAGCTGTGCATCAGAGCAACGCAGTCCATTTTGTATTAGCCTGCAATATTATTAGCCAGTTAGATTTAGGGAAACTGACAAAGAAGCAGATGTTAGGAATACTATATGTGATATAAATATCATACTGATGTGCAGTTGTCAAACTTTCTTAACTAAGAAAGCATCTACTTTCTTAAAAAGAAGAGCACTTCATTGGGGAAATTAATCACAAAGCCAAGGGTTCCGCTGAAGGAAAGAGACAAGAGTAAACATAAGAAGCCCAAGCAAAGGTGCATGGAGGCGGAGGATAATGTTTAGTCTGTGTCTGGTAGTCTCAAAAGAACATGTGCAATCTGAAGAGATTTAGGGGAAATTGCCAACATACACAAGCTCTCAATGGAAGTATGCATGTTATAAATTTAGAAAGCATCAGCCAGCACTCTCTTGAATGAGGCTACCCTTTGGTTTTCTCTAGTAGGATACTTAAAAGCCCCGGAAAGAACCCACCCTCTAGTAAACACCCAATATGAGCCTGGTGCTATCGCAGGTCCTTTAAGACTCACAGTAACGTTAGGAGGGAAAGACTTTTATCACTTTCTACAATGGGGCAAATAAGTCTCAGAAATATGCCCAGAGTTAGGCTTCTAAGCATGTAGCCACAATTTGAATCCACACCTGACTGCCATTGAAGTCCTTTCCACTCTCACTTACCCTCTGAGAATTCTTAGGACTCTCATCAGACATCACATAACCTTTAGGATGGCATTCACAAGCTCCATGAGGGCAAGGACTATACCAGTCTTGTTAATCATTTAATACCAGCTACCATTGACAGTACTTATGTCGGATGCTCATTTTTTTTGAACTTTTAATATACTTTATTTTCTAGAATCATTTTAGGTTTATCACAACAAAATTGAGTGGAAGATGCAGAGTTCTTACATATGCCCTTACCCCACAAGTGCATAGCCTCTTCCACTATCAACATACCATATCAGAGAGATACATTTGCTCCAATCAATAAGCCTACATGAACACAACATCATCCAAAGTCCATAGCTTACATTAGGGTTCACTCTTGGTGTTGTATATTCTATGGGTTTGGACAAATGCATAACGACATGTCACCACCTTTATAATATCAGAGTATTTTCACTTCCCTAAAAATCCTCTCTGCTCTGCAGATTCACCCCTCCCTCCCCACAACCCCTGGCAACCACTGATCCTTTTACTGTCCTCATAGTTTTGCCTTTTCCAGACTGTCATATATTTGGAATAACACAGTAAGCACTTTTTTTGGACTGGGCTATTTTCATTTAGTAGTATACATTTAAGGTTCCTTCATGCCCTTTCATGGCTTGATAGCTCATGTCCTTTTAGTGTTGAATAATATCCCATTGTCAAGATGTACCACAGTTTATTTATTCATTCACCTACTGAAGGACATCTTGGTTCTTTCCAAGTCTTGGCAATATGAATAAAACTGTCATAAACATCCATGTGCAGGTTTCTGTGTGGACATAAGTTTTCATCTCCTTTGGATAAATACCAAGGAATACAATTGCTGGAACATATGATAAGAGTCTGTTTAGTTTTGCAAGAAATTGTCAAGCGGTCTTCCAAAGTTTCTTGACCATTTTGCCTCGAATGAGAGTTCTTTTTGCTCCACATCCTTGATAGCATTTGTTTTTTCAGTGTTTGGGATTTTCATCCATCTAAATGGTGTGCAATCAATAAATTTTTTTTCTTTTTTTAAACTTTTTAAAATTATTATACTTCAAGTTCTAGGGTACATGTACATATAGTGCAGGATTGTTACATAGGTATACACATGCCATGGTGGTTGGTTGCATCCATTCTCCCGTCACCTACATTAGGTATTTTTCCTAATGTTATCCCTCCTCAATACCCCCACCCCCTGCTATCCCTTCCGTGCTCCCCCACCGCCTAAGAGGCCCTGGTGTGTGATGTTTCCCTCCCTGAGTCCATGTGTTCTCATTGTTCAACACCCCCTTATGAATGAAAACATGCAGTGTTTGGTTTTCTGTTCCCATGTCAGTTTGCTGAGAATAATGGTTTCCAGCTTTATCCATGTCCCTGCAAAGGACTTGAATTCATCCTTTTTTATGGCTGCATAGTATTCCATGGTGTATATGTGACACATTTTCTTTATCCATTCTGTCATTGATGGGCATTTGGGTTGGTTCCAAGTCTTTGTTATTATAAACAGTGCTAAAATGAACATACGTATGCATGTGTCATTATAATAGAATGATTTATAATTTTTTGGGTATATACCCAGTAATGGGAGTGCTAAGTCAAATGGTATTTCTAGTTCTAGATCCTTGAGGAATCACCACACTGTCTTCCACAATAGATAAACTAATTTACACTCCCACCAACAGTGTAAAAGCATTCCTATTTCTCTACATCCTCTCCAGCATCTGTTGTCTCCTGATTTTTTAGTGCTCATCATTCTAACTGGCATTAGATGGTATCCAAACTTGGTTTTGATTTGCATTTCTCTAATGATCAGTGATGATGAGCATTTCTTCATATGTTTGTTGGCTGCACAAATGTCTTCTTTTGAAAAGTGTGTATTCATATCCTTTGCTCACTTTTTGATGGAGTTGTTTGTTTTTTTCTTGTAGATTTGTTTAAGTTCTTTGTAGAGTCTGGATATTGTTTAAGTTCTTTGTATATTCTGGATATTAGCCCTTTGTCAGATGGGTAGGTTGCAAAAATTTTTTCCCATTCTGTTGGTTGCAGGTTCACTCCGATGATAGTTTCCTTTGCTGTGCAGAAGCTTTTAGGTTTAATTAGATCCCATTTGTCTATTTTGGCTTTTGTTGCCATTGCCTTTGGTACTTTAGTCTTAAAGTCCTTCCCTGTGCCTCTGTCCTGAATGGTATTGCCTAGGTTTTCTTCTAGGGTTTTTATGGTGTTAGGTCTTATATTTAAATCTTTAATCCATTTGGATTTAATTTTTGTATAAGGTGTAAGGAAGGGGTCCAGTTTCAGCTTTCTGCATATAGCTAGCCATATTTTCTCAATAAATTAATTTTTGAGTCATAAATTATTTCTTTAATAAATTAATTTGTAAATAATAAATTAAAATGAAATCAAAATCATTTAAAAAGTATACTTATAAAATCTGCTGCTTGCATTGTCACTCTTTAAAGACTGGAGCTAAAGGAAAACCTTCCATATTCAAGCTCTAACCTATCACTTTCATGTCCTCATCCACCATGCCACTAGGTAAGCTGTCTGGCCTGCTCCAAGCAGTCAACCTGCTGAGTGGAGAGGTTGGGGGTTGGCAAGGAGGGAGAAGAGAGGAGGGGAATGATAAGAATGTACTTTGGGATCTTAGTCTAAAATCTCTCTTGTTGCTACATTTTATTCTTCTCTAGCCACTGTGTTCTGCTCCCCACATTTGAGCTCCAAATATAGTCACATCTCTTTTATTATTATAATTAATTGCTATGAAGTCTACTACCATTGTTACAATGAAAAACAATAGTTCCATATTAACATATTTCTACTTAAAAACCTTCCAGATATAAAAATATATTAAATCTATAGTAATTTAAACTGGTACTCATATAAATAGAATAATGCCAGATTGTGAAATCAACCCAAATGCATGAGGAATTTAGTATATGATAAGTGACATTTCAGTTGGGAAAAAAATGGATTCATGAATAAACAGAGTTAGTGTTGATAGATTCAATTTGGGGAAAAAATAGGGACCTCTACTTCATACCTTACACCAAAATGAATTCTAGAATTATCAAAGCTATTCTTAATTTGCAAGGAAGCTATAAAAAGTCTCAGAAAAAATAAAGTGATTGATTTAAACAATCTATGAGTATGGAAGGGCTTTCAAAGAATGACACAAAACCCTAAAACATTAAATAAATTGATGCATAACCACATAAGAATAAAACACTTAAAAAAATAAAACATTTTAGCCATTTATGAATGGCTTTAAAATAATCCAAAGACAAAAGATTTGAAAGATCTGTTTGTAATTCATACCACACCAAAGGCATAATTTTCCTAACACATAAATTGTGCCCAGAAACCAGTGAGAGAAAATATTACTAACCAATGTGAGAACAGCTATAAGTACATAGTCTACAGAAAAACACACATGGGGCTTTAAAGTAAGAAATGATGTTCAATCTCACTCATATGAGAAAATACACTGAGATGCCATTTCAGTCTTAAAAACTGGCAATGATGCACACTTTGAAAACGTACTCAGATGGCAAAGATGTGGGGAAAAGTCACTTTATATTGTTGATTGTACATTACTACAAGCACTAAAGGAGGACAAATTGGAAACACCTATCAAAATTATACAGATACATAGCATTTGACCTACCAATTCCACTTCCTTGTGTTCAGTCAACAAATACACTTGCATGCGTGCCTGTGCGTGTTTTCTTGCAAGCCCCATCTACATCAGGAGGGAGTAGTTAAATAAAGCATGGCGCATACTTTATCATAAAAGAGGAGGACAAAGTTCTGTATGTTCTTTATCCTTATGAGGTACAATCATCAAGATATAATTTTCTATTAAAAAGCACATAGTTTTGCTTGAAACAAACACAATCGCACATAATATATGACTCCATTTATATGGCATTCAAGACCAGGAGAAACTAAAAGATAGTGATAAAAGTGAGGATAGCAATTATATCTGGAGAGAATGGGAAGAGGCATAAGTGAGACATTGGAATGCTGGAAATTATATATATATATATATTATATATTAATTATATATAATATATAATAAGATATATAATATAGGATATATATGTATATATCTTCATCCAAGTGGTGATCACATGGTTATATACTTGACATCCACAAAATTCTGGACTTTACATGGCCTCTTATTTATAAAACAAATACACAAGCAAGACACAGAACTATACATATAATATTCCATGCTTTGTGCAAAAGAGAGAAAAAATACATATGTCTGTATATGTATTTGCTTATACATGAGTAGGATATCTCTAGAAGGCTACACAAGAAACTAGTAACATCAGACAAGGGATTCTGGGTAACTAGGGGCAGGGGTGCGAGGGAGACTCCTCACCAGATACCTTTTGCTACTTTTGCATTTTAAACCCTGTGAATATATTACCTTATCCCAAAACATACAATTTATAGAAAACACACCATACCACCTAGAATTGTCAGAGACCTCCAGGGCTTACTCAGTCCTGATTACAAATGTCAGCCCCAGAGGTAATCGGAGGGTTTAAAGTCAGCTCTTTGCTAATGTTGCCTCCCACGCCACAAGGTGTCACTATTGAAGGCTGGGCCTGTAATATCTGACAGACACGGGTCCACCACCAGTCCAATAAATTACTTATATAAAATGTAAGAAAAAAGTAAAATAAGATACAGAGATAAAATATTAAGCAGGGGAGTGGGAGAATAAGGGATTCCTGGCTATTCTAAGGTGGGCAGTTTATGGAAGGTCTTGCTGATGAGGTCTTGCTTACATTCATCCGAGATCTGAATGTAGCAAAGAGACAAGCATTGTGACTATCTGGAGATAGAGCAGTTGAGGCAAAGAAGACAGAATATGCAAAAGCCCTGAAGTCAGAGTATGCCTGCCATGGCTGAGAAACAACTAGGAGACCAGTGTGGGTGAAGCAGAGAGAACCAAGTAAAGAACAGCAGAGATAAGGAATGAGAGGTAAGCAGAGGCCAGGATCACAAAGGGCCTTGGAAGCCACATAAAGACTTAGACATTTACTCTAGACAAGATGGGAAACCATTGGCAGCAGGAAGGATCAGGAGATTATTTTTTGGACCTACTTAAAGAAGATAATAGGTGGGATATACAAGCCTAGGCTTTTTGAAGGGGATACAGGCTGGAGATATAAATCTAGAAGTCATCAGGTATCTCTTCCCTCTAAATGAATTACTTTTTGGGGTCACTGGGTTCTTTGGGGTCCTTTCTTGCCAGCACATCTTGCTCAGATCCAGTCCACTCAGCCAGGTTCCCTAACTTCACATCATAGGAAGTAGATATTGGATATCTACTTCTCTATCTCAGAAGGCAAACTGCTCTATCACCACCTGAACACTCCACATATCAAAGACTCTAAGGAGCACAGCTTTTGCTAAATCACACACATGTGCACAATGTACACAAGTACAGCTACACTCTTCCTCTAGAATCACAGATGCATATTCACTTGGTTTTTGCATTTCTTTAACCAGGAGGGTCCACTTAACTAAATCTCCTCTGAACTCAAAAGGGCTCCTTTGTCACTGAAACATAGCTTTACAGACGGTACTCACATCTCTAAGATGTGAGTGATTTATACTTTTGTTTATATCTTCCTATAGTTTTTTTACCTAAATTGATGATAATGAAGAGGATGATTGACATGGTTTGGCTCTATGTCTCCATCCAAATCTCATGTTGAATTGTAATTCCAAGTGTTGGAGGAGAGGCTTGAAAGAGGTGACTGAATCATGTGGGCAGTCTTCTCCCTTGCTGTTCTTGTGATAGAGTTTCCCCAAGATCCGATTGTTTAAAAGTTCGTAGCAACCCCATTACTCTCTCTCTCTCCGCTGCCATCCATGTAAAGACATACTTGCTTCCCCTTCACCTTCCACTGTAATTATAAGGTTCCTGAGGCCTATCCAGCCATGCCTCCTGTACAGCCTGCAGAAACTGTGAGTCAGTTAAACCTCTTTTCTTTGTAAATTACCCAGTCTCACGTCAATCTTTATAGCAGTGTGAGAACAGACTAAGACCGAAAATTGGTACCAGGGAAGTGGGGCATTATTATAGAGATACCTGAAAATGTGGAAGTGACTTTGGAACTGGACAAAGGTTGGAACACTTTTGGAGGGCTCAAAAGAAAATAGAAAGATGAGAGAAAGTTTGGAACTTCCTAGAGACTTGTTGAATGGTTGTAACTAAAATGCTGATAGTGATATGGACAGTGAAGTTCAGACTGAGGAAGGAGGTCTCAGATGGAGATGAGGAAGTTATTGGGAACTGAAGTAAAGGTCACTCATTATGCTTTAGCAAAGAGACTGGTGGCATTGTGCCCTTGCTGTAGAGATCTGTAAAACTTTGAACTTGAGAGAGACAATTTAGGGTGGCTGGCAGAAAAGCAGCAAAGTGTTTAGCATGTGGCCTGGCTGCTTCTAACAGCCTATATTTATTGGTATAAACAAAGAAGTTAACTGAAACTGGAACTTATATTTAAAAGGGAAGCAGAGCATAAAAGTTTAGAAAATTTGCAGTCCGACAATATAGTAAAAAA
The DNA here is from genome assembly GCF_049354715.1 of Callithrix jacchus. NCBI lineage: Eukaryota > Metazoa > Chordata > Mammalia > Primates > Cebidae > Callithrix > Callithrix jacchus. Next base: position 97,768,024 of record NC_133508.1, read on the forward strand.
GAAAAACCAACTTTCTGGAGAGGAATTCAAGCCTGCCGCATAAATGTGCATAAAAGAGGAGCCAAAAGTTAATAACCAAGACAATGGGGAAAATGCCACCAAGGCATTTCAGATACCTTCAAAGCAGCCCCTCCCATCTCAGGCCCAAAGATCCTGGGAAGGAAAAATGGTTTTGTGTGCTAGGTCCAGCTCCCCACTGCCCTGCACAACTTCACAACATTGTTCCCTGCATCCCAGTCAGTTCAGCTCCAGGCATGGCTTAAAAAGCCCAGATATATCTCAGGCCACTGATCCAGAGGGTGCAAGCCAGAAGCTGCCAAGGTTTCCACTTGATGTTAAACCTATGGGTGCACAAAAGGCAAGAGTTGAGGCTTGAGATCCCCTGCTAGATTTCGGAGGATGCATGTAAATGCCTGAATGTCCAGGCAGAAGTCTGCTGCAGAAGTGGAGCCCTCATGGAGAATCTCTACTAGGGCAGCATGAAAAGGAAACATAGGGTTGGAGCCCCCACAAAGGGTCCCCACTGGAGCACTGCCTAGTGAAGCTGAGAGAAGAAGGCTATCATCCTCCAGACCCCCAAATGGTAGATCCACCAACAGTTTGCACCATGCACCTGGAAAAGCCACAGGCACTCAATGACAGCCTGTGAAAGCAGCTTAGTGTGCTGTACCTTGCTGAGTTACCAAGATGGAGCTGTCCAAAGCCTTGGGAGCCCACCTTTTGGGCTGGATGTGAGACATGGAGTCAAAGGAGATTGTTTAGAGCTTTAAGATTAAATGACTGCCCTTTTGGGTTTTAAATTTGCATGGGACCTATATAGCCCCTTTTTTGGGGTGATTTCTTCCTTTTGTAATAGGAGTATTTACCCCATGCCAATACCCCTGTTGTATCTTGGAACTGACTAACTTGTTTTTTACTTTACAGGCTCATAGGCAAAAGAAACTTGCCTTGTCTCAGATGAGATTTTGGACTTGGTCTTTTGAGTTAAGGCTGGAATGAGTTAAAACTTTGGGGGACTCTTTGGAAGGCATGGTTGTGTTTTGAAATGTGAGAAGAACGTGAGATGTGGGAGGGTCCAGAGATGGAATACTTGGTTTGTCTCTGGGTCAACAACCACATTTCATGTCAAATTGTAATTCCCAGTGTTGGAGGAGGGGCCTACAGGGAGGTAATTAAATCATAGGGGTAGACTCCCCACCTGCTGTTCTTTGATAGAGTCCTCCCAAGATCTGTTTGTTTAAAATGTGTAGCACCTCCCCCTTCTCTGTCTTCTCTCCTGTTGACCAATTGGAGATTTGCTCCCTTCCCTTTCACTTTCCACAATGATTGTTGTCTCCTGAGGTCTCCCCAAACATGCTTTCTGTACAGCCTGCAGAAGTATAAGTTAATTAAACCTCTTTTCTTTATAAATAAACTCTCGGTTAGTTTTTTACAGCAGTGTGAGAACAAGCTAATACAATAATACTTACCTAGTTATACTCTGATAAATAAGAGGTTTTTAACATTCTTTGCAAGGAAAGAAGGAAACATTGGCAAGTGAAGGGTAGCATGAAGGGTACATACAGCATACACATGGTAGAAAGAACATATGTATTACTGTTGGTATTATTACTATTCACCTAAATTGTCCACTAATTTTTTAACAAATACAAATATTTTATAAGACATTGCATTTGTTTCCATCAAGTAACAATATTTGTAAAAATATACATTTAGTAATAGCAAAATATTTAAAACTTTCATAAAGCTGGTCAATATATTTTTATGCAATTTTATTTTAAGTTCAGGGATATATGTGACAGTTGGTTTTATAGGTAAACTTCTTCCAGGGGGATTTATTGGACAGATAATTTCATCACCCAGATATTAAGCCAAATACCCATTATTATTCCTGATTTTCTCCCTTCTCTCACCCCCACCCTCTAGTAGGCCCCAGTGTGTATCGTTCCCTTCATTGTGTCCATATGTTCTCATCATTATTTTTTCTTATTATACTTTAAGTTCTACAATACATGTGAAGAACCTGCAGGTTCGTTACATAGGTATACATGTGCGATGGTTGTTTGCTGCACCCCTCGACTTTGTCATCTACATTAGGTGTTTTTCCTAAGCTATCCCTCCCCTAGTCACCCACCACCCAACAGGCCTCAGTGTGTAATGTTTCCCTCCCTGTGTCCATATGTTCTCATTGTTCAACTCCCACTTATGAATGAGAACATGCAGTGTTTGGTTTCCTGTTCCTGTGTTAGTTTGCTGAGAATGATGGTTTCCAGCTTCATCCATGTCCCTGCAAAGGACTTGAATTCATCCTTCTTTATGGCTGCATAGTATTCCATGGTGTATATGTGACACATTTTCTTTATCCAGTCTATCATTGATAGGCATGTGTGTTGGTTTCAAGTCTTTGCTATTGTGAATACATGTGCATGTGTCTTTATAGAAGAATAATTTATAATTCTTTGAATATATGCCCAGTAATGGGATTGCTGGGTCAAATGGTATTTCTAGTTCTAGATCCTTGAGGAATCACCATACTGTCTTCCACAATGATTGAACTAATTTACACTCCCACCAACATTGTAAAAGTGTTCCTATTTTTCCACATCCTCTCCAGCATCTCTTGTTTCCTGACTTTTTAGTGATTGCTATTCTAACTGATGTGAGAAGGTATCTCATTGTTGTTTTGATTTAAATTTCTCTAATGATGAATAATAAGCTTTTGTCATGTTTGTTAGCTGCATAAATGTCTTCTTTTGAAAGTGTCTGTTCATATCCTTCCCTCACTTTTTGATGGTGTTGTTTGTTTTTTTCTTGTAAATTTGTTTAAGGTCTTTGTAGATTCTGGATATTAGCCCTTTGTCAGATGGATAGATTGCAAAAATGTTCTCCCATTCTGTAGGTTGTCTGTTCACTCTGATGATAGTTTCTTTTGCTGTGCAGAGCTCTTTAGTTTAATTAGATCCCATTTGTCAATTTTGGCTTTTGTTGCCATTGCTTTTGGTGTCTTTTTAGTCATGAAGTCTTTGCCCATCCCTATGTCCTGAATGGTACTGTATAGGTTTTATTCTAGAGTTTTTATGGTTTTAGGTCCTACATTTAAGTCTTTAATCCATCTTGGATTAATATTTGTATAAGGTGTAAGGAAGGGATCCAGTTTCAGTTTTTTGCATATGGCTAGTCAGTTTTCCCAATCCCATTTATTAAATAGGGAATCCATTCCTTTTTGCTTGTTTTTGTCAGGTTTGTCAATGACCAGATGGTTGTAGATGTCTGGTGTTATTTCTGAGGACTTTGTTCTGTTTCATTGTTCTATATATCTGTTTTGGTACCAGTATCATGCTCTTTTGGTTACTGTAGACTTGTAGTATAGTTTGAAGTCAGGTAGCTTGATTCCTCCAGATTTATTCTTTTTGCTTAGAATTGTTTTAGCTATACAGGCACTTTTTTGGTTACATGTGAAATTTAAAACAGTTTTTTCTAATTATGTGAAGAAAGTCAATGGTTGCTTGATAGGATACCACTGAATCTATAAATTATTTTAGGCAGTATCTTTATTTTCACTATATTTATTCCTCCTATCCATAAGCATTAAATGTTTTCCATTTGTTTGTGTCTTTTCTTAGTTCCTTGAGCAGTGGTTTGTAGTTCTTTTTGAAGAAGTCCTTCACATCCTTTGTGAGTTATATTGCAAGTATTTTATTCTCTTCCTTGCAATTGTAAATAGGAGTTCACTCATGATTTGGCTCTCTGTTATTGGTGTATAGGAATGCTTGTAATTTTTGCACAATGATTTTGTATCCTGGGACTTTGCTGAAGTTGTTTCTCAGCTTAAGGAGATTTGGGGCTAAAACAATGAGGTTTTCTATATATCTAAATATGCAATCATGTCATCTGCAAGCAGAGACAATTTGACTTACTCTCTTCCTATTTGAATACCCTTTATTTCTTTCTCTTGCCTGAATGCCCTGGTCAGAACTTCCAATATTACGTTGAATAGGAGTGGTGACAGAGGGCATTCTTGTCTTTTGCTGGTTTTCAAAGGGGATGTTTTCAGCTTTTGCCCATTCAGTATGATACTGGCTGTGAGTTTGTCATAAATAGCTCTTATTATTTTGAGATACGTTCCATCAATACCTAGTTTGCTGACAGTTTTTAGCATGAAGGAGCATTGAATTTTAACGAAGACCTTTTTTCATCCATTGAGATAATCATGTGTTTTTTGTCTAGGAGAACTTCCCCAACCTAGCAAGAGAGGCAAACATTCAAATTCAGGAAATACAGAGAACACCACAAAGATACACCTTGAGAAGAGCAACCCCAAGACACATAATTGTCAGATTCATCAAGGTTAAAATGAAGGAAAAAATGTTAAGGGCAGCCAGAGAGAAAGGTCAGGTCACCCTCAAAGAGGAGTTGCAATCCTAGTCTCTGATAAAACAGACTTTAAACCAACAAAGATCAAAAGAGATAATGAAGGGCATTACATAATGGTAAAGAGATTAATAAACAAAAAGAGCTAACTATCCTAAATATATGTGCACCCAATGCAGGAGGACCCAGATTCATGAAGCAAGTTCTTAGAGACCTACAAAGAGACTTAGACTCACACGCGATGATAGTGGGAGACTTTAACACCCCACTGTCAATATTAGACAGATCAACAAGACAGAAAATTAACGAGGATATTCAGGACTTGAACTCAGCTCTGGACCAAGTGGACCTAATAGACGTCTACAGACCTCTCCCCCAAATCAACAGAATATACATTCTTCTCAGCACCACACTGCACTTCTTCTAAAACTGACCACATAATTGAAAGTAAAACATTCCTTGGTAAGAGAATGGAAGTCATAACAAACAGTCTCTCAGACCACAGTGGAATCAAATTAGAACTCAGGATTAAGAAACTCATTCAAAATCACGCAACTACATGGAAACTGAACAACCTGCTCCTAAATGACTACTGGGTAAATAACAAAAATAAGGCAGAAATAAGTAAGTTCTTTGAAACCAATGAGAACAAAGACACAATATACCATCATCTGGGACACAGCTAAAGCAATGTTTAGAGGGAAATTTATAGCATTAAATGTCCACAGAAGAAAGCAGGCAAGATCTAAAAGTGTTCTCATCATTTAGCTCCCACTTGTAAGTGAGAACACGAGGTATCTGGTTTTCTGGTCTGACATTGGTTTGCTAAGAATAATGGCTTCCACCTCCATCCATGTTTCTGCAGACGACATGATCTCATTCTTTTTATGGCTACATTGTATTTCATGGTGTATATGTACTGCATTTTCTTTATATAGCTTATCATTGATGGACATTTAGGCTGATACCATGTCTTTGTTATTGGGAATAGTGTTGTGATAAACATATATATGCATGCATCTTTATAATAAACTTTATAGTTTTTTGGATATGTACTCAGTAATGAGATTGCTGGGTTGAATGGTAGTTCTATCTTTAGGTCTTTGAGGAATCACCGCACTGTCTTCCACAATGGTTAAACTAATTGACACTCATCAGCATCTGTTATTTTTTTAACATTTTAGTAATAGTCATTCTGGTGTGAGATGGCATCTCATTGCAGTTTTGACTTGTATTTTGCTAATGATCAGTGATGTTAAGCTTTTTTTCATGTCATTGTTAGCCAAATGCATGTCTTATTTTGAGAAATGTTTGTCCATGTTTTTTTCCCACTTTTTAATGGGAAATTTCCCACTTGTAAATTTGTTTAAGTTCCTTATAGATGCTGGGTATTAGACCTTTGTCCAATGAATAGTTTGAAAAAATTTTCTCCCATCCTATGGATTATCTGTTCACTCTGTTGACAGTTTCCTTTTCTGTGCAGAAGCTCTTTGGTTTACTTAGATATCAATTGTCAATTTTTGCTTTTGTTGCAATTGCTTTTGTCATCTTCATCATGTAATCTTTACCTGTTCCTATGTCCAGAATGTTATTACCTAGGTTGTCCTTCAGGGTTTTTATAGTTTTGAGTTTAACATTTAAATGTTCAATTCATCTTGAGTTGATTTTTGTATATGTAAGGAAGGGGTCCAGTTTAAATCTTCTGCATATGGCTAGCCAGTTATCCCATCACTATTTATTGAATAGGCAATCCTTTGTTTTTGTCAAGTTTGTTTTTGTCATAGTTTTTGTCAAGTTGGTCAAAGATCAGATAGTTGTAGGTGGTCAGACTTATTTCTGAATTCTCTATTCTGTTTCATTGGCATATGTATCTATTTTTGTTCCAGTACCATGCTGTTTTGGTTACTGTAACCCTGTAGTATTGTTTGAAGTCAGGTAGCATTGCCTCCAGCTATGTTCTTTTTGGTTAGGATTGCTTTGGCTATTGGAGTTATTTTTGTTGTTGTTCCATATGAATTTTTTCTAGTTCTATGAAGAATGTCAATGGTAGTTTAATAGGAATATCATTTAGTCTACACATTGCTTTGGGCAGTATGGCCATTTTAATATTGATTATTTCTATTCATGAGCATGGAATGTTTTTCCATTTGTTTGTATCATCTCTGTTTCTTTTGAGCAATGTTTTGTAGTTCTCCTTGTAGAGATCATTCTCCTTCCTAGTTATTTGTATCCCTAAGTATTTCATTCTTTTTATGGCAATTGTGAATGGAATTGTGTTCTTGATTTGGTTATTGGCTTGACTATTGTTAGTGTATTGGAATGTCTGTAATTTTTGCACATTGATTTTCTATCCTGAGATTTTGCTGAAGTAGCTTATTAGCTGAAGGAGCTTTCAGGATGAGACTACGGGTTTTTTACGATACAAGATCATGTCATCTGCAGAGATAGTTTCACTTCCTCTCTTCCTGTTTGGATGCCCTTTATTTCTTTCTCTTGCCTGATTTCCCTGGCCAAATTCACTAGCTATGTGACCTTGAGAATATACTTAACCTTTCTGAGATTCTGATTGCTAATTTGTGAAATATAGATAATAATCCTATTCATAAGATTATTACAAGTAATATATAAATGTTGGGATGATAAGCAATTACTGCTGTACTAGACCTGATACAATGACACCACACAAAACACTTAATAAACTTAGATAATAATTATCTGCATCCCAACAGGGAGGTCAGCTGGAGCAGGGTAGATAGAGAATCCAGAGAAAACCTGAATACTGGGTAAAAGCAAACCAAGAATTCAAATACAGAGGCCAAGGGATTTCCCAGTTTTCAAAAGTTAAGCAGAAGGAGGTACATATAATGGAGATTCTAACTTAAAACAGCAGTATTTTGCAAATCAAACTAAAAGCAAGCATGTATTGAGTTGTTCATAGCAGGGAGGAGACAGAACACAGTGATCAAGAGACAGGGTTTTGTAGAAAGCCTTGTGTTTTAATCCTGATTCTGGAATATACCAGCTATGTAGCCTCAGTTTCCCAAACCTCAATTTCTCATCCATAAGCAAAAAATAAATAAATAAAAGTGCTAAGATTTGGTAACCAAAGCTCCACCTCAGACCCCCAGTGGACATCAAGCTCATTGCGGCATCAAGACAGGTGTTATGAGAGTCAGGCTGCCACGGAGAGAAATACTCAGGCCTGGGACACAGACCTGTCTTGACTCCTAGATTAGCTATTTACCATGCAATTTAGAACAAGTTTCTTGATCTTTCTGAGCCTGAGCTTCCTCAACTATAAATTGGAGATAATAACTTCTAAGTAAGATAGGGTAAGCAAAACACCATTACAATGACTGGCACATACTATGTGTTCAAAAAGTCATGATCACTTTTGCTTATGCTTGCTCTTTTTAGGCACTTTGCCACATGTTGGAGTTATAATAGTGAACAGGAGTGCATGTCATTCCATCTTTCAGATATTTAAAGACAGGTGCCCTGTCCATATCCACTTTGGTCTCTTCTTCAGTTCCCTAACTATTCCTCCATGACAAGATGTCCCAATACGACCCTCTCTTTCCTGGCCATTGTTAGACAAGTCTGTTTTGTCAATAATCCTTTGGAACATTGCACCCAGAGTGGAGATTATATCCAGCCATGATGTGGTCAACCTGAAATATTGTAAGATAAGAATTTGGCTTTGACCTTAACACTGTAATTCGGCCAACCCAACCAACATTTCTATGTGTGTGTTTTTTTTTTCCATTCCTGCAATAGTTGCAAAGGAAATTACACTAGAATTGTTGCCAAACTCATTGGTGCAGTGTACAGCCTGAAAAAGTATTTAGTTATTTTAAGCAAGCTGAAAACATAAAGAAGCAATAATTCTGTATGAGAATCCAAAGTAGAATCATGGAGCAGAAAGAGTCTATTATTAATCTCCTTAATTTTGTAGGCAGTCAGGATCACTCTAAATTAGTACCACAGAGAGGATGGATGTTTTCATCTGGAGAAAAAAAGAATCCACTAAAATGACTAAGAATAGAAATACTTAACCAAGAAGAAATAAACTGTAAGTATATTTTAAAGGCAAACTCCACAGTAAAGTTGAGAAGATCTGCCATAACTATGTCAAATATCTTCTTTTAAATCTCATAAATCCTACCAGAGGAAGAGGGTGGAGTGAGAGCAGATTTATGCCTTTCCACTAAGGCACAGTCTTCTACCAGTGCCTGCAGATAACCCAATGGGCCAGCAACAAGTAGTTACTGCAACCTCAGAACTTAGACAATCCCCTTTACAAATCAGAATAAAGAGTCCTAGAAGACAGATTATATTCTCTGAATTGTTTTCACAAGGACTGTTTTCAGGCTCTTTGATTTATTTGCCTAGGTCTGACTGTCAGAGACCCGAAAAGTCATCTCTGGATTACAGAGATGAGCCTAGCATGGAAGTCACATTCTGTTTTATAAAAGCAGCTCAAGCATCAGGGTTTGAATGGCTCCGCACGTCTTTAATCAAACCAGGGCTGCTCAGTGCAGGGCTTTGTAAGTGAGCTAATTAGTAATGTGCCAGAGACTTACCTGGCTAATCAAATGATTAATCACTCAGTAGACTTCATTCCTCTTGTGTTCTGGCTGTCTTTGGCTCCTGTATTTGGTGTTTTTGTATTTTGGGGGTAATTAGCATTTTAATAGCTGGCAGCCACCATTTAGGATGAAAAAAATGTGGCATTGTCCCATTTTAACCATTTTTTGTACAAATAAAAATGAGACAGAGGGGGGTCCTTTCTAGAACTGGCTATATGGCTTAACCAAGAAATGTAAAGCCAGTTCTGAGGAAATGCGATGTTTGCATAGAAGAGGATTTGAAACTCTGTGGAAGGTTTGAGCCTTCCTTTACATATGCAAGCCTGGTTGGAGAAAAGATTTTTGAAAATCACATGACCACAAATCAGCTGACTTGATTTATAGGTTTTTTTCCTTCTATTTATTTAACATTTTACTCTTTGAAGTAGTTTTAAAGGGAAAAGAAGGCTAGCCGTTTTGGCAAATTCTTTTTTTTTTTTTTTTTTTCTTTAAGAAAGGGAAAACTAGAATTTATTTTATTTTACTTCAGGTTCTGGGGTACATGTGCAGGTCATACAGGTTTGTTGCATAGGAGCATACTATATCCGGCGTTTCTCCCCATGTTATCCCTCCCCACCATCCCCACTACCCTGCTGTCCCTCCCCTAGCTCCCACTAACTGCCCCCAGCGTGTGATGCTCCTCTCCCTGAGTCCACGTGTTCTCATTGTTCAACACCTGCCTATGAATGAGAACATGCAGTGTTTCGTTTTCTGTTCTTGTGTCAGTTTGCTGAGAATGATGGTCTCCAGATTCATCCAAGTCCCTGCAAAGGACACCAACTCAACGTTTCTTATGCCTGAATAGTATTCCATGGTGTCTACGTTCCACATTTTCTTTGTCCAGTCTATCATTGATGGGCATTTGGGTTGGTTCCAGGTCTCTGCTATTCTACACAGGGCTGCAATGAACATACGTGTGCATGTGTCTTTAGAGTAGAACGATTTATAGTTCTTTGGGTATATACCCAATAATGGGATTGCTGGGTCCAGTGGAATTTCTATTTATAGATCCTTGAGAAATCGCCACACTGTCTTCCAAATTCTAATATTGAAAATAGGGTTGCATATTTTATAGTTTTGTTGAGAAAATTGGTAAAGGAAGTGCTATAGTTTGGATTTTGTCCCCTCCAACCTCATATTGAAATTTAATCTCCAGAGTAGTGATGTTGAAAGGTGGGACCTAATAAAGTTATTTGGGTCCTGAGGGCAAATTCCTCATGAATGACTTGGTGTCATTCTCACAGTAGTGAGTGAGTTCTTGTTCTGTTCATTCCCATAAGAGCTAGTTGTTGACTGGGAAAATGTGGCACATATACACCATGAAATATTATGCAACAATCAAAAATGATGAGTTTGTGTCCTTTGTAGGGACATGGATGAATCTGGAGAACATCATTCTCAGCAAACTGACACAAGAACAGAAAATGAAATACTGCATGTTCTCACTCATAGGCGGGTGATGAACAATGAGAACAGATGGGGAACGGGAGGGGAACACTACACACTGGGGTCTGTTGGGGGGAATAGGGGAGGGACAGTGGGGTGGGGGGAGTTGGGGAGGGATAGCATGGGGAGAAATGCCAGATGTGGGTGAAGGGGAGGAAGGCAGAAAATCACACTGCCACGTGTGTACCTATGCAACTATCTTGCATGTTCTGCACATGTACCCCAAAACCTAAAATGCAATAAAAAAAGAGCTGGTTGTTAAAAAGATCCTGGCATCTCCCCCTTCTCACCCTTGCTTCCTCTCTCACCATGTGATCACTGCATAGACCAGCACCCCTTAGCCTTCTGCCATGAGCAATAGAACCCTGAGCTTCTCACCAGGAGCTGAGCAGATGCCAGTGCCATGTTTCTTGCACAGCCCAAAGAGCCATCAGCCATATATTTTTTTAACTTTATATACTACCCAGCCTCAGGTATACCATTATAGCAACACAAACAAACTAAGACAGTAAGTTAACTTTAAGTTCCATCTTACCTGCTTTCTAGATGAGACATATTAAAAAAAGAACACATGCATTCCTTTAACTGCAATGTTCCAGCTCTGATCATTCCCAGATTAATGATACTCTTAAAGTTTAGTAATCCAAATTGTTAAAGAGCTTAATTATTGTTTTGAAAGGTAATAATATAATGGCCCAATTTCAAGTTCATATCTTAAAATAGTTGTCACTCAGAAAAATATGCAAATGTCTAAGAACTATAATAATCAATTTCCAGAAAGATGTGCACAATGTCATTTCAATTACCCATGAAAATCTCCCCTCCTCCCCTGTCCATGTGACTCCTCAGCTCATCCTTCATAGCCCTGTGGATCTTCACTATGCACACACACACCAAAGGAGAAGATCCTCTTATTATCCCAATGGCATAGATAGCAACATAACAACAATTATAAATTTATTAATAATTATTTTGGTCAATTCCTGTATTTGGAATTGCTTTCCATTGTCACATATGCAAAATTCCTACATTCTCATTACAGAAAATGTAATCAAATAATGCCTGACTTTTTAAAAAGGCTAGTATAAGCCTAAAATTAGTTGCAAATGGCATAAGATGGGGATTCCCTGCCCTTCTAAAAATAGCAACATTTCTAGTCGGAATTTTCCTTTTCTTTTTTCTTTTTTCCTTTCCTGAGATAGGCTCTATCACCCAGGCTGAAGTACACTGGTGCAATCTCGGCTCACTCCAACTTCTGCCTCTGAGGCTCAAACAATTCTCCCACCTCAGCCTTCCTAGTAGCTGGAGTTACAGGTGCATTCCAACACAGACAGCTAAGTTTTGTATTTTTTGTGGAGACAGGGTTTCTCCATGTTTCCTAGGCTGGTCTTGAACTTTGGGGCTCAAGCAATTCACCCATCTTGGCCTCCCAAAGTGCAATTACACACATGGACCACTGAGCCACCATACCCAGCCCTAGCTGTAATTTTTCAAACTACATGGCTCATCACCTCTTCAAAGAAAATCCTTGATCTTTTGCTTTAGAGAACCACTGTTTCTGGTGAGAGAAGGTCAAGCACCTCAGGGATGAGTGAGAGAAATGCAATGTGTGAGTGTGCCTGGGTGTGTGTGTATGTTTGGGTCAAGGGAAAGCTGAAGGTCAGTCAATATTACTGGGTGCCTTAAAAAGCAAACAGAAGTTTTAAGCAAGAGAGTACTTTTATAACTTAAGGATAAAATGCAGAAAACACCTGAGGGTTGAGAATCCAACTGGAAGGATTAGATTTCACTTATTATTCATTTTTCCATACTGTCCCAGAATGGTTTCTAAAAATCTATATAGGCAAAAATTAGTTCTTGATGCAAAAGCTTTGATTATCAAAATAACCTCACAAAATGAAGGATTATAAATAAATGCCTCCAAGTTAAAGTACTTTTTGATAACTAGAAAACAGATTCATCAAAAAAGAATTCAGGATAAAGACTAGTTGTTCACCTTATTTCCAAGACAGCCCATCCAAGTAGAGGTCCTGAAAGAGGAAACGTGGCCATTTCCTGGACGAGGCATATCCTGTGGTCAAGAGCAACCCTAGAAATATTAAGAAATGTGACATGTTATCAGTTTTTCCTTCTTCAATTTTGCCAATCTCCAAACTGCCTGCCTCCAGAATTATCCTTTTAAAATATGACCCTCTCCTAGTGATCAGTTCAAGCTGCCTTGGACTTGCCACAATGTTGTTCAGGAGATTTCCCTACTGCCCGTCATTCCTTCCCTTGGTCTCTATGCTTCTGGATTACATTAACCCAAATCACCAAAAATGGTGTAGTATTCCATTCCCACTGAACTAAAACAGGACCCTCACTCATCTTCAAGATCTCTCCACTAAATAATTTCTGGACTTCCACAGGCAGAATCTTACTCCTCAGTTCTGAATAAGTCCACTCATGCAGGCCTCTGCACCCGGATGCTCAGCGTCAAGGTGCCCACTGCTCCTCTATAGCACCCAACCACGCCCTTGTAAATGAAAAATAAAATTCTAAGCCCCCCCGCCCAACCAATTCAATGGACCTTCCTCTCAGCCAAGGACATTCCAGATTAAACCTGGAAAACTAGTTCAGGCCATGATGGGAAGGCAGGGGTCAGACTTGCCTCATTATAGCCTTCTCCCTTTGGAATTTAGGCATAACTGACCATCATTAACATTAAAATAGAAATCTTAAGACTGGCAAAAGATTCTTTGTAACAACGAAATATCAAATTCCAATGTGACTCCAGTATAACATCACATGACAGATAGAAGGTCTTGAAAGAAATTGAAGTGTTTTACCCCAAAATATACTTAGGTGACATATTTTGAAATGCAAATCTGTCTCTTGTCAGGGAAGTCTACATTCTGTAGAGAATCCCCTTACCTTTCCAGGTCTTTTTCTGATCCAGGAGAGATTAACTTAGAGTCTGGCACATTTTTAACTCTGATGAGAAACATTTACCATCTACTGTCTCTGAAGCCTACTACCTAGAGGCTTCTTCTTGGTCTCCACTACTCCCTATCTTAACCCACATATCTCTTTCTGTTGATTCCAGGTCTTTAGACAATAGCTTAACTATTGAAACCAATTGCCAATCAGAAAATCTTTGGCCTGAAAGGACAACCCCACCTTGCCCCACTTCAAGTTGTCCTGCCTTTCTGGACTGAACCAATGCATACCTTACATGTATTGATTGACATCTGCCTATAACTTCTGTCCCTCTAAAATGCATAAAGTCAAGCTGTAACCCAACCACCTGGGCACAAGTTCTCAGGACCTCCTGAGTCTGTGTCACAGGAACTCCCTTACCCTTGGCAAAATAAACTTCTAAACTGATTGAGACTTGTCTCAGATATTTTTTATTTTATCCCCTAGACCAAGCTTCCGTGGCAGTTTTACCTCTGCTCTACCCTCATGTTCAGTGACCCAAAGGCTTTATATGCCAAAGCATCAAAAATTGTGATAATATTATGGACAAATGGAGAAGAATATCTCCATCCCTTTTGTGTAAATCTCCAAGAACAGAGAAAGTGGAACCAAACTCTATGCCTCTTATCCCAAAGTTTGCATATATTTAAACAAAGCAGTTTTCGTTTCTATGTAAGGCAACTCTGTGTGGCTTAAGATTCACTCTTTCAAAAAGCCTAAAGCAGGCTAGGAGACAAATCCAAACGCCAGAGCATAGCTATTTTCTTGGGTTTCAGCTACCCGCTTTCTATAACCTAAGGCCACTCAACTGGTTCTCCAGACATGCCCAAATGTGTCTGTCTGGATCCCACAAGTGGAAAGAAACACTATGTCTTCTTTCACAAGAAGATGCTTAATATCCCCAAAAATAGAGTTCCATCAGACACAAACCTATAGTTTTCCCAATGGTCTCAGGCAAGCCTGGACCTGTAAGCAGACATGGCCCATGCTTAAACTGAAACCCAGCTATACCTTGATTTATAGGTTGGATGAGAGAAAAAGAGTATCTGAAAAAAAAAAAAACAGGAAGTATTTAAATCACATTTTATTTTAAAGAAAGACTCCAATTTATGCAAACACTGTGAGGCTATGATTCATGAAAACGAAGCATGACAGAGAAAACAGAATCATGACAGAGGCCAAATATCAAATGAATTCATTTTAATCGAACTTTGTTAAAGTGTCCAGAGAAAGACATACTGATATTCTTTGAGATCCGATTGACTCGTAGTAACCATTCAATAATTTTGGTGAATGAATAAACGAACAAATCATTTCACTTTCTTTAAGTGAATTAAATTTGGCTCTGAGTACCAGCTTGCTACAGGTAAGAAGAAGGATTCCACTTCTGAAAGGGAATTCCTTCTCTTCCTAGGGTTTGAAAGATAATCAAGGGGGTTGACATGGTGTCCAAAAAGTGAGAGATTTTTCCATGATATCACCGTCTTCCAATTGTCTGTTCTGTGCTTGACGCTACTGGACAAACTTGTCCTCCCTTATCTATCAGGTGAGGATGCTTCAAGTGGGCTCAGATATACTATCACAGCAGCCCTTTTCACTCAACAAAGGCCTGAGCACAGAACCAATGTCTCCTCTAAAGCCCTCAATGTCAGCCTCCACAATCCTCTCACAGATACCTCTCCATCTTCGATGCATCAGACACATAGGTCATGGATATCCACCAGTCATGGGAACACTAAAAACACTACCTAGCTGGGCGCGGTGGCTCACGCCTGTAATCCCAGCACTTTGGGAGGCCGAGGCGGGTGGATCACAAGGTCAAGAGATCGAGACCATCCTGGTCGACATGGTGAAACCCCGTCTCTACTAAAAAATATACAAAAAATTAGCTGGGCGTGGTGGCGCGTGCCTGTAATCCCAGCTACTCAGGAGGCTGAGGCAGGAGAATTGCCTGAACCCAGGAGGCAGAGGTTGCGGTGAGCCGAGATCGCGCCATTGCACTCCAGCCTGGGTAACAAGAGTGAAACTCCGTCTCAAAAAAAAAAAAAAAAAAAACACTACCTAGCCCTTTCTTCATCAGAGATAAAGAAAATATCTCCTTTCGCCTTTGAATAAACCTCATTCTACTTCCTGGACCCACAGTACCTTATAAACCATGAGTTTATAAGCCCAAATAGAATTACATGTGTTTTTCTCCAGGTGCTCTACAATTTTTGTTTTTAACCCTGATACACAGAAACTATTAGCAATCCCTTAGACAAGGAACTCAAATTCAGAACAGAAAGATTCACCTCTTTTATTATGGTAAGGAAGAGGAAAATATCTCTGTCCTTTCAGGTTTCTTAAGAGTAGCCAAAGCAAAACCCAAAATAAGGTTGCAGCACACTATTTTGCCCCATCATCACACTAACCCCCATGATACTGTGCATAATTGTGTCCAAGAAAATACTGAATTGAAGTCAGAAGACTCCACCATTACGATGCGCTTCAGCACAGTACAGTTCCACTATCTCCATGTAAATTTTGTCCTAGGGACCTCCCAAGACTATCATGGAGATCAAATGAGAAAGGAAATTTTATACATCCTGGAAACTGGGCAAAGAGTGCTTGATAGTGTAGTGTAGGCCATGCCAAGAGCCAGCAGATATCTAGCTTCTCTGTGGCTGCTCTCTGTGATTCTGAAAAATGTCCTCAGAGTTCTAGTAACCTGTCTGACCTTGGAACAAGTGCCCCATCTCCTCATGGGCTGTTGTCACCACTTCCGCTACCATCCTGGAATAAGAAGGCCTAGTGGTGACCCAGGAGAAATGCCAGGCAGAAATGTGATCCTTGGGCCACTGCAGGGCAAGAGAGCAGGTCAATCACCTGCACAATGTTTGCTGTGGGGCCCAAAGCCTGAAAGGCTGCTTTGTTCAGCCACCAGGTAAGCTGCAAGAGGAAGGTGTTTCTCCAGCCACTGCCACCAAGACCCGCACAAAGCACTTATTCAGAGGCCCAGTCCTGGCCATACCCTCTGATGCTGCCTCGGACTTATTGGGTTGCCTATAGAGAGATCATTTCCCCACCTGCACCCTCCCATTCCTGACCCTGCTACTGCACAATGCCACTCAGAGGATATGGGTAGAATATTACATTCCAGAGAGAAAAGGCAGTGCTCAGGCTAAAAAGACCAGGCTGCAGTTGAGGACACTCCTCTTTAACCACAGAGCTCTCAATGTCCCTGCAGACAATAGGCCTCTGTGTGGCCCCATCTCCTTATGCAAGAACGACTTACATGTTTTCATCTTTGGAAACTTCAAACTGCTCAGTCCCCAGGAACAAGGAAATGTCTGTCTAGGAGGGATGGGGAGAGAGGAGGTGAGATATGTCCCTTCAAAATAATCTTCTAGCCAGGCTCCTTTATTCCCATGGATAATGCCAAATTTTTGCCAGTTGATTCTTTAATTCATTTAAACAGTCAATATCTACAGATCATCTACAATGTGTTAGGTCTTGCTAAGATGCCCAGTAGGAGGTACCTAACCAGAAAGAGAAAAATTAAATAAGACCATCCTGCCCTCAAGAAGGTCCATAGTGTCCAATGGTGTGAAAAAGCATTTTGTGAGTTGATTTTGTATGGGCATCCTTTTTCCCAATCAATTTTACACCGAACATTTGATCTTCATTCTGTCTTGACTCCTAAATCCCTTCTGAGTTATCATTATATGAACAAAAAGGTCAAAATTTTGAGTTTTCCAGGCACTATCCTATTAATGGAAATGGAAACTGGCATAACACCTATCAAGGATAATTTGACAACATATTTTAAAACTACATATGTGTTTACCCTTAAACCTAGCGTTATCACTTCTAAGACTTAACCCTGAATATACACCTTGAAATGTGTATATTATTACATATACACAAAGTTATCCAGTGCCGCACCATTTTTATTTGTAAAACATTGGAAAGTACCTAAATATGTCCAAGAATAAGAGACTGGCTGAATAAACCATAGTATGTATATACAATGGAGTACTATGTTGCTGTTTAAAAAAAACGATGACCTCTACACACTAATTTGGAGTAATTTCCAGGAGATACTGTTAAGAGCAAAAGCAAAATGCAAAGTAGCATATATAGTATGCTATCTTTTGTGTAAAATAAGAGAAAATAAGAAAACATACAAACTTTTTTGGCTTATCTTTACTCCACCAAAAAAGAAAGAAAAGAAACAAGGAAAGAAAAAAAAAACAGAGACCAATTAAGTTGTTACCTACAGGGATGAGGAAACAGGGAGAAAGATACGGGAAAGAGTGACACTTGTCTGAGTAGAGCTACTTATCGGGCTTTGGCTTGGAAGCCTGTTAATGTTGTACATATTAAAGAAAATAAAATATATCCGATAAATACGAGAAGGGCAAAAACAGATTCTGAAAGCAAATTATAAAAGTGAACCCAAGTGTATTTCAAATGAATTCCATAATCTCACTAATCAAAGAAAAAGGTAGAAAAGTGTAACAAAAGTCATATGAACACTGCATTCAACTACCTATATGCACAGTTTTAGGCAGCATAGACGGTAGGAAACTATACATTCTGAACTCTTTTTAATGAGTTTGTTTTTTGTAGTGGATTAAGTGAGTCAAACTATTTTAAGTGCATTATAGGAGTGAGCAAATAAATATTTGCTGTTGATGGGATCCAGCATTTTCACTGTGGAAAAAGGGATACGTAATTACGGAACAGAAGAAGGAAGTAAAGAATTCTATGAGCGTGGCTTGAAATTAGAGGCTATTGTTATGGATTCAGGTTTTCTAACATATATGTGTTTGTGTATACCTATCCTGGCCCTTTCCTAGCTCTATCTGCTGAAAAGGTCTAGAAGCAAAGACACTCAAGTAGCAATGAGCATACTTAGCTCCCACATTTTTGTCTGTAATGCCATTCCCCACCAAAAGGAATCAGGGCACCACAGAGAGATGATTGGTTTCAAAGCTGGGGAAAGTTGTATATAACATGAGTCTGGGAAAACAAGTTGTGCCAGAAAGTAAGGAAATACTCAAAAAGTGGCTGAGTGCATATTACAAGTACATAGGAGCAAGCTTGAAGGGGCTACCACTGACTGAATATGACATGATTTGAGCATCCAGTTAATTAAAGGTGGTGATTAATTATAGAACATTAGAACATTATAGAGTATTAAAAATCTATGGGTTCATTTTTATGATAAATCTAGAGATAGATGACAGATGATAGATAACAAAAAAAGATGGCTGTCTTGCTGAGTACTGACTGGTAAATATAAAAGAAGTTCTGAAGTTGGAAAAAAAAAAATAATCGTTTTGTAACCATCATAGTATAAAACCAGCTCATACAAAAGATTTACCCATGGATGTTAAATCTATGGGGAAATTTTGATAAGGAGAAGTATTTCCATGACCTTAAAATGTCTCCCTACATTTTGCTAATTGGTAAGAGAAAAAGATAAATAGTAGCTCAACAGTAGAGAAATCAATCATGGTGGTGACTGGGTGATCAAAGTTAACATCAGCAATGAGGGGCAGATGGATACCATGTACTTCCAAATGCCATGCCCTGAGAAGGACATCACTTAAGTGGCCTAGAATGCATAAACTGAAGCATATTATGAGAAAATATGAGATCGCCATCCTGCAAATTACATACACTCTGTTTTAAGCAGGGAGGAGGCTGTATTTTTTTTTCTTAATGTCAGTATCATAAAAGAAAAGGAAAGCCTATAGAAATGTTTCAGATTTAAGGAGACTAAAGATACATGGCAACTAAAGGCAATATTTAGCCTTTGACTGATCCCATAATGGAGATTTAAAAAAAATGCTATAAAGAATTTTTTTTTTTTGAGACAGTCTCTCGCAGTGTCGCCCAGGCTGTAGTGCAGTGGTGTGATCTTGGCTCACTGCAATCTCTGCCTCCTGGGTTCAAGCAATTCTCCTGCCTCAGCCTCCCGAGTAGCTGGGAATTTTTAGTAGAGATGGAGTTTCACCATGTTGGCCAGGATAGTCTCTATCTCTTGACCTCATGATCCACCCACCTCAGCCTCCCAAAGGGCTGGGATTACAGGCGTGAGCCATCACACCTGGCCCCCTATAAAGGATATTATTGAGTCAATTGACAAAACTGGAATAGGGACAGCAGATTATATCAAGGTATTATATCAGCATCTACTGAAATTAATAAGCACATTGTGATTATATAAAGAAAACACCATTACTTCTGGCAAGTAGACACAAATATTTAGGATAAAAGCTATAATATGCAACTTACTCTCAAATAGCTCTCCAAAAAGAGGTCTGTGTGTGTGTTCACATGCACATGCACGTGCACTCATATATGTGAAAAAAAGAGAAGAAATGGTAAAGTCAATGGGGCAAAATGTTAACAGTAGTAAAATATGGATAAAGGTTGTCTTTTGCACTGTTTTTAGTCTGTGACTTTTCTTCAAATTTATTTTCATTTATAAAAGTATTTTTGAATTTTGGCACTCTCAAGATTTAACAAAAGGAAAAAAACGTGAGTTTTTTTTCAGCTGTGTAAAAAGCAGAAGTAATTCTTTAATAGAAGAAAATTCCCATAGACTTTCATAGAAATTATTTAAGAACTAATTTTCCCATTATATTTTTCTTTTGAGAAGCTTCCAGTGATTTCAAACACTGCAGTGATTAAAAACTCAATTGACTGAAGCCAAAAATCACATTAAGAAAATAAAATTTGAACTAAAAATTTAAATAGTCAAAAGGAAGAACAATGGTGAAGACATGATTAATTGTTACCTGCAAGTATAGTTAAGTTGGAATTATTTGGTTAAACATATTTACAAATGTCATGGAGAGAAAATGACCAATACAACTTTGAGAACTACAAAATGGTTTAAATGGTTCAGAAATATAATTTTAAAAGTTATTTTAAACTATAGAACATTCAGTAGATTGATAGAATCTTTCATTATTAAATAAATGAGTGTATTTTTCTTCTGAAAAATTTTTTTAAATGTTGTTTTTTTAATTTTGAGTTACCAGTGATTACATTTCGAAAGAGCGACATGAACATTATTGCCTCAGACTATGCTCCAGTAAATGTCAGCACTTTTCACTGCACCAGCTCTTGGCCCATTCATGTGTTCTTCCTAAAGACATTATCTTAAGATTCTGACAGGTAACGGATGCATTCTGGGTGCACACTTCATTACAGTGCACAGAGGGCAAAGGAAGATAAAGTGTGTCCTCACTCAGGCTAGCAGTGCTTGGTACCTGGCTCATCTTAAGTCACTTAGAACAAGGCTACCTACCACATAATGCACCAGAATTATACCAAGAACTTTATGCATATTATCTCATTTAATCCTCGCAATATTGACATGGGGCAATAATGTCTTTGGGAAGGAAGCCAAGATAAAGGAATTTTAACCTGTGAGAAGTGGCAGAGCCAACACTAGAATCCAGATTCTCTGGTTCCAAAGGCTATTCTCATTAATCTCTATGATGTATTACCTCCCCAAAAGGTAGAAAAACCAGGGCCAACTTGCCAATCTTACACAACCTCTAGCTCTTGGTTCAGACACTACAGCCTCTACAAAGTCTTCCATGAACCCAGGAAAGCACTGATGCTGCTTTTCTTACTCTCCCATCTCACATGGCATATAATGCCAAAAAAAATGATAATCTTGTTGCTTTATTGCTTTTGCATGTTTGTTTTACTTTCGGCAATTTGATTTCTTTGAGAATAGAAATTACCTTTTCTTTTTTAGATTCCTAGTGACTATCATAGGGGCTAGTCCATAAAAGATATTCTATAAATGCTATTGAAATCGTATTGGATTTTCATAATATTTATTAGGACTTTGAAATAGCTCAACAGTGCTCTCATTTCATTCATACAGAAATTGAGATTTAACTTGAGCCACAAATCAACAGCTTGATAAGATTTTGTGTGAAGACTAATAAGATCTTAAACCTTATTAATAGAATGATCACACGTGGAAAGAGAAAATGGATGACCTAATCTACTACAGTTAATCAGGCCAAGCCCAGAGACTTAACCTGAGGTCTACATCCACATGAAGGCAAATGTAGGCAAACTGGGTGGAGCCTGAGAGCAGGATGAAAGTAGGTGGTGCTCAGTGCCAATGCTATATAACTGGAGACCAAAGGGACTAGGGGTAACGACAACTCAGGGAGCCATGGTGGCTACTTTCAAACACTTTAGTGCATTCAACTTCTCTAGCTGAGCACCAACAGATTAGCTCTAGCTAATGTATACATGTCACCAGGAAGGAGTTTGTTTCAGTAAAATAAAAAACATTCTTTTGTACAGATCTCCAAAGATGGAGTAAGTTGTTTCAGGTAGTAGTGAGCTCTCTGTCATTAGAATTATGCAGGCAGTGAATGAAAGACTATATGTTAGGAATGTTTTAGAATTGATTTTTTTTTTTTTTTTTTTGAGATGGAGTTTTGCTCTTGTTACCCAGGCTGGAGTGCAATGGCACCATCTCGGTTCACTGCAACCTCTGCCTCCTGGGTTCAAGCAATTCTCCTGCTTCAGCCTCCCGAGTAGCTGGGACTATAGGTGTGCGCCACCATGCCCAGCTAATTTTTGTATTTTTAGTAGAGATGGGGTTTCACCTTGTTGACCAGGATGGTCTTGATCTCTTGACCTTGTGATCTACCTGCCTCGGCCTCCCAAAGTGCTGGGAGTACAGGCGTGAGCCACCGTGCCCGGCCTAGAATGGGTTTTTAAACAGCAGAGTAGTCTAGGTTAGTGGCTCCTCAATTCTGGTCTTTGGACTGATATAACACTACCACAAGAAAATAGAAACAAAAGTTGCAAGTCTTTCACAATACTGAATTAATTCAATTTAAACAACTGTCCTTTATTGAAAAATTATGCTTTTTGGCATCAAATTTGATTTTTATAATGAAATGAGAATGACAGGCAAGTGCCTTGACTTGAAGGAAAAAAATAGGCAAACTACTATGTGTTGCCAAAATGTCTTTTAAAATTACACTGACCTATGAGATTCAAAAGTCTATCAGCTACTGTGCCAGATAACCTCTGAGGTTCCTTCTTCCCACAAGAGGGAATGAATCTACATCTCACAGACTCTGAAAACCAAGTTCCAGGAACCAGGCCCAGCAGAAATTCACTGATTAGAATCAGGCATCCCAGGCTTCACACCAGGGTTCAGCTGCTTACCAGCCAAGAGACAGAGCAAGTTAAGATCTTTGAACTTCAGTTTTTTTTTCCTTAAAATAAGAATAAAAATAAAATGCAGCACTACAGGATCATGGGCTTTGGAGCTCAACGTATGTAGATATGTGTGGTAGATAACCAAAATAGCCACACTTTTTTATACTTCTTCCACCAAGAGGTGGAATCAACTACTCCATCCATCATATCTGTATTGAACTTGTGCTGCTTTGCAAAAGGATGTAGCAGAAGCAACATTCTGAACCTGAGCCTCAAGTGTCTGCTCCCATTTACTGTTGGTCTGTGAACACTCCCTGTCTTCCATGTGAATGAGCTCAAGGCTGGCCTGCTAGTTAATGAGACCCGGTCACTCCCCTGGCTCCAGTCAAGAGCCAGCCAAAAACCAGAGAGGTCATTCAAGATCAGCCAATCTCAGTCAGGCCTCCATCTGACCACAGATGCAGGTGCAAGCCCAGTTAATATCAACCAAGCCTGACCCAGATCATCAGAAACACCCAACTGGCCCTTAAACTCACGAGTAATAATAAATGGTAGTTATTTGAAGCCCTTGCACCTTAGAGTGGTTCATTATTCAGCAAAAGCTAACTAATACAGTTTCTTTTCCAGAGTTTATATATTCCAAAGTCCTAGCCAAGTGTCCTTGATCAAGTAATTTATAGTGTTTTAGCTTCAATATCCTTATCTGTAAAATAGATGAACAATTTCTACCTCATAAGTTATTGTGAGAACAAAGTGATATAACATAATTAAAATATTTGGCACATAGTGCATAGCACATATTTAAAATACATTTAAAATGTCTGCTAAAATTATAGTGGCCTATGAGATTCAAGTAGTGAATAACTAATGGTAACAGTGATAGTAGAAATAGTAAAATTATCATGCCTTATAAAATTCAAGTAATGAACAAATAGTGGTAATGATAGTCATAGTATAAACAGCAATACTTCCTCCACACTGTTCCCTGCACATGGATTCCAGCTCTGAGACATGGCAAGCAAGGTTTGTTTGAAATCACTGTTCATTCTGTGGCTAACAAGATGTGTTATGCCAAATTTACTCAGCCAGGATTTGATTGACTTTATACTTCTGACTTGCAGTCTGAACTATTTAGTAATACTATACAAGGTGGATGCTAGGGTAGCTCCAGAATTCAGAATTTTTTCTCTTCAGAGAGTTGACAACATAACTGTTTCTAGAGACAAAGAACCTTATATGGCCAGGAGGGTGGAGACAGGTAGAGTTAGTTCATTTTGAAGAGTCACTGGGCAGGCATTCTCCCAGCGGCTTTGCATATATTAATTACAACAGTCTTGAGTTGAGCATTTTCTTCCCTGTGTACTAATGAAGAAATTGATATTAAAAAGTTGGTTAGTGAATTTCTCATGATAGTATAAACAATAAGGGACAGAGCCAGTATTGCACACAGGTCAGATGTGTCCAGAGCTGTTCATCCCTCCTCTAAAGACCCACTGTCTTTGAAATCATCTAAGACATCTCTCTCACGGTGGCCCCCTCATCACCCTACATCTGCTGCCTTTCCAGTCAATCAGCCTGCATCACAGCTGTCATCTCTCACCTGTATACTTACAGTAGCCTTTTGTCTTCCTGCCTGCAGGCTCACCGTCTGACAACGGCCCCACTCCTGCCAGAGTGACCCCCATGGCATGCAAATGTGATTATATCAAATTCCCCTTTCGACATTACTCCTCATCTTTCCTTTACCTACACGATACAATCAAAACATGGTATAGAAGACTCTGCCTACCTCATCAGCCACAGATTCTAACTCTCCTCCGTCCAGGCCACACGAAGCTCCTTTAGCTTCCACAGCCCACCATGCTTTCCCATGCTGCCACATCATGGTGCATCTTGTATTCTGTTTGACTTTTCCCAAGGGCTTGACTTTCTGACAAACTCTGACCTGATCTTCAAGTCTCCCGTCAAATGTCAAAACTGTGTAAAGTCTTCTCTGAAGCCACTAAGCAGGTTTAGATCATTTCCACCTTCCCTCTTCTCTCCCAATTAAAGTAATACTCACGAAGCACAAAGCAGTCATCATCCCAAGTTAGTTAGATTATGGTGAAAATATTTTGAATTTTATCATGCTAACAAAAAGGGTTATTATAGTGGTCTCTGCTGTTTAGTAATAGGCAAGAAACCAAAGTAGAAACCAAGTTAGATGTCACTCATTAGTTATGAGATTTTGAACTACCGAGTCTGTCAGAACTATAGGTGAACAGGTTTCTAATAAACACCTCATTTTTAGTTACAAAGACAAACAGCCATATTCGAAACTGAGGAAACACTGGCCACAAAAAAATGAGAATGAGGACAAGGAAAATTTTAATGGAATAAATAGCAAAACCTGCAGAAAGGCTTAGAGAAATAATTTACTTCAGTTTTCAGAGGTGCCAAGGACAGAATGCATTTTCCTTATGAGTAAGGAAGAGGAAATGTTGTGAGAAACAAAATCTTTCTAGAGCAAGTGCTAAAGAAATTAAACCTCACAGAGGATGGACCAAGGCCAGAATTATAATCCACATGGTAAAGAAGGAAAAGGT
Source organism: Callithrix jacchus (assembly GCF_049354715.1). Taxonomy (NCBI): domain Eukaryota; kingdom Metazoa; phylum Chordata; class Mammalia; order Primates; family Cebidae; genus Callithrix; species Callithrix jacchus. The sequence continues at coordinate 97,793,216 of NC_133508.1, forward strand.
ATGTGTCTGGGCCAAGAGCAGAAAGGGATTGAAGAGCGAGGGAGTAACATGGGCGATACCAAGTGAACCTCCTGGAGCAGTCTGTGCTCATTTAAACAAAGGTTTATCTCCTTCAGACCTCAGACAGGATTCCACGGAACACCTAAACACTGGAGATGTAAGCCATCCTTCAGTTACTTCACAGAGAAATACTAGCATTATTTTGTTGCCTGGATCACAGAATTGTAAGGAGAATTTAATTACCTTTTCTTCAGGTATAAAGATGAGAGTGTCCTCGAGCACATTCAAAACTAAAACCACAACACTTATGAACCTTTCTTGAAGAAGGTACCTGATAAAATACAGCAAACCAATGATACTTCAAAATGAAAGAACTCAAGGGAAAAGCCCTGGTAAAATGGCTGGTAGTGAGCACTAAACGAATTCAAATGTTGAACAAAAGTTAAACAACCATTAGAATTACGGTTACAGGATAGAATGCAAATGTTATGAATTCCAATAATGTAAAATAATTTTACTAGAAAAACCCAGCTGATGCGAGGAGGGCATGGGGAGACAGAAACTAGTGTTCTCATATTTCAAAAAATAGACTACAGTTAATAGATATTAACCCATCTGAAACACCCATTTAAAAACCATTTTTTCTCATCCCCTTCATGTATTTTGTATTGTTTTTCTTAGCCTTTGAGTTACCTTTTAAGAATGAAGTTTCCTTGTAAAGAAATAATCTGAGGTTCGGCAATTCCTTCTGTTTTTCCTTCCATTTGATTCAGGAGAAAATGTTTTATTTTAAACAGTATGCATATAAAATATCCCATTTTTATGAAATTATTTGTACTCATCTCAATCTCTGTTTTCAAAGACAGATATACAAAAAAATACTCTCTAAAACTCACAATGTTAATATCTGGGAGGAAGAATTTTAGATGAGATTTTACTTTCTTCTGTGAACTTTTCACTAGAACCAAATTCTGTACTGGTTGCTTGACTTTTATTCTTAGTATGTACCATATTTAGAAAAAAATAACAAAGTTTTTTTTTTTTGAGTTGGAGTTTCATTCTTGTTGCCCAGGTCGGAATGCAATGGCACGATCTTGGCTCACTGCAACCTCCACCTCCCGGGTTCAAGCAATTCTCCTGCCTCAGCATCCTGAGTAGCTGGGATTACAGGCATGCACCACCACATCTAGTTAATTTTGTATTTTTAGTAGAGATGGGGTTTCTCCATTTGTCAAGCTGATCTTGAACTCCAGACCTCAGGCGATCTGGCTGCCTTGGCCTCCCAAAGTGCTGGGTTTACAAGCATGAGCCACCATGCTTGACCCTAGATGATATTCTTTATAAAAAGATTTTGACACAATTTTATAAAATAAAATTTATTTTGGCTCTCATACCCACTTTGGTTGTTTCGTGACAGTTGCCTGGAACACCATGTTAAAATGGATTCTGAGCTCCACAGAAAACAATTATCTGATAGATCAGTAAATCTGCCATGGCCGCCAAGAAGGAGTGAGGTCATACAGCCCAGATGTATAGCCTGTGGTCATACATACAGTCATTTAGTCAACATTCCAACCATCTAATAAAAATAAGACTGAAATACTGTATACAACAATTAAAGAGGTAGGCCAGGCATGGTGGCTCACGCCTGTAATCCCAGCACTTTGGGAGGCCGAGGCAGGTGGATCACCTGAGGCCTAGAGTTTGAGAGCAGCCTGACCAACATAAAGAAACCCTGTATCTACTAAAAATACAAAATTAGCCAGGCGGTGACGCATGCCTGTAGTCCCAGCTACTCGGGAGGCTGAGGCAGGAAAATCGCTTGAACCGGGGAGGCAAAGGTTACAGTGAGCCAAGATCATGACATTACATTTAAGCCTGGGCAACAAGAGCAAAACTCTGTCTCAAAAAAGAAAAAAAAAAGAGATCAAGTGAGGACAGATGTCTATACCATTCACTCAATAAAAGTTGACTAATGCAAGACTTTCATAGGCTACATAGTTTACACACATCTAGACAGTACAACTTATAGGCAACAATAAAAAGGAAAAAAATGATGATGGTATTATACTAATCTTCTTCTTAGCATATATATTAAATAGCTATAATATAAAATAGTTAAAAAACAGAAAGTTAGAACCCTCTGTCATTCTAAAAATAGTAGTAGTGTTCACCCATAGATAGATAAACAATGTGGATAAAAGCCAATACATCTCCTTGAGAGAGGCCTTTTCAATAAAATTCTAATTTTCTGTTTAATAATTATTTGTCAACATTTATGATGTATATAGTTTTTTGTCACATGGGAGCTAAGAATAACTGGAGTGATAACTCAATCCACAAGAGAGAATATTAAACTAAATTCTGGATGGTATCAAGATTTTTTAAAATCATGTTTCAAAGGAAAGAAAAAAAGACAAGTAAGGAATGAGTACATTTAAATGATTTCATCATCTTGTCACCCTACAAATGCTTACTGAAGCAAATGCAGACCAGGTTCTGTGCCGGCTGTAGGAAGCATAGAGATGAATGCAACACTGCTCTGTCTAGGAAGGGAAACAAAGCCTAAGAAAACTGTCACTGTCACAGAGTTGAAAGAAAAACCAGGAGAGAGTTGTGGCAGGAGGAAGTTTTAAAAAGCGGCACCCAAAAAGTGATCAGTTGGCGAGGTGACAAATGTGTTCATTAGCTTGACTGGATCTTTATACCATGCATGCATAGGTCGAAACAGCACACTGTGCCCCATACCTAAATGTACAAAATTATCATCTATTAAAAATGCACTTAGATTTTTTAAAAATAAATAAATTTAGATTGTAATTATGGTTCCATAACTGCAAAATACTAAAATGTTGAGATGATTTTAAAAATAATAATAATACATGACTGGTAAGCTCTGCAGCTGAAAGGAAAAAGTGAGGTGAAATTGAGACTGCTGTTAGGTGGTCACTGGGTGTTTCAGTAGAGCAGTAAGCAAAATTATTTGTTCTTCAGTAATCTAGGACTGACTTGCAAAAGGCTATGATTGAGTTAAACATTTTGTATTCACAGGTCCCAGAGTAAGGGGCATTTAATGGAGGGTAGGGAGATCTCTAAATCCACCTCAATGTTATCCACATCTAGAAAATCAAATGTGCAACACAGATGCTGAGAATTTCTGGCAGAGAAACCTGAGGCCAGAGAGGAGAGCTGGCTCGGTGGACAACACCAGCTGTAAGTACACTCCAGTGAATTTTCCTGGACCAAATTTCCTGGGATCCAGGATGAAAGGAGGTTTCAGGGCTGCCTAGCAACACTATGTTTATACAATGGTCCCCGAGAACATGGAGAGAAGAAGAGCAAAAATACAAAATCTGTTTCTGGAGAGGGGCTGCCAGGGTGCCTATCAGGCAGCACCAGCCTGGAGCAGGCCTCCCCAGGATGAGCCGGGCCATGTGACACCCAGACTCTGCAGGCTGTGTGACATGGGAAACAAGCCTGGTGGGTCCCAGATTGCCCCAGCGTCCCCCACTAATCACAGCCATCCTCGGCTTCTCCATTGTTTTCACAGCTGTTCAACTGCTCCTGCTCAGTGAGGGGACAGACAAGCCGACTCCAAATCATGGAGTAGAAAATAACACTCTGTCGCCGTCTCGGAAAAGAAAGAAAGAAAGAAAGAAAATAACACTCTGACCAAAGAAAGGGTGCACAAAAAAGGATTTTATCTGTGTGGGCGGGGCAGAGGGACAGTGTCAGGGAGATGGGAAACATACAAAACTCTTAACCCTTTTATTGGCTTGATCTAATGTGACTGTTTATTTTCAAAAGACAAGAGACAGAATTAAAATTGTTTTGTAGCTTCAGCATTTTAAGGATTAGATTTTTCAACTGAGATCATATTTGCCCATAAAATTAACTATGGAAATGGTAGCCATTTCTCCAGGCAGGACCACAAAAGCCTATTTAATTCTCCACATATTTAATTATATTCACCAACCTGAGTGATGAGAACCTAGATCAGAGAACAGAGAGGAGGAAACAATATTTGTTACGTAAAAGTTTATAGATTGCTTGCTGTGTATTCAGCATATATGTATACAGTGTCACAATCCACACTCTCATCCTGTGAAGTAGTTATAATTACTTCATTTTACATGTGCGGAAACTGAGGCAGTAACTTGACCAAAGTTGTAGAACTACAAAGAGTCGGGAACATTATTGTAAAAGAGGCAATGTAACTCACAAATCAAGAGTCTGAATCACTATGTTACACTACTTCCTTTGGTACCCCTGTATTGGTTTCCCAAGGCTGCTGTGATGGATTACCACGAATGTGATGCCTTAAAACAACGCAACTGTGTTATTTTACAGTAAGGAGGTCAGGCGTCCAAAATTAGATTCACTGAGCTAAAATCAAGATGTTCCTTCTGGGGACTCCAGAAGAGAATCTGTTCTCTTGTGTTTTCCAAATTCTAACAGCTGCCAACATTCTTTGGCTCATGACCCCCTTCCTCCATCTTCAAAGCCAGAAGTGTAGCACCTTCTCCCTCTCTAGTTCCACCCTTCCACCTTCACTGTCTCTTATAAAGACCCCTATGACTACATTTAAGGCCCACCTGGATCACTAAGGGTAACCTACATTTTTCAAGGTCTTAATCACATTTGCAAACATCCTTTTGCCATGTAAGATAACATATTCACATGTTCCAGAGACATGAGGGATTCCTTACTCCACCTTCCACAACCCCTAATACATACTTGTATTTTAATTTGTACAGTCACTATGCTATATTATGTATGTGTATACATGTATGTCTATGTTCTGCTCACAATTATACTGCAATTATTTTCAGGACAGGGACCATGTTCCACTCATCTTTAAATCTTTAGTTCCTAATAAACACAAAGTAAGCTCCCATAAATGTTTGCTGTTTGACCAATGAATGATGAATCAATAAAATGAATAAATTTAAGTATGACCATTTTATTTGAGTTAACATACATGTCATTTATAACAAAAAAAAAAAGAACACACATTGACGGTCAGTAACCAACATGAAGTATACTGAATGGTTCTCTCCTCCTGTCCTTACAAAATCCTGCAGTTATAGGCCTCCTTCCTTTGCTCAGGCTGTCCTCCTGCCTTGGATGTTCTTTCTGCCTTTCTTGTCCTGATTAATTTCTGTTTATCCTTTCAGACTCAAAGCAGGGGTTTCTTCTCTCAGAAAGCCGTCTCTCTCTCTCTCTCTCTCTCTCTCTCTCTCTCTCTCTCTCTCTCTCTCTCTCTCTCTCTCTCTCTGTCTCTCTCTCTCTCTCTCTCTCTCTCTCTTTCTCACACACACACACACACACACACACACACAAATGCTAGAAGTAGCTTGCTAGAGCTGCTTATACACATTGCGTCTCCTCATTTGTAACATCCTGTTAATATGGTAGAAGTATTTATACCACAGAAATTGGCAAATGCTACAACTCAGGGTTTTTCCTTCCACTGTTTTTCTCCTCACTGCCAAGAAGTAGATAAGGGGGTCACCAAAATAGCAAACAGGAGAAAGTTTAAAATTTTAAGTAATTCACCAATCTCCTGCAGGGCTTGCCACAGTCTAGTTAAGAAAAGAGACCAGCTCATGAAGATACTCCCAATCCTGACCTCAAAGAAGGTCTTGCCTTCCACAATACATTTAAGTGCCTCACGCTGACCTCCCAGAAGGTTATGGGCCCCCACTAAACAAATAGAAATATCTTTGCAAAACCTTCTACTGGTCGTGTTATTGTGGGGCACTGGAGTTGGTTGTATTTCCACTGGGATCCTTGGTCTCACAACTTCCAACTCTGCACCCATCCATGACCCTCACTAACCCCTACTAAAAGTCATACCATTATTAGAGCAGCTCCCTCTCTTCCAACTATCCAGAATAAGCCACATGAGATATTTCCAGAATCTTTCTTGCCCCACTCAAATCAGATCTAATCACCTATTTCCAGATTTATTTGACTGAGTTCTATCCAGACTCTACAAAGACATTGAAGGTCAGGTTCCACCTCTTCTGTAAGAGAAAGCCTGAGACTATCTTATCACATCATCAAAGAGTGAAGAACAATCCCAAAAGAAGTAGAAAAGCCAAAGCTTATAACCTCTTTTTCTCCTCCCATTCATAAGACATTCCAGCTACAAAGGTTCTGGGTAAAATCTCCAAAAAAAAAAAAATCAGTGAAAAGTAAAATCATCATTTAAACAAATTTTTTGTTTTGACCAAATCATCTGCTTCAAACACCATTGCCAAGGCCACTTAATGCATTTGGCACTATGAACTCAGAGCCTAAGACTTGCATGCATAAATATATATTCATAGGCTCCAAAATGAGAAACAAAAACTACAGATCAAAATGAATGAATGTTGAATTAAATATCTACACAAATTTAACATTTTGTCAGCTATTAGACTACAACTCAACTCATATGGTTATTCATAATTACATGAAATAGGACATGTGGTTGCATTTTAGCACAGTTGAAATGATCTTGGGTAGATTCTCCAAAACAAAGGCTGCCTAGGGTGCTAAAACATCCCTGCTTAGCTCTGTGGACCACAGTGTGTCCTTGAACAACTTTTGAGTTCATCTCCTCTCCACGAGTGAAGAAAGGAAGGGGACAATGGGATAAGCCTTCACCTCTACCAAAGGTTCCAGGGTGTCCCATCGTTTATTCCATACTGCTTCCCATTCCCTGCCCCCACAGACACTCAGGCCTGACCTAAGCTCTTCACATGTAGGCTGATCTCTTGTCTCTATCTTCTCTAGTCTTCGTCTAGGTCCCTCTATTCATTGTAATAATTCCAGGTGAGGGAAACTACAAACTTTATTTATTTCTGGTGAGTAACCTCACCTTAGACATCTCCCAAAAGGAGGGCACCCATCTCAAAGAGCCAACTGATGGGCAAAAACTGACAGCTGCCTATATGCATATAATAAGGACACACATCATATCAATCACTTTGCGCCAAGCACTATTTTCAACATTTTTCAATTATACCACTTATCCTCTAATTACACCTATTTTTAGATGAGAAAATTTAGCAGTGAAAATAGTTATCCTGCCCAAGGTCCCACAGGCAGAAAGTGTCAGAGTCTTGGCCATTACATTGGCCCATTGTGTTTTGCAGATGGGCAGAACTTAAGCCTGAAACCTAACCTTCCTCTGAGGATGGCAGATGAAACCAAGGAGACTAGGACCCGGTGTCTCTGAACAACTTCTTCAGAGAGAAACACAGTTATATCTGACTTACATCATACAATTTAGGGGCTCTTTGTCAGAGAAGCTCAGCTTGTTCTCTAACACACCTAGTCTCACAGCCTTCCAGGAAAATATGCCCAGTCTCTTTGTTTATAAAATGCCCTCCCTATGACTTGCCCCTTCTGTGTGTGTGTGTGTGTGTGTGTGGGTGGGTGGGTGGGTGGGTGTGGGTGTGTGTGTGTTTGTGTGTTTTATTCATCTAAATTCTACCTGTCCCTCCATCCTTGAGATTTATGGGTTTATGTCCCATCTCATATCTCCAATTCCAGCACCTGGTAAACCTTGATTTTTCTGGGCTTCTCTAACACCCTGTAGTGTTACCAATCCCTTGAGTATTTAATCACACATGGCCGGACTTGGCTAACCAATTTCTCTTCTTGGGAAGTCTCTTGGCCCCAGCAAGATTTGAGAAAAGGTCCTGGAGGGCATGGAATCAGTCTTAGAGAACACACCTCTGGATTCCTTTTGCCTGGGTTTAAATTTCTGCTCCCTACTCCTCAGCTGTAAGATCATGGACAAAACACTTGATTTTTGTGTGTTTCAATCTCCTCAACTGTGAAATCAGGGTAATAATGGCATCTAACTATAGGACTGCCAGGAACAGTAAGTGAGCCAGTAATTCCTGGAATCCTATATAGGATTTAAATAGAGTTGATGATGTTCCTAAATTTCTTTATGATTTAATAATTACAATTTAAAATCTAAGTTTTTGACTGGATCTTTCATGCTCATCCACTGTCATTTATAATAAGAGTAAACAAAGATTAAAACGCTTACTACTACATGAGAAGAACTGGACTAAGTATGTGTCTGGTTTTTTCCCCACCAACCTTATTTGAGCCAAGGGGATTGCAGAGGGAGGAAAATATTCATGTGCAAGTGATGTCACTTTATTTCCAGAACTATAAACTATGGAACAGATTGCATTTGCAATATTTGTTTAAAATAAGCCTTTAGTAAGTTATACCCCTAGGGACTAGTCACTGCAACTAACCTGTCAAAAATAACCAGGGCAAGGAATTGGAGGCTCCTGATATAATCTGTATATTTATAGGAGGCTTTGCTTCAAAAAGGTAGCTCCAACCCCGGATCTCAAGACCTTTATTTGAACTCTTGGCTGCAGCATAATTGACAGAGAGAATTAAAGGGGATATGAAGACCTGGGACTGAACTTTTTCAATAGTCTCAGCTCGGCTCACGTTGCTCACGATATTAGAGGCTGCCGTGATGATATTAAATGATGCCGCACTGACAGAGATTAACAGAGTATGCAATTAGATTTAAATGCTGTAATTGGAACATGCTGTTAAGTGCCTACCATCAGTCCTGGGTCTCCCCTTATGGCAAGAGAGTCTCTCCTTGGGTTGCTCTGTAAATTTAACACTGTCCTCACCAGCAACAAATACTCCATCACTGATGCAGAGAGTATAAACAGTCCTGACATTATTATGAAATTGTCATGTATCTTCTACATGTGATGATGTTTTCAAATCCAATTAGGTCTTTTGGGTTTTATATACATTTATGAGGAGAAAAGAATCATATCGCAAAGGATTCAACTGAGGATTGATACAGGTAAAAAGACCTGCCCAGGGAGCTACTCTGTTGATGGATTTGATGGACCAAGAATCTAAACTAGGTCCCTTGACTCCCATATGCTTTCCATCATGCCATGGTGCCTCCATAGGTTGTAATTTGAAATTAAATTCTGCCTGCTGAACACTTCACTCAGAAGATGAAGACCTTCAAGCCCACAACAGGACAAGCTATCATATTTTGCTATTACCTGCATGCCTGTAGGTCTTCACCAACAATATTACCTTTAGTAATCACTGACAGTACCATAGAATGAGGTATTCAATCACCACGTGCTTGTTGGGTATCTGATATGTGTCAAGACATTGATATGCACCATATGATGATTATAAAAGGGGATCTTAAAATTTCACTATTTCTATTTGTCCTATAAATTTGCCCTATAAATATTTCTATAAATTTAAAACAAATAGCTAACATTTACTGAGATAATTATGATATGCCAGGCCTTTTATAAATGCTCTCTGTGTAACAACTTTGGAATTTTTGAAGTTGGTTTTCAAACTGGCATTGTAGTAACAGGATTCCACAGAGGTGCTATAGAGGTTGTTGCAAAGTGGAAAGGGTTAACTGGATGAGCTTCTGACTCCACACCCCAAACTTCACTCTGAAAGGGAAATGGGAAATGTCGCATTTACTCATTCATACAATTTAGATATAGGGTTTTTAATCTATATATTGGTTCAAAATTCAAAAAGTAGAAAAATGCATCAAATGAAAAATATTTCTCCCATTTAAGCAGCCCAGCTAGCTAGTATAACTCTCCTGAAAGGAAAAAATAAGTCATCACTATTAGGTGTTCTTTCAAAGATGTTTTTAATAAATATAGAAGCAAAAGTAAGTATTTTTTTCCATTTTCCTTTCATACCATATACACTGTTTTACACCTTGATTTTTCACTTGAAAATACAACTTGGAGATCTTTCTGTAACAGTTTCTAAAAAACTTTAGCTGCATAACTCCATTTAACCACTCCTCTGTTGATGAATATTTAGGTAATCTTTTGCTGTGAAGAATAATGTTACATGTGTCATTTTTCACACAGGAAAATGTACTGATAGTGTAATTTTTTAGAATTGAGACTGTAGGATCAAAGAATAGATGCATTTGTAATTTTGTTTGATACTGTTTAAATTGTACTAATTTACCTCCCACTAGCACCATATGAGTATTTACACAGTCTTGGCAACATGAGGCATCATCAAATGTTTAAATTTTTTGCCCTCACTTTTATAAGAATGTCTAGTTTTGAATTTTCCTTTTATCTTGCCTATCTGTGTTTATCCTTTGCCCATTTTTCCAATGGGTTAATTATCTTTTCCCACATTGATTTGTAGGAGCTATTTATATATTAAAGATACTGTCTGTGATTAAGTTGCACATATTTTGCCTTGGATCATTTGTCTTTTGACTCTATAGCACTTTTGCATACAAATACTTCAAATATATAAAGTGGGATTTATCAGAATTTTCTTGTTCAGTTATTGCATTTTGTATAATATTGAAAAGATTTTTCTCATTCATGGACAACAAAATAATCCTCACGTATTTTCTTCTACGACATTTATGATTTGATTTATATATACACACACACACATTTTATTGCACTTTAGGTTCTGGGGTACATGTGCAAAACATGCAGCATTGTTGCACAGGTACATACGTGGCAATGTGGTTTGCTGCCTCCATCGTCCTATCACCTATATCTGGCATTTCTCCCCATGCTATCCTCCCCAACCTCCCTACCCGCTGCTGTCCCTCCTCTATTTCCCCCCAATAGACCCCAGTGTGTGATGCTCCCCTCTTTGTGCCCATGTGTTCTCATTGTTCAACACCTGCCGATGAGTGAGAACATGTGGTGTTTGATTTTCTGTTCTTGTGTCAGTTTGCTGAGAATGATGGTTTTCTGATTGATCCATGTCCCTACAAAGGATACAAACTCATTGTTTTTTATGGTTGCATAGTATTCCATGGTGTGTATATGTGCCATATTTTCCTTGTCCAGTCTATCATTGATGGGCATTTGGGTTTGTTCCAGGTCTTTGCTATTGTAAACAGTGCTGCAATGAACATACATGTGCATGTGTCTTTGTAACAGAATGATTTATAATCCTTCGGATATATACCCAGTAATGGGATTGCTGAGTCAAATGGAATTTCTATTTCTAGGTCCTTGAGGAATCGCCACACTGTCTTCCTCAATGGTTGAACTAATTTACACTCCCACCAACAGTGCAAAAGTGTTCCTACTTCTCCACATCCTCTCCAGCATCTGTTGTCTCCAGATTTTTTAATGATCGCCGTCTCTCTGGCATGAGATGGTATCTATATGTGGTTTTGATTTGCATTTCTCTAATGAACAGTGATGATAATTGTTTTTTCATGTTTGTTGGCTATATAAATGTCTTCTTTTTAAAAGTGTCTGTTTGTGTCCTTCACCCACTTTTGAATGGGTTTGTTTGTCTTTTCTTGTGAATCTGTTTTAGTTCCTTGTAGATTCTGGATATTAGTCCTTTGTCAGATGGGTAGATTGCAAAATTTTTTTCCCATTCTGTTGGTTGCCAGTTCACTCTAACAATTGTTTCTTTTGCTGTTGAGAAGCTCTGGAGTTTAATTTGATCCCATTTGTCTATTTTGGCTTTTGTTGCCAATGTTTTTGGTGTTTTAGTCATGAAGTTCTTGCCCATGCCTATATCCTGAATAGTTTTGCCCAGGTTTTCTTCTAGGGTTTTTATGGTCTTAGGTCTTATGTTTAAGTCATTAATCCATCTGGAATTAATTTTAGTGTAGGGTGTCAGGAAAGTCCAGTTTCTGCTTTACGCACATGGCTAGTCAGTTTTCCCAACACCATTTATTAAACAGGGAATTATTTCCCCATTGCTTGTTCTCATCAGGTTTGTCAAAGATCGGATGGTTGTAGATGTGTGCCATTGCCTCTGAGGCCTCTGTTCTGTTCCATTTGTCTATATATCTGTTTTGGTACCAGTACCATGCTGTTTTGATTACTGTGGCCTTGTAGTATAGTTTGAACTCAGGTAGTGTGATGCCTCCAGCTTTGTTCTTTTTGCTTAGAATTGTCATGGCTTTGTGGGCTCTCTTTTGGTTCCATGTGAAGTTTAAGGTGGTTTTTTTCCAGTTCTGGGAAGAGAGTCATAGGTAGCATGATGGGGATAGCGTTGAATCTATAAATTACTTTGGGCAGTATGACCATTTTCACAATATTGATTCTTCCTAACCATGAGCATGGAGTGTTTTTCCATCTGTTTGTATCCTCTTTATTTCCTTGGGCAGTGGTTTGCAGTTCTCCTTGAAAAGGTCCTATACATCTTTTGTTAGTTACATTCCTAGGTATTTTATTCTCTTTGTAGCAATTATGAATGTTAGTTCATTCCTGATTTTGTTCTCTGTTAGTCTGTTATTGGTGTATAGGAATGCTTGTGATTTCTGCACATTGATTTTATATCCTGAGACTTTGCTGAAGTTGCTTATCAGTTTCAGGAGATTTGGGGCTGAGATGATAGAGTCTTCTAAATATACAATCATGTCATCTGCAAATAGAGACAATTTGACTTCCTTCTTTCCTAATTGAATACCCTTTATTTCTTTTTCTTGTCTGATTGCTCTGGCTAGAACTTCCAATACTATATTGAATAGGAGTGGTGAGAGAGGGTATCCTTGTCTAGTGTTAAGATTTCAAAGGGATTTCTTCCAGTTTTTGCCCATGCAGTGTGATATTGGCTTGGGTTTCTCCTAAATAGCTTTTATTATGATTTAATTTTTTACTTTTAAATAGTTTATTCATTTGAAACTCATCTTGGTGTACCATGTGACTGTGAAGCCACTGTTTTTTCTGAATAGTTGCCCATCTATTACTATTGCAGACTACTCTGACCCCCAACCCCAATACACCACTGATTTGAGCTGCCAAATTTATTACATGCCCATTTCCCTATATACTTGAATTCCATATATATTTAGATTTTTTATTCTGTTCCATTGGTTTTATCAGCCAAAATCTCATTGTTTTATTAAAGATTCATTATATGTTTTAATATTTCCTAAAACAGGCATTGACTTATTGCTCTTCTATTTTCATGTTTTCTGGCTATTCTTATTTATTTCTTTTTCCATGAAAAATTTTGTTAAAGCTTTTGTGTATTTTTATTAAAATTATATTCAATCTATAAATTAATACAAGGGAAAATTATATCTTTATTTGGCTGAGTCTTCCAATCCAACAACTTGGTATATGCTTTCTGTTTGTTTAGCTCTTCTTTTGTGCAGTTTCACAAATATGTTGTGTATGTGTTAAACACGTATAGATATGCACACATACACTCACATAGGTGTCATTTAATGACAAAGATGTGTTCTGAGTTGCACCCTTAGGCAATTTCATCATTGTGAGAACATCACAGAGTATACTTACACAAACTTAGTATAGCCTCCTACACATAGTATTTCATGCAGGATATGGTACACTAGTATGTAGCTTATGTTCAATAGCTATTGATCATAAGCTACATACTAGTGTACCATATCCTGCATGAAATACTACGGGCAATTGTGACACATGGGAAGTATTTGTGTATCTAAATATATCTAGGCTAGACATGGTGGTGCACAGCTATAATCCCAGCACTTTGGTAGGATAAGGCAGGAGGATTACTTTAGCCCAGGAGTTCAAGACCAGTATGGGCAACGTGCCAAGGCACCATCCCTACAAAAATAAAAATTAAAAAATTGAAAATTTTAAAAATCCTGTATCTAACCATAGAAAAGGTACTATATTATGATAGTGGTCACATAAGGATACGATACAGTATTTTAATGTATCATAATATAGTGATAGTGGTCACATAAGAATATGATACAGTATTTTAATGGTACCAGTCTTATATGTGGACTGTCATATATGCAGTCCATTGTTGACCAAAACATTGTTATGCAGTGCATGACTGCATATGTGTATGTGATTACACCTCTATGTACATGTAATGTATACAATCTGTATGTACATGAGAAATTTGTGATGTTGCATTAGTTACCTTTCATTGTCTCTAAAGAATGATTATGGAGATTTTGTCATTAGATCTATTAATATGCAGGCTTTTATTAACATATGTCCCTATATTGATTCATCCTTTTATTTCTAAAATAATCCATCTTCTTCATGGTATAGTATTGTTTAATATGCTGCCAGATTCTGTAAGCTAGTATTTTATTGGTAACTTTCACATCTTGATTACAAGAACATTTTTTTAGTGTGGAAACATGATCTTTAAGATCTCATTAAGTTCTAATATTCATTGAGTAAAATCCAAGACAGTATGAGAACAATTAAATGCCACACTGTTTTCATAAGTTAAAAAAAGTAATTAAAAGAATTCCTTTCCATTCTCTATGCTTTCTACAGTGTAGAAATTAATATGTGCACAAAAATATTGCACATAATTGTGCATAAAATAAGTGCACAAACAATATTTATTAAATGAGTAATAAATGAACAAATATTTACTAGACACTAGAAAGCCCATGACACTGTACAGGACACAAACACTGACTTAAAGAGTTCCAGAGACTAAAGTGATGAACTGGGAAAGAACATGGAAATTGGACTCAATTATACCTAGAATCTAACCTCAGGTCTGTTTCCCTGATGGATGAAAGATCTTACACTTGATACTTAACTCATTTTCCTCATCTGTAAAGTGGAGAGAATAATACAGAGCATGAAGTTAAGGATGAACATTAAGTTAAATATTCTATGTAATTGGCAGGCATATTGCTTGATGTACAACAGATTTTTTAAAACTTTACTTTCCTGCCTCATTTATACTCTCCCTCCATCATTAAGAACATATGCTATAGTACATGCATATGTTTTTAATGATGATAATGAAAGAATGCACACAAACACAAAGACACACAAACTGCAGTTGAATACAGCTTAGGGCTGTGGTGAAGCATGGAGTTCAGAGCCAGACAGAACTGAGTTCTGACCCTAGGTCAGCCACTATCTTAATGTGTGACTGTGGGCATGTAATCTCAATGATATGTCATCTAAATCTTGGCTTCCTTGTCTGTAAAATGGGAATATTGCTTACTACTTCATACAGTTGGTTTGAAGACAGAGACAATATATATAAAGCACCTAGCCCAAAGCAGCCACAGTATCCCCAGTATCTCTACTCCTTCCTGATAGTTGCACAGCTGACAGCTGATATACAGATTACCACTGGCTGCCAATAATTCTCTTCAGTCAGATCTTCTCCCACAGCGTGGAGAATTCCAGCTTCCTGGTCAGGAGACATGACAACGGGAAGCTCCGTCCTACTCCATTTTCTTCCCTGACCTCCAAGCTTCCCATCATATGGGCCCATCACTGTAGTAGTTAATCATATGCTGTCATATATGGTTATGTGACTTGTTGGCGTGTTCTGTTCTACTCACCTAAGCACCTCATCTCATGCTGTCCTTCTCTCTCTCAAAGCATCTTTCATTGGACTGAACTCAGCATCAGCAAGCAATCAGATGCTGTAAATCATGTAATTGTAGGGTTGGAAGGTTACTGTAAAGTGTCACATGTGAGTCCCCTCAACTACAGTTGCTTAAACTGTTGAAAAAATTCCGCTGAAAGATTCTCCTTCCCACCTCCTGTCCCACTGGCACGTTTGCTCCCACCCCAGGCCTTTGCATGGCTCATGTTTGTCCCTGTAACACTCTTCTCAACTTCCTTTCTTACCATTTTTTAGTCCTACTCCTATGATACTTAAAAATGCAGGTGACTTGCCTTCTCCCTCTGAGAAGTCTTCCCTGAGCCCAGGTTAACCAGGATCCCCCTACCATGTACCATTTTAGCTCCCTGCACTCTTCCTTTATTGCAGTTATCACAGTTAGTACTTATTCACATCAGTGATTATTTGAAAATAAACATTTTTCTCCCCCACTAGGCTGTAAAATCCACAAGGCCAGATGCTAGTCTGTTTTCGTTCATCATATTTTCCCTAGCACCTAACCTAACTCTGCACCTGGTCTACAGTTCATAGTTTTTGATAGATGTTTGTTGAATTAATTGGTTAATGAGTTAAACAGCTCCTAAGTACTTCCCAGGAAGGATATATTTTTACACTCTCTAAATCACTGGATCCTCACCTCAGCTCAATCACAAAATGAGATTCAATCCTTTTTCTCTCTTTTCAAATATCTTACCTAGATGTCCAACAGGCTTACTACTGAGCATCTCCATTTGATCCATTGCTTGGGAGGAATATCATTTCCCTTTCTTTCAAGAGTGTGGTTTACCACGTCTCATTTCCACCCCAGCACCCAGTGTGCATACCAGACACACACACACACAGAAACACACAGACTGAGGGCTCCTTTAGCCAGCAGCAGGCTTTGTGTGTCTGATATAAATACTTTCTCCACATTTAAGTGTAATGTGCATGAGGCCATGTTCAGTCTTAGAGGTCTCTGCAAGTCCAGAGATAGTTTGCCTTCAGACCCATTTGTTGCCTTTCTCCTCTCTGTACCACAGAGGTGCACCTCTGCAGACTGTGGCTCCTGGGAGAGGAACTTCAGAGACTAGTGAGCAAAAGGAAGGGAGAGGCCAAAGCATCCCTCATCCCGTCTCTATGCTTAAGAGACACATCAGTGCATCACTGCCATCGCTCCAGTTCCCATCTGCCAAGCCTGCCATGGTCCAGCCTTCTCTGTTGACCTCTGCCCCAGGGCTTCAGAAATACTCTCTCCTTTTATTCTAGACTACAGGAAGCAGGGACTTCCTGCCATGGCCTTACCAGCCCTCACTGACTTCTCTTTTCCATCACCTGTGTAACCAATTCCCTATGTGAAATTTCCTCATCTTGGATTTTTATTTTCCTAAGAAAAAAGAAAATCACATGAACTGATACATGTGAAGATGACAACAGAAAGCCAGAGCAGCTTTATCACCATTTCACCTCGTGGTTATTTGTACGTCTTTGATTCACACCTTAGGAAGTACGCACCAAGTGTTATGCATTTGCTACATTACCACACCAACTCCCAAAGCACGTTCTACATACTAAAACTCCCATAAATATTTGCTGAATGAATGAATGAATGAATGAATTGAACCTGGGGAGCTGTAATATCTTAAGTGTTTAAAGCTTCTATGAATATCATAAAGTTATTATACATTAATTAGAATCAGTCTATAAGCATCTTTCTCAATAAGACACAAATCTGGAAGTAATGTAATTAATTCAAAATTACATAAGCAATCAAGGTGTGCTTACTTTTCCATCAATCAAGGCATAATTACTTAGCTGTGAGAAAGCTCAAAAGGGGTTTATATAGCCTTTAATGAGGCTTACATAGCACATGACAACTCAGGAATCAGCAGAGCATTGTAAAAGCTACTAGACAATTAAAGCTGCTTAAATGTCATGCATAAAAAAGCCTACTGTTTCTCAGACACTATTATAATTTTTCTAACAAAATTTCTTAAGGAGATGACGAGATCTGCTATTTGAATGCAGTTTCTATGTCTCTCACACACAAACTAGATATAGATAGATAGATATGCAAAGATACATAGATAGATACATAAATGATACATATATAGATGATAGATAGATACACAGACACATAGATAAATAGATAAGTAGATAGCAGAGAGATTGTGGCTTAGCTTAGCTGCATTCCCTTGAAAGGCAGAACTGAGAGAAGGACTTGTAAATAATTTGTTTAGGAGGTAACACAAGGCAGCAAGAGTGAAGTTTGGGATTAGATGGAGGAATGTGGAAAAAAGAATGTATATTCTCAGTTCCATCCTCCATCTCTTGTATTATATGGTTTCAAGTCTCCCTGTCACCATGCATTGATTCATTCATGTAACATTTATCAAAATGCTAAGTGCCAGCCCTAGCACCTGGCCTTACAGATGCAGGGGAATGGAAAGGCAATCCCTGGCCTCATGGTTGAAATTTAGCTACAAGATCCAGCTTGTGCTTCTGGAGGCTCTACCCTCAAGGCACTTCAAGCCAGCAGCATGTCTTTTTTTTTAATTGCATTTTAGGTTTTGGGGTACATGTGCAGAACGTGCAAGATAGTTACACAGGTACACACACGGCACCGTGTTTTGCTGCTTTCCTCCCCTTCACCCACATTTGGCATTTCTCCCCCGGCTATCCCTCCCCATCTCCCCCATGCTGTCCCTCCCCTATTCCAGCCAATAGACCCCCGTGTGTAGCACTGCCTTCCCCATGTCCATGTGTTCTCATTTTTCCTCACCTGCCTATGAGTGAGAGTATGTGGTATTTCATTTTCTGTTCATGTGTCAGTTTGCTGAGAATGATGTTCTCCAGACTCATCCATGTCCCTACAAAGGACACAAACTCATCATTTTTGATTGCTGCATAATATTCCAAGGTGTATATGTGCCACATTTTCCCAGTCCAGTCTATCATCGATGGGCATTTGGGTTGGTTCCAGGTCTTTGCTATTGTAAACAGTGCTGCAATAAACATTCGTGTGCATGTGTCCTTATGGTAGAATGATTTATAGTCCTTTGGATATATACCCAGTAATGGAATTGCCTGGTCAAATGGAATTTCTATTTCTAAGGCCTTGAGGAATCAACACACTGTCTTCCACAATGGTTGAACTAATTTACACTCCCACCAACACTAAAAGTGTTCCTATTTCTCCACATCCTCTCCAGCATCTGTTGTCTCCAGATTTTTTAATGATCACCATTCTAACTGGCGTGAGATGGTATCTCAGTGTGGTTTTGATTTGCATCTCTCTAATGACCAGTGATGATGAGCATTTTTTCATGTTTGTTGGCCTTATGTATGTCTTCTTTTGTAAAGTGTCTGTTAATATCCTTTGCCCATTTTTGAATGGGCTTGTTTTTTTCCTGTAAATCTGTTTGAGTTTTTGTAAATTCTGGATATCAACCCTTTGTCAGATGGGTAAACTGCAAAAATTGTTTCCATTTCTGTTGGTTGTCAATTCACTCTAGTGACTGTTTCTTTTGCCATGTGGAAGCTGTGGAGTTTGATTAGGTCCCATTTGTCTATTTTGGCTTTTGCTGCCAATGCTTTTGGTGTTTTGGTCATGAAGTCCTTGCCTACTCCTATGCCCTGAATGGTTTTGCCTAGGTTTTCTTCTAGGGTTTTTATGGTGCCAGGTCTTATGTTTAAGTCTTTAATCCATCTGGAGTTAATTTTGGTATAAGGTGTCAGGAAGGGGTCCAGTTTCTGCTTTCTGCACATAGCTAGCCAGTTTTCCCTACACCATTTATTAAACAGGGAATCCTTTCCCCATTGCTTGTTTTTGTCAGGTTTATCAAAGATTGTATGGTTGTAGATATGTCGTGTTGACTCCGATGCCTCTGTTCTGTTCCATTGGTCTATATCTCTGTTTTGGTACCAGTACCATGCTGTTTTGATTACTGTAGCCTTGTAGTATAGTTTGAAGTCCGGTAGTGTGATGCCTCCCACTGTGTTCTTTTTGCTTAGAGTTGACTTGGCTATACGGGCTCTCTTTTGGTTCCATATGAAGTTCATGGTGGTTTTTTCCAGTTCTGTGAAGAAAGTGGATGGTAGCTTGATGGGGATAGCATTGATTCTGTAAATTACTTTGGGCAGTATAGCCATTTTCATGATATTGATTCTTCCTAACCACGAACATGGAACGTTTCTCCATCTGTTTGTGTTCTCTCTTATTTCATCGAGCAGTGGTTTGTAGTTTTCCTTGAAAATGTCCCTTACGTTCCTTATAAGTTGTATTCCTAGGTATTTTATTCTTTTTGTAGCAATTGTGAATGGCAGTTCATTCTTGATTTGGCTCTTTTTAAGTCTGTTATTGGTGTATAGGAGTGCTTGTGATTTTTGCACATTGATTTTATATCCTGAGACGTTGCTGAAGTTGCTTATCAGTTTCAGGAGTTTTTGGGCTGAGGCAATGGGGTCTTCTAGGTATACTATCATGTCGTCTGCAAATAGAGACAATTTGGCTTCCTCCTTTCCTATTTGAATACCCTTTATTTCTTTTTCTTGCCTGATTGCTCTGGCTAGAACTTCCAGTACTATATTGAATAGGAGTGGTGAGAGAGGACATCCTTGTCTAGTGCCGGATTTCAAAGGGAATGCTTCCAGTTTTTGCCCATTCAGTATGATATTGGCTGTTGGTTTGTCGTAAATAGCTTTTATTACTTTGAGATACGTTCCATCAATACCGAGTTTATTGAGGGTTTTTAGCATAAAGGACTGTTGAATTTTGTCAAAGGCCTACTCTGCATCAATTGAGATAATCACGTGGTTTTTGTTTTTGGTTCTGTTTATGTGGTGAATTACGTTGATAGACTTGCGTATGTTGAACCAGCCTTGCATCCCCAGGATGAATCCTACTTGATCATGATGGGTAAGTTTTTTGATGTGCTGTTGCAATCGGTTTGCCAGTATTTTATTGAAGATTTTTGCATCTATGTTCATCATGGATATTGGCCTGAAGTTTTCTTTTCTTGTTGAGTCTCTGCCGGGTTTTGGAATCAGGATGATGTTGGTCTCATAAAGTGATTTGGGAAGGATTCCCTCTTTTTGGATTATTTTGAATAGTTTCAGAAGGAATGGTACCAGCTCCTCTTTGTGTGTCTGGTAGAATTTGGCTGTGAACCCATCTGGACCTGGGCTTTTTTTGTGTGGTAGGCTCTTAATTGCTGCCTCAACTTCAGACCTTGTTATTGGTCTATTCATAGTTTTGGCTTCCTCCTGGTTTAGGCTTGGGAGGACACAGGAGTCCAGGAATTTATCCGTTTCTTCCAGGTTTACTAGTTTATGTGCATAGAGTTGTTTGTAATATTCTCTGATGATGGTTTGAATTTCTGTGGAATCTGTGGTGATTTCCCCTTTATCGTTTTTTATTGCATCTATTTGGTTATTCTCTCTTTTATTTTTAATCAATCTGGCTAGTGGTCTATTTTGTTGAGCTTTTCAAAACACCAGCTCTTGGATTTATTGATTTTTCGTGTCTCTATCTCCTTCAGTTCTGCTCTGATCTTCGTTATTTCTTGTCTTCTGCTAGGTTTTGAATTTTTTTTATCTTGCTCCTCTAGCTCTTTCAATTTTGACGATAGGGTGTCAATTTTGGATCTCTCTGCTCTTCTCATGTGGGCACTTATTGCTATATATTTTCCTCTAGAGACTGCTTTAAATGTGTCCCAGAGATTCTGGTATGTTGTGTCTTCATTCTCGTTGGTTTTGAAGAACTTCTTTATTTCTGCCTTCATTTCATTGTTTATCCAATCAACACTCAAGAGCCAGTTGTTCAGTTTCCATGAAGCTGTGTGGTTCTGAGTTAGTTTCTGAATTCTGAGTTCTAACTTGATTGCACTATGGTCTAAGAGACTGTTTGTTATGATTTCAGTTGTTTTTCATTTGCTGAGGAGTGCTTTACTTCCAATTATGTGGTCAATTTTAGAGTAGGTGTGATGTGGTGCTGAGAAGAATGTATATTCTGTGGATTTGGGGTGGAGAGTTCTATAGATGTCTATCAGGTTTGCTTGTTCCAGGTCTGAGTTCAAGCCCTGGATATCCTTGTTAATTTTCTGTCTGGTTGATCTGTCTAATATTCACAGTGGAGTGTTAAAGTCTCCCACTATTATTGTGTGGGAGTCTAAGTCACTTTGTAAGTCATTAAGAACTTGCCTTATATATCTGTGTGTTCCTGTATTGGGTCCATAAATATTTAGGATCATTAGCTCTTCTTGTTATATTGATCCTTTTACCATTATGTAATGTACTTCGTTGTCTCTTTCGATCTTTGTTGCCTTAAAGTCTAATATATTGGAGACGAAAATTGCAACGTCTGCTTTTTTTTGCTCTCCATTTGCTTGGTAAATCTTCCTCCATCCCTTTATTTTGAGCCTTTGTGTATCCTTGCATGTAAGATGGGTTTCCTGGATACAGCACACTGATGGGTTTTGGTTTTATATCCAATTTGCCAGTCTGTGTCTTTTGATTGGTGCATTTAGCCCATTTACATTTAGGGTTAATATTGTTATATGTGAATTTGATACTGCCATTTTGATGCTAGCTGGCTGTTTTGCCTGTTAGTTGATGAAGATTCTTCATTTTGTTGATTCTCTTTAGCATTTGGTATGTTTTTAGAATGGCTGGTACTGGTTGTTCCTTTCTATGTATAGTGCCTCTTTCAGGAGCTCTTGTAAAGCAGGCCTGGTGGTGACAAAATCTCTGAGTACTTGCTTGTTTGCAAAGGATTTTCCTTCACTTATGAAGCTCAGTTTGGCTGGATATGAAATTCTGGGTTGAAAGTTTTTTCCTTTAAGGATGTTGAATATTGGCCCCCACTCTCTTCTGGCTTGTAGAGTTTCTGCCAAGAGATCTGCTGTGAGTCTGATGGGCTTCCGTTTGTGGGTGACCCGACCATTCTCTCTGGCAGCCCTTAGTATTTTCTCCTTCATTTCAACCCTGGTGAATCTGGCGATTATGTGCCTTGGGGTTGCTCTTCTTGCGGAATATCTTTGTGGTGTTCTCTGTATTTCCTGGACTTGAATATTGGCCTGCCTTGCTAGGTTGGGGAAATTTTCCCGCATAATATCCTGAAGAGTATTTTCCAGCTTGGATTCATTCTCTTCGTCACAATCTGGTACACCTATCAAATGTAGGTTAGATCTCTTCACATAGTCCCACATTTCTTGGAGACTTTGTCATTTCTTTTTGCGCTTTTTTCTCTAATCTTGGTTTCTCGTTTTATTTTGTTGAGTTGATCGTCTTTTTTATCAGACATCACAGGATCCCCTGGCCCCTGCATTCTCACTCCCCACCCACAGCCTGATTGTGTGGTCCCCCCTCCTGAAATTCCTTATGTTTTTAGATTTCTTCAATTTTGTTCTTCTAGAATCTATATGAAGATTTTTAAATCTAGATAATTTTTTACCATGAATAACGCTGATGCTTCCCTCACTGGCAAAATTTCAACAGCATCCTGCAGCATCAGGGAGTCTCTTCCACTCCACTCTTCAGTGTTATGGATGTGTGTTAAGGGCTTAACTTTCAGACCAAATCTCTAGCCCGAAATAATCACTCCAAAGTGAGCAGGAGACAGAGTAATATAATGTCAGTCATCTCTGATATGCTGAAAGCAGCTAACAATGTTTTGTAGCCCTCAGAAAAGACCACTGGTTCAAGGCATGTTGAAGCCAGAAAGGAAAAACTCTTTCTGTCTTGACTTAGCCCCACCTAAAGTTATGCAGATTTTTTTAAAAATGTGACCAGCGTAGCATTGTAGAAAGAGCCTGACTTCAAGGTAGCCAATACCTGGGTCCAAATACCTACTCAGCCACCAACTCTCTGTGTGACCTCAAAAGAGTTCCTTGGCCTCTCTGAGTCAAAGTGCTTCATCTATCAAATAGAACTAACACTTAATTCATAGAGTTGCTGTCATCTTCATGGAGTTTTGTTTGTTTGTTTGTTCATTTGTTTTTAACATGGCCTTTTAGCTAATAGGCCACTTAGCTAAAATTACAATCCTACCTTCAAACACTCCCTAACTCTCATCCTTACTTTTAGTTTTCTCCTTTGCACTTAACACTATCTGACACTCCATATAGTTCTACATCCATATCTCTCTTCCCGTTTGTGTGTTGCCACCACTAGAATGGAAACTCAAAAAAGAGCAAGGATTCTAATTAGAATACTTTTTATGTGTTTCTAATCCATAGCACATATGAGGACTTAGCATTTGTTGAATGAGTTAGTGAGTGAATAAATGCATGAATGGATGGATGGATGGATGGATGGATGAAAGAATGGATGGATGGATGATGGACGGATAGATGGATGGATGGAAGGATGGATGGGCAAATGAAACACTAAAAGGTACTCATTAAATGTTAGCCGAATGAAGCAAAGGGCCATAGCCTAGCTCAAGTAGCTAGCACAATGATAGTAGTACCAAATAAAGTTACTACCAACAAGCTGGGGTTTTTCCCATGAGGAAGACTAAGGTTTGACTGAGGCTTAACTGCAAAGTACTTTTTTAACAACAGTGTAAATTATTCTGAATGAGAATCTTCTCCTTGGCATCCTAAAGTTTTACAAGTGCCCAGCAGCCTAGCAGGCAGCCCTACTTAATAACAACCTCTGACCCTTGAAAAGCAGTTTTCCTTTGCTCAAAGCACTTTCAGATATATATTCCATTAAAGCTCCATAATCTTTGCAGCAAAAGGCTCTTCCCGCCACTTCTATCTGTGTGTTAGTAAGAGACAAAGTTTACAGTAGAGCATGCCTCAAAGAGAAATGAGGTCACCAAACTAGAAAAACTGTGCAATAGCAGATTGGGAGTAACGCCAATAATAATAACAATGTCTGTTACTATTAATAAGACCTAACTTTTAACCCTCAGACTGACACAGCCTGAAATTCAGCATGGGTTGTACAGAGACAGTGCAGTGGGGGATGAATAGGACATTTCTAGTCATACACACTGGCTAACCCAAGACTGGCAGTCAATGGAAGTGATGCGTAAATGGTCCTTGCGACCTAATAGGAGTTAAACAAGTGATTCTCTAGTGAGTAGATGAATGAATGAATGAATGAATGAATGAATAAATAAATAAATAAATAAAATATCTATTTGTTTCCATTCATAAATACTTATGAAGCACCTCTGTTGTACCAGGTCCCGTGGTAGGTGCTAGAGTTACAAAGATGAGCACAGCATGAGAGAGGGGCTTGGGCTACACCTATAAGACTTTTTAAGCCTTGGACTCTGTCTTCCAAAACACAAAAGCCCAATATCCAAAACAGTTCCACACTGACCTGCTCCAAATCACAGCGGGCTGTTTGTGGTGGGAAAAAAAGAGGAAAAAACCTTCATTCCCATGGGGTGTCTGAGGAAGCCCTGTGACTTCCCAGAGCATATTCAAAACACTGCCCTAGATGAATATTCAGGTGCTTCTGCAACAGAGATGCCAGGATTCTGTGGATGACCCATTAGCCCGTTGTAAGAGAGAAGGCTCTGAGGTTTGGAAGACAAAAAAGGAAGGGTGTAGCACTCACAGTCTTCAGAGAGGATGTTGTGAGAGGGTTCCTTGGAAACCAAGGGTTGGTGAAGGTCAAGGCTTTGAGGCAGAAAACTGCCATGGACATTTCTCATTTATGTTGCTGCCCAGTATGAGTCTTGTTAGAGGATAAATTGCTTCTCCTTAAAGAGGCAGGAATGCTACATGCTCGCTTTCCTGGTTTCATTTGTATCTAAGGCACAGGACTGAATCAAGGTCTTAGGGACACAAGTAGATATGTCTCTCCCTGCCTTGCATCTCTCTTCTCTTCTCCCTTCCCCTCTCTTACCCTCCCCTTCTGTCTCCTCCCCTCTCCTCTTCTATCCTCCCTTTCTCCCCATGTCAATACCTGAGGTTGCAATGTCAGTCCCTGACACAGTCAAGCAATGCTGGGGGCTCAGAGAGCACTTTCCTCATCAGATCATTCCACTCAAACCCTCACCTCACACCTGCTCTGCAGCTTTCCAACCATTCTGTGAGCTGCCCAATACCTTCTGATAAAGTTTTCCTCTCCTTCACCAGCCTGAGCCATAAGAGGCCCAGGACACAAATGGGAAGACTGGGAGATAGGCATGCTTATTCTTCTTCAGAGGCTCTCCCGAAGTCCAAGCTGGAAACTGCCTCCAAAGGGGTTGCAAAAAGAAAGCACTGACAGGTTTCCAGTAGCATCACCAGGGAAGAGACCCAGGTTCTCTCTTTCAACACACAGCTTTAAAAAATGAAAAGGTGTCCTATCCTTGGGCCTCTGTATTTATATTTTGGAAACTGTCAGCAAAGACATAAGCTTCTTCCTGACCAGATCTTTGGTCAATCTAAGAGTCAGATGTTCTGAGAAGCCATTTTTCATGTGGGGAACTCCTTAAAGAGAAATCCAGGTGGCTGTCAGCCTAATAGCCAAGCTGTTGACAAAGCACAAGAGTTTCTGATATTTCCGGGACACCAATCCATATTGCTTTAACAGGATTTTGTTGCACTGAATTTGATATTCCCCCAAAACCATTAATCCAGTCTCAGCTACTTCTGTTGGTCAGAATTGACTTGGCAGCTATGCTTTGAGAGGTTCAGAGAAAGGAAAATACTCTCCCGTGTTAATTAATCAATGTTGACTAGGAAATAAAGTCCTACTTAGGGAATCAGGAGTTAGGAAATGGGGGTTCTTTTCCGAGAGTTGCCAGTTTCCATTTTGTGACCTTGGTGTTCACTATCTGTGAAATGGGGAAAATATGCTTTATGAGATTCTTGTGGGGATATAACCATATATCACAAGAAATATATATATATAGTTATATCCCCATGAGAATCTCATATATATATATTCTCCTGGGGACTGAATAATATCCATCCATAAAGTTTAACTGCTTTTATCATCATTTCTTTCTCAACATTCTTATAAAGTCAGAAGCAAGGGTGGCCGGAGATGCTGGGAAAGGCATATATAAGGATGGCAAAAAAGAGAAGCTGCAATGATGAGAAGAAAGAGCCTTTGGAGTCAGAAGGTCCTGCTTCTACCAGCCATGTGATTGTGGACATCTATTTCAGCTTCCTGAAAGTCCACTTTTCTTATATACAGCATAGAGATTATATTGTGAGGATTGAATGATATAACTATAAAATTTTTTAGTACAATGATTAGTTCATAGTACATACTCAGTCAATGTTAATTTTCTTCCATTTTTCTCTGCTTGTCAAAGAGAGGCTTACTTATAGAGAAATAAACCAGGGGTTGGCAAATACAACTAGCAAGCTAAATGTTACCACTGCCTTTTTTAATAAGCAAGGTTTTGTTTTTGCTTTGTGTGTGTGTGTGTGTTTTCTTGTTTATTTTTTGAGACGGAGTCTTGCTCTGTCACCTAGGCTGGAGTGCAGTGGCACACTCTTGGCTCACTGCAACCTCTGCCTCCTGGGTTCAAGCAATTCTCCTGCCTCAGCCTCCTGAGTATCCGAGACTATGGGCGCCCACCACCATGCTCATCTAGTTTTTGTATTTTTAGTAGAGAGGGGGGTTTCGCCATATTGGCCAGCCTGGTCTTGAACTCCTGACCTTGTGATCCACCTGCCTTGGCCTCCCAAAGTGCTAGAATTACAGGCATGCGGCCAGGCCAGCAAAGTTTTATTGAACACAGACATGCCCATTTGTTTACTATTGCTTATGATAGCTTTAATTGTCGCAGAGAACACATAGTCTGCAAAGCCTAAAATACTACCTAGTTTTTTATAGAAAAAGTTTGCTTTTGGCCGGGCGCGGTGGCTCAAGCCTGTAATCCCAGCACTTTGGGAGGCCGAGGCGGGTGGATCACGAGGTTAACAGATCGAGACCATCCTGGTCAACATGGTGAAACCCCGTCTCTACTAAAAATTACAAAAAGTTAGCTGGGCATGGTGGCGCGTGCCTGTAATCCCAGCTACTCAGGAGGCTGAGGCAGGAGAATTGCCTGAACCCAGGGGGCGGAGGTTGCGGTGAGCCGAGATTGCGCCATTGCACTCCAGCCTGGGTAACAAGAGCGAAACTCCGTCTCAAAAAAAAAAAGAAAGAAAAAGTTTGCTTTTGACCTAAGCTACTCAAGTCCAATCTACACATTTACAGCTTTCAAAACATAAAATTAATTTAATAATTTTCCCAAGGTCAAAAGAGTACATGGCAAGTGAAGGGCAAGCTAATGAATGTCCCCTGCTAGGCAGTAAAAGAGATATTATGTGGCATAGTTAACAGCTCAGGCTAAACACAGTTCAAATTCAGGCTCTGTCACTTACTAGCTATGCAACCTTATAGGAGTTGCAAACTTACCTCTCCCAGTGACTGTAGTGTTAACAATTTGTCATAATGACTCTTGAAAAATGACATCCTTTATCACACAATGTCTTCTTTTTATCAACATAATAAATTTTTTGCCTAAAAACATATAAATAAATAAGATATAAGAAGTGAAATTTTTGAGATTGGTGTCTCAGGCAAAGCTATAGCCATTTATTTACTCAAAAACAGTTTATCTCAGAGATTACCAGATAGAACGAATCTGAATTGCACACCACCTGTGGATGAGCTTAGTACAGCTTGTTTTGTGTACAAATTAAGAAATTCTTCAGTCTGTAGGATTCACAGCACTGGAACCCACTCGCCTCTCCTTCCAGACTGTCTTTTATTCCTTTTCATACATGTCGGAGAGAACCTTCTCTGCCTTCAGATGCTCAGGGTCCTTCTTTCACAAAGCCTTGCTGAAAAGAAATAATCTGACCTTAGTGTTAACATATCACCAAGAAGCAAAATCATTCATTGGATATTAATAATAACTCAGTTTTTCTATGGAATAATTGTAGAGGCTTTCTGAGTTTTAAGCCTTTTTAATCATTGTATACAATTTCAAGAGGATTTTACTTTTTTCTTGTAGAAACAAAGACCACCAAAATGCGAAAAATAGACACTATTTATTCAGAACTTGCTATAACAAGGGAATCAGCCATCATCACCTCCATTTGGCAGAGACTCAAAGTCAGGCAGAAGAGGCAGTGAAAGTTTTATAGATAAAAGAGAGACAGAGAACAGGAAGAGGCTTCAGGTATGCTCTAATAAGAAGTCGTTGGCATGGGGAAACTGGAGACAGGCTATTAAAATGGAGGCTATTATGCAATTTTTTTAGGGAGTGATATGGTTTGACAATGTCCCCACCCAAATCTCATCTTGAATTGTAGCTCCCATAATTCCTATGTGCTGTGGAAGAGACCCAGTGGTCGGTAATTGAATCATGGCAGCAGGTTTTTCTTGCACTGTTCTCATGATAGTGAATAAGTCTCACGAGATCTGATGGTTTTATAAAGAGGATTTTACTTTTTTCTTGTAGAAACAAAGACCACCAAAATGCAAAAAATAGACACTATTTATTCAGAGTTCCCCTACAGAAGTTCTCTCTTGCTGGCTGCCATGTAAGATGTACCTTTCACCTTTCTCCTTCTACCATGATTGTGAGGCCTCCACAGCCACATGAACTGTGAGTCCATTAAACCTCTTTTTTTTTTTTTAATAAATTACCCAGTCTTAGGTATGTCTTTATCCGCTGCATGAAAATGAACTAACATAGGAAGCATATTTGGTTTTCTCTGGTTGGTCCCAAATTAGAAGTGAGAGCCACAGATGAGAAACCAGGCAGTCATTAACAAAGCTGACTGTTTTGGCTCAATTGATGCCAAGGATGTGATTTGCCTTCCTGGATCAACTGGCGCAGAGCTTGCGGGTCAGTGTTCTATTGCCATATGTGATCTTGTCATTGTCCAGATGATGTGTCTGAGTCCCCCATTTCAGTCATTCGATCACTTGTAAGAGGTTGACCAATTCAAAAAGACCAAAAATACAGATCTTCACTGATGGGAGGTTGTCGGCTTGTTTCCACAGTCAGCTGTATCACAAGATTTCCTTGATCTTTTTACTGCTGTATCATCATGACAATCATTTGATGAGAGAGATGCTGTACAGAAGCATTTAAGACTCTGTATAGAATATAATGAACCAGGATTACAACCACTATGACAAAACAAAGGTAAGTAAAAGTCCCGCTAAGAGAGCTAGAACAAGTCCTTCCAATTGCCTAACTCAGGTAAACAAAATGAACCCCAGAGACCATGAGGATCAATCTTAGAAACTGAAGTCACTTGTTCTTTAAAGTCAAGTGCAGCCTACTTGACTACACCTGCTTCATTGATCTAAGTAAGCAAGAAATATTAATAATGATACAGATACCACCCTGACTAGCCAACAAGAAATTTAAAGCAATGACATTGTCCATCATTATTCCTGCCGACAAGTTGAGATTGATCTGTACACTATCTAAGGCAAGAGGGGTACATTAATTAATAACTTCTGCTGAGTTACTTCTAAGTTTGAGTCTTAACACTGGTAACATTCCTTTCATTGTTCACATACACAATGAGTAAGTAGGCCACGCAACGTGGTGTCTCACACCTGTAATCCCAGCGCTCTGGAAGGCTGAGGTGGGTGGATCACCTGAGGTCAGGAGGTCAAGACCAGCCTGGCCAACATGACAAAACCCCATCTCTACTAAAAGTACAAAAATTAGCCAAGTGTGGTGGTGCACACCTGTAATCCCAGCTACTCGGGAGGCTACAGCAGAAATGCTTCACCCCAGGAGGCAGAGTTTGTAGTGAGCTGAGATCGCACCACTGTACTCCACCCTGAGTGACAGAGTGAGACTCCATCTCAAAAAAAAAAAAAAAAAAAAAAAAAGTAAGTAAATCCCCCAAGTTGAGTACTTATGATGGAGCTATCATCTGAGTTAGAATTTCCAGCTTTGGTGATTTATAGAATTAGAATCTCTGTGTTCTGAGGAAACCAGGACCAGGAAGTCCTAGAAGGATATGATAATGGCACATGGACATTTAGGGAAAAAGTTAGTTGTTTATGACATGAGGTCAGAATCAATGCTTTACTTTAGCTAGGTCACACGTTTTTGTCTTTATTAGTCTCTTCCAAGTAGCAAGAATTTAGCCAATCACCTTAAGAAGGTTGCTGAATTCAAATTTATATTACCTAAGTTCCAATCAATAGACTGTAACAACGTATTTCTATTCTGGAAGAAAAAGGACACTAGCAAAGTTACAGCTTGATTCATTTTAGCACATTTGTCCATGTAGGTGCAAATGGAAATGCAATCAATTGTAGTTCCATATGTCCTTAATTGGTGAGACTGACATTGCCCTAAGATATCATGGGGTCCATTGATTAATGGCATATCCAAAAGTTGGTAAAGTTGAAGCCAGAGCTATGGTTTGGAATAATCAAAGAATGAGTGAATGAGAACGTTCCAACCTAATAGTTATCCAGTGAAAATAAAAAAGAAGCCATCATGGGTGGACAACATTCAGGGCTCTATAGAACGTGAGAAGGTAAGTGTTTATAAGCAAGCAGATGAAAAACAAAACAGGAATTACACAGGGATCTTGGTCTGGAGTGGAAGCTGTCCATTGTTTGAGGTCCTAAGATTGTTCTGATGGTCTCAGGTTAGATGACTACTTCTAAAGATCACCTGCTCCTAGAGAATCTGTGAAAATCCTGTTTGAGGTTCCATATAATTGCCTTTCAATTATATGAAATTCTTTATGGCTTTTTTCACTGTAAAACAGAAACACAAGGATTAATTTCCAGAAGTTCCACTCCTGCATTTGTTGTTAAAATACCTTTCAATGAGGTTTGAGTACAGTTTTTCTTTTATGTCTCTTCCAGTAGATGAAATCTCCGCATTGCAAGTCATGAAAACTTTGCTTGGGTAGATGTGTGGGAGGATGGCCTTAAAATATTGGTGGTAGAAATGGGGATGGTACATGAGTCCCTTGCAGTGTTTTGCCGAGTCTTCAAGCAGTGGGGAAGAATCTAGTATTAAAGATGAATCTATTAATTCATGACACTTCCAGTTACCAGTTAATAAGAAAACAACCTATTGTCCCCAAAGGAATGGATCATATGGCCATAATGGCTAGTAGAAATACCTTTGGTCAAGAGAGAAAAAGGATTATTGAAAGGTTGTATAATTATGATACTTTTAACTTAAGGATGACATTGGTTCTTTCTACCTTTCCAAAAGATTTGGATGGAAAAAGCAGTGTAGCTTTTCAGCTTTGATAATGCATTGCAGTGTTCTTTTATAATGGTTTCTATAAAGTGTGGGTCTCAGTTATTTAGTATATAAAAATTGGAATATCCCTGGTTGGAAAAAAAAAAATCAAGCAGCTTTGTAGCAACTATAAGTTCTGTAGCTTTTTGGCAAGGAACTACTTCAACATCAACACATACTGAAAATAGACATATAATAACTAAAACATAAACTCCCTGGAGAGTGGAAGCTGGAGGAAATCCAGCTCTTTTTCTATGGGCTTCAACCTATGTAATAGCTACCTCCCTAGGAAGAAGAAGTAGTATCCAAAAGTTCTTTAACTTGCTCATTTTTAATGAAGATTTGAGAGGGGATGAGAATCCTTCTGTTTCCAACGCATCTTAAAGTCAAATATTACTCCAAAAACCTACCTGTTATTGTACATATGTTTACATTCTGGTCTTTGGCCAGTTTACATGCTCTAGTAAATACTGTAAGTTCTGCCGTTCAGGTTTATTTTACCTTAAGTAGAGAACTATATTCTGAAGAAGAGCTTAAATTAGTGATAGCATATCCTGCTTGGTAACTACTATCTTCTAATTTAAGTATGATCCATCAACAAATAATATTTGGACCAAGTTTTTGATGGGAGTCTCTTATAAATCTCAGTAAAATAAAGACAGCTCCTTAACTAAGGTTGGGGAATGATATGATTTCCATTGCTTCCTTCAGGGGCAGTAGAATGGCAGGACTCAGAGTGTTCTGGTGGCAAATAGTAATAGGAGAGGGAGAACATAACAGAATCTCTTGGGTAGTTAATCAGACAGCTGGGAAGTATAGTGTGTTCTCAATCAGCAGTAATTGAGAACACACTATGTGCTGGGTGAGAAACTGTGGGGTCAAGCAAGGAGCTTAAACCTAGTTCATCAGAGGCATGAATGAGTTTGGTTGCAGCAGCTATTATCCTAAGATATACAAGGGCTTAAGCTCTTGTAATAGGATCAAGGGTAAGGCTGTAGTAAGTGGTGAGGTTGTGATGACTCCTGTAAGGTCGAGTTAAAATCTCAGCACTTGTCCAGATTGTTCATGCACAAGTAGACCAAAGGAATTTTTGTATTTAGGGATGCCTAAGAAAGGAGCCTGTCGAAGAACCTTCTTCAGATTTTAGAAGACCTTTCCATATTTGCATTCCCAGAGAAGCAGGTCTCTTACTGAGGACTTAATTCATAATTAAGTATGAAGATCTAAGAAAAAATTTGGCACTCTTCTGCAATATTTAGTTAAACTTAGAAATTCTCTCAAATGTCATTTGTCGAGGTGTCTAGGATAAGTTTGATGGTCTTTAGTCTATCAGGAGATTGTGTTTTTCTCCCCATAGATGGATCTGGTCCTAAATAATGGATGATGTTTTGGAAAAAATTTTTACTCTATCTTCTAGGATTTTATGTCCTTTTCTATTTAAAATATGAGGAAGTAAATAGTATCCCTTTTACAGGCTTTCTTGTTCTTTGAGCAAAGTAGATCATCTGCATATTGTATCCGAATCATAAGGAAAATTTAGATCTTTTAAGTCTTAATTGAGGACCTGGGAAAAATAGGAGGTGATTTCAGTGAATACCTGGGGCATCACTATTAAAATACTCTATCTTCCTTTCCAGGGGAAGGCAAAAAAAATTTTTTTTCTTTTGTTTTCGACTAAAGGCAAACTGAAAAAGGCAGAACAAATGTCGACCAAAGTGAGGGAAGCAAGTGGCCTAAGGATGATATTTAGGGTAGACGTTACCAGAAACCAAGGAAGTACAATGCTGTTCATGGCTCTGACATCTTGAACTAATCAATGTCTTTATCCTTTTGGTTGTTTGTTTTCGGTTTGTTTTTTTGCTTTTTGTTTGTTTGTTTGTTTGTTTGTTTTGTTTTACTGGAAGAACATGATCATTACCAGGCCCACTTTGGGATCTGAGAAGGCCTTTGGCTAAAAAGCCTTCAACTATAACTACAGGGGTTTTTTGGTTTTTGGTTTTGTTTTTTTTTTTGTTTTTGTTTTTGTTTTTTTGCTCTTGCTTCATAAGAGTTTGGTAGACCATTAATAGGTCTGTCCAATTATTTTCCCTATGTTAGTGACATTTTTCATTCACAGAGTGTCAAGATCTCTCTACATGGGGTACACAACAACAATAATGAAAGAAGCAAAGGTATATCCAGAGCAGGCACAACTTGATTATGAACAGAGGAGACCTCAGAATTCTAAAGAAGTTGTTCCTCTGGTGTTCATTCAATATTACAATTCCATTTTCAAAGTAAGTCTCTTATTATATTTACAAGAGTGGTATCACAGAGCAGAAAGGAGTGCTTTTCAATCACGGCCAATGTTATAGTTAAAGCCTAGAAGATAGGGAATCTACTCATTATTTGAAATACCTACCACCTGTGTGGTATGTTGACTCCAAGGATGGAGTTGAGTGAAGATGGCAGAATATAATGTAGAAAGAGTAGCCCATATATCTACCAGGAACTGGTAAGGTTTGAACATTTATATTTACAGTTAATTCATCTTGTATGTTTAAGACTAAGGCAGAATATTGGGCACTGTTCTCTTCCTTAGAGAACTCTTGTTGATCTGAATTAAGAAATTTTTCTCTACCTTGGTTTTTCTTTTCCAAGATGAGACCATCTTTTATCCATTGTTCCCTCTGTTTATAAGTTCTACAGGTATCTTTGTTAATAGTCTGTTAAGAAGTTAGCCACCAGCTATTTGGTCTGCAGAGGTGTAAGTTTGTCTGCTTCCCGTCTCATTTTGTTCTAGAGCCCTTTCAAGGTGTCCTACCTGGTGTTGTAGTTCAGATAAAAGGCTTAGTTTCCATTCTAATTTCTGTTTTCTTATTAGGTCCCCAATGAAAGGGCTGCTGTTATGTCAACATCTTCTTTAACTATCAGATGTTGTCAGATGGTATTTTGTAGGCTATCCTAAAATTTTCTATAGTTTCATCTTTTCTCTGTTTGCACGAGTTAACTGAAGTCCAATTAATTTTTATTGCAAATCTTTCAGGTATGGTGCTTGGGAAACCTTGTCCTACTTTCCAGCCCTAATATTTGATTCTGATATTTATTGTGGAAAGGGAGATCTTATAGACCCCTTCTTGGGTCAGTTTCATTTCTTGTGCAACCAAGAATTTAGTATCTAAGGTTCCAACCAACATGCGTACAAGCAGATATAAATCAGTTAACTCTATTGAGTGTGTACGAGGTATATGCACTCAAAACAATTCTAAATTCCTCTATTAATAGCTGCTGGTCATGCCTGGATTTAGGGAATTTCATAATTATGGTTCTTAATTCAGCTTGGCTGTTTGAATTCTACTGTAGCTTTCATCCAGCTCATGGACAAGGTAATAGATGTTTAGAGGCAATTGACATTTTGAGGCCTTTAAAAGAGTCTTTAAGAAAAGGTAGGACATCTGGACAAGGTGAATAGGTAACAGGAGTTCATGAATATGCAGAAGAGGACAGATTTGAAAAATAGAGAATAAAAGTAGAACTGGACATAGGGAGGTACCTGGAGGACAAAGAGGAAGATAATTTCCTAGGGAAAATAAACATAGTATATCGTTGCCTGTGTCAAATTGTTCACTTGCTTTGGCAAAATAAACAGACAAAACTTTTAGTAAAGCAATCCTTTCTCAGAATTTTGTTTTGAGGCCTCTAAATACCAATTAAATTTTTGAAATGCTACCAGCTAGGCCTGAGACATCTTAATTCCTTTTATTTTCTAAAGAATCTCTCAAATGAACAATTTTGTTCAAAATTTTGTTCAAGTTCAAACATTCCACAGAGTGGCCACTGATTGCCCAAATCATCTGTGGCAAAATTCTACTTTTTAGAGAGATAAGCTCAAAAATTCATATTGTTATTAGAATATACATAAGAACTAGGAGTTTTTCCCAGGAGTTTGGAAAGGATTTCTGTTCAAACAACCCACAAGAGCTGGCGACAGTCGGTCAAAAGTGATGCTTTTGTACTTCATGCCCCAGGACCCCTAACTGACAGTTGCTTGCCTCCAAAAGAAGGAAGCACCCCCAGCAGTTATAAAACTACAGAAAAGTGTCTCTCTGGATCAAAGCAGTCAAGACAAAACAGTCTAGACAGAAGGAGAAACTTATCCAGTTTTATTGGTGACCCAAGCAAAGTTTGTCTGTTTAGATGAAAACCATAAACTAAGCCATCTACTAGGCTGGCTCAAACAACAGCCCTGCAAGTCCTATGTAAAAACACAAAGAAGAGAAGAAAAGGATAAAAAGGAATGGCCTTATTCCACCAGGAATTACAAACAAATGGAAACAAATTATAAAAGTTATATGTGACTTCCGCCTCCCGCCCACCGGAAAACTCTGAGGACATGAGTCGTCGCTGGGCTTGGCGGTTCTTGCTTTTCCAAGGCAGCGGAGATCGCTGGGTTTCAAGCCCCCGCGGGCATTTCTCGCCGGCCCTGCGGAGAGACTTCTTCACTATCACAACCAAAGAGGGATATGATAGGCGTCCAGTGGACATAACTCCTTTAGAACAAAGGAAATTAACTTTTGATACCCATGCATTGGTTCAGGACTTGGAAACTCATGGATTTGACAAAACACAAGCAGAAACAATTGTATCAGCATTAACTACTTTATCAAATGTCAGCCTGGATACTATCTATAAAGAGATGATCACTCAAGCTCAACAGGAAATAACAGTACAACAGCTAATGGCTCATTTGGACTCTATCAGGAAAGACATGGTCATCCTAGAGAAAAGTGAATTTGCAAATCTGAGAGCTGAGAATGAGAAAATGAAAATTGAACTAGACCAAGTTAAGCAACAACTAATGCATGAAACCAGTCGAATCAGAGCAGATAATAAACTGGGTATCAACCTAGAAAGGAGCAGAGTAACAGATATGTTTACAGATCAAGAAAAGCAACTTATGGAAGCAACTACAGAATTTACAAAAAAAGATACCCAAACCAAAAGTATTATTTCAGAGACCAGTAATAAAATTGATGCTGAAATTGCTTCCTTAAAAACACTGATGGAGTCTAACAAACTTGAGACCATTCGTTATCTTGCAGCCTCAGTGTTTACTTGCCTGGCAATAGCATTGGGATTTTATAGATTCTGGAAGTAGTATTAATGCTCATACTGCTGCGGCTATTGGCTTCTTAGAACACCAAACCAAGAGAGATTCACTTTGAACATTGTCAGCTGCAGCAAAACTTTACTACACAAGTTTATTTAAAGTATACATGGACTAAAGGAGGAAGTGTTTTAGAATGAGAAGACATATTTTATCTTTATAGTGTGTGTGTCTTTATATTGAAAAGCTGTCATTCAAACCTGGTTTGAGATGGAAGAGCGTTTCATCCTTTTGATAGTTCATAGAAATTGAATCAGTTTTCTTGTGTTTGCTTGAACAATTGTGTAAATCATACAGGATTCTGTTGGTATTGGCTACATATTTGAAAACTATTCCCTAGCCTACATACTTATTACTCAAATAACTTTCCTAATAACCATTGCATAATTACATTTTTCTATAAAATAAAAGATTATTAAAACAAAACAAAACTAAACAAAAAGTTATATGTGGCCAGGCATGGTGGCTCACACCTATAATCCCAGCACTTTGGGAGGCCCAGGCAGGCAGATCACCTGAGGTCAAGAGTTCAAGACCAGCCTGCCCAACATGGCGAAACCCCATCTCTACTAAAAGTAAAAAAATTAGCTGGGCGTGGTGGTAGGTGCCTGTAATCCCAGCTACTCAGGAGGCTAAGGCAGGAGAATCACTTCAATCTGGGAGGCAGAGGTTGCAGTGAGCCAAGATTGCACCATTGCACTCTGGCCTGGGCAACAAGAGTCAGAATCCATCTCAAAATAAAATAAAGCAAAATAAAACCCAGGTGCTAAACTGAAAATAGATAGCTAAGGAACACAGTGCAAGAGCATGGAGTTCAGACCAGTGCTAACTTCCCACATAAGCGCTGACTTGACAAACTGTGAACAGTAAGGTACCAGGGCCTTCTGTGGCTGCTGCACCTGGCTGAAAGCTGGGATCCACAGTGCTGGGCATTATAGCCCATATGTCAGTGGAAGCCCCAGGAAATCTCTAGAAATAAACAAAGACCACTCAAATTAGAACAAGCAGAGGCTACTTATTCAGAGCTTATAAGGGCAAGGAAGTCAGCCACCATCACTTGTGTTTGGTAGAGACTCAGCCAGGTAGGGAAGTGGGAAATGTTCATAGCAAAAAAAAAAAAAGAAAGCTTCAAGTGTGCTTTGATTGGAGGTTGTTGGGATTGGGAAGCTAGAGGCAGGATAACTAGTGGAAGGGTATCTTGGCTCTCCCTAGTTGGTCCTGAGTTAGCAGTAGAGGAAAATCATACGGAAGTTGGCAGTCACTGACCAAGTTCTGAGTGAATTGCTCCAGTGTTAGTAGTGCGACTTCCCAGGTTCCTTGCTGTAGAGTTTGTAGGTCAGAGTTCTAGTGTCATATGTGGTCAGGTCATTGTCTGTTTATATTTTCAGTTCCTCAGTCTTTTAATTTTCTAGTTAATTTTCCACTAATTGTCCCTGCTCTTTGTATGTATAATTGCAAACATTTGGCACAACTTAAATGTTGAATGCTAGGGTATTATTGATGGCTATTTAATTTCTATCATTTAAACTCCTAATGTTGGCCATTTGGAATTCCTGGGAATCAGCTCCAAGTGGAGAGGAGAATGAGGATGCAGCTTTTCTGGCCTCTCAAATAGGCTGGCTCCAGATTAAGTAAATTCTAGCCCAAGACATACTGACTGGGTCTTCAGCAACATTGGCCACAGGAAAAGCAGGGAAAATAGAAATAAGTGGATGGAGATAGGGAATAATAATAGTAGCAGTTGCTGTTATTTTTAAGCCATTGCATGTTTACAATAACATTTTTAAAGATGGACCTTTATTATTTCTACTTTACCAATGAGGAACCTGAACCAGAGAGGTTAAGTAA
This sequence comes from Callithrix jacchus, assembly GCF_049354715.1. Lineage (NCBI taxonomy): Eukaryota > Metazoa > Chordata > Mammalia > Primates > Cebidae > Callithrix > Callithrix jacchus. Next base: position 97,831,774 of record NC_133508.1, read on the forward strand.
CTTACAAAGACATACGACTAGTAAGTGACAGAGTAACAAGCTCTAAGCCCCATGTTTTCAGCTAATGTAACAAGGGAAACCATGCCTGAGGGAAGACAAAGCTAGACCATGTTGTGGTTAAGACAGCCAGATTGGGAGTTCTTCAGACCTGAGTTCAAATTCCAGCACCAGCAAATATTGGCATTGTGGCCTCTAACAGGTTCACTAACCTGTCTGAACTCTGAGTTCCTCATCTGCAAAATGGGGATAAAATATAAAGAGCCAGATGAAATCTATCATGTCATCCAGGCAGTTATTTACAATGCACCAAAATATCATTGAAAATAAAATGAGATAGAAGAAGAAAAAACTATTTCTTTCACAGAGAGAAGAATATCTGGCTGGAAGAAATATTTTATTCAATTGCTGAGGGGGAAGAACAGTATTGAGTAATAATAAATAGGAATAGTGGCCAAACCACCTTCTAAGGACAGGTGTGTCTGGTTAACAGTAGGGCTTTTGTTTGGCAGAGCGCTTTATGAATTTCTGGGCCAGAGCTTAATTATTCTGTAAAATAGGAGAATTGCTGGCACAGCCAACAGGGAAACAGGGATCCCCTTTACCCACTTTGCCATACTACATGCAGGCTCTCTATAGGTGCTCGGAATTTTAAAGGATCAATATGAAAAGGTACAAATTATTGGACTGTGCAATGCCCATGTGCCTTGGTCTAGCCTAGCTCAGGCTTAATTCATAGAAACATTGTAAAGATTAAGTGATATTAGGTAAAACTATGCAAGTGCCAATACTTAACTGTTTTTAATTCCCCCAAAACAGTAATTTCATGTGGCTCAATCCAAATATAAAGTATTGAGACTACTGTAATTCAGGACCTAAATCAGGGTAATTCCTTGCCAAGGGTAATTCAGTTGCCAAGAAGAAGGTGGCTAATTCAGGGAAGCTTCTGGCAGACAGCATGTAAGGTTCAATCTAGCAGATGGGTAGTTTTCAAATTCCAGTGAACATTGACATCATGGCTTGGAACTTCAGAACCTCCAGGACAGGGTTCTAGTAAGAGTGAAGCTGGATTGTCTGAGTTTCCCAACCAGCACACTGGGGTTCAGGACTGTATCTGCATTTCATGAAGAAACAGAAGTGTGGCCAGGTGTGGTGGCTCAAGGGCTGGGCGCGGTGGCTCAAGCCTGTAATCCCAGCACTTTGGGAGGCCGAGGCGGGTGGATCACAAGGTCAAGAGATCGAGACCATCTTGGTCAACATGGTGAAACCCCGTCTCTACTAAAAATACAAAAAATTAGCTGGGCACGGTGGCGCGTGCCTGTAATCCCAGCTATTCAGGAGGCTGAGGCAGGAGAATTGCCTGGACCCAGGAAGCAAAGGTTGCGGTGAGCCAAGATCGCGCCATTGCACTCCAGCCTGGGTAACAAGAGCGAAACTCCATCTCAAAAAAAAAAAAAAAGAAAAAAAGAAAAGAAACAGAAGTGTAAAAGACACTGAGACAGAAGTCCAGGGAGTCCAGTTGAACAAGGCCAACATGAAATGGAAAGGGAGGAGTGAAAAGGAATGCTTTCATTCACCCTTCTGTTCTCACTCCCAAATGTGTCCAAAGTACAATACTTAAGGCCTGTATTCCAAAAAAAGGAGCTATGTGTTCAGAGAAGTTTGAGAAACATAGCATACTTTGTCCCACCCTCAACTCACTACCTTAGAGATGTACAATACGCTTTCATCCAAGAACTTCATTTGACAAACATTTGTTCAGGCTAATACATACACAGCAAAGGCCCTAAAAAGTCTTACAATAAACAACATGTTAAATTGTTTAATTTTATTGAAACTAGCATTTCACAAATACAGTGATTACATTAACTTTTTTCTCCATAAAATTAATATTCTGTGGAACCCAAGTTTTCAAAAGATACTTTAGGATATGCTTCCCTGGGTTACAATTTTTTTTTTTGAGGCAGATTCTTGCTGTCACCCAGGCTAGAGTGCAGTGACACAATCCTAGCTCACTGTAGTGTCAACCTCCTGGGCTCAAGCAATCCTCCCACCTCAGCTTCCCAAATAGCTAGGACTACAGACGCATACCACCACACCAAGCAAATTTATTTTTCTAGATGGGTCTCGCTTTATTGCCCAGGCTGGTCTTGCACTCCTGTCTTCAAGTTATCTTCCTGCTTTGACCTTCCAAAGTGCTGGGATTACAGGTATGAGCTTCTGCACCTGACCTACACTTATTGACTATTCTGTGCACATAGTTCAACTTGGCATCCTCTGTACCTGCATAATGGCTGGCAGAGAGTTGAGTTTAATAAAGGTCGTTTGAACTGAATCTGCAAAACTAAGGGTATGAACTAGATCATTTCTCACACTTCTTTCAGCTTTCAGCATCTATGGCTCTGTAACACACAGATGTACCTAAGATTATGCTAGAATTGCCTATCACTAGCATCAAGGAGATAAGGATTAGTAAGAATATTCTGGTTTCTCTTCCATTTAAATACATCTTTTGCCTTTTATTAAAGGATTAAAATGGGCCTCTGAGTAAAATAAGGAAAGTCAGGGACAGCTTTCAGGAGGAGATGAGTTTTAAAGACATCAGAGTAAGGATTGACAGAGAGAAGGGGATGGAGTGGTGAGGCTGGATACAAAAAAGGGAAGACATGTATTAAGACAGTAGTACTCATCAATATTTTTTTAATGGTCACAAGTTCCTCAAGATTTCATCTGTCAAGTGGTGGGGTCCATGTCCCCTCCCCTTGATGGCTTTACTAGTAGAGTACATTAGAAGTGGTGCTCTGTGACCTCAGAGTCTAGACTGCAAATGTTCATTCAGCTTCACCTGGCTGTCTCAGAACTCTTGCTCTCCTAACATTTCTCCTTGGGATGCATGTGCTTAAATCAGCCCCCAGGTTGTGAGAAACTCCAGCTACATGTAGAGGAGTGACACACTATTCCTCCAAGTTACAGTCCCAGATGAGCCCAGCCTACAAGTTATCGCAGCTCAGACGTCAGCAAAGTTGGTGAAGGAGACATCTTCAGCCCCATTGTTCTAGTCCTAGCATTTGAGCTATTCGAGCTATGGCAGCTGTTCAGTCTCATTAGCTGAATCATCAGACACTGTGGAACTTGGACTTACCATTCCTAGGATGCTCTGTCTGAATTACCGACCCACAGAATTCATGGCAGAATCCACAGTGATGGCTTTATGCTATTTAATTTGGAGGTAGTGTGTCGTGCAAGTGTAGACAACTAGGATATTTATGATGGGGCAAGTACAAAACTCCAATGAAACTGGCACAGGTAAAAAGAGGAATCTATTGTTTCATGAGTCTGTAAAGAGCAGGGGCTGAGCTGGTCTCAAGCACAATAGTCCAGGAACTCATTTTGTTATCAGAACTCTCTGCCTGCCACCTCTTCTTCTCTCTCCACATCAGCAGGAAAGAAAGCCTGTTTCTCCCAGGGGTCAGTATTCATTTAAACTTCCAGAGGAAGGCACTGGCGCAGCAGATCTTTTGCACACTCCTGGATTAATAACTGTGCTTAGAGGACTGGAAGTCTATGAATGGCCTAAGCCAGTGGCCAATTCCTCTAGCCAACAGCAAGATATGTGATAAGAGAGCAAGAGAAATGTGCCCCCAAAGAAACAGCTATTCTGGAGAGACAAAGCAATTTGCAACAACTATAGTGGTTAAAATCTTATTTCAGTGGCAATTTCTGAAGCAGAGTAGCTCCATTCATCCATAGGTAGGATAGAACATGAGATGGGAAGTCCCTCCCCAGCTGAAGACGAGAAGTCCTAAACTCTCTGAGACGTGGAAAAGGGTGCTTTCGAGGAGTGCTAAAATCTGCCAGATTTTTTAAATAAACATGTAGTACATGCTTTCACTCTGGCCATTTCACTGATCCTTACCACCACCCTAGGAGACAGATAATGTAAGTCCCCTGTTATGGGTCAAAAAAAAAAAACAGCTCAATTAGTTACTTGGCTAAGATCATGTGCTTCTAGGAATCAAAAGCAACATACAAAGCCTGGTGTTCAGTCTCCAGATCCAGAACCCCACATTCAATTTACATAAAGACAATTGAAAATGCTGAAAAGGAGTCATTTACCAGAACTAAGGAAAAAAACAAGTTTGTATACCTGAAATCTAAACACAAGCATCCTGAAGTGCTAGTTGTTCAGATATAAATAAAGCAATAGCGGGTGAGGTCTTCAGACAGGGACATTAACCACAGCTTGAGAGACCTGTTTTCTCCATTGTCTAAGTGCCCTTGGACCTCAGACAAACCCCTATTTCTTGGAAACATGTATTCCTCTGAGGAGAAGGGAAGGCGTGTGGTCCAGTAAACGCAATTAGCAGTCTCGATGCCCGTTTCCTCGTCTGTTGTCTCCCTGAATACAACCATCAGAAAGCTCATATTTTCAAAACATACTCTTTCAAATGACTAGAGTGGCCAGCAGATTTTAAATAAGTCTGACATGTCTATCTAGGGAGTCTTTGGGATGTAAGAAAATAATTATTGAGCATCTCCTGTGAGCAAGACACTACTCTAGGCACAGAGAGATATGAGAGAGAGAGAAGCCAAGGCAGGAGAATTGTTTGAACCCGGGAGACAGAGGCTGCAGTGAGCAGAGATGGCGCCACTGCACTCCAGCCTGGCGCCTGGCGACACAACAAGACTCTGTCTCAAAAAAAAAAAAAGATACAAGAGAGACTCTAGCACAGTATGACTCTGAGCAAGTTATAGAACCTCATCTATAATGTAGGATTAATGATAATATGATGATAGTACACAAGTTTATATCTCCAGCCCAGCCACTCTTGTAACTCTAGGCCTTTTATCCAAATGTCTACTCAAGGCTGGGTGTGGTGGCTCATGCCCATAATCCCAGCACTTTGGCAGGTCAAGGTGGGCAGATCACCTGAGGTCAGGAGCTCAAGAGTAGCCTGGCCAACATGGTGAAACCCCATCTCTGCTAAAAATACAAAAATTAGCACAGTGTGGTGGTGCATGCCTATAATCCTAGCTACTCGAAAGTCTGAGGCATGAAAATCACTTGAACCTGAGGCAGAGGTTGCAGTGAGCCCAGATCAGGGTCCAGCATGAGTGACAGGATGAGACTCTATATCAAAAATTAAACAAATAAATAATATCTACTCAAAATTTGCTCTCAGATGTTTCATGGGGCTCCCAAATCAACAACAACAAAAAAAGCTGAATTCATGACTGTCTCCCTCATTTCTGTACCTTCTCTGCTGTTTCTTTGTAAAAAGCTCATAGCAATTCCATCCCAGTATCTCCATCAAACTGGGAATCTTGAACATTAATATGGGAGACACATCAAATACACTACTCTCTCACTTCCATGAACTTCAAACCAATGGCAGCTTTATGTTTATTAACCACAAATGGCAGGATGGGGGTAGGTCTGTATCTGCTCCTTGCATCTGACTGCTTGACCTTCTGGCAGACGGGTACACTGGATCTCCATGACTGTGTCTAGGATGCTGCAGCATTCACTGCAATGATCAGGTCAGTTGGAGTGCCTGCTTGAGTAGTAATACTCCATAAGAACAACTGCAATAGAGAACAGGACCACATAGGTCATGGCTCGGAACTTCTTATTTTTTCTCTAGAGGGCAACAGTAATTGAGACTGATCCCTTGAGATAAGCAAATTCCTTAGAATCCTTTACCCAGTCACACAGGTGACTCCAAGTAGAAAAGAACGCCCTCATTGTAATACATAAGACTGGAATTCAGAAATATGTAATTTGTACCTCTATGTTCTATTCATAGATAGTACCCTTGAATACCTCTTTTACTAAACTGTAAGCTCCTTGAGGCCAGGCACAATGTCTATCTAAACCATGTCTGTCATTCTCACAGAGCCTGACTAATACTGTTAGTTCTGAATATGTATATCGAATCACTTGAGACACAAAGCTTCCTGTGGACAGGCATGAAGTTGCCATTTATTTCGCTTCCCTTATAAAATCAAGAGATACTTACTGAATTAAAGGTCTTTCATTTCAGTCCATGCATTTCAGTAGATTTTAATTATGCTTTTTATTAAATAGCAAATTAGAGTGGATGTTGGTGTATACTTCAAGCTTGTAGTGAATGAGTGTAGGGGTTATTTGCCTTTTGACAACAATTTTGTGAGTAAAGTTTAAATCTTAAAATGTAATGTGGCATTGTGGTCCAGGCAGGTTGGGAGAGTGCACCCATTCTTAGGATGAACACACCAGCATTCATATGAGAGGAGAGAGGGGACCTGTGGGCTGAACTGCATGGAAGCCTTGCCTTTCCTGGTGGCACTGCAATATCATAATATGCTGCATATGTGTGAGAGGATGGAAGCCACAACAAGAGAAATGGTGGCTGCAGAGGCAGAACTTGGGGTTAAATTGGGATAAAGAGTGTCTCTTGCATGGTACTGGAATCAATTTGGTCTTGCTCTCCCCTTGTTTCCAGTACTTGGGCACCTGTTTTGTATTTATTTGACTTTTCATAGCTAACCCACAGGCTCACATACCACACAGAAGTACAGGCATGGCAGGTCTGTGGGTTCGCTTTTTTTTTTTAAGTAAAATTCAAGTGAATGGGAAATCAGTGTTAGAGGAAAATCATAAAAGGCATGACTGCCCAAGATATTTACTCTCTCCAAGGATAGTATGATCCTGCTCAGAACCGTTTTCAAGGGCTGGAAAGTGTTATGAGGTGAAGCCAAAATCCTGTGAGCAGGGACTTTTGTCTGTATCTTCTGTCCAGACTACTGGGGTCTCTTCAAGGTACCCCACCTGTCTGCACATCATAAATGAGGCATTAACTAAATGGATGGTGTGAATGGCATCTTCCACTCCCAACTTCATTGTGTAACCACTTCCTGTTCTCTGTGGCACACATCTCAGACTGTTCTGAGCTACAGCATTCTAGCTCATGGCTTAATTTTTCATTTTGCATTCTCCTTTCTCCTCCCAACTCCACTTACACTGGCATTTTGCAGTCAAGAACTCTAGTTACTCAGAATATGAGTCGAGTAGCTGTTTCTTCCCACTGGCCACCTTGTTTATGGTTTCCCTGGGTAACCAGTCTCCTCTCCTCAGGCCTGGACCTCTTTGCTACCATTCTGGAGAGGACCCCTACCAAATCCTTTGGTACAGGCAAGTCCTGAACATACTTTTGAGCCTTTGAAACTGCATGCCTATAATGTATCAAAATCTTTAGGGGCAGGAGGAATGAATAGAAAACAAATTAAAATCAAAGAAATGTCTGGAAAAGGCTATAAAAATGATTTGATACACATGAAGTGTTAAAAATCTATCTAATGTTCTTCTAAAATTACCAATATTCACCAGAAAACAGATATGCATATCCATACCCACCATCATCACCAAATTTTTATGTTGACCAACATACTTTCATTTAAATAACTTGTAGTCCTCTCATTCTCCAGAAAGTATACATCATTTCCTTCTCTGAATAAAGGAATAAAAGGTGAAGTGAGAGCCTGAGTGAAAAATTATCTCTAGAAGCTAAGTACGGCAATCCCAAAGTAATGTAATTTTTTTTGTTTGTTTGTTTCACTAGAGTTCTGTGTAACCTATTCTACAAATCTATCAAGGAAGGAAGTGAAAGCCTGTATGAAAGGGGAAGAGGATATGTGAGAGGAAGGTCTGCTGGGAAAATCACCCCTCTCTGGAATTACCATGAATTCTCCCTCCCAAATGAGAAAACACATACATGAGTCCAAGGCCTTCACAAACAGCCACTGAGACTCTTCCATACCGCAGACACTCCATATGAGAAGTCAAACAAAATTCACCCCGATTTTGAGGTACTGATGGTTGGATAGGTAAAAACAGAGCTAATAATTTTAATATATTGTGGTGAGCACCTGATGCTATGAGCCCACTGCATGGTAGTGCCAACCCTAATACTCAAAGGCTTCCCAAAGTACACATCTGAACCGAGCCTTGAAAGTTAAGTAAGAATTATTGGGATTGGCCTGAAACCACTCAAAAGATTTTCATTAGTTCGTATTATAGTAACACAGTCCGGTGCATGCATGGACACTTAGATACCTTTGTAATGAGTTCACAATGTGGCCATAAAGAAGACTTCTACATACACACAGAACAATTACAGGGACCACTGCAAGATTATAAGCCCAGTGTGGTCTGACGCATTCAAGTAGGTATTTCTAGTTCCCAGAATATAGTTAGTGTTCAGTATATATATGTTGCATTAATTTGCATATTGCTCTGAAGAATATTTAGGCCAATTCTAAAGCACTGATTTCCAGAGAAGCAACTAAAAAAGATATTTTAATAGATCAATGCAAGAAAAAAGACCTTGTCCCTGGGATGAACCACATACGGAGTCAGCTTTTAGAGGCCAAACAAAACAGTTCATTTCCAGGGGTATCATATAATTTAATCAAGAATTGTATTGTTGGCTACTGTGAACTTCATCTCAGGAAATCTTTTTCTTTTTCTTTTCTTTTTTTTTTGAGATGGAGTGTCTCTCCATAGCCCAGGCTGGAGTGCAGTGGCACTATCTCAGCTCACTGCAGTCTCTGCCTCCCGGGTCCCAGTTCAAGCAATTCTCCTACCTCAGCCTCCCAAGTAGCTGGGATTACAGGCATGAGCCACCATACCCAGCTAATTTTTGCATTTTTTAGCATAAATGGGGTTTCACCATGTTGGCCAGTCTGGTCTTGAACTAACCTCATAATCCACCTGCCTCAGCCTCCCAAAGTGCTAGGATTACAGGCATGAGCCACCTCACCTGGCCAATCTTTTTCAAATACTGTGTGCCAAACATTTGCTTCATCTCTGGGACATAAAAATTAATGAACCAATTCCTGGCCTCAGGACTTCAATTTCTAGGGGAGAAGGCAGTACATCCACCCATCATGTTCAGCTCATTTCATAAGCAAATGTGCAATGTTAAGGATTCACATGAGCAAGATGGGTTTCATTGTAATGTTGGTGGATCAACGAGGTCTTCATGGAAATGAGGGCATTTGAGCTTGGCCTTGAATCATGACTAAGTCTTCAGCATGAAGAGAAAGGGACAACCTAGGTGAAGGGAACAAAATGATAAATCAGACAGGGACAAGACAATATTGTTCACATCTGGGGATTGCCGAGAAGTCCAGTGCTGTAAACCCAGGAGGAAGGATGTATTAATCCATTTTCACCCTGCTGATAAAGACATACCTGAGACTGGAAATAAAATGAGGTTTCATTGGGCTTAAAGTTCCACATGGCTAGGGAGGCCTCAGAATCATGGCGGAAGGAGAAAGTCACTTCTTACATGGTGGCTGCAAAAGAAAGTGAGAAGGATGCAAAAGCAGAAACCCCTGATAAACCATCACATCTCTTGAGACTTATTCACTACCATGAGAACAGTATGGGGGAACTGCACCCATGATTCAAATTATCTCCCACAGGGTCCCTCCCAAAACACCTGGAAATTAAGGGAGTACATTTCAAGTTGAGATTTGGGTGGGGACACAGAGCCAAACCATATCAGAGGGGGAGCTCAGAGGTAGAGCTAGACTAGGAGGGGTGCTCATCCAGAGGCAGATCATGTAGTAGGCACTGTTGGGCCACATCTGGATGCCCTCAGAATGCACTGCTTTGCTACCATCCAGCCCAGCTTCCAACTCTTCAACTAAGGGCATTATCTGGATGCTAGATCCTGCTTAGCCTGCATGCTGGGCAGACAGAGTGCTAAGGCTTTTATTCTCCTCTCCACTTTCCCCAAGCAATGATTAGTGGTGAATAAACAACCCTAGGGGAAACCCAAGGCATGTATTTCCCAGCAGGATTAAGCTCCAGCTGCCCACCCTGTTAATTTGCTTTATAATGATCCTCTATCCACTTCCTTCTCTACTTGGTGTCCCTTTCTTATGTTTTCTATGTTCACTCCAGAAAGCTATCATTTGCTGGTGACCTAGAATCTTAGGATCTGCTTCTGTGGGGAAGCCAAACTAAGACATTATCAGGAAATTATCATTAATGACAAAGTAAGTGATTATCAGGATATAGAGCCAAAGGTCAATTTTAATGATGAAGATAATGCTATAAAGAAAAATAGAAAAGAGATGCCAGCAGGTAGGGAAGTGAGAGAAGGCAGCAAATGTGGGCTACAAAGGCAGCTGGTGGGGCACAGCAGGACAAGAGCTTCAGAACAAGAGCTGTGAAGATGACAGTTTGATGTGCCCATTACTCAATTCAAGGGCAAGCCTAATGGACTGATGGCTTCCTAATCATTTTGATTTTTAGACCCCTTTGAGAAAATGATGAAAGCTTTGGACTTTCTATCCAGAAAAATAAAAAGTATATACAAACAATTTTGCTTGGAACTTCAAGGGATTTCCAAACCTCAGATTAAGAACCCCTGATTAAAGGCTTGATTTGAGGCTGGACTCTGAGGGCCTTGATTGCCTGCAGAGTGCTTTAGCATTTATTCCATAGGCAAAGGAGAGCCAGCAAAGGTTTTTACTATCAGAGAATTCCCAAGTGGTTATAGTTTTCCATTCTAAATGGAACCCAAGAAATCTGGATGTTTTTAACAGATTGAAAGAGAGATTGGAAAAAAGTGCTTAGATAATTGAGCTCCTTGTTGGCCAAAAACATTTGCAACCAGATGCACTATAGGGCTTCAAACGCTGCTGACTGCAGAATCCAGATGCACCTCAACAAATGCCATGGGAGTCCCTTCCGCAGCCAAATGTTTTGGCCTCAGAAATTCCTGGAGCAGAATGGATGCCGAATGAACATGGAAACAAACTCAGGGCAAACACAACTGTTTATATGACCACATCTAAGAGGTTTGGGGTGAAAAGCCCCCTGTTACCGAGTGGACAGAGAGAGGTTGAGAAAAAAAGAATACTGGGGGATAAATAGAGATGACGGAGGAAAGTAGAGAAAATATGGAGAAGGACTTATCAGAAACATAATTCTAGAAAGTACAAGCTGATTTGGGAACAAAAGAGAAATATACAGAGACAGGAAAAAATGATAGTAACCGCACTTAAAAGACCTAAAGTACTAATAGAGAGGAAGAGAAGCTAAAGTGCTTTTTCTTTTTTCTTACAAATAAATTTAAAGAATAGCTCTTGGCTGGGCGCAGTGGCTCACGCCTGTAATCCCAGCACTTTGGGAGGCTGAGGTGGGTGGATCACAAGGTCAAGAGACCAAGACCATCCTGGTCAACAAGGTGAAACCCCGTCTCTACTAAAAATAAAAAAAATATCTGGGCATGGTGGGTGCGTGCCTGTAATCCCAGCTACTCAAGAGGCTGAGGCAGGAGAATTGCCAGAACCCAGGAGGCGAGTTGCGGTGAGCTGAGATTGTGCCATTGCACTCCAGCCTGTGTAACAAGAGCGAAACTCCATCTCAAAAAAAAAAAAAGAATAGCTCTCATTATCTTAGTATCTACCATATGTGGAAAATAATCGAAAGGTAACCTTATAAGTAAGGTATTACATCTATGTTACAGGTGAATAAACCGAGACCCAGAAGAAACTTGAATAATGCCACCAAATGAGTAATGGTAGAAATAGAATTTGAACCCAGGTTGTATGACTTGGAATCACACTAGCTCCTTTTTCCCTTGTTCCAGAGCTTGTATTTGGACACCAAACACAACTGAAATGAAGACAAATAACATGACCTAGGCACCAAAACAAAAAAAGGAAGAACTGTCTATGCCTAGACTTATGGACGAAGCAATGGGGAGGGAGAGGGGAGATTGATGCTGCCGGTCACTGTGATCATCCACAAGATGATCTTTCAACCTTCAGTTTCTGAGTCATCTTGCCTGGCATATTCCCAGTGCTCCATCAGGGCAGACCTGTGGGGAATGGCAAGTCTTAGTGTGCCAGACACAGGAGAACCTCAGACTGGGTCATCCAGATAGATGTACTCAAGTTTCTGGAGTGACCCACGGTATGGCAGAAAGAGTATGGATGTCAAGCCAGGCCATGAAGACCACCGACTACCTCAACAACTTACTGAACCTCTTGGAGCTTCAGCTTCAGCTTCTTCACTGGTGAAACCAAACCTGTGGTACAATGCTCACACTAAATGGTGATAAAGATGTATATTATGTCTAGCACAGCGTCTGCTACAAACAAGATCTCAAAAACTCACAGTTTTGCAGTCCAACATCCTGTCTTCACCCTCTTTTTCTATTTGAGTCCCTTCCTTTTATGTTCCCCACAAATTCAGACCGAGACCTGTTAGCACCCTGGTTATAGCTTCTTCCCTCATCTCACTTCGATACACATATATTTAATATCTACTGCGATAGTAAATCAAATTTGCTTAGAATGGTGTAACTTACAAAACTCTTCCATTTCCATCACAGCTTTGCTTTTTACCATGCATCTGGAAGTGAGCAAACGGGAATTACTACCCTTTTGTTACCTATGTCTGAAAAAGGCTTAAAGAGTGTCTGCTATGTGACCCAGTTGCATAGCAAGTTAAGAGCTGGGACGGTTTAAAGGGACAGAATCAAGAAATATATAGGTGCCTTGGACAAGTTACTTGCCTTCTTTGAAACTCATTTCCTTGTCTTTTTTTTTTTAAGGCTGTTCAGGATAGCCATGTCCAAGTCCCCTTCTGCTCTGATCTTCAAGGATTCTGCTTCAACTCTACATGAGAATTATCCAGGAGAAACTTTTACTGGTCTACTGTAAATAGCATAGCTCAAGCATAGCACCCCCTCATGCTTTTATTTTAACCTGTCTCAGGATGAAATCAAATATAAGAGTGCTGCATTTTCATGTTTAGTGAGTTTCTCCAGCAGAGCTTTCACTCATTCAGTCCAGAAGTGCTTGATTAGTAACTACTGTGTGTCGATTATAATAATAGATGCTGAGTATACAACTTTAAACAAGAAAAAATTTCTGCTTTCTCTTAGCTTGTAGTCCAGGGTGGAAATGGAGAAGAAAGTAGAGAGTTACAGGGTATCAGTGACCAAGTCAGTTGCAAATAATGGAAATATAAACTCTTAATTGAAAACATGATTTGACATCTATGTAGCTTTTATGATCTTATATAAACTCAGGATAGGACTCCTTCAAGAAAGGTTTATGCAATGGTTCAGTGATGTTATAAAAGCTTAGTTTCCTTACATTCTCAGAATATTGGCCTTCCAGGATACTAGCACTTCCGTTAGACACAATAGGGCTGCCTTAGTTCTAGGAACCCACAGGTAGAGCCACAGAGGCGGAAGAGGAAGCAGAGGAAACAATGGCATCTTCTTGTATACCTCTTTTGGTAAATCAACTTTTCCCAAAAGCCCTCAAGAGACTTCTGCTCTTAGTCCATTGGCCATAACTATGTTATGTGCCCATCCCTAAACCAATGACTGGAAAGAGGAATGGTGCTATCATGAACAGATCATGATGGCTTACTCCTAGAGCTAGGATGGAGTCATTTCTCCTGAGATACATGGGAAAAAGGTAGACAGATTAATAGAATCAACCTCTACCAGCAAGGCAAGGAGGGGAAAGGCTGTTGGATGGGCAATAGCTTCTGGCCTTCAGCACGGAATTCACTGCTTTAGGACTATAATAGAAGTAAACCCAAGGTACATAGGACAGGCTCCTAAGGCAGCCTGTGTGAGCTGTGCTGGAAATAGAAATACATAGTTTGTAAATGCTGGACATTCAGATGAAATTTAAGGCAGAACCAGAAATGTGACTGCTTTGGGGTGATGTAGTGATATTTACAGACTCTCATGTGCCTCTGGCAATCAGCTTACTCCAGCGGGATATTGCTAGCCCCTTGCAGCAGTGTCCAAACCAGGGCTGAGAGCCAGGGGAGACAGGCCACCCTAGGACAGTTTGGACCCCTGAAGGAGCTACCAAAGGTCAACTCTAATCATGAGACCAGAGTCAAGATTTAACATGCTGTGATTCAAGGGGTGTGGGTTCCGCAGTCAGACAGCCTTGAGTTTAGATTTAAGCTCTGCTATTCACTAGGAAAAGTACATAAACTCTTTGGGTTTCAATTTCCTTAGCTGTAATATGGGATGCCTACTTGACTGGTAGAGACTTAATGTGTGCAAAGCAATAACGGAGTGCCTGGCACACAATAGTAAATGGTATATATTATTAATGCTAGAAGAAAATACAAGTAGAAATGGAGCAGAGATGAATAGAATGAGGAGAATGTACAAACCCTTTTGTTTTGAGCCAGAAATTAAAAGCTCAAAATGAAAATTAAATACTATTTTCGTAGTTCTTTATAATGTGTAAAATTCCATTATCACCTACTGTCTCATTGGATCTTCAAAATCAAGGTATTATTAGGACTCCCTCACTTTACAGATCAAAAGAGATTCAGTTGAGATTCCGGCCAGATCACACAGCACGTAGAAGACAGGGCTGATATTCCTGTCTCTGTCGCCAGATCTCCCTGCCACAGCACACTGCTTCTGTCCATGGCCAGGCACTGCACAGGTCAGTCAGGATCACAGCAGCAGGTCAGCAGCGAAGGGGCAGGCAGGCAGCATCAGGGGCGCCACCAGCATCTGCTCTTGGTTCTAGAAATCCCAGGCTTGACAAAGAACCATCCATTTATCTACTAAACTAAGTTTGAAGGCCCACAAATTGGTTCTAGCCACTGGGGATACCATGACCAACAAGATAGATTTAGTCCCTATCCTTAGAGAGCTTCAGTCTAGCAGAAAAGACTACCAAGTAATTAAGCAATTTCAATAAAGTGCTAACCATGAGGGAACAGCATGGGGGGGTCAGTCTTAGCAAGAGTGTCTTTAAAGATCTCCCAAAGGAGATGATGAGTCTTGAAGGACAGAAGAATATAGCCAGGGAGAGGAGTATTGAAGGGAGAAGCAAGAGCAATCAGAGTAGGTTTTAAATTGGAAATTCAGATAAAAAACAAATGCTTTTTCATTTAAGTGTATCCCAAATACTTCATAACATGTACTAAAAATTTTATTTGTTGATTATTGAAAATTCACATTTAACTGTGCAACACTAAGCCAGAGGTGAGAGAAAATATTCACATTCAGCAAACTAATAGTAGTGTCTCACAGCTACAACTTTGGAGACAAAAGAAAGTAGCTAAACATCATAACAGAGAAAAAAGTAGCCAGGAATTCATTTTCTCAGGGAATTCAGGCTTCAAGAGATACTTGGCTGCAGCTTAAAAAGCTAGAAACAGTGGGACTAGAAGACCAACCTGTTATCAAATCACTACGTCTAAGTTTCTCTAAAGGTCTCCTGTCTGCAGAAATGTTTCTCAAACTTTATCTCACATCAGAATATCCAGAGGGGCTTGTTAAACCACAGGTTTAGGCTGGGCCTGATACGAAGAGTCTTAGATTCAGTTTGCTGGGGTGGCACGCGATAATTTGAATCCTAACATATTTCTGGAGTGGCTAATGCTAATAGGGTCATACTTTGGAAAACACTGGCCCAGAGAATGAATCCCAGAATTTATATGAGGACTCTCTCCAGTGTTGGTGTGCATGAGAATCATGTGGGTAACCTGCTACAAGTGAAGTCCCTGCCTCTTCCCTATGATGGAGGTTCAGATGCATACAGACGACTCTGCTGTAGGAGGTAGACACTGCTCTGTCGGAGGAAGAGTGATTGTTCAATTCTGTCAAGTTCTTTTTTGCTTAACTCTGTATATTTATTTATATATAAATTGTTTACATATACTATTGTACTGATACACTATTTTCCATTGATATATGATATTTGTACATATTTGGGGGATAAAGGTGATGCTTTGTTACATGCATAGAATGTACAATGATCAAGTCAGTGTATTTAGAGTATCAGTTGCCTAAAGTATTGATCATTTCTATGTGTTGGGAATATTTCAAGTCCTCTATTCTAGCTATTTGGAAATATGCATTATGTAGTGGTTAATTATAGTCACCTTACTCTGCTATAGAACATTAGAACTTACTCTTTCTATCTAACTGTATATTTGTACCCATTAACCAACCTCTTTTATTTCTCCTTCACCAACCCACACACCATTCCAAGCCTCTAGTATTATATCTATCATTCTACTATCTACTTTCATAAAATAAACTTTTTTAGTGCCTACATGTGATTGAGAACATTTACCTTTCTGTGCCTGGCTTATTTCAACTAACATAGTGACCTTCTGTTCCATCCTTATTGCTACAAATGACATAATTTCATTTTTATGGCAGAATAGTACTCCATTTTGTATTTATACCACATTTTCTTTATCCATTTGTCTGTTGATGGACACTTGGCTGATTCTGTACCTTTTCCATTGTGAGTAGTACTACAATAAACATCGGGGTGCAGGTATCTATTTGATATACTGATTTGCTTTTCTTTGTGTTAATACCCAGGAGTAGGATTGCTAGGTTGTGTGGTAATTCTGTTTTTAGTTTGTTGCAAAATTTTCATACTGTTTTCCATAATGGCTGTACTAATTTTCACTATGTCCTTGCCAGCATCTGTTATTCTTTATCTTTTTAATAATAGCCATTCTAACTGGGATAAGATGGTATCTCATTGTGGCTTTGATTTGCATTTCCCTGATGATTACTGATGTCGAGCAATTTTTCAAATACCTGTTGGCCAATCATATATCATTTGAGAAATATCTATTCATATCCTTTGCTCATGTCTTTTTTAATGGGATTATTTGGTTCCTTTACTGTTGAGGATTTTTTTAGTTTCTTGTATATTCTGGATATTATTCTCTTGTTGGATAACTAGTTTGCAAATATTTTCTCTCATTCAACAGATTATCTCTTCACTCTTAATTGTTTCCTTTGCTGTGCAGAAGCTCATGTGATGTAGTCTTATTTGCCTATTTTTTATTTTGTTGCCTGTGTTTTTGAAGTCCTAGCCAAAAATAGTTGCCTAGACCAATGACCTGAAGTTATTCTCCTATGTGTTCTTCAAGTAGCTTTACAGTTTTAGATGTTAAGTCTTTAATCCATTTTGTGTTTACATAGCACCATTTATTAAAGAGGGTGTTTTTTCCCCAGTATATATTCTTGGTGCTTTTATCAAAAATTAGTTGACCATAAACACACAAATTTATTTCTGGTATCTTTATTCCATTCCATTGGCCTATGTGGCTTCTATTATATCAGTACCATGCTGTTTTAGTTACTATAGTATTATAATATGTTTTGAAGTCAGGTAGTGTACTTCCAGCTTTGTTCTTTTTCTCAGGATTGCTTTGGCTATTCAGGCTCTTTTTTGTTTTATACAAATTTTTGATTTATTTTTTGTTTCTATGAAAAACAACATTAATATTTTGATAGGGATTGTCCTGAATCCATTAGATTGCTTGAATAGTATGATCATTTTAACAACACTAATTCTTCCAATTCATGAGCATAAGATGTCTTTCCATTTGTTTGCATCCTTTTAAGTTTCTTTCATTAGTGTTTTTGTAGTTATCCTTAGAGAGGTCTTTCGCCTCCTTGGTTAAATTTATTCCTAAGTGGGTTTGTGAAGCTAAAGTAAATGAGATTGCCTTCTTGATTTCTTTCTCAGCTTGTTCATTATTGGTGTGTAGAAATGTCACTGACATGTTGATTTTGTATTCTGCAACTATACCGAATTTATTTATCAGATAGAAACATTTTTTGTGTAATTTTTAGGTTTCCACAGACACAGATAATATCATCAGCAAGGAGGGACAATGTGACTTCTTTTCCAATCTGGATGCCTTTTATTTCTTTCCCTTACCAGATTGCTCTGGCTAGGACTTCCAGTACTATATTGAATAGGAGTGGTGGAAGTGAGTATCCTTGACTTGTTCTAGTTCTGGTTGTATGTCAAGAATTTGTATGTTTTCTCTAGGTTTTCCAGATTTTTGTGTATAATTTTTCATAATGGTCTCTGATGATCTTTTCTACTTCTGTGGTATCATTTGTAATGTCTCCTTTTTCATTTCTGATTTTGTTTATCTAAGTCTTCTGTATTTTGTCTTGTGAGTCCATGTTGCAGCTTATCAATTTTATCTTTTCATAAAACCAATTTTTGAAATAGATTGTGAGATGGTTTATTTGAAATCTTTCTACTTTTGTTTTTTAAATCAGAGTCTCATTCTGTTACTGAGACTGTAGTATACAGTGGTGCAATCACGGCCCACGGCAGCTTTGACCTTATGGTCTTAAGCAATCCTTCCACCTCAGCCTCCCAAGCAGCTAGGACTACAGATTCATGCCACTATGCCTGGCTAATTTTTGTCTTTTTTGTAAATATGGGGTTTCACCATATTGCCCAGGCTGGTCTCTAACTTGTGAGTTCAAAAAATCCACCTACCTCAATCTCCTAAAGTGCTGAAATTACAGGTGTGAGCCACCACACCCAGCTATACTTTTTTTGATGTAGTCATTTATTGTTGCAAACATTCATCTTAGTGCTGATTTTGCCATAGCCCGTAGGTTTTGGTATGTTGTACTTCTATTTTCATTTAAGAATTTTTTCATTTTCTCCTTAATTTTTTCCTTGATCCTACAGTCATTCAGGAATACATTGTTTACTTTCCATATCTTTTTACAGTTTCCATGGTTCATCTTGTTATTAATTCCTAGTTTTATTCCAATGGGATCATAGAAGATGCTTGAGATTATTTCAATTTTTAAAAATTTTGTTGAGACTTGTTTTATGTCCTAACATTAATATAACATAACTCATAATAGCACATCCTGGAAAATGTTCCATGTGCTGACGAGAAACATGTGCATTCTGTAGCTGTTGGATAAAATGTTCTCTAATGTCCATTAGGTACATTTGGTCTAATGTGCAGTTTATTTTTTTTTCTTTTCTATGGTAAGGAAGAATATTTAGATCTATTTTATTTTATTTTATTATTGCATTTTAGGTTTTGGGGTACATGTGAAGAACATGCAAGATAGTTGCATAGGTACACACATGGCAGTGTGATTTGCTGCCTTCCTCCCCTTCACTTATATCTGACATTTCTCCCATGCTATCTCCCCCCAATTCCCCAACCCCCACTGTCCCTCCCCTATTCCCCCCAACAGACCCCGGTGTGTAGTGCTCCCCTCCCTGTGTCCATGTGCTCTCATTGTTCAACACCCACCTATGAGTGAGAACATGTGGTATTTCATTTTCTGTTCTTGTGTCAGTTTGCTGAGAATGATGGTCTCCAAGTTCATCCATGTCCCTACAAAGGACACGAACTCGTTTTTGATGGCTGCATAATATTCTATGGTGTATATGTGCCACATTTTCACTGTCCAGTCTATCATCGATGGGCATTTGGGTTGGTTCCAGGTATTTGCTATTGTAAACAGTGCTGCAATTAACATTCGTGTGCATATGTCCTTATAGTAGAACAATTTATAATCCTCTGGATATATACCCAGTAATGGGATTGCTGGGTCAAATGGAATTTCTATTTCTAGGTCCTTGAGGAATCGCCACACTGTCTTCCACAACGGTTGAACTAATTTACACTCCCACCAGCAGTGTAAAATTATTCCTATTTCTCCAGTGTTCAGTTTAAACCCAATGTTTCTGTGTTAATTTTCTCACTAGATGATTTGTCTAATACTGACAGTGGGGTGTTAAGATCCTCAACTGTTACTTTTTTTTTTTTTTTGAGATGGAGTTTCGCTCTTGCTACCCAGGCTGGAGGGCAATGGCGCAATCTTGGCTCACCGCAACCTCTGCCTCCTGGGTTCAGGCAATTCTCCTGCCTCAGCCTCCTGAGTAGCTGAGATTACAGGCATGCACCACCATGCCCAGCTAATTTTTTGTATTTTAGTAGAGACGGGGTTTCACCATGTTGACCAGGATGGTCTCGATCTCTTGACCTCATGATCCACCCGCCTCGGCCTCCCAAAGTGCTGGGATTACAGGCGTGAGCCACCGCGCCCGGCCAATCCTTAACTGTTATTATATTGGAGTTTAACTCACTCTTTAGATCAGCACTCCCCAACCTTTTTGGCATCAGGGACCAATTTTGTGGAAGACAGTTTTTTCATGGGCCAAGGGTGGGGAGGGGGCATGGTTCAGAATGAAACGGTCCCACCTCAGATCATCAGGCATGAGTTAGATTCTCATAAGGAGCATGCAACCTAGATCCTTTGCATACGCAGTTCACAATAGGGTTTGAGCCCCTACAAGAATCTAATGCTGCAGCTGATCTAACAGGAGGCAGAGCTCAGGTAGTAATGCTCACCCACCCACCACTCAGCTCCTGCTGTGCAGCCCAGTTCGTAACAGACCATGGACCAGTACTGGTCTGCAGCCTGAAGAGTGGAGACCCCTGTTTTAAATCCAATAATATTTACTTTAGGTACCTGGGTGCTTTGTTGGGTGCAAATATGTTTAGAATTGTCATATGTTCTTAACAAATCAATCCCTTTATCATAAAGTAATGACCTTCTTTATCTCTTTTACTGTTTTTCACTTAAAGTCTGTGTTATCTCACAGAAACATAGCTACTCCTGCTCAATTTTTGTTTCCATTTGCCTATAATATCTTTTCCCATCCCTTTACTTTCAATCTATATTTGTCTTTACAGGTGAGATAACTTTCTGGTAGGCAGCCTATTTATCCATTCAGCTAGTTTTTATCCATTCAGCCAGTCTATATACTTTAAGTGGAAAGTTTAATCAATTAATTTTCAAGGTTATTATTGATATATGAGAGCTTATTCTTGTCATGCTATTAATTGATTTCTTATTGTTTGGTATAACTTTGTTTCTTTCACTCTCATTGTTTACCATTGTGGTTTGGTGGCTTTCTGTAGTGGTAACATTTGAGTTCTTTCTCTTTTTCATTTATGTGATTGTTCTACAAATGGGTTCTATACTTTTATGTGTTTTCATTATGATAGACATCACTCTTTTGCTTCCAGGTTTAGGACTCCTTAAACACACTGCATAGGCAATGGTAGTAGTAGTGGGTAGTAGTAGAAAGACGTTATTGCTCCTTCATAAAGGAGACTTGAAAGATAACTTTGCTACATATAGTGTTCTGGGATGACAATTTTTCTTCAGCACTTTGAATATATTACCCCATTCTCTTCTGTCCTATAAGGTTCTTGCTGAGAAATCCACTGTTAATTTGATGAGGGTTCTCTTAAAAGTGACTAGATGCTTTTTTCTCTTGTTCTTTTTATAGTTATGTTTTTTACTTTTGACAGTTTGATTATAATGTGTCATGAAGAACTTTTGGTTTTCTCTGTATCTAGCCATTTGATGATTCTGAGCTTCCTATATGTGGATGTCTAAATCTCTTTCTAGACTTAGGAAGTTGCCAGCTACTATTTTGTTAAATGAATTTTCTATCCCTTTGTTTTTCTCTTCACATATCTGGGTGCATATATGTTTAGAATATGTACCATTTAAAGCTGAAGAAGTTACCTGGAGACTACACTACTGCATATATGCAGAATGAAAGCCAAAGGGTGCTATGCAACCATTATCATGAATATTTTCAGAAAAAAAAAAGCCCTCTTCTACAAAAGCAAATCCAAAAATTAGAATCAATTTATTTTGAAGGTTATTGTTGATATGTGAGGGCTTATTCCTGTCATTTTATTAATTGATTTAAGAATTTAAAAGCCTATGGAACACCAAAAATTAAATATTTGGTTGCTTTATGATGCCCCATATGTCACATAGGCTTTGTTCATTTTTTTCTTATCTTTTTGGTTTCTGTCTGACTGTGTTATTTCAGGAGACCTGTCTTCAAGGTGTGAAATTCTTCTGATTGATCTAGTCTATTATTGGAGTTCTCAAATGTATTTTTTATTTCATGCAATTAATTCTTTAATTCTAGGATTTAAGTTCAGTTCCTTGTTATGATATCTATCTCTTTGGTAAATGTGTCCTCTATATCATTAATTGTTTTTCTGACCCCCTGGTAATTTTTTTAGTTCTGTTTTATCTCACTAAGTTACTTTAATATCATTATTTTTATCTATTTTCTTGGCATTTTAGAAATTTCTTTTTCCTTGAGATCTCTTATTAGAGAATTGCTGTATTTTTTTAGAGGTGTCATATTTCCTTGCTTTTCTTATTTTCTGTGTCCTTGCATTGATATCTGCACATCTAGTATAATAGTTACTTCTTCTAATTTTTGGATTTCCTCTTGTAAAAGAAGGCTTTTCCTGAAAATATGCATAATTTTGGTTGCATAGCACCCTTTGGCTTTCATTCTGGGTATGTGCAGTAGTGTAGTCTCCATATAACTTCTTCAGCTTTAAATGGCATCAGTCATGTCTTTGGTTTCCTCAGTGGCTTAGGGTGTGGTTTTTAGTGAAGGCTGTTGTTATGTTTTGCTGGGGACAGGGATCCCAGGTGGACCTGTCCTTAGGCCTCAGTAACAGCAGCAGGCTAAGAATGCCTGTTCTTGGGCTTCAGGGAGCAAACACTAACAACAGTGTTAGTAGGTCCAGAAAGACTGATTCTTGGACCTCCAGGCAGCTTGCTTAAGCATTGACAGTTGCCGTGGTGGGCCAGGCAGGTGCTCTGGTCATTGTTCTTGGAAAGTGGGCATGGTATAAGCAATGGTAGTAGTAGTGGGACAACTCTCTGCCTCCCAAGTGCTCCATGCTGGTCTTGGCAGTGGCTACAATAGGCTGGATGGGCCAGTCCTCAGGCCCACAAGAAGCACATGGTGGGAGGGTGCCAGCTACAGTGGTAGTTTCAGACTAGGTAGGCCCATCCTTAGGCCTCTGGGAGGAGTACTCAAGTGTCAATGGTAGTGGATGGGGCAGGTCAATCTCCAGGTCCCCAGATGGCATGCTCAGGCACGGAGTAAGATTAGGGGGAAAGCTAAGCCAAATAGACCTGTCCTCATGACCCCTGGTGATGCATCCAGGTGCTGGCTATGGTGGGCAAAGGTGGGGTGACCCCCACAGTAGAGTGGAACAGCAGCAGCTGCACCACAGCCCTGATGCTGAAGAGGACTGAGAAGGTTATCCTCAGGTCACTTATAAATGCATCCACTGCTGGGGGTGATAGGGTCACTCACTACCAGTGGGGTACACTTCAGCCCAGCAGTGGAAAGCTAGTAGCAGCAGCAGCTGCAAGCAGGAAATCTCAATGGGGCCCAGGGCTGTGAATATGTAGGGACTGCTGGGCTCCATGGCAGGATGCAGTATGGTGGGAGCTGGGCTTTCAAAATAGCATGATGTTATAGTTGCTTAGGACTCAAAGGTTATGTGGGGCTCAGTGTAAGCTCCCTCTCCAAAGCAATGCTACCACAAGGTTCTAAGCAGCTCCCTGTGTTGTTAGTCTCAGGGCCCATAAGGGTTGAGGAGTTCCTCCATGGCTGGGATTGTAGGAGTCTTCAGTGGGAATGTGGACTGCTGGGCATCTCTAGTTACTTTTGCCCCATATTGGGGAGCCTTTTCAGGCTTCCTGCCAATCCTTGTGTGCAAACTGCTCTTCTTTTCCTCTTCTTCCTTGCTTTAGGTGATTTCTGTCATTTCTCTGTTGAATTCCAGTGTTCTCTCTTAGATGATCTATTCAAAGTGTGATTATCTACTCACTGTTTTGGTTCTTTTTGGAAGAGAGGTGCCAGATGCCTCTCTTCAGCACCCCCTGAGCTACTCCCTCTAATACATTGTTTTAAGACATAAAAGTATTTAGCTTTTTTAAAATAAACATAAAAGTTCTATTTTCTTTCCACACCCAATGGATTGCCTTGTATCTACAGCTTTGAGACCACTGGACAGGCCAAATGCTATTCAAAGTATGGTTCACAAACCAGTGGCATCAGCATCATGTGGGATCTTGTTAGAGGTACAAGTACATGGTGCTGCCCCAGAACTACTGAATCACAATTTCTGAGTCTGGGACAATTGGTGTTTTAATAAGCTCTCCCTATAATTCTATGGACAATGAACTTTGAGACCCACTGATGGCTAAATCCACAAGTTGGCCTTGGCTCTAAGACAAGGACTGATGGAATAAAAGCACAATCACAAGATAAAGCTGAGCCAAGGGCAAGTTCTTGAACTCTGAGATACTGGAATTCCCCATGGAAATTAATTTCTTTGAATAAACAACATTGGGCCAACAATGATCACATTATTATTCAGAATAATGTAAACCTAATGTCACTATGATGCTGTTCTATAGACATGACATGGTCAAAGAAAATTATTGATTTCTATGAGACTCGAGAAATGTACCTGACTAGGTGAAACAATGGCCTAGTTTTCCGATAGCTTTGGGTAAGCCCAGGACACAGG
Source organism: Callithrix jacchus (assembly GCF_049354715.1). Classification (NCBI taxonomy): domain Eukaryota; kingdom Metazoa; phylum Chordata; class Mammalia; order Primates; family Cebidae; genus Callithrix; species Callithrix jacchus. The sequence continues at coordinate 97,856,024 of NC_133508.1, forward strand.
ACCTTCAGAACTAACCCAGGAGAGTCTAGGAAAATCAGGATGGTTGGTAAGCTTACCTATACTCCATTATGAAAATGTTTTATGTCTTTAAGAAATCAAATTCTTTTCTTTATTCCTATCAACTATATAACCTCCTCATAAGGTGAGCATGGATAGGGCAAAAGAATTCTGGACTTGAAGACCTGGTTCTGGTTGTCATTTAACAGCAGTGTGATATGTAGCAAGTCAGTTTAATCTCTGTGAACCTCTGACTATCTGCAAAATGGGCATGAAAACTCCTGCCTCCGCTACCTCACAGGATAATTGTCAAGGCCAAGAGAGTTAGTGTTATAAAAGCTATGCACTGCACAATAGGCTAGGAATGCAAGCAACAGCCATTTGACATTATGGGAAGCATGCAGGCTTTGGGGCAGGCTGATCCCAGTTTTGACCTCAGTAGCAGCACCACTTTGAGCTCATTATTTTCTCTCTCTGAAATGATTTCCACCTGTAAAATGGGGACTTGAATTACCTTTCTCATAGAATATTGAGAAGATTAAAAAAGACGGAGGTCAGTCACAAAGTGCCTGGCATATTTGGAGCTCCAAAGTATTAGTTCCCTTCCCCGTGATTATAAGACACTCAACGACTTAATGATAGTTTTTTGCAGTTAATGCCATGAATAGCATCATTATACTTGCTTCCTGAAGTGAAAAGCCACAATAACACTCCTCCTTGCTCCCAGGGCCCCTTTGATGTGGCAGGGGGTGGGAAAGGATGTTACTTCCGCTTGGCATAACCAAGTCAGAAAGGCTGCCCAGCTTCTACCCACAGAGGAGTAAAGTTACTGGCTCAGAGAGGCCTGAGGATAAAATTCACAGTGACCTTGGTTTCTAAGAATGCCAGATTTCTGACTTCCACACCTATTTAGTCATTCCTTCTGTCAATCGTACCTAATATAAATAGACTATTTTTAATTATCCCTAATAATTGCAAAAAAAGAATGCATGAGCCCACCCTGTCCTCGTAGGTAAAAAGGGGCAGGGGAGCGGGTGTTTAGGTGAATGTCTCTTTTCATTCAGAGATTTTCTAACATTTTGTTTCTCAAGGATTTCATTCATTCACCAGCCATTTAGTGAGCCAGATATCCTGTGTTTTGAGCATCTACTTTGTGCCAGAGTTGGCGCGCAACAGATATGAATAGCTTCTGCTTGGCAACAGGCTCATAGATGCAAATAAACACAGTTCCAATGCAGGGTGAAAAATGTCTTGATAGAAGTAAGTCTGAGGGACACTGGTGGCCAAAAGAAGGTTTAGTACCGGCTCCCCAGGGGCAGTGCCGAAAGTGGGCAACACTCTGTAAATTAGAATGCACACAAGCCCCTGGCTGAAGACAATTACCCCCTCACATTCAGTCTTTGCTTTGACACGTGACCTCTTCCAGGAACCCTGAAAGTAAATCATGACCAGTGAAATGTAAGCATAGTTGATTATGTGTATGTAACATCCAAGCTCTCCCACTGAGGAAAAGGCATGCTCATCACTTCCCCTTCCCACCATCTGTGTAGACGGAATCCAGGCATGGTACTAAACAATCTAGGACCAGCTGGTTGACAACAGCATGGAGGAATTGCAGGACAACAAGAAAAGAGGCCTGGATCCTTCTTTCATAAATTCAAACAGATCTGCCATAACCACAAGAACATTTATATAACAGAGAACTGAACCTCTATCTTACATTCATCTCTAATATCTTGGGTTTCCATTACATGCGGTAATATCTGAATTCTTTTACACTACTTCAAGTTATTTAACTGGATGAACCCTGTGTATTTCTGCAAATCAATTGGCAAATATTACAAACAGCAGAGCTCTCTAAACACTAGCTGTTAAATTATAATCAAAAGCCCAGTTGAGTTCCTCTATGAGCCCACAAATAGCTTGCGTGTCACTCAGGGGTTGTAGCAGCTTGAAATCTGCAAAGCCTCTATCAAAAGAGTAGCTCCCTGGATCTCACTTCTGCTCCTCTTCTCTCCTGCCAGCAACAACTGCTTGAGTCCAAACTCCAAAGCTGTCTGAGGTAGGAGAGTTATAGGAACCACCTCCTAGGTCTTAATCTCAATTTCCCCACTCCTTTTTTTTTTTTTTAATTTTCACCTACGGGCTGGGCGTGGTGGCTTACGCCTGTAATCCCAGCACTTTGGGAGGCCAAGGCGGGTGGATCACGAGGTCAAGAGATCAAGACCATCCTGTTCAACATGGTGAAACCCTGTCTCTACTAAAAATACAAAAAATTATCTGGGCATGGTGGCGCGTGCCTGTAATCCCAGCTACTCAGGAGGCTGATGCAGGAGAATTGCCTGAACCCAGGAGGCAGAGGTTGCAGCGAGCTGAGATCGTGCCATTGCACTCCAGCCTGGGTAACAAGAGCGAAACTCCGTCTCAAAAAAAAAAAATTTCACCTACCCTGCCACAGGATCAATTCTCTCTTGCTGATAGTTTAACTCGAATTTTTTTTTTTTTTTTTTTACAGTTTCATTGCTGGTTTTCTGCCTCTCTCTGACGTGTTTCCTGAGCTCCTGTTTCAGGTCTAAAATTTAGACAAGGAACACCCAACAGTAGAGACCCTATTAATTCATATTTCCATCTCCAGCTAGCACAGGACCTAGCATGACATAAGCACACATTAAATGTTGTTTTTTCAAGTGAATGAATGGTATGATATATACCACCATTGCCTTCTAAGGAGCCTTTCATGGTTTCTTAGCCTCTACTTCAAAAACTAAGAGGACTGTTAAGAAATCCTGTTGACTGGCCTATACCCTCCTGGGTATGCTTCTGCAGGTGAACTGGATCCTCAAGCATGGCATATCTGATTCCCATCCACCTGTTGGAATATCTCACTTTCTTAAACAGTTTCATTTGCAGTCTTGCCCGCCTTCCCTTCTGGAGAGGAAGGTGCCTACTGATTTGCCCAAGCTGGGATTCCAAAACCCAATATCATGATCATGATTTTGGGATTCCAAAACTCCATGATCATGGAGTGCAGAGGAAAGGAGAATCAAGGTCTCTAACTGAGCAAGGTTAGGCCTTGAAAAAAAGCATGTCCAAAATTATCAAGCTCAAAACAGTGATTAGAAATCAAATATGAGCTCTGACCTATAGAATCTGCTCCAATAGAATAGGCAGGACAAAGTTAGAGGAACCAGAAGGCAGAGGCTAGAAAAGTGAGAGGCAAGAAATCATTAATAGGGTGTCTGTAGGAAGTGTATGGCTGGGAAGAAAGCCATGGAGGGCTCATAAATCATACAGGCCTGGCTGCCTGCTCAGGTCATGACTTACACTCATATTCTCTGGTGACCCTAATTGTTTGTCATGAAGAACACTCCTTCATGCATTCGTTCAGGTCCTCCAAAGAGCATATGCCAAGATGGAGGTGGAAATGTAAGAGATTTATTGAGGATTCATGCCTGTATAAGGGAAAGAAGAGGGAGAAACAGTAGGCAGGGAAAGTCTTTATGTTATAATGCAGGCCTGATACTTGTGAAAGGAGATGGGGAGACAGGAGGATTGAGAAACAGAGCCTCAGATTGTGGTTCAGCTCAAGAAAGTTTCCACCAGCTCCAACAGAAGCTTCATTGCAAAGATTCCCACAGAGAGATCTTAAGCTGGGCAGAAATGGCTTCTAGCTTCATCCCTGACACGTGGTAATTTGCTTCATGGTTCCCAAATTGACTAAGAGAGAATCTAGACAGCGTTGCTCAAAAGAACTTCCTGTAATGATGAAAGTGTTCTACATGTGTCCAGTGTTGTAGCCACCAAGCTCATGTAGCTACTGACCACTGGACATGTGACTAGTTGACTAAGAAACTGAATTTTTATTTCAACAGTTATAGGTGTCCACCATATTAGACAACACAGATATGGAGTCCAACTTTTTAAGAAATTGAGCCTACATGGACCAGATCCAAATACATTTAAGAAGTTAAGGGTAAATCTAGGACTTGAACCCAATCTTTCTAAGTGCAGCCTTCTCTAAATCAGCCATTTCTGAGTTAGGATACAGAACATGCTACTTCTATTTAGAAACTTGGACCTTCATTTCCAAGTCACTTCACATATTTCAGGGGTCACAGGCTCTGATCTTTCCCCAAGTAATTCACAGCTAATTTCATGCCAAAAGATATCTCTTTCTTTATAATCATCTCCTTGTCCTTCATTCTTGTGCTTGCCTGTGTATTTGTGCATGGCTCCTGTGACCTCTGTTGCTTAGGAAGTTTTCTGATCGACTTTTGTTTCCAGACACCAGTGTTCCTCCACTGTCATTTAGACTACCACCACCTGCTCCCAGCACTGGACCCAAGCACGCTGCACTTGGGAGTTGCAAGCTTCTCTGCCTGGTCATGACTGCAGTCTTCGTGTTAATCCAGCGAGATCCCCGGCTGAGCCCAAGGTCATGAATCCCCTCTTGGGCTTTTTTCTCCTCCCTGATCTAATCCATCACCTGCAGCCCAGATGGGGAGACCACAAATCTCTAAGAATGCATTCCTAGCAGAGGACATGTGATTACTCCAAGACTCACCATTCATTCCAAGACCTGGAATCTGGCAGCCTGGGGGAGTGTACACTTCCTTTGGGCCCAAGACGGGAGAAACACTTTTCCTGTAGCATCTGAAACAGAGCCTTCACTGGAACCAAAACATCTTAAAACAAATGATCGCAAAAAAAGGACTGTTAGAGCTCCCCCCCGCAATCTTTCCCATTCCTTTCACCCTGAACCCTCTTCTTTTTGAATAAAATTATCAGCACTTGTAAAATTCCACCAGATAATTCTTTTCATGTGTTATCTCTCCTCCTTTACCTCAGATTGCTTCAGCTACTAAACATTTATTACATCCAGATATCTCAGTGCTTTCTCTTCTGCAATGGCATCTCTGTCATTTTAACACTTCCCTTTATCTAAAAATGAATTACAGAGTTGGTGAGTATAGGATCATGCAATAGAAGGTAGAAAGTAGAAATTGGTCAAAGAAGTTTCAGAATTAGTTTGAAAATGGTAAGTACTGGAACCTCCTTTAACACAGAGCTTGGCATGTGCTTATAGGGAGTGAGCAGGACCATTTACAGAAGCTGTACTGGGCTGACTGGCTGTAGGTTCACTTTTCACATTAACCCAGGTAACATAACGAGTGACCAGATTTACTAACATGGTTAACTTCCTTTACCTAGGCCTGCAGTACACCAGGGACTGTGCTAGAAGCAGTTATGTTTTTAAAGGCTCCATAATCCATGAAAATTAATCAGAGAAAAGTTTTATTGTGCAATTCTGTATCTTTTGGACACTGGGGGTAGTGTGATACTACAGGACCATTTCTATGAGACAAAAACATTCTATATGAAACCACAATATAATTTAATCACTCAAACCAGAACCATTTTGAAAGTGAAAGGGAACATTCTTAAAAGGGATAAGGAATTAAACAGGCAGTATTTCTGGCAAACCCATGTATGGTTACTGTCATCTTCACTAAGGCCCTCGTCTGTCTTATCCTCCAGTGGTCAGAGAGCTGTGAAAAGGTTGGGGGACTAACAAAGCCAGTCACTGACTGAGTGTTGAGTGCCAAACCCTGGCCATGGACAGCGTTCCTTGGGGCCAGTTGTAAGGACAACTGGGATGCAAGGAGATGAAAGCGTTAAGCCAAGGACCTAAAGAAGATCTGGGGTATGAGTGCTAAGTCTGGAAGGGCCTTATAACTGACTGGGGACCAGAAGATATCATTCAGAAAAGTCAAGTCACATTGAAGAGCATGGATTATGCATCCAAGGGGACTTCTGTCCCCTGCTGATCTTTGAGGATCGTATGGGTGTTGGTAGGGATGACTTAAGGGGCTGTAAGAAAAACTCCTGCTTGCCTGGATGCCACTGTGTTTCTCACAGGCTTTTAATTCTAGGATGGGCAGCCTCTATTATAAATACAATAGGCATTCTGAAAAAAAGGCCCTTAACCTTTACCAGTACACAGAGGTTCCCAGGGGTTGGACATCATTTATCCAGGACTATAGAGGGCAAATAGCCATAGCAAATGTGAGACCATTTTTTATTTCTCTAGTTTTGCTGAATAGTCTCTTCAGATTCTGTTGGTGTTAATATATATGGACCCACTTCAAGGGCAAGTGACTGGGAGCATTCTAAATTATAAAAATAAATATATAGTGCCAATACATCTTCAACACACTGAATTTTTGTCTCAGGCTGCCTGCACAAATGAGGAAAATATAATTCTTTTTTTAAACACTCCAAAATTGGCTTCAGACAGTTACTCAGAAGAGAGAAGAGTGCTATGACCTTCAGATGAGAGAAGAATATTATGACCTTCAGATGCCCAGCTCGGTCCCCAAGGATATTCTTTTTGTGGTCCACTGTCTTTTATTCAATATCTAAGAAGAAATATCACCATAAGAAATAGAGCCATATTCTTACATAACACGCTCTGAAGAGTAAGGAAACTAAGGACCAGAGACACAGCTAACACCACAGAAATAGACACACTCAGAGTGGGGATTAAAGTTTAGTTCTCCTGATTTATGCACAGGTTAATATAGATTTACTGGTAATTTTGTATAGCATAGAGAGGTTTAAAGCTTTGGTGTCAATTAGACCCAAATTTTTATCTTGCTTTCATTTATTTTAACTCTGGGACCTTAAATAAAGCCCTCTGCAATGAGTAACTGAATACCTACTTCCCCACATGCTTATTAAGTAAAGAATTAGATTATATTAATAAATGTCCTTGCCTAAGATTCAGTAGCTTCCCAGGATAGCTAGCTCTCTTCCCCATTTCTCTGGATGAAATATTTCCCATTATTTAAGGTCAATTCAACTAGCTCAAATCTCCTCCATCCATGGTCCATCCACAAGAGAATACACAATAATAATTCCCGAACTCTTTTGACATAAGAACCATCTGAGGCATTTGTTAGCAATGCAGCTTCAGCAGGGTTAAAGTGAAACCCAGGAATCTGTATTTTAATCTGCACTTCTTCCTCACCTTCCACTCTCATACTTCCACTGCAAGACTCAGACGCAACTGGACTACAGACCACACTTGGAAAAATCCTAATAGAAAGAAATGGTTTCAATGCACTACCTCAATAACTCCTAAACCATATGTGCTTCAGAATCAAATATGATAAAAATTCAAACCAAAAATTTAGAAGTCCTTTACCCCGAGAGACACTAATTTAGTGGGTGGGGTCTCGTGTATGTATTTTAATAAGTTCACCAGCAATTCTGATACTGAACCAGGTTTGGAAACAAATGCTTTGTCTCACAGTGGTGTGGTCCCACCCATTGTGATTTCAACGGCTAATTTGAACTAAATCACCCAAAGCCATTCTGCACTGGACCTTATTTCTCCACAGGAGTGGAAGTGTTTTACTATTAAGTATTTTAATAGAGACTTTCATGAATAAGCCATTACTCACAGGTGTTCATAATGACTTTAATTTCCACAGCCAGCTGAGACTTAAGGCCAGTCTTCACTTTTTTGTCTATTTGTTAAACACACACACACACACACACACACACACACACAATGCACAGGTGATAGCATAGCAAAGTTCTTAGGCAAGAATATCTCATGCAAACGTTCATTTTATCATGGAGGAAAATAAAAAGAAAAAGGCACCACGGGACTCACAGATTCCAACTTGGTTTTTAGAGATAATGAGGAATAACTGAATAGGCAATTTTTAAATAAGCATAACAGCTACTGTGTCCATTTCACGTCTAGACCAGTCATTGCAGCCTGCCTTCCCAGATACTAAGCTGACATACCAAGTTGACATAAAGGCTAACAAAACCATAATGTATGTCCCACCAAAATGTCTATGACCACTTCTCACATATTTTCATCCTGCTGATCTTCACTGATCTCTACAGTTCTCCCAATCTTGGAATGATATCCAATTTCCCAATATAGAGAGAGAGAGATCTCTTTTATTTATTACACTCAACTCCCTGCTGAAATCTAGTCTACATGCACTAAGCTGCCAAGGTGTTCAACTTTATGTATGAAACTCCCTATAATACCAGGCCTACCAACCAGACCAAGTCTAGTCCTTCAGCTAAGAGAGGAGCATTTAGACCATTTGAAGGCATTCCAATAGAATGCACAGATCACAAGGCATCTCCTGTGCAGATAACCAGCTATGTATTCCACAAACACACTGAAATTCATCATTGCTGCAGTTTAGGTTACATCCCTTAATTCCCACTGTTGTAGAAAACGATCAAAATCTTTTTTCTGCATTTTGATATTACATTGTTCAGAAACTTATTTGTATTGAACCAGAAGTCTACATATTGACTTCAACTCTGCTTGGCAGGAATGCCTTGAGAAATAAGAAGGTAAATCCATTTGCTGAAGTAGATAACCAAATATGTGAAATTTCTGTCCCTCCAACACACTCCTAGTTAATCCACTGGATTCTTAGTTGAGAAAAACCACCATTTCCAAAGACAGCTTGATTTTACTTAGCCCATTGGCTTTCATAGTAGAGGTTATATGGTTTTCTATGAATATTCACTAACCTCAATAATCTCCACCTACAATAAGCTGCATTGCCAAAGGGTTCTGCCACTGGCAAGTCATTTGTTTGTCCTAAGCTTTTTTGTTATATTATTTTTACATAAATTCCTAAAAGAAATAATTGTCAATAATCAGTTCTTGAACATTTCTTATGTTTTTTACATCATAGATCTGATAATAAATCAGTATATTTTCCATATCTCTGCAAATCTCTTTGCCCTGAAAATCACATACTCTGACAGTCTCCTACCATTCATGCTAAGTAAGAAGATGAACCCAGGAAAGAAAGCATACGCTACAACAAATCAATCTTTTGTCAACTCAAAGCTGACTCTCTTGAGTCCTTAGCAAATCTAAGTAAATAGATTTAAAAGCCAGGATTTGTGAGAACAAAATAGTTTCCTGAATTATAATAGTTCCCTTTATATATGTTAAAATCCAGGCTGACATAGGCCATGAAAAATGCTGTTTGTTCATTTTAAGATAATACCTCCATTGATTGCTCTTTTATGCCAGGCACTGATTGATATGTTTTGCATGTATCCACTCCTTTCCACCTTATAACAATCTCCATCTCGTTTGTTCACTCGTGTGTCCCAAGCTCCTAGAAGACAGACTGGTAGACAGTGGACACAATAAACATGTGCTATGTGAATAAGCAACTTCATGAAATATGTACTGGTCAGTATATATTTCTGTGTACATTTTGCAGATAAACAAACAGAGGCACAGAGCAACTATGTTTCATTTCCAAGATTTTGTGGTCAGTATTAAGAACCAAAATTCACAATAGGCAAAGTGATTTTCATACACTTCAAGTGAGTTGATTAAAGTCATTAGAGCCAAAACAGTTCTAGATTCTCTAACTTCAATCTTGTACATAATTTACAGGATTCTCTGCCACAGGAAACTAAATTTTGTATATGTGCACACATAGCACCAACTCATGTGCTCATGAACAGCCAGCAGCTTTCCTTTCAGGTATTTCCTAAGAACGAAGCAAAATCATAGTCAAAAAAAGTGCTTTGAAAGATGTGAAATAGACCCATGCAAGGTGCTATAAAAATAATAATGATTAGCATTTATCACAAATTTGCCTGGGACCAGTCTCCTAGATCTCGATCTGTCTTCTTGACTCCTGATGCCAATTGCCAGCTGCTTCCTGCCCTAAATCTTGAATGATAGCCAGATTCTTCTCATGTCTCACAAGTGATCCTACTTGGTTCTGCCCAAACCCTATCCCTCCTGTTACATCACCAGTTGGTTGGAGAAAGAAGGAACCCCCATTTATTATGAATATTATGTTTCAGGCACTGTACTCTTTATTCACTGACTTAATTATCAAATACTTATTTAACATTAACCATGTGCCACACACTGTGCCAAACACCTTGGAGACAGTAAGCAGGACTGAAGTGGTCTCTGTCTTCACAGCCTAGGGGAACCATGCCTTCCATGCGTTCTATTATTCAATTCTACCAGTAACTCTTTAGCTGGCTCCTCCTAGTACTGTCCGCATGTTATAGATGAGAAAATGAGGCTATGCAAAGTGAGGTAACTTTTAATTATTTAAATATACAATGGACTCCAGCGCCAATATGAAGTTTCTCTTCTTTGTCAATTTTTGTCCTACGTTGCCTGCTTTTACTGCAAGCTAACACACAATTCTCAGTTCTTTCCAAAGTCAACAGAAGACTTATAGAGACCATGCAATAAGAATTAAGCTTAAGACGAAAGCCAAAGCAAAAGAGATTTGGCTTTATTGTCCAGAGCACCGTTTGCCTGATCCCACCCACCTCAGTTATTCTCAGGCCTCTGCAGTGAAAGTGGTCCCTTTACCTATCTCACCTCCATAGCCAAGAGCAAGGAAAATGTGCCAAAGTGAGGCAATACCTCGGTCCCTGGAATTTCTCAAGATAGAGACTGGTGAGTGGTCAGTGACTACCTTCTATAAAAAATCCTTAAATACATGTCTTTTCTGTAGTTCTTCAGGGTGAAACTTTGATATCTCTCCAACTTACTAGTAAATTATCTACTAAGTAAGGTGTTAAAGGTTCTAAATGCTAATATTCATAAACTAAAACTAGCACATCACTAGAGTCTCCCAAAGACAGGAATTCCATTTTCTATTAAGAAAGCTAATTTCCTCAAAATGTTTGCCTATGTTACACCCTACTGTAGCTCAAATACATAATTCATAGTTCCTGAAATGTACAGATACACATAGGAAATTTCGGTATCACTGAACTCCTAGCATTGCTTTGAGTTCATCATGGTTTTATTTCTGCCATTCTCATTTTGTAATTATTGTTTATTGTTTGTTTAACAGCAACATCAATTTAATCTATTGTGGGTTGTTTGGTTTACCATGCAGTATATAATAACAAATATATGCATAGTTTTTCTAAATGGTCTTAACACTAAATTTTGATATGCATACATTACAGTTCAAATATGAATTATACAGCACCGATAACACAGATGTATACACCACCACAACTTATTAGATATATGATAATGATTGGTATTGTCCACAAATTTGAGCCATTGAAAATTTGCCATATAGGGTTCTTTTTCTTTTATGGATGAAGAAGCTCCACCTGCACCAAGCATTCTGCATATAACTATATAGTTTAGACAATATATGAAGGAACAACTACCTCATGTTACCAGAGAGTAAACGAAAGAAAAGCATACTGTAGAGACGGGAAAAGCAAAAGTATCATTTTTTAAATAGATCTAACCCTGAGGGCAGGCCACAGTTGACACCACTGCATAGCTGAAACTCCAATAGAAATCCCAAAAGAAAACCTACCATCTTTCTGTCCTGAAAAACTAGAGTTCACTGTAACCATAACTGCTGTAAAGTCAGTAGGGGACGTCTCAAAAAGGAAACAAGTGTGGGAAGCCCCAAATCTGTGTACAAACTCCATCCAAATCTCTGGCTGACTTCTGAATTATGCACACATGGGGCAAGTTCTTAATAGCTAAAATGAGAATAATAGAACTGAACTAAAATTTGTATAGTTTCCAAAGGGACAAATTTTTCAATTTGAGCCTAATTAACTTAACATTCTCTCAGAATGAAAATTTAACTCTTAAGAAAAATATACAGAATGGAGTCTGCAAAATACAACAGTGGCAATGTCCAAGATATATTCCAAAATCACTCTACACACAAACAGGAAAATGTGATCTATTCTCAAGATGCAAGGTAATCAACAGAGACCAACCCCCAAAATGACCCAGAAGTTGGAATTAGAAAGCAGTTATTTCAAAAACCCATCATAATTTGTGCCCAATCATATAAGGAAAAATGTGCTCATAATAAATAAATTTGTAAAATATCAGAAAAATAATAGAAACTATACAAAAAGGAAATTGTAGAACTGAAAACACAATATCTGAAATTTTAAAATTTACAGTATGGACTTAGTAGCAGAATGGAGACTACAGTAGAGTCAACCAACTTGAAGATAGACAGAAAATATCCTATCTGAAGAAGAAAGACAAAAAAAAAAACCAAATCCTAAAAAACCTATAGAAAAATGTAAGTTATCTAACATTAATGTAATTAGAGTTGCAAGAGAAGACAACCAAAACAGAAAAAGATGTGAGAAAATAATGACTGAAATTTCTCCAGACTTCCTGAAAGACATAAATTTACAGATTCAAGAGCTCAATCAACTCAAAGCAGAATAAATACGAAGAAAAATCTCACCTAAGCATATTGTAGTTAAACTACTAATAACTAAAGACAAGACAATTTTGAAAGCATTCAGAGAAAAAGGACACATGGCTGGCATGTAAGCAAAAATTGATTCAGATGTTTGCGAACATCTCACCAGAAATAATGGAAGCCAGTCGAGAGTGTATCAGCATCTTTAAATGGCTGGAAAAATAAATAAGGCTGGGCCCAGTGGCTCACTCCTGTAATCCCAGGACCTGGGGAGGCCAAAGCACGTGGATCGCGAGGTCAGGAGATTGAGACCATCCTGGCTAACGTTGCGAAACCCCATCTTTACTAAAAATACAAAAAATTTGCCGGGCATGGTAGCACGTGCCTGTAGTCCCAGTACTAGGGAGGCTGACACAGGAGAATCACTTGAACCCTGGAAGCGGAGTTGACAGCCAAGATCACAGCACTGCACTCCAACCTGGGTGACAGAGTGAGACTCCATCTCAAAATAAAAAATAAATAAAACTGCTAATCCAGAATCCTAACCTGGCAAAAATATCCTTCAAGAATGAGGGTAAAATGAAGACATTTTTTGATAGAAAACTAAGATAATCTGTCATTTTAAAAAATATTTTCAAATGCTCTTTAGACTGAAGGCTATCAGTAACATGAAAACACAAATCTTCAGAAAGGAATGATCACTGGGAGTACCAAATGCCTGAGTAAATATCAAAGATTGTTTTTCCTCTTAATTGCTTTATATGTGATGACTTAAAGCAAAAATTATACTATTGTTCTTGCAGGTTTATACATGTGAAAACCTTATCATATCGAGTAACAATGGGTGAGATGAATCTGTTAGGTTGGTGCAAAGGTAATTGTGGTTTTTGCCATTAAAAGCAGCCAGATTGATACTGAAAAAGGGGATCACTTATTTAACAAATATTTGTTGAATGAATACTATATGTAATTCATTAATGTTAGGGGCCTAGTACACAGTAATGAATAGATTTTGTGTTTTTCATAAAAGCAACAAAAAATTAGTAAAAGCTTTTGAGCAGAGGAGTAACATGATGAGATTTATATTTATGAAAGCTCTCTCTTGAGCAGGATGGAGAAAGATGAGAATAGATGCAGAAAGAAGAGGTATAAGGCTATTTCTATGACTCAGGAAAGAGATAAATTGCTTGGATGAGGCTACTAAGAGTGAAATTGGAGCCGTTGCTCTGAAATTAATGGATCTGAGAATATTTTAGAAGAAACTGACAGGACATGGTAATGAACTGGTTATAAGGGGTGAGGAACAGGGGGTGATTTGTGGGTGATTCCTAGTTTTCTTAGGAAAAGAAGGTGAAGCAGTCAGGTGAAGATAGTACCATTTGCTGAGCTAAGCAATGCTAGCAAAAGTGGAGACCATGAGTTCATTTGGGAATATTTTAAATTTGGGCTACACTAATTCCCTGAAAATGTCAGGTGCATAGTTTGATGTACCTAATTCATTGCAGTATACAGCACCCAATACAGTGTATGTTTCAAAATAAATATTCAACACATATTGATATATCAATAAATATTCAATACATAACTGAATAAATTGAAATCAGAGGAAAGCAAACAATCATTTTATTAAGTGCTGACTCTCACTGGCATTATGACAAGTATTTTATCTACATCATCTCATTTTCAACTTTAATATTATGATTTCAATTTTACAGAATTGGGAACAGGCTCAGGGAAATGAAATAACAAAAAAAAACTGTAGGCTCAAGACAAAACTCAGGTCTGCCTCTACAAATCCCTTCTGAAGTCTCTATTCTTGCCCCTGTGCCCTCCCACCACCACATAACACATTTCATGGAAAATGAAACAGCCTCTTCCACTCCACCTTAGAAAATCTCTCCCTGTTTTCTTCCCCACGTGCATTTCTTTTCTCTGACTCGAGCAGGGATACTGCAGAACGAAATTCAGCAATTTCTCCTCTGCTTCTATTCAAGATTAAGGGAAGGAAGCCTGTAGAAAAATAAAAAATGGAAAATGCTCCCAGTGCGCCAAGACTGTGGATACACTCATTTCATGTGTACTCTTCAAAACTTTCAAGGAAGCTGAAATCTAATTTAATCTATTACATGATTGTACTAAATTACTTAACCACATCAAAGCATCAATGGCCTCACACTCTGGGAAGGGACATTGTAAAATGGTTTTCAAATATATAATGCAGTCTCTCAGGTGCCTGAGACAGGGACACCCATCCCTGAATATAAAGCTTCCCTTACACTTCTGAGATCAAAACAACAGAGCCATTATTTGTGAGGCTGGATGAAATACCAGAGCCATTTCTTATTAGCTTTAGTCATTAAAGAGAATTTAGGCCTGGCTATTTGTGCTTCTTTTCTTCCTTCTTAAAAAAAAAAAAAAAAAAGGCAATCTTAATGGAATGAAAGTGCAGAAGATTTTAAAGATCAAGATTATGAATAAATTTCCCACTAATTACATTGTTTTCTGCTTTTAAAAAAGAAAACCAAAACCAGTTTTCCACTTCCCCCTGCCTCTCACACTACACACTTTAAGAAAGCAAAGGAAAAGAAAAAAGATGTTAAGTATATACTGCTTCACTAAGAGTAAGGGCAATTATTACTATACCACTAGTACTAGTGAAAAGTATCCCATGTGAATCTGTTCTTTAGAATGTCAAAGGCATTTTCCCATAAAAAGAATATTATGAACAGAAGTTGGATGCCCAGTAAGGCTCACAAAAGCCAACCCAGTCATGGTGTTGACATAGATCAGCATTGAGGTAAGATCTAGAAGTCTCAACATCAGAATTACATCTCAACTCCCTTTGTCCTGTCAACAACTATTTTGAAAGCCATGTAATCGTGAGAATTCAGCTTTTGTATGAAGAAAGGAGAAGGCAGTATATAGCTCAGTATAGTATGAGCACTAGGACTGGATTGCCTAGATTTGACTCCTGTCACTAAACACTTCCCAGATCTGAACACTAGACAAGGCTCTTCCTTTATTCTGTGCCTCAGCTCCCACATCCATACAACAGGAATTAAAGTAGGACACTTAGCCTTGTTGTAAGTACGTAAGTCATTACTTTAAAACGCACAGAATAATTCCAGGCACAAAGTGAGTACTCAATGAAAGAATGCTATTGTCCAGGCATGGTGCCTCACAGCTTTCATCTTAGCCCTCTAGGAGGACAAAGTGGGCAAATCACTTGAGGCCGAGAGCTCAAGATCAACCTGGGCAACATGGTGGAACCCCATCTCTACTAAAAATACAAAAATTAACTGGGCATGGTGGTGCATGCCCATAGTCCCATCTACTCAGGAAGCTGAGGCACAAGAATCACTTGAACCTGAAAGACAAGGGTTGTAGTGAGCCAAGATCATGTCACTGCACTCCAGACTGGGTGACAGAGCAAGCACCGTCTCAAAGAAAAAAAAAAGTCCATATTATTGGCACCGTAGTACATATTTTATCTCATTTAATCTTTGTCATTACCCCTGAAGATAAATATACTTATCTTCCATGTCATAGATGAAGAAACTGAAGCCTAGACAAGTTACATAATTTTCCAGGGAAACACAGTCATAAGAGATAAATGTTTAAAGATAGAGCCAGATTTCTAGCCCAGATCTGATACCCAAACTCCAGATTCTATCATGCATGGCCATCATGCAATGCCTATGAAGATGGAGGATTCTCAAAAACACATCTCTTTCCCTGATTCCCAATCCCCTTCACCAATTCCTCAGCCATTGACCTCACAGGAAGAAGGAAAGACAGATGGTAATTGAAACTCATTCTCCCTTTCCAGGACCCACAGAAGGAGGAGCCTGCCTCAGCTCTCTGCCTACCACTGGCCAAGCTTCCGCAGATATTTGACCTTTGTAAATTAGGCATTCAGAAGTCAAAGAATGCCTGTATTTAAAATTGCCATTGTAGATTTCTGGCAAATCCATGAGAGTGAGCTCTTTGAAAATGCCACAGGCCTGTGGAAATCCTCGTGGGTGTAATTAGCTACAGAAAGTGAAGGTGACTGACCATTTACAGTCACATCATAATGAATTGAAGAATTACAGAAAACATAAAGCCAAAACACAGTGGGCCAAAACACAGTGGGCTGAGACCCACAAAGTAATCTGGACGTAGAGATGTTTTCCAGAAACCAACTGTGAAAGAACCAAGAGGGTGTTCTACTCACAGGCTTGACACTGACCTGGTCCAGTCTTCCTTCATATTCAGAGGCAGAGGCTGAAGAAAAGAAGAAAACCCAAGCAGAGATGAATTACAAAGCATTCCAGGCCTGGAAAACAGGTCTTGTGGCAGTGGGTTTCCTTAGGAACAAGATGGAAAAAAGGGGATTTTTCCTGATGTCTGGAGCCTCTCACAGCTCCCAAATACTTCTTAATTATTTTGAAAATGTGGTTTTGATTATGAGGAAGATTCTTTTAAGGCATTATAGAATCTCAAAACTGTAAGAGGGATTGGCCATTACGGAGCACTTACATGTGTCAGGCATTGTGCTCCCACCATAAATCTTCCAACAACCCTGTAATTATTGTCCTAGAATTACAGAGGAGGCTCAGAGAGGGTTAAGTCCCACCTAGGGTCACAGAGCCAGGATGCAGGACCCTGGCTCCCAGCCTGCCTGACACCACAGGCAGAGGCCTTGCTCACTCGCAGTCACTGACTTCCTTGAAGTCATTTTGTCCGAGCTTCAGCACCTTGTGTGAGTGCCCTGAACAGCACTCCCAATGGGGGCTTTTCAGTTTCAGTTGAATAACTGCTACAAAAAGAAGCTCATGGCTGGGCACAGTGGCTCACACCTGTAATCCCAGCACTTTGAGAGGCCAAGGCAGGTGGATCACTTGAGATCAGGAATTCAAGATCAGCCTAGCCAACATGGTGAAACCCCTTCTCTGCTAAAAACTCAAAAAAATTAGCGGGGTGCTGGTGCACGCCTGTAGTCCAGGCTACTCAGGAGGCCGAGGCAAGAGAATCACTTGGACGCAGGAGGTGGAGGTTGCAGTGAGCCAAGACTGCATCACTGCACTCTAGTCTAGGCAACAGAGTAAGACTCTGTCTCAACAACAACAACAACAAAGCTCACTGTTTCTTTTTATAGCAGTAAAATACACATAAAGATAACCAATTCATGTTTGTGTGCAGATACACAGTAAGTGTATCTATTTATGGGTTACATGAGTTGTTTTGATATAGGCATGCAATACATAATAATCACATCAGGGTAAATCGAGTATTTATTACCACAAGCATTTATCCTTTGTGTTCCAAACAATCTGATTATATACTCTTTTAATCATTTCAAAACGTACAATTTAATTATGTTTGACTATAGTCACCCTGTTATGCTAGCAAATACTAGGTCTTACTCATTTTTTTCTGTTTTTTTGTTCCTACTAACCATCCCCACTTCCCCTTTCCCCACCCTCCCACTACCTTTCCCAGGCACTGGTAACGGTCCTATTCTCTATCTCCATGAGCTCAGTTATTTTAATTTTTAGCTCCCATAAATAAGTGAGAACATGCAATGTTTGTCTTTCTGTGCCTGGCTCATTCCACTTACCATAATGACCTCCAGTTCCATGCATGCTGTTGCAATTGACAGAGCTCATTCTTCTGTACAGCTGAATAGCACTCCATTTTGTATATGCACCCTATTTTCTTTATCCATTTATCTGCTGATGGACACTTAGGTTGCTTTCAAATCTTGGCTATTATGAATAGAGCTGTAATAAACATGGGAGTGAAGATATCTCTTTGATATACTGATTTTCTTTCTTTTTTTTTTTTGAGACGGAGTTTCGCTCTTGTTACCCAGGTTGGAGTGCAATGGCCAATCTCGGCTCACTGCAACCTCTGCCTCCTGGGTTCAGGCAATTCTCCTGCCTCGGCCTCCTGAGTAGCTGGGATTACAGGCACGCACCACCATGCCCAGCTAATTTGTTGTATCTTTAGTAGAGACAGGGTTTCACCACGTTGACCAGGATGGTCTTGATATCTTGACCTCGTGATCCACCCGCCTTGGCCTCCCAAAGTGCTGGGATAACAGGCGTGAGCCACCGCGCCCGGCCCTGATTTCCTTTCTTTTGGGTATATACTCAACAGTAAGGTTGCTGGATCATATGATAGCTCTATTTTTTTGGTGAGGGGGGGAAGGGAGGAAGGAAGGGAAGGAGGAAGGTAGGGAAGAAGGAAGGAAGGAAGGAAGGAAGGAAGGAAGGAAGGGAGGGAGGGAGGGAGGGAGGGAGGGAGGGAGGGAGGGAGGGAAGGAAGAGAAGGAAGGAAATCAAGCAATGAGAGAGACATTGCCGACCTGAATCTAGAGGTTTACAAGTTGATTTCTTTTTTTTTTTTTTTGAGAGAAGGAAAGAAGAAAAAGAAAATGAGTAAAGGAGAGGAAGAAAGAAGAAAAGAAAGGGAGAGTGAATGGAAATATTGCTTTATTCTGAAAAAAAATGGGTATTAATAATGGCCAATGTTTCATTTAAACCTATGAGTAGGTGTGATGTGGTATTGACAAGAATGTATATTTTGTGTATTTGAAGTGGAAAGCTCTATAGCTCTATTTTTATCTTGTTGCGGAATCTCCAAACTGCTCTCTATAGTGATTATAGAAATTTACATTTCCACCAACAGCGTACAAAGGTTGAAAGGTAACCATTTTAAAACAATTCAGTGGCATTTAGTACATTCATAAGTTTGTACAAACATTACCACTATTTAGTTGCAGAAAATTATCATCATTCCAAAAGAAAACCCCATACCCATTAAGCTGCCACTCCCTATTCTCCATTCCCTCCACCACTAATTAGCTTTCTGTCTTTATGATTTGCTTATTCTGGATGGCTCATATAAATGGAATCATACAATATGTGGCCTTCTTATCTGACTTATTTAACTCAATATAATGCTTTCAAGGTTTACCCATGTTGTAGCATGTATCAGTACATGAATAATAGTCCAGTTTATGGATATACCACATTTTCTTTATCCATTTATCAGGTGATGGTCATGCGTGTTATTTCCACTTTGGGGCTACTGTGAATAGTGCTATTATGAACATTACTATACACATTTTTAAACATTTGTTTTCAAAAATTTTAGGTATAGCTAGGAGCGGGATTGTTGGTTTATGTGGGAACTCTATGGTTAACTTACTGAGGAACTGTTTCTTTCCACCATAGCTGTACCATCTTACATTCCCACCAGCAATGGATGAAGCTTCCAGTTACTCCACATCCTCATCAACACCTGATATTTTCCATTTTTCTTGTTGTTGTTGTTGTTGTTGTTGTTTACAGCATCCCAGTGCATGTGAAGGAGTATCTCACTGTGGTTTTGATTTGCATTTCCCTAACAACTAATGACATTGAGCATCTTTGCATGTGCTCTTGGCCATTGATATGTCTCCTTTGGAGAAACATCTATTCAAGTCTTATCCCCATTTTCTTAACTGGGCCATTTGTTTTTGTTGTTGAGTTATAAGAATTTTTTTATGTATCATGGTGATTTGACCTTTAACCGGTATACTATTTGAAAATATTTTCTTCCATGCTGTCTTCTCACTCTCTTGATAGTGTCCTTTGATTCAATAAAGTTTTTAATTTTGATGAAGTCAGACATATCTATTTTTTCTTTTATGGCTTATACTTTCGGTGTCATGTCTAAGAAATCAGTGCGAAAACCAAGGTCATGTAGATTACTCCCATGTTTTCTTCTTAGAGTTGTTGTATAGTTTCACCTCTTACACTTAAGTCTTTGATCCATTTTGACTTAATTTTTGTATACAGTGCTAGGTAAGAATTTAATTTCACTCTTTTTCATGTGGATGTCCAGTTTTCCCAGCACCACTTGTTGAAAAGGCTGTTATTTTGCCGTTAAATATTCATGGCACCCTTCCAACAATCAATTGACCAATGTATGGGTGTATTCCTAATTCTGTACCATTGATCTATATTCTATCCCTATGGTATTACCACAGTGATTTTAAAACTATAACTCATTGCTTTTTAAGGCAGCCTACTTAGCCTTCAGATATCCCTACCCTTTGTTAGAAAGTTGTTTCTCACCCTGTTGCTGAAATATACTCCATGATGGTACCAACTACTCATCCTAATTCTGCCCTCTGGAGTCCCATGATCAGCAACAACACAATCACTAACCTTTTAAAGCTCTTATTATTTTCCGGGTATGTCCTAGGTGTTTTATACGTATTGCTTATCACGCTATGTCTTCAAACACTATAGGCAAAATTATTACCTTCCATGGAGAGGTGAAGAAACTGTGGGATAGAGAGGTTAAGTGACTGACTCACTCACAGTTAAATAATAAGTGGCAGACCAGGCATTTCCGTGTTCCTGTTCATGCTCTTAGCCTACAGAGCAGTTGAGCCCATTCATTGTGTGCCTTCCAGGTCAAGCACTGTGCTAAGGGCTAGAAGTGCAAAGGTAAATAAGTCACTACCCCTGCTTCATGGAGTTCACAAATGAGCAGAGGCAATAAAAAATGGTCAGTATAAAGTTTGCCCATGGAGGGTGTTGCAACGCAGGAAAGCCAATGATAGATGTTTTCCCTGGAAAAGTAGAAGACATCACAGGGAAGGTGAACTTCAGGATAGGTCTTGAAGCACAAGCAGGGATATGCTAGAGCACAGAAGGGAAGAGCAGTGGAGGCATGACCTTTTGTAAACCATTCCTGTAAGATACAAATATGTTTTGACAATATCAGTTAATGACTATACATATTTTCCTCCAATAACGTCATCTTGATGAAGTCAGTTTCTTAATCCTGTGTACAAAATATTTTTGAACTCTGAACCTCTCTGATATATATATTTGCTTTCATTCCACCTTTGTGTTTTCTGAAAATATGACGCTTTTGCCTTTCATGTGGTAGTCTAAGCATCTATCCTGACCAAAAAAAAGAACACAAAGTCTCAAGATTCTTTGTTTTTTTTAAAAGAAAACATTTTCTTTTTAAATTCTGAAGGATCACCAGCAGCTCTCAATTTTAATCAGCTCAGAATAAATTCCTTGGGGAAAAAAATAGCTTTCTTATACATCCTGGATTCCTCCTGCTCCTGAAATAATAAAAGATATTATAGGAAAATCATAGGCTAAGTTAGAGTATGTCAAATTTGTTCATAATAGCAGCTCACTTGAGAGGCTAAGTAAAGACCTCTGAGGGATATCACAGTTCTGTGTCCTTTGAAATCTCCCATTTCACAGAATCTTGAATTCTATTTTTCTGGAAGTCCCTCAGCTGCTGGTTCAATTCATACATGATCTGTACTCTTCTCAGGTAAGATTGTTAAACAGAGAGAAAGGGGCAGAGCCCCCAGGGGACTATCAGCTAAAATGCTAGCTATGACCTGGTGATGGATGGTTCTTGGATAGTGCTTTGCTAAGTAGCCAATGTGTCAAAGGTTTGCATTTTTCCAAGATGTGATGAGGTGGTTACATCACAATGTAAGTCCATTTGTTGCTTCTTTCATCCAGTCTTGCTACAAAGAGTAGCAATCACACTGCTTGATTCTACATATATACTTTGATTTTAAGTTTGTCTCAAGATCTTTTTCTCATCCCAGACTAGCAACAGCTTATAAACTGGTAGGGTCTGGGGACCACCCTTTGAGGAGCCGAGATCTAGGAGAAAAAGTCTTCCCAAGAAGAGAGTAGATTTCATTCTCTCTCTCCCATCTGCAACTTTGCCACCTAGGGTAGAAATAAAGTGATGTTTTTCTTCACTCAGGGGACCACCCACAAATACACAGACTGTTAGTCCTGCTTTCTTAGCCAGTCTAGGGATTTATACAGCTCAGGCACAGCATGGAACCATAGAAAGCACACAGAGTCTGGGGTTATGCAAACCAAATTTCAAAGCCAATTTATCCACCCACTAGCTTTGTGACATTAAACAATATTCTACTTCTAAATTTTAATGTCCTTATCTGCAAGTGGGATAGTAAGACCTACCTAACAAATTTTCTCAATTAAATTTATAAATATTTATCAAGTATTGTGTAAATGTTATGTATGGAACAGAAAATTTAAATTTTTCCTATTCTTACCTCCTCTTCCCCTTGCTCTTCTTTCTTTCCCTTATTAAGCCCATGAAAAACTTCTGTAAGAATAGATCAGCATACTCTGTCCCTGCTGTTATTACCATTGCTTGCATTGATTGAACTATAAGATATCAGTCCCTCTTACCTAAGGCCCAGACCCCTCCTTCAAATAGTTTGATGTCAAGCCCTAGGGGTAACTTAACTTCCCATTCGCCTTTCTTGCACAGAGTATCCTAGCTGTAGCAACAGGAACTCTGACTTTTCACATTTTTATATCTCTTTTTCTTTCTCCAACCATTTATTTTCCTTCTTTCTAATTATTCCAAGTATAGATTATAAGGAACTATAGGAATCACACTCTACTAATTTCACCAAAACATGGACCCTTACCTCTCTCTACTCTGTGACCCATCCTACCCTCACCATCCAAACTAATTCAAGTTTGTGGTATTACTGCTAATATAAATACTCCCATCCTTCAACAAAAACTTAGACTCTCTGGACCACAGATGCTCTCCTGAGCCTCAAATAACTCTACATTGACCTAGAACATTGAGAAGGATCATTCTTCAATAGATTCTTGATTTTATACATACATACATGCTCATATTAGCATTCCCAAAATGATTTTTCCATCTGTTCCCCACAGTTCCTGAAAGTTTTCCATTATAAATCTTTCCATTGATAAAGGAATTTACTCAAAGATCAAATATCTATGCCTGTAAAGTAGTAAGGAGAGGCCAGGAGCAGTGGCATGCACCTGTAATCCCAGCACTTTGGGAGGCCAAGGCAGGCAGATTGCTTAAGCTCAGGAGGTCTAGACGAGCCTGGGCAACATGGTGAAACCATCTCTACAAAAGATACAAAAATTAGCTGAATGTGGTGTTGTGCACCTGTAGTCCCAGCTACTCTGGAGGCTGAGGTGGGAGAGTTGCTTGAACCTGGAAGGTGAAACTGTAGTGAGCTGTTACTGCACTGCTGCACTCCAGCCTGGGCAAAAGAATGGAGACCATGTTTCAAAAAAAAAGTAGTAAATAGAGAACTACATTTATTGCTAGGCATTTAATATAGACTGTCTCACTGTATCCCCCAGAACAATGGGGTAAGCATTATTAGCCTCATTTTACATATGAGAAACTAACACTTGAAGAGTTTAGAAGTGACAGAATTAATATTTAAACCCAGGACAGCTTAGTCTCCAAGGAGGAATCCCTTTGATAGCTTCCGTGAAAAGGGAACATTCAGTTTATGTTTAACCACATCCTGGGACTAAACGCTCATAAGCTAGCTCCACATTTGACCCAGCCCATCATGGAACTTCTCTGATTCTTTCAGAGTGTTGGCATCTAACAATGAAGGCATTCTGGAAATAAAATGGTCTTCTTCAGGGGAGTAGTGATCTCCCCATCCCAGCACTGTCTCAGCTGCCCAAAGGCCTTTGGTTTATTTCAAATAGAGATTCTAGGTCACTAATTAGCTAACCCATTCTCATGTGCAACACACCAAAGGTGATAATCCAGGGCCAATCTGAATTTTTAAATCACTCTCTAAAAGCAGGAAGGACAAAACCAGGAAGAAAAGCCATGTTTACTTTGCCACTCTTCCCAGAGGCAAGGGCATTGCAAGCAATGGAGAGTACGAGGAAAATTAAACTATAAAGAAATATTTGACAGTGTTTCTTTAATCGTGGTCTACGTCTGCTGATCCAGCCAAAAGCAAGGGGGCAGAGGTGATCTTTGCTATGCCACAGTGAATAATGCAATCATATTTTTGATACCAAACTACATTTAACTGCCATATAAATCCTGCCTGCCTCAATACCACACCTCATTATCTCACAGGAAATGTACAGCTTCTGGAAAGTCAAATGTGGTCAGATCTGTGCCTCCAAAGCTGAGATCGAGACACAAAGCAGAGAGTCATACGTTTGCTTCACCAGCAGTATAGCTTCCTAAGTGCACATAACAAGCCTTGCCCAGCCATCCTCGGCACTAACTTGTGAGACATTGGGCAAAACACTCCATCTACCTCTCCGAGATTCTGTTTTCTACTTCAAAATGGGAGCTGGGGTATCATTATTCCCATTTTGCCAATGAGGAAAGTCAGAGAGTTTAGTAAATTGCTCAAGGTCAAAGTCAAATATCTAGTCAAAGGGAATCTGGACATTAAACCCAAGTCTGTCTTGACTCCCAAGCATGCTTTTCCAAAAACAAAAAACTCTAACACCATGTCTCTGTGGTACTTTGCTAGAAATATAAGGTTTAAGAACCCTTAACAATGGCTTCCACAATTCAAGACTTCTTAATCTCAGCAGACAGAACAGCCCAGATTCCCAAAAGAGGAAAATTGTGTGAAATAAAAACAACTTTGTAAATGTTCAAAATTGATTTCAGGGAGTATAGTGGGGGTAGCTGAGGTGATTAGTACAGAAATGGAAAGAGATGCTTTCTCAATCTCTTTGGACAGCAGGAGGAGGGTGATTTGGAAATGACTCTGCCCGACTTGAGAAGAAAGAAGCACATTTGGGTCATTTTTGCCTTGTTTCTAGCTGCATGAATTGAAAAGCCAGGCCCAGGTTCAATGCATCATTCTTGAAGCAGTGAACAAAATCCCTCTTTGTTCCCCAGTGAAACTTATCTCTGAAGAGCTGCACTACTTCCTGTGAGATACAGCCCTGCAGATGTGTCGTGGGAGACCCGCCCGGCTGTACTGCCATCCATAAAAGTGCAAGAATGGGCACTTTGTACTGCTGGGCTGAAAATGACACTCACTCCTCTGATCCCCACTGGGGTTACCAAGTGGGCAAAACTTCCTGCTTAGAGGAGGGGTCATAGGCAGCAGAGGAGGGGGTTGTGTGATTTTGTTTTGTTTCTTTGTGAATTTGTTTAGCTATTTATAGAGCTAAAGGAGAAAGTGAAGGAGCAAAATGGAACATAGCATTTTTCAAAGTGTATTCCATGGAACCCTTTTGAGGGTTGCAGACCCCAAGGGTGGAGGAAGATGATGGGGGGTGACAGCATTAGACACGGTCCAGGGCCTTTTGTCTACCTCACCCCACGCACTAACTACAACCTTTAGAGCAGTTCTACTTCTAACTGTGTAATGCGGTGGGCTGATGCTGTTTCACTGAAAGACTTTTACAGTTTAAAAAGAAAGTGTTTGAAAAACACAGATGCCGTAAGATAGGATAAGAATTATGCAGAATTCTATTCTCAACTTTCTTAAAATATAATGTGTAATTTTGAGTCATTCATTTTAACCCTAGCCCCAGTCTCTGCATCAATAGAATAAGGATGTTCTGACAGTATAAAATTTTTAAGTGTGAACACTCCACTATGCTTATAACACTTATCAGACTGATTCCACCTGAGTGGATCCTCCACACACATCCACACTGACAGATATTTATTAGCATACACTGGAGTCAGGCATCATCTTCATCTTGGGGAGGCAAAAATGGAAAACAGAATGCCTGCCATGAAGAAGTTCACATTCTGAGCTATAGAGAGGAAACTAATTGAATTATTACAATAAAAGATGAAAGGTGCTATGTTCAGATAAGGGGTAGTTATTTTGAACTGTGGATATCAAACAGTTTTCTGGGAGAATTACTGAACTGACTTTAGCTTCAAAATGGCCTGAGATCTTTAAATAAGCAGTTTACTCTTTTGGGTCCAAAGACTAAAGAAGGAATACAGGACACTCACTATAAGAGATAGTCAAAGGATAGTTAGAACAAGAGCAACCCTAGGTGACAACAATTTAGTGTCCGGGATAGTGTTCAAATCAGCCATCATAGGTTACCAATTTAGAAGGTGCTAAAAAGAGGAAGGGCTCTTGAGGGAGAAAAGTAAACACTTTCAAAATGCTTACCTTTTACTCTTCCCATCCCTAAGTTAAGGGTTCATCGGCTGATCCTTTGCACTGCACAAAAGACAACTCTGACATGTAAGGAGCTTAAATGATTGCCCAGTGGTTCAAGTGACATGGTTTAGTTAAAAGAACACTTGAAGCAAACACATCTGGGCTACGACCCAGCCCCACCATGCACTCGCTGTGTGATTTGGAGCAATTTGTTTAACTTTTGTTATCCTGTCTTTCCCCATTTGTAAAACGAAATGGTAATACCTGCTTTCTGGGATTAGTTTGCCACTCGGTCTGCAGTTGCCTCACGTATAAAATTCATGAATTATGTTAGATGTTCTCTGAGGTACTTTCAAGCACTAAATTAGTTTTTCTGAAATTGCTGCTGGAGTAGAAGGAACTGAAGTGCAGACTGAACTTTCACCACAAAAAAGATAGTAGGAAAAGCATCAAATGCTTTGGAATACTTTAGATCAAAGGAAGAATTGGTTACAATAAAATAAATACAGCTTTCTCTTAAAAAAGAAAAAAATCAGAAAAGAAGGAAACTCCCTGTAAGATTACTTCATTTTCCACTAATGTATAGTAAGAGACTCTTTCTGACATTGCTAGAATTAAGTGGGTACCAGCAGACAGTACATGGTACACAGAAAGCCACTGTTGGTGCTATTAAAATTTATGGGCTATTTAAACAGTGCTCTTGTAAGGGACATTAATTTTTCTCCAGTGGGAAAAATGAGCTATATAAAATTGATGTCTAGATAATCAAAAAGGGGGAAAAGACTGTGCAGTTGGGAAGAAATAACAAGAGAGCATCAAAATTTTCCAATTCTGTGTTCATGTAGTAACTATTAATGGCATAAGATATGCATTTATGCTAGATGCGTTTATGCTGGATTGTTCTATTGTCAACTTGTTAAACTGGAACCTTTGTATCTTAGAATCCCTTCTTAATATGATTCTGAGTTCAAGTCAGTTAAAAGAGGAATTTGTGTGAGATTTGAGTAGCAGAAGTGGAATAATGAGCATTACTCTTTGAAGGTCATATTGTGGTCAGACATACAGGCAGACACACAGATCCAGTGGCTTCCAGTTTATCCTCACTCTTCTCCTATCCATGTCCAATTCTTCTTCCATAACACAGGCTTTGCTGAACAATAGCAGCCTCAGCTGATTGTCAAGACACTGCTGGGAGAGTCACACATGCAGTGGCTACACAGAGGCAACAACTTCCCACTGATTTCACGGTGAGCTGCCTCCTCATAGTCCTATTTCAGTGGCTGATCATGCTTCTTATTTTTTGGGGTACCCCTGCAAGCTCCAGATTGTTCACCTGCACCAATGCTTCAAAAAGATCAGTTAGTGACACATTTCTCTAATACTTCAGCCCTCTATTTGGACCTTCATTTCATCAGCTCCTTCCACAATTCTGTAAAGTCTAATTCCTACAACCAGTCCCTCACCCAAACACTCACTCTGCTTCCCTGTCTTGTCCCTGGCCAATAAAGAAAATTTTGCATAAAATTCAAAAGCTACCATAACATAAAACCTAAAATAGGTGAGATTGGCAAGCAAGCAGAGGTTGGAAGCCATTAGGACATTGCTTTTAGAAACTAAAAGAGCAGTGATCAAATTGTTCTTGAAGGGCAGGTAAGGAGCGAAACATGCAATGGTGAAACAATTGGCAAAGCTGTCACTTGTAGTAATTTGGAAGACAGACTATATACCCAATAATCTAGTGGATCTGCCTAAAAAGATTTCCAAGCAGATGCTTTTTTTTTTTTAATTGAGGCAGGGTCTTGCTCTGTCACACAGGCCGGAGTGCAGTGGCACAATCACAGCTCACTGCAGCCTCAACGCTCCAGGCTAAAGTGATTCTCCCAAACCAGGCACCTGAGTGGTTGGGACCACAAGCACACAACATCACACATGGCTATTTTTTCCTATTTTTTGTAGAAGCAGTGTCTCACTTTGTTGCCCAGGCTGTTTTCAAACTCATGAACTCAAGTGACCTTTCCATTTTGGCCTCCCAAAGTGCTTGCATTACTAGCATGAGCCACCATGCCCAGCCTCCAGACAGACTTTTGAAAGCCTCACTTGGCATCTTTTGTGTGTGTGTGTGTGTGTGTGTGTGTGTGTGTGTGTGTAATTTAAGTTCTGGGATACATATACAGAACCTGCAGGTGTGTTACATAGGTATACAGAGGCCATGGTGGTTTGTTGGACCCATCAACCCATCATCTACATTACGTATTTCTCCTAATGCTATCCCTCCCCTAGCTCTCCACCCCCTGACAGGTCCCAGTGTGTTATGTTCCCCTTCCTATGTGCATGTGTTCTCACTGTTCTGCTCCCACTTACAAGAACATGTGGTGTTTGGTTTCCTGTTTCTGTGTTAGTTTGCTGAAAATGATGGTTTCCAGCTTCAGCCATGTCCCTGCAAAGAAGAACTCATCCTTTTTATGGCTGCATAGTATTCCATGGTGTATATGTGCCATATTTTCTTTATCCAGTCTATCACTAACAGGTATTTGGGTTGGTTCTAAGTCTTTGCTATTGTGAACAGTGCTGCAATCAACATACATATGCATGTGTCTTTACAACAGAATGATTTATAATCCTTTGGGTATATGCCTAGTAATAGGATTGCTACGTCAAATGGTATTTCTGATTCTAAATCCTTGAGGAATCACCACACTGTCTTCCACAATGGTTGAGCTAATTTACACTCCCACCAATAGTGTAAAAGCATTTCTATCTTTCCACATCCTCTCCAGCATCTGTTGTTTGCTGACTTTTTAATGATTGCCACTCTAATTGGCATGAGATGGTATCTCATTGTGGTTTTGATTTACATTTCTCTAATGACCAGTAATGATGAGTTTTTTTCATATGTTTGTTGGCATCTTTTATCTACATACAATAAGGTGCATTGAGAGAGATAAGAACTAAAGAGAGGGCCGGGCGTGGTGGCTCACGCCTGTAATCCCAGCACAAGGTCAAGAGATCGAGACCATCCTGGTCAGCGTGGTGAAACCCCGTCTCTACTAAAAATACAAAAAATTAGCTGGGCATGGTGGCGAGTGCCTGTAATCCCAGCTACTCAGGAGGCTGAGGCAGAATTGCCTGAACCCGGGAGGTGGAGGTTGCCATGAGCCGAGATTGCGCCATTGCACTCCAGCCTGGGTAAGGAGAGCGAAACTCCGTCTCAAATAAAACAACAAACAAACAAAAAAAGAACTAAAGAGAAAAATGACCAATCTTCAAGCAGAAGTTTTTTCATATATATGCAAATCAGACTACTATGAGAAAACACTTTGTGTGTGTGCATGTGCACATGTGTGTGTGCGCATGTGCATATATATGTGTGTGCATGCATGCACATCTCAGGATTTGCTGAATTGTAAAATAAAACTGTTTCACATGCCCCTAGTCTCTCAAACCAGCAAAAGATTCTAAAATTAAGAATTAGCCTCAGGGTAATAATCAAACTAAGCGTGTGGTTACAAGATGTTTTATTAAGACTTCAGGAAAATATAAGTCAGTAACTAATAGATTTCTTTAGTTAGAAAATGAGGGTTAAATATCTTAAGGGTATTGACCAATAAGAGTCACATTTGCACCATGAGATAGAAGTATTTCTCAAAAAGACTTCTCGATATGCCTTTGGGATATGAACTAACAAGATACATAGGAATCTCAAAAAAAATTGTAAGAGACTTGTACTAAGAAAAGCACTGCAAAAATGAACTGAAAAAAAAACATTCAAAATGAAAAGAACCCTCTGGTTCCAAAACTTTCTTTTTTTAACTTTATTTTTAAGTTCAGGAGTACATGTGCATGTTTGTTACAGAGGTAAGCGGTATCATTGGAGTCAAATGTACAAATTATTTTTCACTCAGATATTAAGCCTAGTCCCCATCATTTTTCCTCATCCTCTCCTCCTCCCACCCTGCACCCTCCAACAGGCCCCACTACGTGTTGTTCCCCTCTATGTGTTCATGTATTCACATCATTTAAGTCACACTTAGAAGTGAGAACATACAATATTTGGTTTCCTGCTCCTGCAGTCATTTGTTAAAGATAATGGCTGAAACTTTCTATGGGCAGTCTATTATCTAGACTGATAATATGCTCATCTGCATACACAGACCATCACTTATCAAAGAAAAAGAAAGACCGCAGAGAGCTCTACTGGAAAAAAAATAAAGAAAGAAGGAAAGAAATGAAGAGCAAAGGAGAACAGTGAATTAGAGAACCACACTCAGGGAACAGAACTGAGCCCTAGTCAATAAACGGTTTTACCTCTGGAGTAAGGTGCTCTGACATGCACCCTGCTGGATTCCAGCATCTCTATGGATCAGCTAATGCTATTTACTTTCCAAATCTCTCCTTTTCTAATGTGCATGACTTTTGCAGTTATCTTTTCCCAATATCACTACTGTATGTGGGATGTGTGAGGGAAAGAGTCTTTGTCTTTTTAGTTCATAGCACTCTGGATCAAGAGCAACCAACCGCAAGGAGCCACATTAGAAGAGTCTCATCTTCAAGTAGACCTGATGCACATAGTGAGATAATAGGCTTCAAGCCTATGCCAAAATGGGATAAGACTTTGGAGCTCTTTGGAGAGAACTGATATATTTTACATAGGGGAGGAATGTAAATAAGTGTGGCCAGAGGATACACTCAGGAGGGAGGGGGTAAAAATGACTATAAATCCTTTGCAGTTCCTACCACCAAGGCAGAAAATCTATTTCTATGCCTCTTTCATCTGGGATGACCTTGCAACTTGCAAGGTGAAGAGAAAGAGAAGTTTAGCTTTTGTTTTTTGTCTTTTTTAATTTCTTAGTGTGTCTGCTCTCATCACTGGCAATGTACAGTTTTCATTCTTACCTCTTAGAACACTGCCACTCTATGAATCCACCCCAGGCTAGCCTCCTTGGGGATAAAACACTAACATTGTAAGAAAGGCAAGTAGAGATGGAGAAAAGCAGTCATCCCAACTGCTGCAGCTACCCTAGATGAGTCCCAGTTTTGCCCCAGATATACGAAGGGGTCATCTGGACCAGCCACTTCCTAGAAAACCCACCAATTATCTGAAACTGCATGAGTGAGCTCAGTCCAAATTGCCAACCCACAGAATCATGAATAAATAAATGGCTGTTTGAAAAACCACTAATTTTTAGGTGGTTTGTTGTGTAGCAATGGAAAACTGAAGTGGTTTCAGGAACACAAAACTTTACAACTGGAAATCTGGAATTGATTATCTGGACTAGAGACTAGGGTAAGACAAGTGAGTTACTTAGCTGCAAATGTTAAGGAGGCCTCACTCTCAGGGTGGTGCAAGTGCTCCTTACATTTTGTACCCCAGGTATTTGCAATCTCTTCCCTACATCTAGGCCCTGATTTTCCTAACCGGCTTGACTAAAAGGCATTAATGACCGAATTGTCATTGGTAAAAGGGACATTACTAATCCACAGCATGAAGTGGAAAATTGTTCCCTAAATTATCATCTGTAGCACCTGGAATCAAGTGCCTATGGAACGGAAGGTCTTTGCGTGACCAACCAGCTGCTGCCATAGAACATTTTAGTAAAAATAGTTGGTGTGTTGTTCCTAAGAGTGTTGGAGAACTTGGTAGGGAGTGGAAATGATGAACTTAGGGCTTTAAATTCCCAGTTACATGTCAGGTTAAAGAGCCAGAATGCTTCTATACTAAAAGAAACCCTATCTCTTGAAACCACAGGTAGAAATTTCAGAAAACTAAACCAAAAATGTAATCCTAAAGGTAGTTCAACTACAACACAAAATGTATCATAAGCTTATAGGATATCTTGTATTACTGTTAAGGTGTTGAATGAGAAAGGCTGAGACCTCTTTTAAAAAAGGATGGTGCATGTGGGCATATTCCAATGAAGCTGAGGACCTTAACCAAATTCAATTCTTCTGAGGATCCTTTGACAGTTGAAGCAACACTTCATCCGTGATGCTTTTAGGAAAAAGCATAGTAAAGGAATTGAAACACATATCCAGAACATGGCTGGAAATGACATTGCTTTGCCTAGGAAACCATACATAAGCAAGAACTGAAGAGTTGACTCAAATAATATGAAGGGCCATAATACAAGGTTACAAGAACTAAAACAACATGGTACTGGTACAAAAACAGACATAGACCAAGGGAATAGGTTATGGAACCCAGAAATGAAGCCACATACCTACAACCACCAGATCCCTGACAAAGCCAACAATAGCAAGCAATGGGGAAAGGACTCCCTATTTAATAATGATGCTGTGATAACCGGCTGCCCATAGGGCAGAATATTAAAACTAGATCTTTCCTCTTACCACATACAAAAATCAACTCAAGATGGATTAGAGACTTACATGTAAAACTCTAAAAACCCAGAAGAAAACCTGAGAAATATCATTCTGGACATTGGCCCTGGCAAAGACTTCATAATGAAGACTCCAAAAACAATTGAAGCAAAAACAAAAATTGACAGTGGGACCTAATTAAACTGAAGGGCTTCTTCATAGCAAAGGAAACCATCAACAGAGTAAACAGACAACATACAGAATGGAGAAAATATTTGCAAACTATGCATCTGATGAAAGTCTAATATCCAGACTCTATAAGGAACTTAAATCAACAAGCAAAAAATAAACAATCCCATTAAAATATGGGCAAAGGACATGCGCAGGCACTTCTCAAAAGAAGACATACACACAGTCAATAAGCATATAAAAAATGCTCAACATCACTAATCATTAGGGAAATGCATATCAAAACCAAAATGGGATACCATCTCACACCAGTCGGAATTGCTATTAAAAAGTCAAAAACAAGTGACATGTGCTGATGAGGTTGCAGAAAAAAGGAATCCTTATACACTGCTGGTGGGAATGTAAATTAGTTCAGCCACTGTGCAAAGCAGTCTGGAAACATCTCAAAGAACTTAAAATAGAACTACCGTTTGACCCAGCAATACTATTACCCAAGGGAATGTAAGTTGTTGTACGATAAAGACACATGCATGCATATGTTCATCGCAGCATTATTCACAATAGAAAAGAAATGAAATCAACCTTGGTGCCCATCAATAGCGGACTGGATAAAGAAAACGTGGTACATATACATGATGGAATACTACACAGCCATAAAAAAGAATGAGATCATGTCCTTGGAAGCAACACAGATAAAGCTGGAGGCCATAATCCTAAGCAAATCAAGGCAGGAACAGAAAACCAAATACTGCATGCTCTCACTTATAACTGAGAGCCCAATATTCAGTACACATGGACATAATGAGGGGAATGAACAACAGACACCAGAGTCTACATGGTGATGGAGGCTGGGAGGAGGATAGGGGTTGAAAGACTACCTATTGGTATTATGCCATTTACCTGGATGACATTATCTGTGCACCAAGCACCCATGACATGCAATATACTGATGTAACAAATCTGCACATCTACCCATTGAACCTAAAATAAAAGTCAGAAATTAAAAAACAAGGCTCTGCTTCCAAAATTCAAGTGAAAAGATCTAAAGATTAGAAGTAAGATTCATGTTTCAGGAACATTGTAAACAAACCAATGACTCAGTTTTGTTTTCATTAGGGGGTGGGGGTGGCTATGGGCAAATGCTCATAAAGTGAAGTATTATTTGAATATACAAATGCAAATTCAAGAAAGCCAGCAAAGCAGGTGAATACTTTATAAGTGTACAAAATGAACCAAGCCCTTCGTCAGCCACTCAGTGTGTATACATACCAAAAGCCACATAATTACACAGTAATTATGCAATTTCTAACTTAAGGCTTCAATATCTGCACTGAAAATTATGTACCAGTTATACTTGGAACTGTTATAAGGTTTTAAAGAAGAATGAAATTACCATGAATTAGCAACTTGTTGGCATCTTTAAGACTTTAAATATTTAGTGTTGAAATGGACATGTTACAAGGGTCTGCATATGCATTAGCAACACATATCATATGTGCATTTGCATTGTATTTATAAGTCTGTGTTTGCATGAATATGGATCTATTTACCTCACAGTTGTAAACATTCACAAAGATAACATCTTTTTTATTTTAGGTAAAAGTTTTGTTTTTCTAAATATGTTTAGCCTGCACAATTTAGCTAAAGTGTTTCATTAATAAAATTTAAATGAATTTAAAATAAAATGAAGAAAAAAAACTTTGTAAGAAACTAGTATTCTGTTACTCTGTAAATCCCAGCTCTGAAAGTTGTAGGCACTTAGCTAGCAGACAGGCCTAACAGGAGCTTCACAGAGACTAACGGGGAGCCTTGGCACACAAAGTGCTCAACAAATGTGTAGTGAATAGATGAATGAATGAATATAAAACTGGTTCACGTGAGCTTTGGGCCAGAGTTAAGATTCCTTTTGCAAATAAGGGAACATTGAGTGATATCTAGAAGATGCCAGTGAAGATCTAGAAACAGAGGAACATATCCAAGCTACGGGCTATTCCAGGCCCCTACCAGGGCAGTGACTTTGTACATAAGCTGTTTTTCATTATAACAAACCTTGCTTCTCATCTAGCACCTACTCATACATGGCATAGGTGTAAAGCATGGTAAAATAGAAAACCCCACCACTGTAGGATCCTTCTGCCACATTCTGGACTCTCACCTTCCCTCCTCAAACAGTAGGAGAAAAAATAGAGACGAATGAGAGTTTGGCTTCCTCCAGTTCTTTGCCATCTCCACAAAGTGGAATCTGCTCATCTTTCCTAAGGAAAGCACAGCCAGAAAGAGCAGCAGCAAGCATTTCCTCAAAACCTGCCATGGGTAGACTTTCCTCATGGTGGGACATAATGATGGAGACAGCATTGTTTCTTTTCTCACAGATGAGAATATGTGTTATAATTAGAGGAAATTATGGAAGAAGCAGTCACTGAGAGCCGGAGCAATAAAGGGAGGCTTTGCAGACAAAGGAAGTCATTAACTGTGCAATAAGGAACACAGGGGGCAAGAATGGTAAGGCCATGTTAGATAGTATAGTCCAGGAGAACCACAGAATGTGAGTTAGGAATAGGTATGGACACTGGACACTAAGTAGACCAGTGTGACTGGACAAACAGAGTCAGGGAAAAGTTGGAAATCACATCCTGCACATTTCCCTTGAGCCAATTGTTCTCAGTTTTGGGTATTTATTAAAATTATCTGAGAAGCTTTTGGAAAACCAGATCGTATATGGGTCCCATTGCTGGAGATTCTCATTTAATTGGTCTGGGATGAGGCCCAAGCATGTTTTCGTTTTCGTTTGTTTGTGTATTGCTCTCTAGGCAATTCTAACATAAGCCAGGGTTGAAAATCATTGTCCAAGCCATCAGAATCCACCAGTGTTATGCAAGTGGCATCACTTAAAAGACAGCTTCCAATACTCCCAAATGTTTTGCAACCCAAATCATTGGTTGGAATGGAGTTAATATTTTGTAAACCTCAAACCAACGTCATTCAATTCCTCACTCTGTAGTCTTCTACCTGGAAGGCTGAGCAATGACGCTTACTGCCACATAGAAGGAGAGGGCAGGATATCACCTTAAGCAGTGGTTCTCTTTGAAAAAATATGGGGCCCAAAACCTATGATTCAGATATTCTCACTCAGTGGTCTGACGTGAAACTCAGGCATCTGTGTTTCCCAAGCTCTCCTGGTCATTCTAATGCTCAGATCCACTCAGAACAGAGAGAACACTGAGTTTTCAACTGCCACCCCAGACCAGACCAACTAAGTCAGATACTTGGGGTGGACCAGGCCTGAGTGTTTTGTAAACCTCCCATGGTGACTATGGAGGGCTGCCAAGGTTGTTTATCAGATAAAGCAGGGATTCCAGTGTTTCGTATGTCATGGCACACATAGAAAATGACTATTAGGCCGGACACAGTGGCTCACGCCTGTAATCCCAACACTTTGGGAGGCCAAGGCAGGCCGATCACGAGGTCAGGAGTTCAAGTATGGTGAAACCCTGTCTCTACTAAAATTAAATACAAAAAATTATCCGGGCATGGTGGCACATGCCCGTAGTCCCATCTACTCAGGAGACTGAGGCAGCAGAATTGCTTGAACCTGGCAGGTGGAGGTTGCAGTGTGCCGAGATCGCACCAGTGCACTCCAGCCTAGGCAACAGAGCCAATTTCATCTCAAAAAAAAAAAAGGAAAAGAAAATGACCTATTTCATAAGGCACACTAGGGTAAATTAGAAGAAATTTACAGGCTTGGTATATGAAAATATGGGGCTCATGGTTTTAGAAAATATATTTCATTATTATATAATTATGATTCTAAAACTTTAGCAATGATCACAAATTTAGAATTTATAAATAACTTTCAAAAATATCTTCACAAACTCACTATTGGGTACTGTATTACCTAGGTGATGGGATCATTTGTACCCAAAACCTCAGCATCACACTGTATACCCATGTAGCAAACCTGCGCATATACTATTTGAATCTAAAATAAAAGTTGAAATTATACTTTTAAAAAATATTTCACATATTGTAATGCAAGACTGCAGCTTGTGTCTGTGACCAGAACTTCATTATCAGATGTTTCTGAAATAGCTACACACACTTTTTTTTTTCTGAGGTGGAATCTCGCTCTGTCACCCAGGCTGGAGTGTAATGGCCCAATCTTGGCTCACTGCAACCTCCGCCTCCCAGGTTCAAGCAATTCTCCTGCCTCAGTCTCTTGAATAGCTTGGACTACAGGCCTGTGCCACCACACCTGGCTAATTTTTGTGTTTTTAGTAGAGATGGAGTTTCACCATGTTGGCCAGGCTGGTCTCAAACCCCTAACCTAAAATGATCTGCCTACCTGGGCCTCCCAAAGTGCTGGGATTACAGGCATAAGCCATACACCCAGCCTACACATGGTCTTTGATCAAGATTTTTTTAAGTCTCTTCAAATTCTTAATAATCACTATAAAAAATAAATTATCTGGATAAATGTGGGTGAAGGGGAGAAGGAAAGAAAAGCACACTGCCATGTGTGTTCCTACGCAACTGTCTTGCATGCTCTGCTCATGTACCCCAAAACCTAAAATCCAATAAAAAAATAAATAAATAAATAAATAAATAATCTGTTTTATAAGTAGTTGATAAAAAATTCAAACCACTTTTACAACTTAAAAATATGAAACAGTTAAAGTCATAAAAATTGCGATTATTATTTGTTGATTAAAAATAAAAAGTGTAGTAAGATTTTAAGAGCCTTATTTTCTTTCATTGACAAAGATAATGTTGAAATCTGTTTTGAAAATGTGAACTGGCAATTGCTACAAAGAGAATAAAATACCTGGAATACAGCTAACAAGAGAACTAAAGGACATCTTCAAGGAGAACTACAAATCGCTGCTTAAGGAAATCAAAGAAGACAAAAACAAGTGGAAAAACATTTCATGCTCATGGATACAAAGAATCAATATCATGAAACTGGTCAAACTGCCCAAAGCAATTTATAGATTCAATAATATTCCCATTAAACTACTATTGACATTCTTCACAGAATTAGAAGAAACTATTTTAAAATTCATATGGAACCAAAAAGGAGCTCATATAGCCAAGGCAACTCTAAGCAAAAAGAGCGAAGCTGGAGGCATCACTCTACCGGACTTCAAACTATGCTGCAAGGCTATAGTAAGCAAAACAGCATGGTACTGGTACAAAAAGAAACACATACACTAATGCAACAGAATAGAAAACTCAGAAACAAGACTACACATCTACAACCATTTGATGTTTGACAAATCTGACAAAAAGAAGTAGTGGAGAAAGGATTCTCTATTTAATAAATGGTGATAGGAGGACAGGCATGGGCAAAGATTTCATGACAAAATTACAAAAAGCAATTGCAAAAAAAGCAAAAACTGACAATGGGATCTAATTAAACTAAAGAGCTTCTGCACAGCAAAAGAAACTACCATCAGAGTGAACAGGCAACCTACAGAGTGGGAGAAAAGTTTTGGAACCTATCCATCTGACAAAGGTCTAATTTCCAGAATCAACAAAAAAAATAAAAATAAAAAGGAGGCAAAGGACATGAAGAGACACTTCTCAGAAGACATTTATGAAGCCAACAAACATGAAAAAAAGCTCAACATCACTGATCATTAAAGAAATGCAATCAAAACCACACAGTGTGATACCATCTCACGCCAGTCAGAATGGTGATTATTAAAAAGTCAGGAAACAGCAGATGCTGGCGAGGTTGTGAATAAATAGGAACACTTTTACACTGTTGGTGGGAATGTAAATTAGTTCAATCATTGTGGAAAGTGGTGTGGCGATTCCTCAGAGTTCTAGAATCAGAAATACCATTTGACCCAGCAACCTCATTAATGGGTATATACCCAAAATAAATGTAAATAATTCTATTTAAAAGATACATGCACACATATGTTTATTGCAGCACTGTTCACCATAGTGAAGACATGGAATTAACCCAAATTCCCATCATAAGAGACTGAATAAAGAAAATGTGGTACATATACACCATGGAATACTATGCAGCCATAAAAAGGAACAAAATCGTGTCTTTTGCAGGACATGAATGGAGCTGGAAGCCATTATCCTCGGTAAATTAACACAGGAACAGAAAACCAAACACCACATGTTTTCACTTATAGATGGGAGCTGAACAATAGAAACACATGGACACAGGGAGGGGAACATGACACACTGGGGCCTATCAGGGGATGAGGTTGGGGGAGGGAGAACATTAGGAAAAATAACTAATACATGCTGGGCTTAATATCCACATGAAGGGTTGACAGATGCAGCAAACCACCATGATACATGTTTACCTATGTAACAAACCTGCATATCCTGCACATGTACACCAGAACTTTAAAATTAAAAAAAAGAAAAGAAAATGTGAATTGATATGGATATCAGTCAGACTTTCTCAAAGCCAGGATTTTAAACCGTGATGAAGCTACAAATACACTTGTATAATTAGAATAGTCATTCTGCAGCTTGCTTGAGGCCACTCAAAGGGGACAAAAAGAAAATGACATACCAGGACCCTCAACAATATCCTCTTCCCCTCACCCAGGTTCCTTGGGCTGAGCCCTGCGCTTGTAGAGCACCCTCAAATAGCTCCACAGATATGATCAGCAGGATGCTGAAGTGCAGCTCCACATTGTAAGACACCTGCTCATCCACACTTTCAGTGTCACAGCAGTCACAAGTGTTGGCTGTCATGCCATAACCGATTCAGACCATGTTCAAACATTTTATGGGTTCAGGACAAGAATATAGCTAGAGGCCCCTAGACTGCATATCTAAATTCAAAATTCATAATCAAACTAGTAAACTGTTACATAAACTGCTTTCTTCTACACCCCTACATTGACAAATATACTTTAATAGAAACAAAAATCTAAAAATATGTGCAAAGCTATGATTTTCTATGTTACTGAAAATAAACAAGATATCAAAGATAACAGAATTCAATTATTATCATACATGTCTGCCTGTACTACTAGTCAGTGGTTGATGTTTGTTGACTAATAAAATGAAGGAATATGTAATTTATAAGTTGCTATATACTAATTCCACAAAATTTACTTTCCTTCATTTTGGCAAAACCTTTTTTATGCTATTATAATCAAGATTGTCATGTAATTTTTGTTCTTTTAGTAGTAATATCAAATGACACAATTATTCTTTTAGTAGTAACATCAAATGACACAATTATTCACTGTAGTTTTTAGGTAAGTTTATACTAATTTCAGTTTAGAGAAAACTCACTCTTCAGAGGCAGGAGAAACTGAAATTATCAATAAATTATTCCAGTATTAATTATTATCTTAGATTTAGAAAGATCTGTAAATTTTGGATATAATATGCACACATTATAATGGGATTACATAGGATAAATTATCATCATCTTAGAAAACTTTACAAACTATTAAAATTTCATTGTATAAATTATCACTTGTCTCATGATTTTCACCATTTTTAAAACAGTAACCAGATTCAATAAAAAGATAAAAAATCACTATCAGACATTGTACGTGTTACTTCTCCCTATATATACATTTCAGAGTAATATAAATTTTAACCATTACAAAGTTAATAGTTCTATATCTGCCACCTATAACCACTATAAATACCATACCAATTGATGTATCTCCAAAACCAGAAGACAGAGAAGCAAGAAAAAGTACCCTCCATGTCATTGGGAAATGATTCTTTATTGAGCAGGAATCTCCACATTCAAGCTTTTTGAAAAGAAAGATTTGATTTGACAGATTGACTAATTTGCCTCTTTTCTTACCTAAATGCTTCTGTTGTTCAAATAGTTCCTACATTCTAAAGTAAGGACTAGCTTCAACGTTGGCAATGGCACAAGCCACAAACCTTTAAAGCATGTGTCAAGGGCATACATTGAGATATTTTTTAAAAATTTTTTTCCTTGAGGTCTAGAAGATGTTCATCATAAGAACAGATGTGTAAGCCTGTATATGTCAGCCTTCAACACCAGATCCTGAGTGACAGAGGTGCTTATGTGCTCTTAAATAAATCTGTCTTTTTGTATTTGTGGTATGTATTGTCCTTCAATACAAGGCCTAGAGCAGGAATTCCTCTGGCTTAGGTCTAAAGATGGTATTAAACCTATTCACGAAACCTTGTGGCATATTTCCTGGGCAACGTTGAGAGAGAGAGTACTTTAGAGGGAGAACTGCATAAATAAAAAGGAGGCCACAGATAGGATAACAAGAGGATAGGAGGTGTGTGTGTGTCTTTGCACACATGTGTGTGGAGTGAGCAAGTTTTAATTTCTCATTGTTTAAGAGATACAGAACAATGACATCATCAAGATGGGGATATAGGAAACCCCAGACCCCATTCCTTCACAGAAACATTAACTAAACAACAATATTCAGATAAAAATTTTTGTGAGAACTCTAGAAATCAGTTAGGAAGTCACAATATCCCCAGGCAAGCTCAAAGCCAAGAGCAGCTGCATTGAAATGGGTAAGAAATGCATTTCATTTCAATCATGTCAGCCCCTTCCCCAAGCCAACATATCTCTGGGAAGAAAAGCCCAATATACAGCTTCTTTCATGAGAGGCAAAGAAA
Source organism: Callithrix jacchus (assembly GCF_049354715.1). Lineage (NCBI taxonomy): Eukaryota > Metazoa > Chordata > Mammalia > Primates > Cebidae > Callithrix > Callithrix jacchus. The sequence goes on from NC_133508.1 coordinate 97,897,358, forward strand.
AGAATAAAATGTATGTTCAAAGTTTCAGGTTTTGGGGGACTGCTCAAGGAACTGGTTTCTCTCTCACCTGACTCGGAAGATTCATGGAAACTAACATACGTTGGATGCCTGGGAGCCACAGAAAGCAAAAGAAAGTCAGGGGCTTGGAGCAGTGCCAGAGAACTTGTAATACCACAGATAGAAATTAGCATGGCTTGTAGTAATCAGGAGTAAGCACCCAGCTGTGGCTTTTTCCCTGGGAAGAAAAGAGAAGGCTGGTATGTGCATCCAGCATTCTGCCTTTTCAGGGGGCTCCCTCTAGGATGAGTTTTTGCCTCATCTGATTCAGAGTCCTGATGAGAAACCAAAATACCTTGTTTGCCTAGGGCCATAGGGCAAAAAAACAAAAACTAAAACAAAAGCTGAAAACTCAGTTGCTCAAGGTTGCACCAGAAAACTTATAATACTATAGAACAGACACCAGAGGGAGCAAGATTACAAGCCCTGAAAAAAACAACTTGCAAACCTCTCTGAGAGAAACCAGAGAGAACACATCTTCAGAAAAGATGTGAGAGGCCTTCACAATCTCTAGCTGAAATAACTGGTGAAGTTATTTCCTTTTATTAAGCCAGTGAGTAAAGACTAGAAGAGATGGCTGTTTTTCAAATGCATACATGCCAACACAATTATAAGACACAAAAAGAAATAGGGAAACATATCTCAAAGGAACAAAATATATTTCTAATAACCAACCCTAAAGAAATAGAGGTATATGAATTACCTGACAAAGAATTCAAAATAACCATCACAAAGATGTTAGAAAAATGATAAATAAACAAAAAAAAAATATTAACAAAGAGAAAAATTTTTAAATGACCAACAGCAATTTTGGAGCTTAAGAACACAACAGTTGAATTGAAAATTTCACTAGAGGATTCAACAGTAAATGTGATGAAACAGAAAAAAGAATCAACAAACTCAAAAACAGATCATTTCAGATTACCCAGTCAGAATAACAAAAGGGGAAAAAATGAAAATGAATGAATAAAGCCTGGGGAACTTATGAAACCTCATCAAGCAGACTAATTACACATTATGTCTATTCCAGAAGGAAATGAGATAGAGAGAGAGAGAGAGTTATTGAGAATGGCATAAGACATAATGGCTGAGATTTTCCCAAATCTGGGGAAGGAAATGGACATACAGATTAAAGAAGCATAAAGGATCCCAATTAAGATAAATTTGTAAAAGTCTACATTACAATCATATTGCCAAAAGTCAAAGACAAAGAGAGAATTTTGAAAGCAGCAAGAAGAAAGCTACTCACCACATGAAAATGATTCTACATAAGAATATCAATGGATTTCTCAGCAGCAACCTTGCAGGCCAGCGGAGAATAGGAGAATATATTCAAAGTGCTAATAAAAATACTATATATGGCAAAACTGACATTCAAAAATAAAGCAGAAACACTGAATTTCCTAGATAAAAGCTGAAGGAGTTCCTCATCTTTAGACTTGCAGGAAATTCTATAGAGAATCCTTCAAGTTGAAACAAAAGAATGGTAGACAGCAACACAAAACATCTGAAACACAAAAATATGTGAAAGTATAAAACTTGCTGGTAAAGGTAAATGTATAAACAAATACAGAATATTGTAATGGTGGTCCATAAGTCACTTAATTATAGTATAAGAGTAAACACAAAGTATGAAAGAGAAACAAGTAAAAGATTAGAGTTTTTGCATGTGATTGCAATTGGTATCAGCTTAAAGCAGATTGTTGTAAGTATTTTATACAAGCATCATGTTAACTACAAAGAAAATACATATAGAAGACACATAAAGGAAATTAAGAAATGATTCAAAACATGTCACTACTGAAGTAACACCACCAAGAAAGAAAGAAAAAAGAACAAAAAGCAACAAGAGAGAAAACAATCAACAAAATGTCGATCTTAAGTCCTTCTCTATAAGTAATTGCTTTAAATGTAAATGGACTAAATTCTCAATTATAAGACAGAGTGGCTGAATGAATTTGTAAAAATCAAGAACTCACTATATGCTGCCTATGGGAGACTGAATTTAGATTTAAAGACATTTGTAGGCTGAAAGTAAAAGAATGGAAAAAGATTTTCCATGAAAATGGTAACCAAAAGATAGCAGAGGTGGCTATACTTGTATCAGAAAATATAAACTTTAAGTCAAAAATTGACACAATAGACAAAAAAGGACATCATATAATTATAAGAGTGGCCAATTTACCAGGAAGTTAAATCAACTGTAAATGAATACACATACAACATCAGAGCACTCAAATATATGAATCAAACATTAACAGAACTGAAGGAGAAATAGACAGTAACACAATCATAGTAGGAGATTTTAAATCAAAGTAGATATCTTTCCTCTCGTTGCTTTCAAAATTCTCTCTTTGTCTTTGACTTTTAGCAATTTGATGTAATGTAGACTTTTACAAATTTATCTTAATTGGGATCTTTTAGGCTTCTTAAATCTGTATATTCATTTCCTTACCCTTCCTCACCTTCAATTATAGCTAGAACATACATTCTGAAAATCAATAAGAAAAGAGCAAACTTGAACAACCCTATAAATCAGATCTAATAGACACATGAAGAACATTCTACCCAATAGCAGCAGAATTCACATGCTTCTCAAGCACACATGAACATTGGCAATGTAGAGCACATATTAGGCCACCAAACAATTATTAACAAATCTGAAAAGACTGAAATCATATCAATTTCCAACCACAATGGAATGAAAACTAGAGAAAAATTATATGCCAACAAATTATATGCCTGGAAGAAATGGACATTCCTGAAACATATAATCTACCAAGTCTGATTGCTGAAGAAATAAAAAGAATGAACCTAGACTAGTAAGAACAAACCTATAACTAGTAAGAAAATTGTATCAGAAATGAAAAAACCTCAAAGAAAAGACCAGGACTAGATGGCTTCACTGGCTAATTCTACCAAACATTTAAAGAGGAATTGATGTCAGTCTTCCTTGAACTATTGTAAAAAATTGGAGAGAAGGGAACATGCCCAAACTCATTTTATGAGGCCAACATTATCCTCATACCAAAGACAAAGACACTACAAGAAAAGTAAACTAGAAGCCAATATCCCAGATGAATATAGATGCTAAAATCCTTAATAAAGTACTAGCAAACAGAATTGAACAGCACATTGAAAAAAATCACATACTATGACCAAGCAAAGATGGTTCAACACATGACATCAATCAATGTGATACACCACAGTAACAGAACTAAGGATTAAAATTGCAGGGTCATCTCAATAGATACAGAAAAATCATTTGACAAAATTCAACATACACTCATGATAAAATCCTCAAAATATTAGAAATAGAAGGAAATTACCTCAACATAATAAGGGCTATACATAATAAGATCATGACTAGTATCATACTAAATGATGAAGAACTAAAAACTTTTTCTTTAAGATCAAGAACAAGGCAAGGTTCTCATTCTCACAACTCCTATTCAATATAGTACTGTTAAGTCCTAGCCAGAGCAATTAGGCAAGGAAAGGAAATCTAAGGCATCCAATTCAGAAAAACAAAAAGTAAAATTATCTTTGTTCATATATGACATGATCTTATATAGAGAAAATCATAAAGATTTCACACAAAAATACTGTTAGAACTAAAAAATAAATTCATTAATGTTGCAAGATATAAAATCACCATTAAAAAATCAGTTGCATTTGTATATGCTAACAATGAATAAACCAAAAAGGAAATTAAGAAAATAATCACATTTACAAAGAATCAAAAAGAGTAAAATATTTAAAAATAAATTTAACTACGAAGATGAAAGACATATGCTGAAAACTAAAGAATATTGATAAAAGAACGTAAAGAAAGCATAAACAAATTGAAAGGTATTCATGTTCTTAGACTGGATAATGTCTGAATGTTCTAATGTTCTATCCATAATGAACATGGATAATGTTAAAATGTCTCTACTACCCAAAGAGATCCACAGATTTAATGCCATCCCTATCAAAATCCTCAATGTCATTTTTTTTCAGAAATAGTAAAAACAATCCTAAAATTTATACAGACTCACAAAGAACCCTAAATAGACCAAACACTCTTAAAAGAACACCAAATCTGGAGGACTCATACTTCTTGACTTCAAAACAGATTATGAAGCTGCAGTAATCAAAACAGTATGGTATTGGCATAAGGACAGAGATGTGACCAATGAAACAGAATAGAGACCCTAGAAATAAATCCACACATAAACTGTCAAATGATCTTTGACAAAGACATTCGTCTACACAATGGAGTAAGAACAGTCTCTTCAACAAATGGTGCTGAAAAAAACAGATATCCACATGCAAAAAAATGAAAATAGATCTTTATCTTACACCATACACGAAAACGTACTCAAAATGCGTTAAAGAATTAAATGTAAGACCTGAAACTATGAAACTTCTAGGCGAAAATATGGAGGAAAACTTCATAACATTGATCTTGGCAATGATTGTTTGGATAAGACACCAAAAGCACAAGTAGAATGTATGAAGCTAAAAACCTTCTTCATTGCAAAAGAAAGAATGAACAGAGTAAGAAGACAACCTACAGAATGAAAGAAAATATTTGCAGACTATGTATTTTAAAATGTATTAGTATTCAAAATATATAAGCCACTCCTACAACTCAAGAACAGCAACAACAAAACAAGCCAATTAAAAGGTGAGCAAAGTACATGAATAGACATTTCTCCAAATACACACAAATGGCCAGCAGGTACATGAGAAATGCTCAACATCATTAATCATCAGGGAAATGCAAATCAAAACCACAGTGAGATATTACATCACATCTGTTAGGATGGCCATTATTTTAAAAAATTATAATAATAACAAGTGATGATAAGGATACTGAAAACCTTGGAACCCTTGTACATTATTGGTAGAAATGTAAACTGGTACAGTTGCTATAGAAAAAAGCATGGAGTTTCCTCAAAAAATTAAAAATAAAACTACCATATCATCCAGCAATCCACTTTTGAGTATTTATTCAAAGTAATTGAAATCCGGATCCCAAAAATGTATTTGCACTCTTATGTTTATTGCACCATTATTCACAATAGCCAACAGATGGAAACAACCTAAGTATCTATCCATGGGTGAATAGATCAAGGAAATGTGATGTAAAGATACAGTGGAATATTTTTCAGGCTTTAAAAATATGAACCTTGAAGACATTATGCTAAGTGAAATAAGCTAGACACAGAAGGGCAAATACTGCATGATGCCACTTATCCAAGATACCTAAAGTAGTCAAAGCTTTAGACACAGATAGTAGAATGATGGTTGCCAGTGGACAAGGATAGGAAAAAATGGTGAGTTGCTGATCAATGGTTATAGAGTTTCAGTCATGCAAGATGAAAAAGTTCTAGAGATTGGCTGTACAACACTGTGTGTATAGTTCACAATACTGTGCTGTACACTTAAAAATGGTTAATAAGGTAGATTTTATATTCTTCAATGCAATAAAAAATAAATTTTTAAAGAGAGATGTAAGCAATAGCTACAATCTAAAAGCAGTTAGTCATCTATACTAATCTAGATCATCCATTCCAATGGTTTTTAAAACTTTAACAGTGAAATCATTTTTGTAAGGCTGGTTGCCTCACTGGGAGCTTGGACATGCCCATCCCTCTCCACACCTGAAAATTATATCACCAGAATATGCTCATCATCTAGCTCTGCCTTGGAAATCCCCTCTGCACTCAGCACTCAACCCCGCCCTTGGAAATCGCCTCTGCACTGGGCACTCAACCCCACAATTGGAAATCCCCTCTGCACTCAGCACCTAGCCCACCCTTGGAAAGCTCCACCAAAACCTGCCCAATAGCACATTGCCCCATCCGGAAATCCCGCCTACCTACCTATAGCAGCTTGCCATGTCCACGTCCTCTTTCTCCATAGCCAATCAGAACGCCTTCCCTGCCTATAAAACCCCAGGCCTGAGAGAAGTTGGGCATGACTTCTCTGGCCTCTTTCCTCGGGACCACAGAAACTCGCCCGGGAGCCAAATAAATTAGCATCTAATTGTTCTCATGCAGGCCTCAGTTTCCTCATTTTAAACTCGGCAATAAACCTTACAGAGAATAAACCCTTACAATTTTCACTTAAATTTTTCCAGTAAACTCAATAACAAAACCATAAAAGTAGAACTGTGTGTGTTGAGTTGTGTTGGATGGGAGGGAACCAGAGCTCCTCATTTTATAGACAAAGAAAGTGAAGCCCTGGTAGTAAAAGGGATTCACCGTGAAGCACACAGTGGGTTAATGGCATGGCCCTGGCTACAATCCACATCTCCTGGTTCCCAGTTTAGTGTTCTTTGCATTTTTCATTAAAGTTCTTCGGCCTCATCTGAAAAACACCAAGATAACCATAAATGGTAACAGTTGATGGTACATGCAGTTAAGCTATGGAAGGAGAGAGAGTTTTTAAGCCTAATCATTAGCAAACAGAATTCCGGTTTCAATAGTTTTTTTTAATATCAAATTTGTTTTTATTATAGAAACAATACCCATTTATTAAATGAACTTTTGAAATTGCACAGAAACAAAAAAGAAGAAAAATTTATAATCCTACCAATTATATAAACAATTGTTAACACTTGAATGTGTTTCTTAATGAACAGATTGTTGGGTATTCACCAAATTGTGCTCATTCTGTATGTCCAATTTTGTATCATGCTTTTATCACAATATTAGAGCACAAGCATTTTCCATTTGTAAATAACATTTTCTCTCATGGCTACATAATATGCTTTGAAGTAGTCATGCCATGCAGAAGATTTTTTTCTAAATTTGTTCACCACTTCAAATAATACCAAAATGAACATGTATTTGTGTATATAATGGTGTTGAACAATGTGTATGGTAGTATACTAGAGGCAGAATTAAGTTTAAGAATCAGAAGATTTTTCAGTCTTTTGGTGTGTAGCATCAAATCACATATATTTATTTATGCATACTTATATAAACATGGTTTAAAACTCTGGAAATAGAAATATAGATAAAATAATATTTTCCATTATTTCTTTAACCTAGAGGTAGATAACTATTGAATATCTTGGTATAGTCCTTCCCCATCTTCTTGAAAATACATACATATGCACATATGATTACCAAATTGAAATGGTCATGCATGGGTGTGTAATAGTTTGGTTTTAGATAGGATTATTTATTACCATGACGATAAATAATACTTAGACATCAAACAGATTTTATTTGTTAATCACAACATATTATCCCAATCACACAACCAAACACACTCCCATTTTTTACCCTTAGTGCAACCATATTCACATGCCCATACCCAAGTAACAGAGAGATTACATATGAGACCACCCCTAATAAGACAACTCTCAAAACACAATCTTGGTTGTAGTTCTCACTGGCTTTCTTCTGAGAAACTGACTCACAAGTGAATATAGGCTGTTGCAATAGCATTTTCTAACTTGAGGCTTCTACAGAGCTCAAAGTAGAATGATACACCACTGTGCCAGCCACCAGGAACAGCTTTGGACCCTGAAACGTTAGATGTTTCCAAAAGTAGAGTTGTTAAGACAGAAACTTTGACATTAGACTCCCCTAGGTACCAGTCATTATTGTACCTCCTATTGTCCGTGAAACTTGAATTAACTTAACCCCTCTAAGCCTGTCTCTCCACCTATAAAAATAAATGACAGTAGCTACCTCAAAGGTTTGAAGCGATGATCAGATGAGACAATGCATATGAAGTACTCAGCACTGTGTCATTGCAGGCACTTAATTTTAACTGTAATTATTATTTTGAGTTCTGGCAGCAGCTTTCTACTCTCACTCTCACAAATATGACTTTCTCTTTCTTCGTTGATCTATTAACAGAAAATATTTCTTGACTGATAATTCCCAAAGTGGTCACTATGGCAATGAATATCGCAGTTCAAAATATTATCATATGTATCTTATTACAAATGTTATTAATGGCTCAAAGCAGTTGAAATTGTCATTAACTATTTTTAATAAATAAGAATATTTCAGTTCTTAATATTCCTACAAGCTTTACATGACAATATTTTCCTCAATCTTCACAAGGCTGTGAAGTATTATTATTACCATTTTGCAAAAGGGCAAACTGACATGGACACTTTAAGAAATTTAGTGACACAAAAGGTCACACAGGTAGAAGTTGAAGAGCAAAGATTTGAGTCCAAGCCTGTTTTAATCCAAGCTCTAAGACCCATCCCCTGGGCCAGGGATCAGAAAACCTTTTCTGTAAAGAACCAGGTAGCAAATATTTTAGGCTTTTCAGACCTTATGTTCTCCATCATAACTACTCTACTCTACCATTACAGCACAAAAGCAGCTATAAACAATACAAAAATGAATTACATGACTATGTCCAACACACTTTATTATGGGCACCAAAATTTGAATTTTATATAATTTATATGTGTCACAATATATGACTCTTTATTTTCTTTTTTTTTTTTTTCTTTTTCTAATGGGAACAGCGTTTCTCTCTTGTTGCCCAGGCTAAAGTTCAATGGTATGATCTCAGCTCACTGCAACTTCAGCCTCCTGGGTTCAAGCAATTCTCCTGTCTCAGCCTCCTGAGTAGCTGAGATTACAGGTGCATGCCACCACACCTGGCTAATTTTTGTATTTTTAGTAGAGGAGGGGTTTCATCATATTGGTCAGGCTGGTCTTGAACTCCTGACCTCAGGTGATCCACCCGCCTCAGCCTCCCAGAGTGCTGAGATTACAGGCGTGGGCCACCACACCTAGCCTCATTTCCTTTCCAACCATTTAAAAATATACAAATCATTCTTAGTTCATGAGTCATATAAAAAATAGTAGGTGGACTATAGATGCATTTACGGGGAGAATACAATTATCAGGAAATGCGGGGATCCACACTGGACAGTTTTCAGGGGTGCAATGCTGCTAGACTCTCCCTCAGGTCCTTTGTTATCCTTTTGGCCTGTAACACTCCTGCAACCCCTCCTCCCCAGCATCTGCCTTTATCTGCCATATGCCTTGTCATCCTTCAAACCAAAATAGCTGCACTGTTACTTCTTGCAGGAAATGCAACAAACCCACCCTTACCGCCACCTCCATACTAAGCAAGGTACCCCTTTTCTGCTCTCTCTTAGCACCCTATATGTTCCCATCAGAGGATCTATCACAAAAAATTAAAACTTGGGTACAAGACTGTCTGATCCAAAGACGAGTGCCATAAAGGCAAGCTTCTGTCTTGATGATAAGCACACCCACTTAGTAATTAGCACAGTGTACAGAATATAAGAGAAGTTTAATACACGTAGGAATGAAGAACAGTGGGAGAAAGGAAAGTGGGGGAGAGGGAAGAGACATATCAAAGTTCTTAGCTGTAAATACAAGCTCTGAACAAGATAAGGAGAGATAGAGAGAGTAGAAGAGGAATCTACACCTGGCCATTAGGAAAAAGGTGGAAAATTGCCAAATGTGAATGTGGAAACCCTTTTTCTACTTCTCGTGAGGGGCAGTCCATGATTCCCTGTAAAAAGGTCTGTTCATCGTGTTGGGACAATGAAGAATAAGGCAGAAACTAGTCTCTTAGACTTGTCCCAGCAAGGACTAGAGAAGAGATACCAACTAGAGGATCTGAGTGCCCATGGATTCCTTAGTCATTTACATCGTGTTCCCTGATAGTGAAATGCAGAGACGGCAATAGCTCAAAATTTAAGGTGGCTTCTTTTAAAAAATATTGTAACAAATGAAAGAATCCAACTGAGGACACAAAGGAAAAAGAAATTAAAGAGCCAGGAGGTGGAGGTATGAGGGGATAGGGACTCTAAAACCTCTTTCAGCTCCGTATCAAACAGATTTGCTCTTTTTAAGAGATTATGGAAGCTTGGATTTGTTCTCCAAAGCACTCCTTTGAAGCAAAGAGTTTAATCAGCACACACCATTAATGCTTCCGATTTGAGGGTTTCTCTTTTTTTCTTTTCTTGACTGGGTGCTCTAAGGGAGAGCTTCTTTGAGATGAAAACATGTGGAATAAGAAACACCAGTCGTTCTCACCACTGCTGCTTTGTGCTTCCTCCTCCCCTCTCCCAAATCCTCTTCCTCACATGTACAAGGCCTCAGAGAGATGCCAACACCTGCTTCTACCATGAGGCTCTTTAGAGACTCAAACAAAGGTTTAACAAGATGTGTTCAGAGTCACACTCCAAACATCTCTTATTCATTCACTCAACTCTTGCATCTGCCAAGAAAGGTGACTATCACTGGACAACTGAAGAAGAACCCAAGAAATGCTCAACATTTTCCTCATTGCCTTATCTTCCTTTCCCCATCCCCTGTTGTTTCTGAAGCAGAAGGGGTACTCCTGGATCTACCAGGTAGATTCTGTTCAAATAGGGCATGAAGCCTACTCACTGTCATTGGAGAAAAGAGTTGAACTATGGACCATACATTTTAAGCCCAAATTTGCCACTAACTTTAAGTAGGCTATTTGATTTCTCTGGGTTCAGGTGGATCCTGTGGCATATCACCAAGATTCCCTCCCACCTACTGGGGATATTAGAAGCTGACAGCTCTTCACTGAAACTCCTTTGCATTTTTAATTTGCTTAGAAAGAATTGTCCAGCACAGAGTCTCCTCCTTTTCCATGAAATAGTTCTCATTCAATTGCTGGTGAGCCATTATAGGAGTACAATATCCTTGTCCCCTTGCCATAATTTGGGCCAGTTCTGCAATGCTGTCCCAGTTTCCACATTTCCTGTAGGATTAGCTAGAACTTCATCTGGCCATATCCTTCCTCTGCTCAGTTTTCCTTCCTTTACTTACCTGCAGGTGTTGATCCTGACAGTCATCCCAATAAAGTTCTTGCACACAAGTCTTGACAATTCTCATACAAATCTCAAAGTCCTCTTTCAGGGAACCTACCTGGGACCTGGCCCTTGACTTCTCCATCTGTGTAATAAGAGGATTCCACCAGATGGATTCCACCAGATTTTCTCCATTTCTGTCTGAAAAACATAAGTAAAGTACAATGATCCAACTGCCAGGCCCACAATACAATCAGCAGAAGCAGCAGCAGCAGGGGCTCACGTGCATCTGAATGCAATTGAATTACCTGATTCAGAACATATCTTTCAAACACTCTGAACCAATAAGTGAAGTGGCAAACAGAGACACCAAAACTTGGGGTCTTTAGGTTGGAACCCTATCTCTGTCACTAACTTGCTCAGTGACCCCAGGTAATTCTCTCTGCTGGGCTTCATTTTATTAATTTACAAAATAAGAGACTTTACCATATTTTTCCTCTCTCTTCATTTTAGATATATTTATGTGATTTCTGCTATGAAAAGGGAAAAAGTTCATTTTTGGAAAAATAATTCCGTCACTCACCATGAATCAAAAGCTCACATTAAGCATCTCATTATTCATGACCCTGCACAGCACCCTCTGCAGCCCTTGCCCTTGGAGAACGTGTGGTCTAAGGCTGGTTGACCTGTACTGGGAGTCACCAGTACAGCCTTGTAAATTACAGTATGTGATAGCCTTGTAAATGATAGCAGGTTTCTCCTTTGCGGATGAGTGGCACATTGAATGAGGCATACTCCCTAGTTCAGTGTGCCACTCATCCACAAAGGAGAAACCTGCTATCATTTACAAGGCTGTCACATATTCAAAGAATAACTAGAAGGAAATAGAAGCTAACATATATGCTGCACTGGCTAAGCACCTATCAGGAATTTTTGTCCTCTTAATTGGATTATAGTTCATTTACTTCTGAAAACAGTCCCTGAAAGTCAACCATCCCCATCCCCGTTTTCAGATGAAGCTGCAGAGAGGGTGTGACCACCCAGAGTCAAGCAGCGAGCATGTGGAAGAACCAAGGCTAGAACCCCAGCGTGGTCCTGTCACACTGTAATGTACAGGCCTGCTCCTCTGTCTGTCTCCTCGGTAAGAGCTGGGAGCTGCTTGCGGGCAGCCCCTATTGCTTTCTTCTGCATGTCCTGAACACCTAGTGTGATGGCAAGTACCTGTTACCAAATATACGTTTACAGCATTACTTAATTAAGGTCTCTTGACTTCTCTTGCTATTTCTATCACACTATCATGCAATCGGCTTTGCTCCTTCACCTCCAAATTTTTCTAAAAATTATTCATCTTGAGACAGGCAGAAGATCAATCTCAAATAACAAACATATAGCATATTACAGTCTCCCAAGTTACATGGTGATAGGCGTCATTTGGTCCCCTTGGGATTTAATAGCTGGCTGACAAGCCTCAGCACTGTCAACGTGAGTGAGATTGGCTCACTTGGGCCAGCTGGGCAAGGATTTCCATTGATTATTCCTAAAAACCCATTATGCTTTTGAAAGCGATTTCATTTTCAGATGGTTTAAATACATCCTTCTTATCATTTTTAAGCATGCCTACAAAAAGCATCCTAAAGATACTTGATCATTCAATTACACTAAATGAGGCCAATGTATATACTACTGCCTCAGAGGTTATCATGCTTAATAAAACATACTTTATAAACCCCACAAAGGCTGTAATTAAATTTACAAGCAGGCGTCCCCACAACTTTAACAAAAGATGTCTGAACTGTGTGCATGCGTGTGTGTGTGTGTGTGTGTGTGTGTGTGTGTGTGTGTTTTAAAGTGTCCTGTTCCATAAGGATTATAGCTCCCCTGCTGTTTGGAAAAGATAATTTCACTTGTAACACTAATAACTTGAGCAGGGGAGAAGCTGGTCGGGTGAATGGAATGCACTTCATTGCACATCTTGGCTCAGCTAGAAATCGGAAACAGATGGTCCTTGCGGCTGGTTTCCCACTCGAGCCCGCACACTGCCAGCCTGTGGTCTTCTGTGGGCTGCTGCTGGCAGTCTGTGACTTGAACATAGTAGGACAGTGGCAAAAGAAATCAAATCTTTTCCAATGAGCAGCAAGTTATAATGAAATTTGACAGATCTGACATTCTATACCCAACATCTAGTTAGAATATATTAACCTTTAGTTTTCTTAAGCGCCTTGCATAGAAGTTGTGAATATACTTATTAGAGGGTTATATCGTCTGAGGGGTTTTTTTTCCTTTTTTTCTTTTTTAACAGGGGGCTTAGGGTTTAGTCCAATCTTTGGTGGCAGCCGGCTAACAGAAAATGCAGAAAAAGTAAAAGTCAAAGAATTTCTAAATGGAAATGAGGCACAAGAACAGCCACCAAGAAGACTGATTCTTTGCAGGACACTGTGGGTGAGTTTCTGCCAAAAATAAATTATCAATATTTTCCTTGCACAATACAGATAGATTGACTGATCAATAGATAGAAATCCATATCCATATATATGCAATATATCAGGTCAAAAATCTGGGCAATCTCTGGGCATCTTATTAAAATAGATGGGGCTGTCTGGACCCTCTGGCATTTTTTTCAATTCTGCCCTTTCAGCTTTGCAGCATTCACTTCTGCCATACGGTAAGACAACCATGCCAGGTGACTTGGGATGCTGGTTTCTTTAAGTCACTACACTCACACCCAGTCATGACATGTACCTGTATGGAGGAGTTTGCTGCCTTCATCAACAAAGGATAAATCTCCCACCAAAGACCTTGACACTTTTCTGAGCTTTGGAGGAACTAGACTTTCTATACTTTTGTGTTGATTTTTCTTTTTATCCTAACACTTACATGTGAATACGCCCTGACTTGAAGGTTTAGATGGTGATGTCCTGAACACCATGTTAGGATTTTCCACCTGCTTGAGGTTACAGGAAAGATCTAGGTGTTAATAGTAGATAATGCCCTTTTTTTTTGAGATTGAGTTTTGCTTTTGCCGCCCAGGCTGGTGTGTAATGACAAAATCTCAGCTCACTGCAACCTCCGCCTCCTGGATTCAGGCAATTCTCCTGCCTCAGCCTCTTGAGTAGCTGGAATTACAGGTGCCCACCACCACACCCAGCTAATTTTTATATTTCTAGTAGAGATGGGGTTTCACTATGTTGGCCAGGCTAGTCTTGAACTCCTGACCTCAGGCAATACACCCGCCTCGGCCTCCTAAATTACTGGGATTACCAGGTGTGAGCCACCGCCCCCAGCTGATAATGCCTCTTAATACAGCTTTTATTTTCTATTCTATTCTTTTCTTTCTTTTTAATCTTTAATCTACCCATTGCTCTAAACTGAACATTTCTGCAGCTTCAACAACAGGGTACATTTCTAATTTCATGTTATCCATGAACCTGGTGATTCAAGGCCATACATATCTGTTAAGCCCAACATTCAACTCTATATAAGAAATTAAAAATATCCAAGGCAGGAAGATCACTTGAGACCAGGGATTTGAGACCAGCCTGGGCAACAAAGCAAAACCCTGTCTCTCCAAAATAAATAAATAAATAGATAGATTTAATTAGCCAAGTGTGGTGGTGTACAACTATAGTCACAGCTACTTGGAAGCTGAGGCAGGTAAATCAGTTGAACCTAGGAGTTCGAGGCCGCTGTACTCCAGCCTGGGTGACAGAGAAATCTTATCTCCAAAAAATGAAAAAATAAATAAAAATTGTCTTCTGAGAACTAACTGGTTGGAATAGCAAAAGCATGCGCTTTTCTTTATACAGACATGGGGATGAATTTCGGCTCTTCTTTAGCGTGTGTCTTTAGCCAAGTCTCTTACCTTTTTGACCCTGATCTGCAAGTTAATAATAGTGATAACAGCCTCCTATGGTTGTTGTAAATGTTAAGTGACATATCATCCCAAAAGCACCTTTAAAAACTGTGTGGCGTGTAGCAGGTGCTGAATCCTGTTACTTCTCTCCTTTTTTGGTTCAGGAGGCAATACCAGGGTGGTGAAGCTCTGCAGTCATCATTCCTGGGCTCCAGCCCTCCTTCTATCGCCAGCTCTGGAGCTCTAAGCAAGTCACTTTACCTCTTGGAGCCTGTTATCCTGGTTGTAAAATGGAGTTAATAATAGATCCTACCTCATAAGGACTTACCTGAAGGAAAAAAAAAAAAAAAACATGTAAAGATCTTAGAACAGTGCCTGCAAGAAGAAACACTCAATAAACATGAACTGTTATGTACAAAATCAAATTACTCTTCTCCTAGACTTTCAAATTTCCAGTGGTCCTAGAAACAGAGCTTGAAAAGAAAGAGAAAATAAGTGTTAGTGCCTGTATCACATACGTTGCTATTAAGTGGGTGAATAAATAAAAGAAAGATACACTTTCATCAAAGACAAATAATAATACAATCAGTTGATGCAAAGTACTAATGGATGGTGCAGATAAGGAAGGCAGCAGGACACCAAGGGTGCTGGGGTCACTGTGAGCTAGTGTCCTGAGGAGGGTGTCATGTACAAGGAGGACAACAGCTTGAGCCAAGGTAAAAGACAAGGTTGTATAAATGGAAGAACGCAAATTTCAAAGCGGCTAGTGTCCTGTGACTTTTCATTCTCATTCTCTAACCATGCAGAGAGCCCCTACTCTGCCCAGCACTATGCTTGGCCTTGTAGCTACTCCGATGGGCAAGATACAGTCCCTGCCCTTAAGAATCTCAAGGTCCAGGAGGGAAAAAGACTAGCAGGCAGGTGATTCCAGAAGAGGGTGCTGAGAGCTGCAACGGAGCAAGGCACAGGTTATTATGGAAGAATAGAGGGAAGGGATCCAACTGAGCCTCACAGCACAGGACCAGAAGGGGGAAGAAAGAGGGCTTCCCTCATCAGGGGAATACTAGTAACAAAACATAGTAACAGCACAATAACTTTAGTCGAGCACTCATTACTTATCAGGGACTATGTACCTCATGCATATTTTTGCTTCTAACTACACTACACTACACACACACTCACACACTTAATAACTATTATCTTCATTTTCCTGATTAGGATAGGACACAGGATCAGAGTGGCTAACTAACCTGGGAGAGGTCACACAGTAACCAAGAGATCCCAGATATGGACAACTGGATTGCAGAAGAATGTTCTCAATCTCTCTACAACCCAGCCTCAGAAAATCATTAATATTCCATATCATATCTCCTGTTAGCAATAAATAGCAAAAACCAAAACCTCTCCTTGGTATTGGTATTGTACACCTGTTGGCAGCAGAGTCTTCGAGGCCTTCATTCAAATGCACTGCAGCAAAGACACAGATAAGAATTCACTATCTTCTGAGCTTTCTTGGGTTCTTCCCATTCAATAAAGAGGGCTAGCTTATTAGAGAGCACTGGCCGTCCTGAGCTGAGTGAGGCTGAAAGTGACTTGCACTTTGCCTGACGCTTCATATTATAAGGAGACAATTCCCTTTCTAATGCTTCCCCATTGTCACCCAGGAAATAGTCCTCATCACTTGACTCTTTATCTAGGGGGATTCCCACTTCTTATAAAATATGCTCAAAGGAAATAAGAAAGGCCAAATTTTGATGGGCTTATTTCTTGATGAGAGCACTGTTTTTGCCTTGGATTCATTCATGTGGAATGGGGAGAAGTATTCAAATGACAAGAGTTAAATTCAAAACATGTAGCCGCTTTCTGTTATATTTTTTTTCTAACTGAAGGCAAACCACTTAGATGTTTGTTTCCAAAAAGGCATCTGTCAGCAATCAAAGGGGAAAAATGCATAAAGCAAATGCAATTGTTTGGAGTAGCATTTCCTGGATCATGTTAAATGCTTGAATTGCTCCCCATTATGCTCACCAAATAATATTATTTCCCAACAATAATTGCAATATTTAACATGTTTTATTTAATCTTGTTTTAAGGCTATTAACAACAGGCCACACTGTGAAAAGACTGATTGCTGCATGGGAAGGACAGCTTCCACCAGCCTGTTAGAGAACAATGATAAAGTTAAATGCACCTAATTGTTCAGGATTTAAAATACTATTATCCAATAATATGTATCATATTTTTTGTTCAAACTATGCGCCCTTTCCTGCAAAATCTTCCCAGCTTTTCTATCATTCACAAAGTGAAATCTGGACTCCAGTTTACCTTGTGCTCCATTCATTCATAAATAATGGTCATGCAGAGGGTGCTCTGAGTCTCAAAAATGCAGCAGCTCGGACAAGAAACAGCTCCAACTTCAGAGATTGCTACAGGACAAACTTAGAGATTGTAAAGCTCTGGACCCACAGGTCCAAGATGTCCATGTGCCCGTATGCCCTGGGAGAAAGCAGAGGAGACCCTAAAACAAGGAAATTCTGTTTTGTCTGCTTGTCAAAGGCAAGTAGAAATGAATGAAGTAGGATCAGAGGTTGGTTGATTCAAAGACAGAATGTTACTTCATTTCTTTGCTTCTTTTTATTTTCCTCCTTTTTTTTTTTTGTTTGGTTAATGATATTTTACATTTTAAAGAGAATTTCCAACTTTTTTTCTTATCTTTCTCTACATGATAAACTTAGGAAAGACTAAGTAATTTTAATGATGCTGCAGTTACACCTGGCAATAAATGTTTTCATTGGCAAGCTCAAGGCAAGTTTCTGTTAGTAGGTCCATTTGCTATTCATAGGACACAAGCTAAAGACATTTCCTGTGCTACTGCAGACTCTTCTTCTGAAAAAACAGGTGACATCAAGGTAATAAAGTATACAAAGATGCTTCCTAAGAGTGATGGCAGTACTTACATTTGATAATAATTCTGGCTACTGCCTCTCACCCCAATATTATTGGAAGAAATCCCATTACAATAAGGGATGAGAAAAAAAAAAAGGAAATGCCATATTTGTTGTATCTGTGGTCATTCCTAGAAGCAGTATGTGCATCATGCTTTAAATTAGAAATATTTTTTGGTGAAACAGGATAAAATTTGCTTTAATACAGTTATGTTTTTCAAAGCAACATAAATATACCTGATGCTAAATGATTAAAATAATACCTACTAAGGAAGAGAGTGGAAATAAGAAGACAAAATGCACCAAGTTTACCTCTTTGGAACTTAAAATATGCCCTGAATAAGTTTATCTAAATATTATTCAGTCAAAAATAAGACTAGAACAAAAAATCCACTGGATAATTAGGCAGTAAATGCATAACTTTTTAATAATCACAGTTGAATAGCTCTGAGAAATACTGATGGACAAATTTTCCCATGCTCCGGAGTACCTATATTGAAGGCCCATAGCAGAGTAAACTGTAGGTTCTTAGAGATCAAAGGATTGCTTATATTCAGAAAAAATTAGGATGTGTTTGGTGCACATCCACAAAAACTAGGACGTGTTTGGTACCCTGATAAAGGTATTTCTGCAGTTCCTAATGTCACACAATTTGAAAGAATATAACAAATACAAGTCATTCTCTCTGCCTCTTTCTCCTTCTTAGTTCTAAGTACAATGACTTGAAATTCAGCAATTGTTGGGACTTTTTCTCACTTTTAAAAAAATATTTTTTACAACCATTCTTATTGGTAGGTCCACGTTGTGGTTTACTTTTCCATACTAAAGAAAGAATGTGTGGTTAAAAACTCCTGTGAAGAAGTTGGCTAGGTTACAGTAAGGAAATCAGAAGTGACTTTCTCTGATTAAGGAAGAGCTCATGTCAAGTTTAACCTGAATTGTGCTAAACTGAATTGATAATGACTGATCGCTTTGCTTACAAAGAATGAGAAAGTCCAAAATTAATTTATTTAAAAAGACACCAAAAAATATCGGTGGTGCCTAGCCCAGCATAGGTTAGAACCTGCAAAATATCGGTAATGTATTTATTTACTCACATAAAAGCACACATCTAAACACAATGCCAGCTGAACCAAAAATCAAGAGACTTGAATGCTGCCATCTCTTGTTTATCTTCTTTCATGACTAAATTAACTAATGAGTTATTTTTTTTAATAAAGTAAGGAAAGAGAAATATTTTTTCTGGAATTTTTTTAACTCCTTGGAAAACCTGTTCAGTTGTTCCCAGATTTAATTTGAGACTTTTCCAACAGAGATGTGTAAGACAGCAAAACTGAACTAAACATCTTTTTTAAAATGCACAGCTCACGTTCTTGAGAAAAGTGGCTGTGAAAAACAGATACTGAATCAGACTTAAAGTCGAAAGGGGGGGGTAAAGAGGGGGGAAAAAGCCCAAAACATTGCATGATAGTCTCTAAGCAGTTCCATCTGTCAAGCAGAAATTTTAGGCTAATAGCCTGTGGCGATCTCCCTCCGCAGTCCACTACCTGCCTTTGTCCTATTAAATCTCTTTATTCTCCTTAAAAAAAAAAGTGGGGGGGGGGGGTTGGTTGTTGGAAGGAAAGGAAAAACCCTGCAGACCAAAATCATCTGAGTGATGAAGCCCTAATTTTAACCACCTCCCTTTGAAGTGTAGCAGTGGGCTCTTGTTTTTTAAAAAGGAGAGAGGAGAAGACAGTGCTAGGAGCAGAAGACTTTTCATCTCCACTTCACCTTGCCACTGGGTCTGTGAGAGATTGGTTCATTGTCAAGGAGATTTTTTTTTTTTACCCATGATTCCATATGGTATGGACCGGACTACATGTTGCCCCACATGCCACTGCAAATGTTTTCTCAATTAGGTGTCTTATCTCCCGTGAGTTAGCATCAGATGAAGCTTGCTGACAGCGTAATGGCAGGGAAAGCTTCCGACGGCTCCATCAAATGGCAGCTCTGCTACGACATCTCGGCCAGAACTTGGTGGATGGTGAGTTGGCAGCCGGAGCTGCTTTTTTTTTTTTTTTCCTTTTCTACTTTCCCTCCCTCTTTGACAAAATGTCCCAGACCTCACATTCATCAAACTCACATTTGATTTTTTTCACACTATTCAGTGAGGCAGCCTCACACTGCTGCCTCTTGCCATCCTCTCTCTGCCACTCTGCGACTTGAGTTCCCAGGAACACTTGCCCTCATTTTCCATGGGACAGTATTTGGGGTTTTCTTTCCTTTTTTTTTTTTCTTTTTAATTCTTTTTTAAAGAGTATCAGTTGTAAGGTGGAGGTGGATATTTTAGCCAAGTCAGTCTTGGGGGAAAAAGTGAAACATTCGTCCCAGTCCTCAGGTTTTGCTCCTCTCTCTCTAGTTTCACATCCCCCTTACTTTTGTTTTCAGGGACTCTGGGGTGTATGGTTTTCTTTGGCTGTGGTATTTTCTGAGGACGAGTGTTGGGCACTGAAGAGAAGCAAGCCCTGAGTGAATTCCAGTCCTGGCCAATTAATTGGATTGCCTGAAGTCACCTGTGAGAGGACTCCCGGTCCCCACTCCCTATTTTCCATCAGGGGATCCGCAGCTCTCATCTAACTTTTCCCCGTTTATGTCAGAGCAGATTTCCATCTCTTAGGCACTCTAGCTCTGAGTGGAAAAGACCCGCACACTCTATCTTTCAGTTACTCTGGATATAAATAAAGTTTTAATAAAGTTCTGCCATGCAGCGGCAGAATGAGTTAACTTACATGTCATGGTCAACCAGGACAGGCAACCTTTGACATCTTGGATCTGTAAGAGGTAGAGTGAGTTGGGAGGATGCACAATAGCTCATTGTCACAGGAGATGCAAGTCCTGTGAGGAGGAGAGTCCTCAAATCATTACTGCCCTTGTTAGGATGGTGTCCGTTAAGGATTAATTTGTTAGCAGTGCATTTCTAGTTTTCCGTAATTATTATTCTTGCAGCAAGCGTGAATTCTTCCAGGGAGTGAAAAAAAAGTTTGCTGCCAGGACAATGCATGTATTATCCGTTCCTAACTGGACCGTGAACTTCAGCTCATTTCACATAGATATCAGTTTAAGAAAAAAAGAGAGCGAGAGAGATGTTGAAGGGGGAGACTGGCGAATGGAATTACAAAACAGGGCATGGTCGGTTTCATTGTATGATCTGCAGAAAGAGTTCTCTTTTCCCCTTCCTGGACCAATGGTGTATCATTTTGGCAAGTTTTAGGAATTCGGAGGACTGAGAGACTGTTAAAAGTGAGCTACCGCAGGATTCTATCCGGCTGCTTCTTGGGATGCAGTATGTCCATCCTAAGGACTCTTGAGTTAAAGTGATTGTGGGTATGTGTGTCCATGTGTGTTTTAACTTGTAATTTCTTAATTAGACATTAGAAATTTTACCAGTAATTTCAGAACAATGTTACATGCAGCTTTTGGCTAATTAGACTAGCAGTAGACTATCCACTCTGACCCTGAACTTTTGTTCAGGGCACTTATTTTCCCATTAGAGTTTTTGCCAGCAAGAACAAGGTTTACTTGTATGCTATGATGTTGCCTATTGCTTCACTTTATACAGCTTGTTAAACATTAGAAATGAATATACTGATTGGTTTAGTAATTGTTTTCTAAGTTGTAAGCTTTTTTAAAAAAAACTGCACGCTGATGTCATATTCTGGGTGAAACATTCTACTTCCTTGTATTTCAAGAGCTCATAGATTTTATAGACTGTTACTTTTTATGGCAAATTGTGTCATCTCTTTTTTTTTTCTTTGCAAAGATCACCAAATGCTTCTCTTTTTTTAACTTGGAAAACTGTAAGTTCTTTTTTGTAAAGTTTACTTGGAAGTTGCTTTTCATTTAAAATTATTTTACAGATGTTTTACCGCCGGGAATATAACATATAAAAGTGGTGGAAACATTTAGCAATGCAGTTGCCTAAAAATAAACAATGTTGAAAGCTCACATGCTGCTGTTTAGGCTGCAAACTACAGGGAAGTTTCTCTAAACTTCAATGCTTCTAGATCTTTGCTTTGAAAAGGGGTGAGAAATCAGAGTGCTCTCTAAAGAAGTTATACGAGTTATCATAGGGAATAAATCAATTTGTTTCTTTCCCTCAAAGGTGATCACATACCATAGCATTTCAGATCTGCCAGTTACAAATAATTATAATGTAAATTTCCCATTATAGATGGGAAATTGAGGACTTTGATGAAGGAGGAGGGAACTAATTAAAATAATACAAATTTCACATTTTCTCTTAGTCTTAGATCTCTTTCCTTGAATAACACGCTCTCCCTCTCCCTCCATTCACCCATCTTGCTATCCCAAACAATTTTCCCCAGCTGAAAGAAAAATTTAAACTTCCCTCTGGCTGATATAGTTCTTTAACCAAAGGATAGTACAAGATCGGAGTTTCACACTAAAGGCAAATAAAGCTTTAAAATTACCTCATGCGTCATCTGGCTGCACAGACTCCCGGCTCATAGTGGGAACCTCCGGCTTGGTCCTCCCAGCATACAAAGGCAACTCAGTGAATGCCCCCTCCGCCCGTGGAGACGCGGCCTCAGCTGCCAGCGACAGGATATGCAATTTTGCTTTTTAATGAATCGTAAACAATTTGTATGGCAAATGAGTTTGTTTGTTTTAGTTTGGGGGCATATGTTGTACCAGGTTGTAGACAGTCATTACCTACTCCAGAATTTTAGGTGAGAGTGAGTAGAGACCCGGATCATTTTTATTTTTCTAAATAATAAAGACAAACTAGGATGAAAGAAACTGGTTAATAAAAGACTGAGAATAACAACCTCTCTTCTCCTTCTCTCTCTCCCCTCTTTTCCTCTCTTTCCCCACCCCCTCTCATAACTCACTCAAACTTACAGTACGGCTTTAGCTACACTTTTTGACAACTAACTGGAAATGATCGGTTTACTAGATTAATCTTTAATTTTTTAAGTATAAATTTTAACTTTGTCTTTAAAAGACAACTTTTGTTTAAGGAAGAGTTATTTTAAAATGTGAAATACTGAAAAGGGCCATCTCTGTCTTGTATTACTTTTTGTGGTTGAAGCTAAGGTTGCCTTGAGGGTCATGGGCTATAAGAATTATAAATACATTTTTATATCAAAATGGAGCAAGAAAGGGGTCTTGTTATTGAAAAGTCAAATAAAAACGTGTATTCTAACCCACAGAGTTGTAAACAACTTAGAAGTTAACAAGCAACCAGGGTTCGAGCACGTACATTTTAACAGTAATTACCTTTGGCGCTGCCACTTATAAGAAACCTTTTGATATCTGAGCCACTTCTCTAATGCTTTAATCATGCAAATCAAGAAATAGATATTACGTATCAACTTAATCTAGCTCTGTTGGGACATCGCTAGTAGAAACTCTCCCATAGAAAAGTAAAGAAAACCCTCATGAAATTTTTGTCAGCTCCAAATGAAATGGAGGCACCCTGGAAGCATGTATTTGCTTCAAAATATAATTCTGTCCAGCAGAATTATCTCCATTCTACCCATATGGCATAAAACGAAGGCAGAATGAACATGCTCCTCTTCGTAATGATTTAGTGATAACAATGTGTTATGGGACTATTTTTATGTGAATTACAAAATGCACTTGTCTTGCTTCTGCCCTCCAATTTAAAAACTCATGGTGACTGTGAAACAAAGGCAACTAAATTATCCTACAACCCCCTCACCCCATGCTAGGTCCTGAAGCACTTATTTTGGGAGCATTCTCTTTAAAAAATTTGACATACGCTTTTAAAATCAAGAACTGTCTGTCACTTAACACAAACTTGTACAACTTTGCATACCAGGAAAACACTTGGGCAAGAAGGATATGCTATGCCTTGTAGTATAAATGCCTACTTTTTAAAGTGTACATGTAAAAAAATAGCAAGATACTTCTATGAAATACTGCCTTACTATGTTCAACAAATCAAAAAAATAAAACCCTCAATTTCAGCCTACTTCCCAAATGAGTGGCAGACACAAAATTAAGAACTCGTATTTCATGGAAACCTTTTGTTGCTGTTAAGATGCATTGGATTCACATCTTGTGTTGTATTTACCATTTCAATTTTTAAAATTCTCAGAGGAACAACTCTTGTTAATGATTGTTTGTTGTAATTCTTTGAAGATATGGCCTAATGGAAATTTGTCTGTGAATTTGCACTTACGCTTTTATGATAAACTAGGAAATTGCTACAATGTCTATAAATAAAAATACTCAAAATGAGGGGATTCAATAAATTATAATGCATATTATATCCTCAGCACCCAGCATATTTTTGAGTCCATGATAAACATATTTATACACATCCAATTTAATGCATTTGTACACTCTGTTTTGAAGTATTCTCACAGATATTTTGCAGATATTTGCAGTGCAGTGGCTCTACCTGAGTTTATTTTTAAATGTATAATTTTATTTTTATTGATCATTATAAATACATGTAAGTACATTAATTTCTAAGAATATGCATTAACTTACAAGATTTCTGTACACTCTGACATTATTTTCTCACAGTATAAGCAGATTGCAAGTAAAATCTGAATGGGGTATGTTCTTTTTCTCTCTCTCTCACATATATTAAGAGGTTATCTTTACCATTTTCTTTTAGATTAGCCTTGTACAACATCTTTTAAAGTACCATTTACTATTTTTAGGGAGAAGTAAATACATTGAACTATGTTCCTATCTTTTTTTCTTTAAATCAAATTATGATCCAAATGTACTTCATTCAGAATTGTGATTGGTTACTTAAGCAAGCCTATGTACTTCTATCTTTTTTAAAATCTTGATTTCCTGTTGTTATGCTCATATTTCTCCTGTGAACTTTAGACAGTGAAATAAATGCTTTGTCCTTACTTATTTTCTAGTTGACTTTTCTTCACCTGTACTGAATATTGACAGGAATGGTTCTAATTTAAAACCAAAAGAGTCAGGGGCTGATTAGAAGACAGGAAATTGGAGGATTAAACTGTCTGGTTGCACTTCCTTTACTTATCAGCACTCAGTAACTCACTCTAGATTACAACCTCAATGGGACAATTTTTACAATGCATTGTTTCTTCTGAATGTTTACATATATACAGTGCATGTGAGGGTGTGTGTGTGTATGTGTGTGTGTGCATGTGCACGTGTGCAACCAGGCATGCACATGCATCTGTATGTGTCTGTGTGTGCACTCATGAGTAGGAATAGAAAAGAACCAGCAGCTGGTAGTTATAACTAGATGCTTTTAAGTGGGATAGTTTTAAACCAAAGGGGCTTATACTATAGGCATGAAAGTTCATTCAAAGACTATAATCCCAGGATATTCTCAATACTTTCTTATGAAAACAGTTCTGTGAAACCAAGCAAACAATGAAATACTATAAGGGAGAAAGCAAGACGCACTATTTTGGAAATGAAAAATAGATTGCAGTAGCCCTGATGCAGTCCATTTTTCCTCAGGTCTGCTCAAATTCCAAACACCCATATTAGTGAATGAGTAGAGAAGGGGACCCATAAGGAGTTGAGGGGGTTAATCTAACAAGCACTCAAAACCATTTTGAGATCCTTTGGCACCAACTAAGAAAGGAATCTTCCTAACTGTAGCAGCAGGTCTGAATGCTCCAGGTGAGCATATATGATGGCATGGGTGCTTGGCGGAGAATGAAGTAGAAGATCAGGACAACAGGGTAAGGATTCATCTTATGCCATCAGATCATTTAAAATTAAAAATAAATAACGAAAACAAACCACTATTCTAGATTTTTACTGTATCCTATATCTTTGCTGAGCTGTGCTCTGGAAACCATGCTGAGAACTGTCATTTCTGACCTCACTCTGCTCACCTCTCTTGCCCTCAATAAGTATTTGTTGATTTGGCTTAAGAGAGTTCTAGATGAGTATGTGACCATTTTTCCTGCTTCTAATTACAATGGTGGGTTGTAATTACAGAGGTAGGGATAGGTAATTACAATGGTGGGTTCTACTGAGAGATGAAAAGGAGTGAGTGTGTGATCTTGCAAAATGAGTTGGTTTCTTAGACTGGTAGAGCTGGGAGTTAGCATTTAGGGGCTTGTTCTGACAGTCCTCTATTCCTTCACTTACTCACCAAATATGTATTGTGCCCCCGCTAAGGTCCACAAAGGGAGAAAATCAGCGCTGCTTCTGCCAGCTGCCATCATTCAAGTTTTAAAAGCACTAGGGAATCCCTCTGCATGTAATGAATAACATTGATTGATAACTATCTGTGAGAATCCGTGCTAGGAGCTTTACATATATTTTTTTATTTTTTCATTTAATCTTCACCACAAACCTATAAAGTAAGCATTATTGTCTTGCTTTATATATATATACAAGAACCAAAACTTTAAAAAAGTGGCCCACTGCCCAAGGATGTGCACAGGCCGAGGATGGGCTACCCAGACCGTTCAATCTGTTTGTTTAATCTTAGATCAAATTTGTCTGAAATGAATGTATGATTTTAGCACTAGAATGTAATGTTATTCAGAACTTCACAGACGTAGGACCATCCTTTGGTAGGACAGTGTTTGGGAGGCACAGTTCTGTTTGCTAAGATAACAGAGGCAGAAAATGACTTATACAGTGTCAAAGGCAAGAATAGGACACAAGTCTTGTGATATCTGGTCCCTGTTCCAGAAGCATTGTCCACATTTCTGTTCTGAAGCAGAAAAATCCAGTCTTACTACCCACAAAAGAAATTCGTTAGAGAGATGCCAGAGTCTGATGCAAAGAATGCACCTAGGCATATTAAAATGCACCTTTCATAAGAAGATGCATGCATGGGTCAGGGAAACCCAATGTGTCTAAGTTCTTGACAAAATATTGAGAATATTTTTCCTGCTAGTAATTTAATCTTTATTTAGCAAATATTTCACTTACAGTTTTAAATGGAGCATGCCATTAAAGAAAAAAAAAAGAGGCCATCTTTCCAAAGAAAAGTTCCAGGTTTTGGCTTTCTGTCTTTTTTTTTGTAAACAAGCAGAAATGCCAACATCAAACAGTATTGGTGTTGAATACTTTCTGTTGCCACAGAATTGCTAATTAAAGGTTTGTCCCAATGTAGAGTTTTCTGTAAGAGAAGACACAATGCAGGATATATATTGCCTAATGGCAAAGATCTTAATACACACATTACAAGTAAACATCTATTTTCCAGACGACTGCTGATTATAAACAGTATGTCTCAGCCAGAGCTTTTTAATAGTGCCACATGTGGGAGAGATATTTTATTCCTCCTAATCCAAGTTCCTTTTGTGATCCTTGATGTGCACATGGTATTGCCCTACTGACTATTTTAAATGGATGGTAATTGGGAATAATGACCGGGTCAGAGGTAGGGATGGGTAATCCTGGGCAGAGCAGCCTTCCACCAAGTCAAAGCACATGAAGCCCTAGAGCTGGAAGCCGGCACTTATCAGCTGAATTGAGCACACAATGTACGTGGCTGGCCCTTCTTGCCAAATAGATATCACATTACACTTCCCATCTCCTCCACATGACCTAGGTATAGACAAAGTCTAAACCCATCTAGAAGCTGAAACATTTTTGTTCTGAGAATAATCCCATCTGCCTCCCCTGACTCCCAACATCCTCTGACCACCCTCTCCTTCACAAATGCATGCTTTTCAGTCCTGCTGATGAAATGGCTTAGCGGCTGGGTTTGATAAGCCCCTTCAAATGTTGAAAAGATAAACAGTGTCGGCTACATAATTGATTTCATCTATTCATTTACAAATCAATTACAGTCATCCCACCTTATTCAAGGAGGATACATTCCAAGACCCCTCACGGATGCCTAAAATCACAGTACCGAACCCTATGAATACTATTTTTTTTCTATACATACATACATATGATAAAGTTTAATTTACAAACTGGGGATAGTAAGGGGTTAACAACAACTAATAATAGAACAATGATAGCAATATACTATTTTAAAAGGTTATGTGAACATGCTCGCTTGTTTACTCTCTCAGAATATCTTATCATACTACACTCTCCTATTTGCAGAATGAGGTTAACCTCAGGTAACTGAAGCGGCAGAATGTGAAACCATGTATGAGGGTGGACTTCTGTAAAATTACCATAAATTGTTATGTTGTGTCTTACTTTAAGAAAAATGGCAACATCAGTTCCCATTTTTGTAAATATGAGAGAAACAACCTGTTATCAGGTGTTAGAGTCTGAACTCCATCCTAGCAAATAGTAAGGAATCTTTGAATGCTTGTAATACATTACCCAATACTGAGGTCCAAGTCAACACAGTATTGTTGGTAATACTGCATAAGAAAAAAAAAGACAAATAATTTGGGGTGGGGGAATAACTATAAAAGGGATTGATATGATTTCTCAATGGAAAAGTCTAGAAATAACAAAAATAAACACGAGGGCCACAAATACACACGTCTTTAGACCAGGCAGGTCAACTCAGTAGAAGAGGCAGTGGGGCTGTGATAAAGACAGTGAGGAGTGGTGGGGTCTGTGATACACTGGAAAGTGATATCCATTTACCACAAACAACAGTGAATACAACACCGTACTAACCAAACAGAATGCATTCGCTGCCTGGGACCTAAAGCTATTGCGCATACACCACGGATCAGAAGAAAGAATGAGGTTCTGGCATCAAAGTGTTTTATTCCACAAAATGCAAGAAACCTAAAGGTTACAGGGAAAGGGATCACAGCAAATGTAACCCACATAAACTACTACACTACAGGTGAAACAATTCACGTCTATTCTTTTCTTCCTGGCAGGCTTTTGTGGGTGGGAGAAGAAAGGCAGAGGACCATGTCAGTATTGAAAATAGGAAAAGAGGCCCTAGAGCAGGAAAGACACTTGGCAGACTAGGGATGTTGGGAGATGTTGGAGGACTCATAAGGGATGCAGAAAAAGAAGGCTGGTGATGATAGAGACCTGCAGAGCCTTACCTGACCACTCCAGTTCCCTCCACTCAGGCCCCGGATTTTTCAAAGTAGCCTTGACATCCCCAGGGTCTCATGGACTGTGAGTTCCAGAAAAAGATTCTTCCCTAGCATACAGGCTGATGCTCATGCCCATTTTATCCACCCAACAAACTCTACCTCTCCTGCTAGGCTCGGTACAAATGAAAGCTTCTTCCTTTGCCAGGTCCCCTCAGGCAAAATGAGTCACTTCCTCGCTCCCTCCCTCTGGCCTCACAGCCCTTTGCTCATAGTATTGTGACACTGATTAAATTATGTTGCTGTTTTTCTGTTTACTATCCAACTGACTACATTGCTTGTTGCTTAAAATTCAAGTCTACACCGGGCTCAGTGGCTCACGCCTGTAACTAGCACTTTGGGAGGCCAAGGCGGGAGGATCACCTGAGGTCTGGAGTTTGAGACCCACCTGGCCAACATGGTGAAACCCCGTTTCTACTAAAAATACAAAAAATTAGCAGGGCATGGTGGCACGTGCCTGTGATCCCAGCTACCTGGGAGGCTGAGGCAGGAGAATTGCTTGAGCCCAGTAGGTGGAGGTTGCAGTGAGCCAAGATCATACCACTGCACTCCAGCCTGGGTAACAGAGCAAGACACCATCTAAAAAAAAAAAGAAGAAGAGGAAAGTCTAGGATTCTACAGTTCATGTCTCCGGTGCCTAGCCTGTGGCATGTACCACCTCCCTACATCCCCACCAAAATAAAAAACAGTGTAGTTCGGCAGGAGGTAAAGTTGGGAAAGTGAGGGCAAGAAGAGCTAGTGGGCCTCCCAGGACTCAGCAGGAGCCTCAATACTACAGGAGGTAGATCATCCAGTAAACGGCTGCCTGCCATGTGTTGATGGAGATTTGTGACGCCTGTGTGTTGACTGCTTGCTCTGTGTGGGCACTGAGCCTAGTAAGTGCTCTGCACACATGGGACATTCCTCAAAACACCCCTTTGATATCATTATCATTGTTTCCAGTCCACCGATAAGGAAACTGAGTCACAGGGCTGAAGAGGCCAATAAATAATCTGATAAACCCCGAAGCTGTGTTCTCCTATGCCGTGATGATGGTAATAGGTCCAGCACTGTCGTGTTCTGACTAAGGCTCAGAAAAAGACTGTGATAATTAAATGCAGGCAAAGTTTTACCTCATTTTGTAAAGGAGAAGAGTGGAGCTCTAAAAGCCTACAGTTCTTCCAAAGTCAAAGTCGTGACAAAGTTTGGGTCTGGAAGAGTGAGCTTCGTACTCTACCCATGGTAGAGAATCGTAGCATATGTTATTATTTAATTCAAACCAAGCAAGCGTTTTCTCCTTCCCTAGAGTTACAGGTTAACAGAAGATTTTCACTTTTTTCTTTTGGCTTTTCTGTATCTTTTAATTTTTCTTCAATGAACATGTATTTTTTACTTATAAAATGATGTTTAACAAAATCATACTCACTGAAAATATTAGTCCTCTTCTCATTGATCTCATAAAAATGGCAGTAGCAGATGTCATAAGACTCTGGGCTTTGAGGATGTACATATATTCAAAGTTGAATGGTACCCATTTTTTTTTCATTAAAATCAATATTCAACTACTCAACTGTTTTTTTTAAGAATCCCTCCACTTTTTTTTTTTTTTTTTGAGATGGGGTCTCACTCTGGCACCATGATGGGACTGGAATGCAGTTGCACAATCTCAGCTCACTGCAACCTCCACTTCCCGAGCTCAGGCAATCCTCCCACCTCAGCCTCCCTGAGTAGCTGGGACTATAGGCACACACCACCTCCCCCAGCTAATTTTTCGTATTTTTTTGTAGACTTGGAGTTTCTCCATGTTGCCCAGGTTGGTCTTGAACTCCTGGGCTCAAGCGACCCCCAACTTTGGGCCCCACAAAGTGCAGGGACTACAGGTGTGAGCCACCGTGCCTGGCCAAGACTCCTCTTTCTATAGTAGATCAGGTAGTTCTTCCTATTTGCCACTTCCCAGTGTAGAAGCTGTCAGGAGCACTGATTTCTGAATAATTGCACTGGTCAAATCCTGGTTCTGTCTTGGATGTGCTGCATATATCTATGGAACGGACAGTGACATGCTGAATTTGTTTGTGTCTTCAAATTAGAAATCAAATAATCACAGTGCATTCGGAAGATTAGATGAAACAACGCATATGGCATACCAGAAATCTGGGAAGGATTCTGACACCTTCCTCTTGCTTACTCCACATCTAATCCCAAATAAATCCTGATAAATTTACCTCTTAAATAATTCCTAAATCCATCCACTCTCTCCAACTCCACGACTCTTCCCCTGTCCAAACTACTATCTGTCTAGCCCACATTACCACAGTAGCTTCCTAACTGGTCTCATTGTATCCTTGCCCTCCACAATTTATTCTCTACACTTAAGGCCAAAGGATCGTTTCAAACACACGTAATCACCATTTCAGTGGATTACTCTTGCTCCTAAAGAGCAAAATCCTTAATGGAACCTGCATAGTTTTGCCTTTCCAAGCCTGTCTAGAGGCATTCTTCTTCTCCCTAAACATACTCTTGCCAGTTAATCTTCTGTGAGTTCCTAGAAACCCTCAAAATCTCAAATCCTACCCACATTCATCTGCTTTCCCTAGAAACATTTCTGTTTGTAGTTAACACTTCCACACCATTCTCGATATGAATGTGGCCTTTTCATGAAAATTTCCCTGTCCCCAGACTTCATCAAAGAGCACTACTGATAAACTCTCAGGGCACTCGAGATGTTTCTTTATATAAGCAAATAGAACTGTTGTATTTATAAATATGTGTGACTACTGGATTACTTTATGTTTCTCCCAAAATAAGAAGCTCCATGAAAGACAATATCTTGCTCATATGTTTTCTTGCATCCAGGACAGCACCTGGGTGGTAAGTAAATGCTTAATGATTCAAGGAGCACATGGATAGTAGAGTGGCTGCCATAGTGAACACTGAGATATTATTAACCATTGTTGTCATCATTAATATTTGTCACAAACAGAAAGGTGTTTCAGTGTGAGTAAAGTTCCTCTTTGATGTCTTTAAATAAAATCCATTTCTCTCTAGTGAAATAGAAATTAGAGACTAAAATTAAGAGGTGAGAGCCCCACCCTGGGTTTGGGACCTGGCTCTGTCATGTGCTAGGAAGGGGCTCCGGCCATGTGGTTTCACATCTACGACTGGAGCGTTATATGAGTTAATGCCACCTATGTGATTAGCATAGCACTTGACACACAGTAAACATTTAATAAATGTGTTATGATTACTTTCTATGTTATAAATGGTCCCAAATCTTCCTCCGGTAATCTGTATGGCCTTTAAAAAGCCCCTTAACCTTTCTGGTTGCCAGTTTTGTCATCTTTAAAATAATAGTGTCATTTTTCCTCACATGGTTCATGGGACTATTTCAAAGATCAAATGAATTAGCAGGGAGAAAAAGTCTCTCTGAAAATTAAAAGAGCAAGATCCAAATAGAAGAGGCTACTATTGCTGAGTCTTAAAATACAGGTTCCAAATAGACACATTCGGCCAACATCTTCATGGCCTTTTCTTTATCTTCTCTTCATGATAGACCATATGGGAGGGAAAGAAAGGTAGTTGGACACACCTAATCAACAATGACTTCAAGTACTGATCACTGACGGGATGTGCACGAATTTGTAAGGGGAAGAAGAGTGAGAAATTAATAAAGAGAGTTTAGTTTAAGAGCACACACTCTTGAATGAGAGTGCAAATTTTGAATGCGCAATGTGACCTCAGGCAAATTGCTTAATTTGCTCATCTGTAAATTGGACAAATGCTAGTACCTGCCTCATGGGTTGTTGTGAGGATTAAATTATGTGTATAAATCATTGAGAACATTACCTAACATATGTCATACTGTTAATAAAGATCAGCTATTATTAAGGTTGTGATTATTTTCATTGTTATCGTCAGCAGCATTATTATTTTGGTATCTATTATGTTTTAGGAGATCAATAGTCAGGGGCCCAGAAAGTTACCAAGCTGATTAAAGAATAGTTAACAAACTTTTTCCTCCAAGGTGGTATATATATATATGATTTTGAAGCGAAGAAATCACTTTCCCACTGTGTTAGATTAATAGGCCCTATCAACTGAGACTGCGTAACACAAGTGCCATGTGTCTAGGGCATCTTCACTACAACAGAAAATTTATAAAAAACATCCAATGAACAATAGACGTATCCCACAGTGTAGAAATTCTGCATTTTGTGATAAAACTCCATCCAAGCAAATATGTTCCCTCCTCAAGCTACGATTCACTTCCCCAGACAATTACTCAGTGAGAGAGGCCTATACAAAACTTCCTGTGTCAC
The DNA here is from genome assembly GCF_049354715.1 of Callithrix jacchus. Classification (NCBI taxonomy): domain Eukaryota; kingdom Metazoa; phylum Chordata; class Mammalia; order Primates; family Cebidae; genus Callithrix; species Callithrix jacchus. Next base: position 97,930,327 of record NC_133508.1, read on the forward strand.
TTAAATTCATGCTGAACTACAAGCATGCTTTTGATACTTGGAATCGTCACATGTTCAGCTCAACAACCTTTAATCAACAGCTTTTATGGAATATCCATGACCTTTTGTTCCCGCGGGAGATGGGACCACAATGCATGTATTAATCTTGAGTTTATTTTGTTTTACTATTCAAGAAAAGTATGTTAGGAAACTTAAAGAATGTTTTCAATGATAATATTGAAAATCATAATAGATTTTATATATCAAACACATCCGTGAGCTAGACGCTCCACTGCCTATTTTACTTGTCTTACATCATTTTGCTCCTACAATATCCCTATGAAATATTCACATTTTATAGATTAGAAGCCAAGATGTTAAGTAACCTTACCTAAGATTGATTCAAAAAGCTAGTGACTGGTATAGGATTTGAACCTTTGTCCAAAACTCATACTCTAAAGTTTACAGCCTGAACCACCGGGATATACTGACTAATTTAATGTGTTATTATATTAATGTTTGCTGTTTAAGATTTACATTAGTTATTAATCATATCATTAATATTTTTGTGCATGGAGAATAATAACCACAAAGTTGTCATGAGGATCCAGGACTTAAGGTTGCAAAACTAAAGATCTAGAAAGTGTAATAATTAAACCCCTTTAGTCCCTCTCAATGCTGAGTCAATTAAAAGAATTGAAGACCTCTGGTTTAAAAGGGCTTCTAGCTAGGAGGCCCTAATGGAACCTTTCCAGCCTTATTAATACTGAAGACACGAACAAAAACAAGACATCTTTAAAATACTGACAAGTGGTACCCAAAACTGACTCACTGACTATCCTGCTAGGAATTGTCACTAACCACATATCTGTGATATTGAATAGACACATGCAATTAGTGGCCCATGACTGCTATGCTGCAAAAATAAAATAAAAGGCCCATGTGTTCACAGAAATAGAAGATCTTTGGTCATATCTACACTGTCTCTCTACTAACTCAAAAACACCGATTCTAAAACACATAGAGATAGCCATTCCTGTTTTACCACTAATATTTCTACAATCATTCAGATAATGTAACTACGACAAAACAATTAAGTAGGGATGTCAGGGAAGCCAGCAGTGACATGCTGTATCATCCGAAGTGTGGTATCACAAGTAAAACCCAAAAGACAGGCAAGAAATGGAGAAAGTCCTAGTATACATGCATACTGGGAATTTTAATTTTATATATTCCATCTGCTCTGAGTGTTAGAGAGTCAAGCATTGGGTTATCAGAGACCAGCAGAATAGCAGAAATGTCCTACTACACTGGAAGTCAGACCAGCAGATCAATCTGATGTACAGCTATAGACCTAAGAATAGGACTCACCAGAACCCAATTGGAGAGTGGGTGGATTACCAGAAACAATCTGCATACCCAAATATGAGCAAATACTAGATTCAGATAATTCTCTCTACATCTGAGAATTGATAAAAATTTTGCATTTTTCCATATGCAAAAATGAAAAGTATTAAATGCTGCTGAAGAAAAGCAAAGAGTGACTCAGAATAAAAATATCTGAAAATAATAAAGTGTAAAAACTGTAAAACGGATTTAAAATTTTTTTCTTTAAAACACAAGTCAAAAGCCATTAGAAGAAAAAATAAGAAATAAAAACTAGAGGATAGAATTGTAAATGAGACTGAAAAACTAGCAATGCAAGAAAACTAATAATACTTAGTGGGGTTAAGACGGCTTTTGGAGCAGAATTAAACCTGTGAAAATTGATCAGTAAGTTGAAAGTTATACCTTCAAAAAATTTTTCAGACAGACAAATTACCCAAAGCGTAAACACACATGAAAGAGAATGACATCTATCCCAGGAAGTGACGATCCAACTCAAGAATTACAAGGGTGTTTCTAAAGAAACCCAGAACAATTGGGTAGGCAACAACAATCAAAGACATAACAGAAAGAAAAAAACTTTCTGAACTAGGAAAGGATAAAAAAGGATGCACATGCAAAACATTAACAGACTTAGCCACATTCACTTTATTCCAAGCCAAAATAAATGAGCAATCCACACCTGAACTCAGCCTGCTTTCCGGAAAAAGAAAAAAGAATTATTTACAAAATTGAGTGAGAAAAGGAGTAAAAATTCACTAACTGTCTTATCTCACATAGAAGAGATTCTAAAATTATATTTAATTGTTGATTCTGATAATTAGAAAAATGAATCAAAGACTGACTTCTGAAAACTAAAATGAAGTTGAAAAGAAGATATACACCTTCCCAATTACTAAGAAAGTTAAAAACACACAGAACATTCCCTATATGCAAACTCCTAAAGCAAAATAGCAAAAAAAAAGTACAAATCTTGTAGAACAGAACAACAGAAGTTAACAAAGCAACCCATTTGACAATAATATAGACGGTTTAAATCCCCTTTATTAGGAAACTAAAGTTCTCAAACCTGAGTAAAAAATTAAATCCAAATATCTGTTGCCTTCAAGAGGCACACCTAAAACAAAAGTGTTCATATTAAAAATAAAAAGAATGACAAAAAATTTGAAAAAAATGAAAACAATAAAATGAAAAATGAAAGTGATGATATTAATTTCTGGCAATGTAGGCTTCAAAGCAAAAACAAATAAGAACAAATAGATTATACGTATATATGTATAAACTGGAGAATGGGATAATGAAATTAAAGTAGTAATTAGTCTCTTCCTGAAACAACTAACTTAATATCAAATGATATAAATTGAGAACTATTCAAAAAGTAGGGAGAAACTGACAAGACGACAATTGGATTGTATATAATTTTAAACACAGATTTATTTAATTTTGAAGTTTTAATTAGGCAAGAAATAATGATATGGACAATATGAGTATATATAATTAATACTATTAAGGCTCCTAGACAACACTGGTCTCTATGAACATAGAATATGGCATTTTTTAAATCAACCAAAAATTTACTGTTATGCAGATGTGTGAACATGCACACACACCCCAATATATTCCAAAAGTGAATATTGCATAGGCTTTCTTGTCTAGTCACATGCAATAAAGCTAGGAAGTAACAGAGAATTGTCATCATCATACTTAATGGCAAAATAAGAATTATTGCCATTAAAAGCAGTAACAAGGTAAGGATGCCCACAATAACCACTACTATTTTTTTTCTTTTTCTTTTTCTTTCTTTTTTTTTTTTTTTTTTTTTTTTGAGATGGAGTCTCACTCTGTTGCCCAGGCTAGAGTGCAGTGACACAGTCTCAGCTCATTGCAACCACCACCTCCCAGGTTCAAGTGATTCTCCTGCCTCAGCCTCCCAAGTAGCTGGGACTATAGGTATGAGCCACCATGCCCAGCTAATTTTTGTATTTTTAGTAGAGACAGGGTTTCACCATGTTGGCCAGGCTGGTCTCGAACTCCTAACCTCAAGTGATCTGCCCATCTTGGCTTCCCAAAGGCCCATTGTGATCTTTTGCTATTTTGATTACAACAAAACCTGCAAAAAAAATAATTTTCATCATTTTACAGATGGCTATATTGAGATACAAAGAGATTTAGTAATGTATCAAATGTATGAAGATATAATAATAAATAAAGAGGAATAGATGGATTTCCTCAAACTGAGAAACTTGCAGACCCTGATAGTTCAATAGCAGTTGCCCAAGTTGAGGAGCATTGCATATTCTGTGCAGCAGCCCTTCCTCCCTAGAAGCGAGCTGAATTTTGGACTTCACACACTCCCTTTCTGAGAGCCACGCATATCTCGATAAATGTATCCTTGACTGGCTAATACGGGGTCAAGTTTGGGGTTAGGATTAAGGTTTTGGTTGGGGCTAAAATTAGGGCTGGAATTAAGTTGAAGTTAGAGTTTAGCATTGCAATTAGAATTGGATTCAGTTAGGATTAGGGTTACAGCTAAAGTTTGGGTTCAACTTGGGTTTAGGCTTAGGTTAGGGGAAAGTATAAGAATGGGGAAAGAGTTAAAGTCCAGCGTCGGGAAACAGAAGAGGTGACCTTTATTGCTGAATGTTGAAGGTTGATGAGTTACATGAAACTTCACATTGCAGACAGACTTCACTGCTCAGAGAAAAAACAGCACACCAATCCCCTATGAAAGAAGCTAGTGTCTTGGAAGAGCCATCCATTCATCCATCTTGGAAGTGGCCAGCATGAGGCAGGCAAGGGACCTGAGGTGCCAGAAAGAAGAGCATTTATAGGCAGGTGAAAGTCATTCTGTAAGTTCTGAATTGTTTTTAAACTTTTAATAGGAAAGTAATATAAGTTTCCCATTTTAAACAAATGAGTGTGAGGGAACTGAGACTGGGGCACACAGGGAAGCTGTCATGTCCCACATTCATGCTGATTTCACGTCCTACTACTCCATTGCTCACTCCCTCCTCCATCCAGCCATACCAGCCTCCTCGTTGCTCTGACATCAGCACAAGTATAAAGCTACCTCAGGGCCTTTGCACGTGCCTCTCTCTCTTCCTGGAATGCTTTTCCTCTACCTGTCCAGAGCGTATTCCCTTAACTCCTTCAGATCTCTGCTCAAATGTCATCTGACCAGTGCTTTCTGTCTACCCTAGCTAAATTAGCTACTGCACATACACAAATATATTTCCTTTCCTCCTTACCAATTTTATTTTTCTCCCTTCTATTTTTCAACATTTACTTAGTGTTTTTCTATTCCAACTGGAAGAGAAACTTCAGGAAAGCAGGAAAACAATTTACTTGACTGCTGTATCTTCTATATTTAGAAAAGTACCTGGCATATAGCATAATAAGCTTAATAAATATTTGTAGAGTACATAAATTTTGTAGAAATTCATTGACTTGTTTTGAAATGCCAAGTACCTTCTATTAGGAGACACAGATAAGGGAACAGATATAATCATTACCATGCAATAGGATAAGTGGTATGATAAAAATGTGGACAGAATGTTGAAAAAAATGAACACCCAGTCTGGGGCCTATCAGAGAACCCTTTAAGAGCAGAATCTGATCTGAATCTTAAAGACCAAATGAAAATCCACCAAGAAGAAATGGGAACACCTTAGAAAGTAAACTGAACCTATAGAAACATCAAGATGAAAGGACAGTGGAAAGAGCATCCAACGTGATTCATACACGTAGTTAGAGCCAGCATTCCAGGGCTGGCAAGAGGTGAGCTGATGGGGTGAATAGGGGAGAGACCATGTTAAGGAATGCTCTTCATTTTTAATTGGTATTGAATTAGCAGTATGTTAAGTTTCTGTCCCCCATCCAGTCTTTAAGTCGACAAGTACTACTCAGTCTCTAAGTGAACAAGTCAATTATCAGGTTTCTAAGAGGTTGCTATGAAAAGAAATGAAAGTAGAATTTTTTTAAGTGAGCATTCTTCCCCACCCATGCATCCTAATCTGAATTATATTTGCTTTGAAAGCTCAACTCTTAAGCCAGCGTGGTGGTATGTGCCTGTAGTCCTAACTACTTGGGAGGCTGAGGCAGAAACCCCTGAACCCAGGAATTTGAGGTTGTAGTACACTATAATCATGCCAGTGAATAGCCACTGCACTCCAGCCTGGGCAACATAGCAAGACCCCAACTTGAAACAGGAAAGAAAAGAAGAAGGGCGGGAAGGAAGAAAGGAGGGACAGAAAAGGAAGGAAAGGGAGAAATTTCAACTCTTAAAATGCTGACTTTTCTCAAAAGACAGGCACACTCTGTGCTTGGAAAGGGTTAATTCTGGAGAACTTTAATATTATTTATAGACCTTTTGCCTTTCCTGAGCCAAACTATTGCTTTACATTTATCCTCTGGGCACTTGTCAATATCTACAAAAATATCTCAGCCAGTTAGCATTTCTAGAGAAGAGCTAGTCTACTTGATTTTATTTTCTAGTTAACTGAAGATTAACCCAAAGACAACAGTACACTTTTCTGCCTCCACAAGGCATTAAGTTGAATCTTTATTTAATGCCTAAAAAGTTGCAGAGTTCAACGTCATTGTTCTGAGCATCAATCTGTGACTACATAGGATGTTAAATTTAGAGATAGGAGGAAATTCACATTTATTGAACACTATACTGTGTGCCGGGCACTTGCTTGACATTTTCAAAAACATTGATCTGAATCCTTTCAAGTGTTAAGTATTGTTATCTCCACTTTCCAGACAAAAGAACTGAGATTCAAAGAATTAATAAATGTCCCCACGTCATAAAATTACTCCAGGGTGATCCCAAATCCCATGGTCTTTCTTTGAAACTAAGCTGGAGGCAAGTCCCTTAACAGTGGTTCTAGAATAGGGCATTATACGCGCACCTAGGTGGTGGAGATTCCCCTCCACACATGCACATAGACCACAGACTCTGATATGCCATCCAAGATGGGGTGGGGTGGCAAGCATATATGCTTTGAAACGTCTTCCCAGTTAATTTTGATATACCAGGTGATATTTTTGAGAAAAACTGATTTCATTTTCTATACTTATGGTTGCCTATTTTCCTATTATAAGAATTAGAAAGCAAGGGAAATATGCACATTTCCACTTAATTTCATTCAGAGGCCAGGGATGGTGGCTCACGCCCGTAATCCCAGTGCTTTGAGAAGATGCTGAAGCAGGAGAATCACTTGAGCCCAGGAGTTTGAGACCAGCCTGGGCAACATAGCAAGACCTCATTTCTCAAAACAAAAAAAATTAGCTGAGCATGGTGGTATGCACCTGTAGTCTCAGCTACCTGGGAGGCTGAGGTGGGAGAATCACTTGAGTCCAGGAGTTTAAAGTTACAGTGAGCTATGATTGTGCCACTGCACTCTAGCTTGAGTGACAGAGTGAGACCCTGTCTCTAAGAAAGTAAAATGAAATGAAAAAAACAAAAAAACAAAAAAAATTAGTTCAGAATAATCAAGGGGTGCTTTGTTTATTTTGCTTTTGGATGAATTCTCTTACTACTACAGGCTGTGGGGATTAAATGAGGTGTGCCATGAGCCAAATTAAAATGAAATTCACAAATATGAATTTAAGCTAACAACAATATCTATACAAGCTCATTATGAGATTCGTAATCTCTCATCTATTCAAATTGTTGCTGAAACTCCTCTCTACCCGCATTGTGCTATGCCTTCTGTGCTGTACTACAGTGGTAGAGTGAGTGATCCCTGCTTCATGTGTAAGTGGGTGAGTGCCTGTGGCTTTGGTATCAGTGAGGACTACAGATCTGGTTACTGCCCCATCACTTTCTTTTTTGAATGCTGTCTGTTGCTCCCTTTTCCATTATCTGCAAGAGCATAAGAATGGTACCATACTTCTCTTGTGGATCAGAGTTCTGAGGAACTGAAGTTGCCCCAAACCTCTGCTCCTAAAAATGAGGGCAATGACTCTATTTGACCTATTGCTTGCCTAGCTCTTTCCCTTTAGTCCACCATTTTACCTTGTTCACGTTATTTTCTCAATGATCCCACATAGGAGGGGTAGGTAATTACTTACGCTCTAGATAGGTAACTAACTGCACTCTAGTTCAAGGTGCGGAGCCTAAATTATTTCTCTAAGAAGCTATCACATGGCTGAAATGCCACCTGTGGGCACAGCGTGTCTTTTCCCTTATGAGTGAATGAGTTTACTAGATCACTTCTTAGATGCCAGTGGAGTATCAGGATAGCCTGAGCAAATGTAAATGTTTGGGTTGTTTCACCCATCCTGCACCCACCAAGGAAGGAGAGAGAAGGCCAAATGAAAGAAGGAGCAGCAGTTGGAAATCAGAGGCATAGAGGTCTAAAGACAAATATCACCCACTTCTCCTCTCAGAAACTCGCTATTGATTCTACTATCTCACCTCTAAAAACTTTAAATATCACAGAATATTTGTTCTTGTCTTCAGTCCCTTGTAAATGTGCACAGGAAAGCAGCTATCATTTTTCAAACCTGGAGCATATTAACTCTGGTGACTTTTATTTCACCTAATCTTCACTTGAATTTTTCCTCCTGGGCTTCTCCCTGAAACTTTGTAAGACACCGTGTATTGGTTACGCCACAGTGAAAGTTGTTTTCTTACTTCAGAGATAGCATCAACATTGGTCACATATCCCCAAACCAATGTGAGAGTTTTGTTATCTCCAGCAAGCATCTCCAGAGAACACAGAGAAATGGCACGGAATTTTCTATAAGCCCCCTGAAATCATTTCCAGAATAATTGCAGTTATTTATGAAGCATCTTTGTTTGGATCCAAATATGCCATTTAAAAACCTCTATGGCTAGAGATAGTGCTGGTCTTTGTTATATTAAGCCAGATTTTCCAAAACTATATTCTACAGAACCCTAATTCCTAATCATCTGGGGAAAATAAAGTTTCCGTGGTGAAATGGATTAGGAACATGCTAAACCAGCTAGAATTAAACTTATTTATTGACTGTTGAATTTCAGTGTCTTTAACATGCTATTTCACTTCATGACTTTTTTTAAGAACAATTTTATAATAAGCCACATTTCTCAATCTTGTGTGACTGCGGGCCAGTTACTTTATTTTTGATGAGCCTCAATTTCAGTCTCCTCACCTCCAAAATTAAGTGTTTAGACTGAATTGCTTCAGTGTTACCTTCCATGTACCATCCCTAAGAGTCTATGACAACTTTTCATTGAAACAAAGGTTTCTCCTGGAGATATTACTTATCACTTTTCTCTGCTATCTAATAAAAATCCCTTCCCAGCTATATTACTGTGAACATCAGGACAGGATGAAGACTGTCTACTGGGCAAACTTCAGAAGAAACTTTATAATCATTTCCAACCAGACAAGAGAAACAAAGAAAGAAGGACTGCTTGGGACTATTATTAATTGTGATAACAACAGTAAAAACTGTACTCCCCTCTGTTTTTTTCCATCCTTACCAGTTTCAGCATTGATCTTTATCTGAAATTACAAACATTTCTATGACAATTTGCTTCCATCCAGAACATCTGGTATCTGGCCAGAAACTGTAAATTGATGCTACCCGCTCTAGTGTCTGACTGGGGAAAGGGGCTGGGAGGGGGATGGTGGGAGCAGAGGAACTGTGGAGACAGACGCTGCAGAGACATTTAAAATGCACTCTCCCCTAATAGGAAACAGAGCAGACTGTGATAGAGAGAAGGGAAGGAGAGAAGCAGCTCACTGCAAATGGGGGCGGGGAGGCAGGAGGAGAGCCCCGCTACCAAAGGAGAAGGATACAACAGGAGTGGGGTTGCCTGATAAGACGGCGATAGAAAACCGGGAGATAAAGGAAGTCTGGCCAGCAGCAGCTAATCTAGAGGCGGGCAGGGAATCACCTGACGCAAACAGCAAAGGGTGACAGAAGCTGGCCAACCAGAGAGCTCAGCACAAGAGGAAGGGCAGTGAGGTGCAGGATGGCACGCAGGGGTCTTAGAGAACACCATTACCTTACCAGCTTTCGATCGAGATGTACAGCTTTTCCTTATGGGGAAACAAACCACTAGGGCATTCAGCCCACCAAGCTAGTGGCCAGTTAGCTAAGAAGGATGTAACCTTACAGTTGGACAGATTCTCCAGAAGGACTTTGGCAGGAAAAACTGTTTATATCAAGATGTTGTTATAGAAAAAGAAAGCAGAAGAAATTTCAGCCCTTGGTCTCATTACTAAACTACCTTAAACAATCAACTGAAAGTTTCTTGTATATTCAGAGTCATTCAACAAGAACTTCTGGAAAACCTATTATGTTCAGAGCTGGAGTAGAATGGCCAAGTACGGAAGGTACAGTGTGAAACAAGGCAAGGGCTCTGATCTTAAGGGAATTTTAGCAGGGTCCTCAGCTTAAGGGAATTTTAGCAGGGTCCTCAGGTGTAGACTAGACAGCATTCCTGCCTTGCCTCCTTCAAAGGCTTCGTGGTAATAGTAGATGTGAAAGCAAAGCTGTAAAATGTTGAAAATAATACAAATAGGAAAAGATGGCTATCACTATCCATGCAGTTTTAAGTCCTAACACTTTAGTTCTGAAGTGATCAGAATTTAGTTTTGTGCCTTTGCTCTTCATCATTACAAAACTTTTCTAGATTCCTAAACTATCATGCCACTTCCCATGAAAGGAGCTATTCTGCATCTTCGAAAAACCATTAGGCATCTGATTCAGCTGGCTTTACTAATGCCTTCCTTGTTATTAGGAAGACCTTGCCTAAGAGAGACATTCTTTAAATCAATATTGGATAAAAGGTATTACTTTGTGTGGCACAGAAAGTCAAAGGCAGAGATAAAAGGGAACCAACTCATTAGCCCAGAAATTTTATGCTCAGCATCCCTAGACCCGTCAAATTCAAAAGGTGCTCAAAGCAGAGATAGGGAACTCTCAACCCTGTGTGCCAGATGGTGGACCCTACCAACAGGCTCAGGAAACACCACGCCCTTGGGACTGTGCATCTGCCATCCACTTCCCCATCCCTGAGCGCTTGCCAAGGGGCCATCAGCACCCTCACCAAACACACACTTCCCACGATGGTGGGCACTGGGAATCCATTAGCAGCAATTCTCAACCTTTCAGCAACAAGGCCCAGTTTCATGGAAGACAATTTTTCCACAGACGGTGGAGGTGGGGGCAGCAGTTTCAGGATGAAACTGTTCCATCTCAGATCTTCAGGCATTAGTTAGCTTCTCATAAGGAGCTCGCAACCAAGACCCCTCATGTGTGTAGTTCGCAATAGAGTTGGCATGAGAATCTAATGCCACTGCTGCTTTGACAGGAGGCAGAGCTCAGGTGGCGATGCTCATCTGCCCACTGTTCACCTCCTGTGAGAACCAGTTCCTAATAGGCCAAGGACCTGATAGATACCAATCCGTGGCCCAGGAGTTGGGGGCCTCTGCATTATCGTATTGTGAGAGATCAGGCCTGTCCCAAGCTTGCCATCAATTTCACACATCCACACACTGCCCACTGACTTTGAAGACAGGTTTTTGTTTTAACTGTGTCAGATATACACAACATAAAATTTACCATTGTAACCTCTTCTGTGTGCATTTCAGTGGCATTAAGAGCATTTAAATTGTTCTGCAATAATTATTACTATCCATCACCAAAACTATTTCACCTAAAACTCTGTACCCATTAAACAACAACTCCGCATTCCCCCTCCCACCCTCAGCATCAGCCCATGACAATCACTATTCTATTTTCTGTCTCCATGAATTTGGCTATCTAGGTATCTTATACAAGTGGACTCATACAATATTTGTCCTTCTGTGTCTTGCTTATCTCACTTAGCATAATGCTCAAAGTTCATCTATGTTGTAGCATATGTTGGCATTTTCTGATTAAGGATGAACAGCATTCATTGTATATATACACCACGTTTGTTTAATGCATTCATCTGGTGATGGATATTTGGGTTGTTTGCCCCTTTTGGCTATTGTTCATAATGATGCTAGAACATGTGTGTGCAAAGATCTGTTCAAATCCCTGCTTTCAATTCTCTGGGGTATATACTAGAAGTACAATTGCTGTATCACATAGTAATTCTATGCTTAGCATTTTGAAGAACCGCCATGCTGTCTTTCACAGCGGTACCATCCTTTTACATGCCATGGACACACATGGACTAGAGGAAAGGGGAGGCTGGGTCAATGCCTGGAAAAGCTAGCCACAGTTTTAAAAGTTGTCACCAATAATCCAATGATGGGTCAAAGTGTTTTCAAAGAACTAAGAGCCATTTCATTCATTCATTGATTAAATAAACTTTTATTGAGCCTGCACATGCGACTAGCACTGGCTTAGTTACTGAGAAGACAAAGACAATTATGATACAGTCCCTTAGCCTTTGGGAAGGCTTGTAATAGTTGATTCGGATGAGATCCATCCACAGGAGTAAAGGCAGGTCTTCATAAAGAAATTATTTTACGTGTAACTGCTATTTGCCTCCTCACTCATTTCCTATTTTAATTAAGCCATAGTAACCCACGTAAATAATATAGATTGACCTTAGGTAGTGTAAGAAGTGATTAAGAGTATGAACTCTGAAAACAGACTTAGAGTCCGAAATTACCTCCTGCGTGACCATGAGAAAGTTACTTAAACCCTCTTAGCCTCAGTTTTCTCATAATTTTTAAAGGGTGTGAGCTTACAAAGTGTCTAGCACAGTGCCTCATGTATAATAAACACTCAAAAATGTTAGCTATTATTATCATTATTATTAGACAAATACATCTTGTTGTTCCTTTGTTTGTGGTTTTATTGTTTTGTTTTTGTTTTCAGCAGGGGAAGGGAGGAGGAAGGAGCTCTGATTCGTGTGTTTTTTTTCCCTCCTACAGCTATGTGTGGTCCTCCTAAAGATTAAAAATCCAGGACTTCCCAAGCCCCCATCAAGCGTGTCTATGTGTTTCACTCTGTGCTGGATCTCATGAGGAGTATAATAGCCTCTACCATTGACACAAATTTTTATAAACGTGATATCAGTAAAAATGAGCTCTTCTCAATTAGATACATGGACCTGAAAAGCAAAGTGACTTTTATAATTTCTAAAAACTCTTTTTCCCAGTAATCGGTTGTGTCAAATTCAGAAAGCATGTCACTTACACAAGATCGGTTTTACAGCACATTGAAGCCCAACTTCAGGGGACAAGAAATTGGCAGGAAGTTCTATGATTCATAAGCTTTAACTTGCTGACATCAGGGGTCTGTTTTCCCTGGGAAGGCTGCTCTCAAAACCACCCTCTGTGTGTGCCCATTTGGACCTCAGGTTCCTAAGCAGTTGTGCTTGGTTTAAAATTTAGCGGCTGAGAACCTCAACTGAAACTCTGTCCTGGGTAATGCTGCTATGAAACTACCTCTGTTTGTTGGATTCAGTGTTTGGGCTGCTTTGGAAAGCTGTCCAAGTCAAATTCCCCAGCTGCAACACAGGAGTTTGCATCACAGAGGGTGCTACTTGTCAGTTTCAATTCTAAGCTACCCACGTTTTACTCTTGGTAATAAAAACATCCAATTCAGGAACTCACTTTCCTGGATTGTGACTTTCACTTGTTAGTGTTCCAAGCTCTATCCAAAAGAGATACACAGAGGAAAGTTTGAGATTATTCTCTTTAGAATAAAGAGTTATATTTGGCAGTTTCGGGGTGAAGGAAAGTAAATGTAAGGGAAGCAAACTCTTTTACACTACCATTGAATAAGGCCACCTTTAAGAGCTACCATTTATTTGTGTTGTCACTGAAATTAAAGAGACAGGGAGAGAGATTGGCAGTGCCCCCCCCCAAAATAGTGGCAGTGCCTTGAGTTCAATCAACTAGAAGTTGGGAACACTAACTGTCTCCATTTGTAAAATGGTAATAATAATACTCACCACCTGCTTCTCAGAGCTGGTGTGCGGGTTTGTGTTCGTTTCTGAGAGGGGCTTGAGATCCTTGAGTGAAAGGTGTGATGCACAGTATTATAATTCCCACCACAGGGTAACATATGGAGAGGGAAAGAAAGTGTATAGATACGTATGTTTCTGTTTAAACTCTGTGTGCAATGCTGACTTTTATCTTATTTTGCCTTTAAGCTAAACTGCATGGGTCACATTTGGAGCATATGTTGTTATCATTTGCCTTTTTTAGCTCAAGAAAATTGAGTGAATAACGGGTATTGTTTCTCTGCTTACGGTAGTTAGAGTGGTTGAGCGTTTGGAAATCTCTGACTCCACACACAAAATAGTAGATTCTCTTATTATGCTAAGGGGAAGGGGCTTCAGCTTGTGTTTCCCCCTGTTCTATCGTCCACATATATCCTGGACCTAATTTTGAAATTGGCAGAGTATTATGTTACAAGTGAAAAATTCTTTTCACTCTCCTTCATAGAAAGAACGGACAATGAAAGCATCACACTCTTGGATACCCATATGCCTCTCACTCACAGCCTCTTAATTGGTTTAATGTGCTTTTCACTTTTTGCTTTTTTCCTATAATGAGCTTTCACATTAGTGGTCTTATATTTTAAAACCTTACCGAGGACACCGGCCTCATAAGTGTGCTATGGAAGAATCTACACTTCCGCAGAAGGCTTCTTTCTCAATTTTGTTTTAATTAGAAACCAGGTGGTACAAACCAGAAAGGTTGGTGGTATTCCTTGGGCTGTAAGATATGAAATGGGTTTAAGTAACACTGTATTAGTCATGAGGCAGAAATGGAGTAATGTTGACATGACTTGAAAGTAGCATTGTTGAGTAAATGAATATGTGAGAAGCACTTGCTAAACTAAATGAGTTTTGCAGTTGTATGCACATTTGTGTAATCCAGTTTATTGATGCCTGAAACAATTTGCAAAATAGAAACAAATCCACAAAGAAGAAATATGTTTGGAATTATTTGTTTATATGGCAATTAAAAAAAAAAACACAGGAATCCAAATGCCACATTTCATGCACTAAATATACCATATGTGGAAGCTTCCCCTCAGAAAATTCAGCAGCAACCTTTACTGTCTGATGCAGAACAATAAGAAACAACCCAATGTCTTTTACTTGCTTATTCAACTGATTTTAGCATGAGAGTTTCGTAGAAATTTTTAGCCAAACATAATATTAGTATACCTGTACTATTATTGTTTTAGAAGCTGATAAAGAATTTTCTAATTTTTCTTCATGCATTATAAGAGTAATGACTTTAATAGAAAAATATATATGTGCATATTTTCCTAAAAACAAATCCATGTATATTTAAGGAAATACCTATACGCTTATCATGGGCACTATTCTTAAACATTTTACATTATTAATTTATTTAGTGCTAATTAAAAATTCTTGATTACTCCTAGTTGACAGATGAGGAGAGCGCAGCACAGAGAAGTTCAGTACTTTGTTCAGAGTCACACAGCAATAGTCAGGGGAGCCAGGTTTCAAAGCCAGGGAATCTGATCTCCAACATGCATGCTCTAACCACCACACTGATGACTCTCCATAGAGCACAGCCTCCATATATTTGTTTGTGATTTTTTTTTTTTGAGGCTCTCAGCTTCCTGGTCTAATTTGTCAGCTAGCCACCATCATCTTATTTTTGCAGCTCAGATGCTAGACAGCCTGCCTCCACTCCTGCTGGCTGTCCTTGGGCCTGTGGGACTCTTTCTCTCTCATGCCCATTTCTCTGGGCCTCTACTTTTGAGGAAAAGCACTTGTTGCTGTCTGACTCAGTTAAGAAGTACAAGTAGCCCTAGCCCTGCCAGCTGCAATCCCAGACTGGATCACTTCTCCAGATTTGAGGCTAATCGACTGCAAATTCCATTAGCTTCATACGGAGTGAAAATAAAGAACAGACGGCTTCACGTGGGAGCCTAAAGTCAGGTGCGGCTCCTCCAGGCTGGCCGGCAGGTATCAATTTTTTCTCCTACCTCAAAGGAACGGCGCCTTTGATAGGGAGGCAGATCAAAGAAAGGCTGTTCCAGAAACTCCTCTGCTGCTGGAAAAGCTCTCAGAGTGTACCCCCACATGCATCACAGACTTCTTTTTTGGAAAGATGTAGAATTTTAAACTTTGCATCGTTATATTCTGGCTGCTGTGGGAACGTTTCCTAGGTGCACTCTGGTATGCAGCTGTGGTAGGTATGTAATGCTGACAGCTGATTCCCCTGCCCACTCGACAAGATGGTGAAGAGTTAGGTTCAAAAAGGCTGCTGTGACTTTGAGGTGGTCTTACTTGAGCTTGAGGACTCTTTTCACAGGTCCTGATGGAGAATGGCTTTAAAACACAATATAAAAGCCGTTTTCCAAAGATCACTAATGTTTTTCAAAGAAGAACAAAAGTGAACTTGCTAGGACATATTCAAATGCAAGCTGTTAGTTTCTCATTAATCTAAGTTGCCTAAACAAAAGCTTTGCTGCTGGAATAAAGGAAGTATTATTATATAGCAGTATTGAGAAAGTTAGCAATTTCCTTAAAAATGCACAGCTCTATTGATCTCCTTATGGGAAGGTCCCCATGATCAGGTAGAGTTCAATTTCCGTTTGACTTTTTAAATGCCATATGGCCATTATCTAAACCCTTTTCACTTTCCCTGAATCCCTGCCCCTCACCATTGGCTGGATTACTGTTTTGCTTTTATAATTTTCCCTTGTTTAATTGCTTATCTCTTCCTACCCCAGATTAAGGAAAATATTGTCACAGTTAAAACAGAAAAAAAATCCAGTAACTCCATTGGTGGGAACTTATAAGCTAACCAACCCTGATCACAAATGGTCCCTTTCTAATCATAGTTTGTGGTGGAATGAAAGATGCAATTGTCTGGAAGGGATGAATATGGGATCCATGCTGGCTTGGGGGTCAAAGGTCATCACATGCAAAGGTCCCTTTCTCTCTGGCACGGCTCCCTTTGTATAGCATAGTTTGGCAGCTATCTCCTTGCACTTCGGCTACCTGCCAGTGCAGCTGGTACTGTGTCTGGTGCAAACAACAAAGCGTCACTCAGCAACCAGCAGCTCTGCATGAGGCCGCTTTTCTCAGATGACAAAGAAAGATGGGCTATACATTCTACCATTGCTGCCCATTAAAAGGACTCTTAAATTGCATTACTACAAGTTATTGTTAATTATGTAGTAGTCACTGGAGCTGTAGGAGCTTTCCAGGGAGAACCGTTCTGCTATATGCTGGGAGAAGGAAGTAAGGGAGGGGGTAATGTTGAGAGAAAGGGTGGCATGGAGCAAAGACTGGTGATAGGGGAAAAACTCATCCGCCACTTACGATCAGAGTAGCATGAATAGAGTAAGCTCTTGGTTCTGACGATCACCTCCGAAGGCTGCTAATGTGACTGATGAAGAAGAAATCAATCGGCTGAAAGAATCTCTCATATATGCAGTTTGGAAATTGTCCTGCCCTCCCTCCATTCAAAAAGCTGCATTTTTCCAGCATTTTCATTTAAGAATAATTTTAAGCAATTTATCACTTGGCTGTAATGCATTCGCTCTGGGCTGAAATCAATAGGTCCTGCAATGTGGAGATAAGGCCTGTTTGAAGGTTGGGGAAAGAGGACCGGAGGTTGCCTATTGTCAAATAGCTAGAAAATTAAAATTAAAGTGGTGTGTTTACTCCATTTGGCCATCTAGAGTAGAAATACAGCTTTATTGGTGTTCGTTGCATTTTTTGAGGGTGGATTCTTGGAGATATTTTTGTTGCAAGGGCCCAGTTTCATCCACTGTTTTAGAAATCAAATCAATATATCCATATGCCCTCAAACAAGGAAAAAGCCTCTGGACTATTTCTGTTGAATTCCTTTGCACCGTTTTGGGTCGGAATTTGTTTTCTCTCTTCCTGTCCCTCTAATGGCTCCTAAGGCAGTGACTGAGGTTTTCAGGTCTGGTAATTCATTGGCTTGTCCCTCAACAAAAAATAAAAACACACACAACTTCCAAAAAGCGTTGGTCGTGGGGCTTTATCAGTCTTCTTTGGCTTATTTTGAGGCTTTTGGCCATTGAAATGCGATGACGCTGCTCTCGAAACGTCTGGCAAGTTTTTCATGATATATACCAAACTCTAGCAGGGAGAGGATCCCGATTTGATGTAATTTCATTGCAGCAACACAGCAGCACTGCTTTTCACTCCTCCCCATCCCCCCATGCTTCTCCACACTACACCCCCCCCCCGCCCCCACACCGCAAACCCTCCTGCCAATCCTCTTCAGATTAAAAGGAAATCCAAGGGAAACAGGGCACAATGGGGGCAGATGAAAGTCCACAGTCTTTAGTTTCTATCTTTCCTTCTTGTGTCTAATTTTCCGCTTCTTGGTTGTTCTGATCTCAGCTATTTGCAATAGTTATATATAATTTAACATTATACAAAAGTATTGTCATATCAAACATAGTGAAATGGATTCCAAAAACACCATCTGGTATTTGGGAATGCACTGTGAGTTGGGAACGTGAGAAGAGATATTCTTTGCCACTTTGCTTGGGACCCAGCCATTAGCAGTGTAATTGCCAAGAAAAGGTGACAGGCTCCAGGCTTAAAACAAGTGGGTTTCTCCCCCACCCCCCTTCGCCTATTAACTCTTGTGAGTCCTAAGCCAAATTAGAAAGGACTCTGAGGACAGAGCAATGGAGAACAAAAAGAAAAGGAAGAAAAAGAACAGTGGAATCTAATGAAAAATATCTGCTGCAGTGTTGTCGTTTTATGAAGAGAGTGGAATAAGACGAAGTAAAATGAGTCGGATACAGGAGCGTGAGGACTGGGGATCGGGTTAATTGTGCTTTAAAGTTATGGGGGCTTTCAGTGGATTTGCATGATGAGAGTTTTAGTCCAAAGCCTGTTTCGAAATCCTCATTAGTTTTCTCTAATCCACCTAAAATTATGAAGGCCTGGATTGTGAAGGTCATCTGTGACGATTCAACCCTAGTTAATTTCATGGGGGTTTGAACCCACTTCTCATATCAAAAAGAGAATTAATAATTTTGACTTGTCTTCTGTATCAATAATTTTGGGGAGGGAAACAAAGAAACACAGACTGTACACTTTTACATACTTTGCTTAACCAATTTGAAATGAAGCAGGTTTTTTCTTTTTTTAAGAATCCTGTGTACCAAGGAAAAGGAGTTAAGTGACTGGACAGAAATCAGAAAGAGGACTTCTTAGCAGAAGATAAAAATAAGGAAACAGCAGGGGAAAAAAAGCACTTAAACCTCTCATAGCTATACTCAATCTGGCATTCACAACCTGAGTCTGTATCAGTTTCAAAGTACAAAAATAGTTTACAAGGGTCACAGTCATTTTTTTCTACTCAGTGTGTCAGAAGTTGGGATGTGCGACCCAGAACTGCCATTCCATTACACAGAATAAAATGATATCTGGTGGGTGGATCGAAAGCTTGCCAAAGAAGACACAGTGAAAGCTAACCCTCTCAGTCTAGCTCCTGTTTTTAAATATTTATATCTCTGGCAGACTTTTGGGGGGTAGAGGAAACTGAAAGCTCTTTTGCTATCTGTCATTTCACCCAGGCAAATGAGAGAGAGTCTCATGACTTGATTTTCCTCGAGTTTGGCACCAGGAACAGGCGATGGCGTTTCTTTGGGATGGTGCATTTCTCTTTGTGGAAAAGTGGCCTGGACCAAGGATTTTTACAAGAGCCAACAGCCGCTTTCCATACCCGCTTGGGGCAGGGCCAACTTCCCATTAGCACTGCTGTTACAGATAGGGCCTGCCTTGCAGCCGGCCAGTGCCAACTGTGGTCATGGCCTGTTAGGAAACCTAGGAGGAAAACCGCCGTGAGCCTGGGGTGGTGGGAAGTGTATTGCTCCAGATACTGGGCAATCTGGCGCACTAGCTTGCCTCTCTCATGAATTCTCTGCGATCATTCGTTTCTTTCTTTTCCTTTGCCCAGCTCCAAGGAATCCGTCTCCAAAGTCAACTGACGGCTGCTTTCTTCTCTGTCTCACCATCACCTACACCCCCTCCTTAGTTCAGGGACTGGAATACGGCATTAACCTTCTAACTTCCTAGGGAAATGCTGCAGTGTGCATAGCTTTGGTGAAGAGCATGGGCTTCAGAATCCAAAAAACCTGCATCTCAATCATGGCGAGGCTACCTCCTCATTGAGGCCTCTGCCACGAAATAGGAGAGTAGCTCAATTCTAGCAGGAATATTGCATGGAAGACATGAAACAGTCAGGAGAGGATCTAGGACACTAGCAGTCACCTAGTGAGCACTCCGAATACTATGATTGTTGTGAACATAATCAAGCAATGCATCCGGTTACATCAGAGAGCCTTTTAATGCATCCCTTTTCAGTGCCACCTATTGTGTTCAATGTTAAGGATACAGGTAGATAAGATGCAGAACCTGTCCTCAGGGAGTTCTCCATTGAGAGAGACTAATCCATCAACCAAAAAATCACTGTAGCTTTCTTCCTTGACTAAGAAATTAACTGCTTTTTAATTTCCAATTTTTATAAGATTTTTGTACAGCATTATTTGGCAATAATAATAACAACTTAATAATAATGACCATTGACCTCACCTTTCCCACATGCCAGGCCCTGTAATAATACTTCTGCATTTATTACCTATTTTGTTCTTCAGGTACATGCTACCAACCATGATTAACAAGAGAAAAACTGGGGAACTGGAGACACTGAGTAACTGGGCTGGGAGCATACAACTGTGACATGTATGAATGAGTGAAGAACAGGAATCATTTCCTTTCGTTTTCTTAGCTGGACCTGATTCAGGATTCTAGGATTCAATTCTGATACTGACAGTGGCTAACTTGTTTCAGCCATAGAGACCATAAAAATATTCTTTCACCAAATAATTTAGCATGCACTATATGTTATTGATGCTCTTATAGACACAAAAGTGATTTGACATAAATTCTCGTCTTAAGAAGAAAAAAGACAGTGGAAGGGGAACAGGCTGCATTACAGCATTTCAGGAGATGGCATTTCTGAACTGCGTTACCTCCAGCTAGGGCTGGACCAAAAGAGACTATCAGAAAGGGTTTGAAGTACGAGTGAATAACGAATGTGCAGAAATGATGAGGAAAGGTGTTCCAGGTGGAGAGAAACATACGAGCAGAGGTTCATAGAAAGGAATGGGTCAGGTGTGTGCTGATAAGAGTTCACGGCTCTTGCAACAGACCCAAGTTAATGAGGACATGAACTTGGATCGTGTCAGGACTGAGAGGAGAGAATGGGTGTCAGGGACAATAGTACCTTGCCAAATTTTATGTGCAAATTTGTTGCTTAATAAATATTCCTTGATGAGGACAACATATGCTGTTACTTAATAAATATTCCTGATGAGGAAGACATGTGCTGAGCTGATGAAACAAAAAAAAACTTAATCACTCAGTGCTCAGTTTTTCTGTTCATTCCCAAGAAACCATTCATTCACTTAAACAGTCAAACACTCATTAAGCAAATGTTCTGCACTACACTAGGCACTGACAATACGAAGATGAGCAAGATGTGGTCTGTTTCTTTGAGAAGATTACAACCCAGGGGCAGAGGCAACCAGATAAAGAAGTAATTCTAAAGTGATGTGGTAGGGCAGTACAAAATCATAAAGCAAGAGCCCAGGGGACCTAGAGAGTGACATGCTTACCATTGCCTGGAGCGATGAGAGAAAGCAGCACAAAACATTTAGGTCAGAGTTAAGGATTGGAATTCATACTCTTCCTTCAAGTAAAAGCACTTTGTGAATCTGCAAAGCACTGTGTAAATGTTACCTGTCATTTTTCTATTATTTTTCACAACCACAACTTTGAAGTTGAGTCAGCCCAAGGGGTTGACTTTTATTTTTACAAGTGGAAGAATACCTTAAAAATCATATGGTCTGGCCAGGTGCAGTGGCTCACATCTGTAATCTGAGCACTTTGGGAGGCCAAGGTGGGCAGATCACAAGGTCAGGAAATCGAGACCATCCTGGCCAACGTGGTGAAAGCTTGTCTCTACTAAAAATACAAAAACAGCTGGGTGTGGTGGCGCGCATCTGTAATCTCAGCTATTCGGGAGGCTGAGGCAGAAGAATCACTTGAACTCAGAAGGAAGATATTGCAGTGAGCCAAGATCACGCCACTGCACACCAGACTGGTGACAGAGCAAGACTTGGTCTCAAAAAAAAAAACACAAAAAACATATGGTCCATTGGTTTTCAGATATTGCAGATGAATGTGTGTGTGTGTGTGTGTATTACTACTTTATTAATAAACTGTTATTTGATAATTTTAAATTAATAATATTTACTTATTCAAGTTCAGTCACAACGAGCAATGACGTTATTCTGATTAATGCTCACATTTGATATAGGAGTTATGGATATATTTGCAAACACATCAGCCTCCTTTATTGTCTTTATTTTGGTACTTTGATTTGAATGCCTGGCCTCACGAAAATTCTGACTCCACTGATAAGTAGAGAAAATGGTAACATCTGTGGGCTTCTTGTTTGTTTGTTTTTTGTTAACAGCTTGACTTAATTTCAAGATACTCTTTATTTGATCTGAGCCAGAAGCTTGAAGGCAGGATAGTGAGACACTTTTGTTTCGGAGTTGAACCAGTAACATGTGATAGTCCTCAATATTCTTTGACATATATATGACAGTAAAACACCAGGAGCCCAAAACTTGCACTAACACGAAATTTGTCTATAACATGTGATTCACGAGGATCAGCATGTCATGAGTTCACACATAACTGAATTAGATTGTTATAGCTCGACAACAGGACTGGCCAAGTAAATGAGATAGCTACCTGCCATTTATTTGAAGCACCTGTGACTCACTTTTGCAACTTTAGATTAAAAGTCTGTATTCTAGAAAGACCACTATAGAGCTACAATCTTCCTAATCAATGACATACTTACAAGAAATTAGAATGTACATGCAGATAAGTGTTATTGTTTTTTTAAACACCCAAGGGATTCCGTGGGCAGTGGAATTTATTGGCCATTTGTGGTTTGTCTTTTTCTGTAATAAAGATCGATGAAAATTATTTTTAAAATATTTCCTCAGAGATTGTTGATGTTTTCTTCTGAGCTCATATGAAAATCAATTGCCTAGGCCAGGCGCAGTGGCTCACACCTGTAGTCCCAGCACTTTGGGAGGCTGAGATGGGCAGACCACAAAGTCAGGAGTTTGAGACCAGCCTGGCCAAGATGGTGAAACCCCATCTGTACTAAAAACACAAAAAAATGAGTGGGGCATGGTGGCACACACCTGTAGTCCAGCTACTTGGGAGGCTGAGGCAGAAGAATCACCTGAACCCAGGAGGCAGAGGTTGCAGTGAGCCAGGATTGCACGACTGCACTCCAGCCTGGGCGACAAAGTGAGATTCCATCTCAAAAAAATAAAATTAATTGCCTAGCAGCTCAAATAATTATGTTGTTGGTCTTCAATATAAACATTATTTATAAGTAAATACTTATAAATATTGATAAATGTTTTGTATTTATGTTAAAGAATATTCTTAAGTTGTATGTGTGTGTGTGTGTATATATATATATAGAGAGAGAGAGAGAGAAAGTATATTCTTTTACATAAATATGAAAATCAGACACAAAGAACCCAAAACTTACACTAACAATAAACATAGATTTCTATTTCAGTTTTCAAAATGCAGTCATGTGCTCCTTAATGACATTTTGGTAAATGATACACCATATATATGACAATAGTCCCATAAAATGATAATACAGCATTTTTACTGTACCTTTTCTATGTTTGGAGATGCTGAGATACATGAATACTTACCATTTGTGTCACAATCGACTACAGCATTCAGTACAGTAATATGTTGTACAGATTTGTAGCCTAGGAGCAACAGGCTATGTCATATGGCCTAGGTGTGTAGCAGAATGTACCATCTAGGTCTGTGTAAGTACACTCTAGGATGTTGGCACAAGAAACTAGCCTACAGACACATTTCTCAGAACATATCCCTGTCATTAAATGATGGATGACTGTAGTTGAAATATGTTACAAAATGAGATTTGCATCTAATCCTCCCACGATAAAACAATTTAGTTCCATAAAAACACACCTGGGAAACCACTGGCCAACTCCTAGACTTTCCCAGTGGGTTATATGCAAGGTAAATTTAGGTGATACACATTTTTTTAATAATGGTATATTTATTTAAATGTGTATTAAATACTGATTTTTACATTTGCTATTATAACATATTTTCTTTTACTATTAAATGATCTATAAAATTAAGAAAAATGAGAGGTTTTTTAACTCTTATTTAAGATACAGGGATAGGTTTGTTACACGAGTATATTGCACTCAGATAATGAGCACAGTACCCATTAGGTAGTTTTTTTATCTTTGTCCTGATCCCTCCCTCTCTCCTCTAGGGTCTGTTTCCATGTTTAAGTTCATGTGTGCTCCATATCTAGCTCCCACTTAGAAGTGAGAACATACGGTATCTTGCTTTCTGTTTCTGTGTTAATTCGCTTAGGATTGTGGCCTCCAGCTCCATCCATGTTGCCACAAAAGATATGATTTCGTTCTTTTTTTGGAATGCATGGTATTCCACGGGGTATATGTGCTATGTTTTCTTTATCCAATCCACCATTGATGGGCACCTAGGTTGATTCCATGTCTTTGCTGTTATGATCAACACAGCAATGAACGTACAAAGTGCATATGTCCTTTTTGGTATAATGATCTATTTTCTTTTGTATATGCATCCAATAATAGGATTAATGGATGAAACAGTAGCTCCATTTTAAGTTCTTGGAGAAATTTCCAAACTGCTTTCCACGGTGGCTAATTCACATTCCCACCAACAGCGTATAGGCATTCAAACAGTGAGTTAATTTAAAGCAACTTACAGCACAAGTGAATATAGAAAAAAATATGTGGGTAATAAACGGCTGAAGTTTAGTGAACCTTAATTTAATATGTTCCACTTGTCAATTAAGTGGGGAACTGCAGGACAAAAAAAGGTATTCTTTGGTGGTAAATGAGGACTTGCCCCCATTTATACTCATTCCCAATCTAGGGGTGGTATCTTTTTCATGCTGCAAGAGCAGGATAAGCATGCTCAGCCCCAAGCTCTAATGACATCACGTAACATGTGCCAAATCAAAAAAGACTTTTAAGTCTCAACTGACAGTCCAAAAATAAGCCAAGACCAAGTATCTGTAAGTACAACTTCCTTGGGCTTCTCTGAACATATCCGGATATTTTCAGTTGCTCAATATGGAAAACAGGATACACAAACAGGTTTAAAATATAAAAGACTATGTTTGTTCCTGTCATTGAAAAGTCCAAACGTAGCATGGCCTTTGGTCATGGCTTGATGTGGTAACTCAGTCACCCAGTTTCTCCATTCGGCCTTTTTTGGAGTTTTGAGGCAGGAATCTCCCGAGTCACTTCCCCAATTATATCTAACAAGAGTCTCAGCATTCCCAGAAAAAAAAACAAGAATCAATCTGAATCCATGTTCATCCTATCACCCTTTCTCAAGCCAAAACTGTGGCCAGAGGGTAGGAGACACTGCTTGAATCAACACAGTCATGTGTCCACACCTGGAGTGGAACCTGGAACCCGTGAAGCTCTAAAAGGCAATTAATTAGATGTTGTTGGGACTGGAGACAGGTGAGAACAGAGGCTGGCAATGAAACCACTAATATGAGGAAGGAGTTGCAATGTCACTGTAATGAGAAGTCTCAGATTTGATCTGGGAAAGATATTGGATCCTTCCAAGGATATGTCATAGTCTTCAAAGGTATTTATGAAGTACTCTTATATGAAAAGAAAAACAGTGGTGTGCCTCTAGCTACCATAGGCATGCATGGCCAATGTCCACCAGGAGAGCTGCATGAGTTTCTTCTTATTCAATACCACTTTGGGAGTATATATCCCCACTATCTTCCAGTCCGGGCCATTGCCCTACTTAAGAATTTACTTACTAGTGGCTTTTTAAAATCAGAGGGTAGTGGTACAAATTTAATCCAATAGAATGTTATGTGGGAGCCAGAAAATGAAAGAAAGGAAACCAGTCAGACACAGTGGCTCACACCTGTAATCCCAGCACTTTGGGAGGCCAAGGCGGTCTGATCATCAAGTCAGGAGTTCGAGATCAGGCTGGCCAAGGTGGTGAAATCCCGTCTCTACTAAAAACACAAAAAACAAAAAATTAGCCGGGCATGGTGGTGCGCGCCTGTAGTCCTAGTACTCAAGAGACTGAGGCAGAAGAATCTCTTGAACCAGGAGGTGGAGGTTGCAGTGAGCCAAGATCATGCCACTACACTCCAGCCTAGGCAACAGAGCAAGACTCCATCTCAAAAAAAAAAAACAAAGAAAAGAAAAAGAAAGAAAGAAAACATAGTTTTGCTATTTGGAGTCAAGATTTGAGGTAGAGGAAAGTTAAATGGCTCTAAGAGGCAAAGAGCTTTTTCCAGTGAGAGTGTTGGCTTCCATCCTAGTTTGCCTTTTTATTTTTTTTAGGACTCCCTGCTATTCCTCAAAAACCTGCCTCGAGGGCAAACTCTTCACAGTTCAAAGTTTTACCCTCAGAAGTAAGGCTGCATTTTAATAGCAGCCAAAAACGGGTACAATTCCTGGGTAAGTGATTTTCATCTAGCAATAAGCAGGTAGAGACAGATTTGGGAGAGTTTCCCAAAGCTTCTTGAAAATACAACATATCAGTGGCTCCTTTCAACTTTTATAATTGGAAGACAGTGAATCATAGTCAACTGAAATATATTAAGTAAGGTTCATTCACTTAAATTACTTTAACCCTCACATCAAGCCCATGAGTTATATACTTTACCCCATTTCGTAGATAAGTAAACAGAGGCTCAAGGAATCTCACTGACTTGTTCCCTAGCACACTGACAGCACACTATTGCGTGACCATGAGCCAGTCCCCTTCTCAGAACCTGGTATCCTCTGTCAATGGAGGCTCTCAGCTCTGGGAATGCCTTCCCTGCTGCCTCCAGCCCTTCCATGCCTCAGAATGCTTGCGTTGAGCTCTCCTTTCCAGGCTATGAGGTCCAGATCCTGGGCAGATGTCTCTCACCATATGCTGGGGGTGATTTAACAAGGCCAAATGGGCAGCCCCGTGGTTAGAGGCACTCTCGTTACATATATGCCGGTTGCTGCGGCCTGGCCAGCTGTCCCAGCCCTCGCCTGCTCCTTCTTGGAGACGGCAGCCTGCAATTGCAGATGCCAAGCAGCGGAAGATATTTTTAAAGCTACAGCATCTGGCTCCTTGGCAGCCTCCACCCACTGGTGGGCTGGGTGTTTTGGAGTTGCCTCTGGGCACTTCACATGGTTTGGCATCTGATCCATTGTCTAGGCTGCCTTTTAGAGCTCAGCTTTTTTTGTGGGGAGGAGAGGGGTCCCCTAAAACCAACATCTGATGATGACCTGGATCTCCCCTCTCAGTGACATCAGTGTGTCTCTGGATCTTTTGTAATTTTTTTTTAACTTCCCTATAAAAAAAAAAAAGTGATGAAAGAAAGAGCATTTCCCCCCTGCCAGAGTGGGTTTGAATAGAAAGCTGCCCAGTAGCTGTGCAGCTGCCCAAATCTCGCCCACCATGTCCATATTCTGACTAGTGCAGAACAAGGCTTTCTTGGCATCCAAATTTCCCTCAGGCTTGACTATTCCTCAAATGTCTCCCCAGGGAGGTGAGGGATTTCTTTTTTCATTCTTCCCCCCAGCTTTTGCAAAAGACTGAAGCTTCCTGCCTACATGCAAATAGCCATTCAAAAAAAAAAGACACTGACACTTAATTCCCCCTGGCAAGCTGTATTAAGTTTTTTCTTTTTCTTAGAAAGGTGCATTTTAGAGAACACCAAGCTCCCCAGCCTACAAACTCAGGCTTGGGGACTTGGCCCTGTTTCAGAACACCAGTTTGATGATGACTTCGAGTGAGGATTTCAGGCCTGGTGACAAGAAAATTATCTCAGTTGGGGCAACAGGCTCCTGTTTCATGGGGCTGGGCAAGGCACCAGCCTGCTTCTCACTCAGGACTTGGCGAGAGTGCCGAGTGTGGCCTTTTCTCCAGCCAACAAGCACAGGCAGTGGCTACCAGAGGATGCCAGTGGGCAGGAGTGATCACCAGGGCCCAGCCAGGCTGCCCAGAGGATGCCAGTGGGCAGGAGTTATCACCAGGGCCCAGCCAGGCTGCCCAGAGGATGCCAGTGGGCAGGAGTAATCACCAGGGCCCAGCCAGGCTGCCCAGAGGGTGGTGTTTTTAAGTAACCAGCATCACTTGGGCACTCCTTGTCTCATTAAGTTCTACTGATACAAGACCCAAAAAATCGCTAATCCTCATCCCCACCCCCAGAGCAGGAGTCTGGAGCTGACATAGGTAACTGGGGTACATTTCTTCCCCTAAGTTCAATGAAAGATAGAAGTATTCCCACCATACGATAAGAGAAATTACTAACACTTCCTCTGTACTGCTCTAGGTGCATTATACGTATATGCACAGCTAATTCTCACCACAAGCCCGAGAAGTAGCTACAATCATACTCGCTTTACTGATGAGGGAACTGGAGCACTGAGAAATGTTGTAACTTACCCAAGGTCACCTACCTACTATTGCTTAGAACAAGGATCTCAACCCAGCTGCTCCACTCCCAAAACCCATCTTCTTGACCCTAAAATAAAGATTGATTAAAATGAAGGCTGACTTAAGTTTTAACTCAACATTGAAAACCAGACAAGTCTGAGATGTTGGTTCTTTTTATTTTTATTTTTTTGAGATGGAGTCTCACTCGGTTGTCAGGCTAGAGTGCAGTGGTGCGATCTCAGCTCATTGCCATCTCTGCCTCCCTGGTTCAAGCAATTCTCCTGCCTCAGCCTGCCAAGTAGCTGGGACTACAGGCACACACCACCACGCCCAGCTAATTTTTGTATTTTTTTTTTTTTTTTAGTAGAAACAAGGTTTCACCACGTTGGCCAGGATGGTCTCAATCTCTTGACCTCATGATGCGCCCGGCTTGGCTCCCAAAGTGCCTGCGTTACAGCCATGAGCCACCACAGCTGCCTTGTTGGTTCTTATTTGTCATCTTTATTTGAAATGAAAGGGGACTTAAAAGTGTGTTAAAAGTAGAATATGGGATTGATTCCAAGTATGTAGCCATTCCTAGCATTTTCACTGTGCTTAGGGAAGCCAGTATTCCTTCTTTGCCCCTGTTAGGCAGAGGGTTGACCTCAGACTGGTGACCAGGAAGGAGCTCAATAAAAAGGAGAGGTATTTGAACAGGAAGTCCCACCTGAGCGCAGGCATTTCAGAATTTTTAGTGGCTGCAGAAAATCTAATTAAAGCAGAGGCTATTTAAATGATTAATTCATTCAAAATATTTATTGGGCATCTTCTCTGTATTGGACATTGCTCCTGGTGCTACAATTACAGCAATAGAGAAAAGGGATAAGGAGTACCAGGTAAGGGAAGGTTCTCAACTTTAAATGGGGTGGTCAGGTGAGTTTGAGTCTGAAAAGTGGCATTTGAATAAGATGCTGAGGAGGGTGAGGAGCCATGGGGTACCCAGGAGAAGAAAGGGAACAGCAAGTGCAAAGGTGAAGTGCAAAGGTCAGGTGCAAAGATCAAGTGCAAAGGTCAGGCCCAAAGGTCAAGTGCAAAGGTCAAGTGCAAAGGTGAAGAACACCTGATCGACTCAAGGAACATCAGGGAGGCTGATGTGCTGAAAACAGAGTGAGTGGGGAACAATAGTAAGAGATGAGCTCAGAATGCTAATGGATAGCAGAGACTGTATCATGATCTGTTTAAATATGCGTAGTTTCATGAGATATTCCTAGCGCACTCAGGTAGAGGAACAAAATCACCCAAGTCAAGGAGCTAACAAGTCTGGAGGTCAAAGGAGAATGCAGTCGGCCCCTTCCTTGACTTGGTTTGACTCCAAGCGTCAGGGTTTGCTTTGGTAAAATAAGACTAGCCACAGGAATCAAGACTTTCCACTGAGCAGGAAGATGGGCAACTTCACAGGAATGCCAAAGGGGGTGCTCACAAGGAGAAAGCAGGAGGCTCCTTTGTGATTTGCCGTGCAAAACAATAGTTCCATTGCCTACTGTAGTGGCTGGAGTTCCACCTTTCAGTACCAAGCCCTTGGGTTCTGAAGGCACTAAATGGAGGTGAGAGGGCACCGAATACAAACTGCATCTATTTCAAGATGTTGCCAAATATCAGAATATGCATCATCCTCTCTTAACTCTGTTCCCCCAATTCTAAGGCCTCCTTTCGCATGTCTCATAAATTTATGCCCATAGAAATGCCCATCAAGTATTATTATACGTGGGTTCAAAAAATGCTCAGAGCTCCAGGGCCCCAAACGCTCACATTTAAAGCTTTTTAGGAAGGTACAAAGGGTCTCCTCTATGCTTTATAATTATTGTCTCATAGGCTAAGTGTGCAACAGTCCAATAAATCCAAGAACAAGCACATTTTACTGAGTTTTACTTTCACATTGGGGCAAAAAGACTGATTCACCAGCTGTGTGACCTTGCTGGGCTTCAGTCTTCTCATCCGTTAAACAAGAATCGTGGCCAGGTACGGTGGCTCACACCTGTAATCCCAGCACCCTGGAAGACCAAGGTGGGCAGATCACAAGGTCAAGAGATGGAGACTATCCTGGCCAACATGGTGAAACCCCATTTCTACTAAAATTACAAAAATTAGCTGGGTATGGTGGCATGTGCCTATAGTCTCAGCTACTTGGGAGGCTGAGGCAGGAGAATCACTTGAACCCGGGAGGCGGAGGTTTCAGTGAGCCAAGATTGCATCACTGCACTCCAACCTGGTGACTGAGCAAGACTCCATCTCAAAAAAAAAAAACAAAATTTAAATAACCACAACTCTTACATAGTAGTGATATTGTGATTAGACAAAATCTGGAAAAAAGAAAAACTGGCATAAGCCAAAGGAGAGAGGAAGGGAGACCTGTGTCCTTCTCACCTAGGAAACAATGGAGTCAGCTGAGTCATTCATTCAGCACATATTTTGCGAACACCTTCCATGTGATCATTGTTACACTAGCATCCACAAGCCTCAATATGTGTTTCCCTGTGGGAAGAATGTAAAGGATGGGTGCTTGAGCTACACCATGGCTTTAAGACTGCATGCTGGGACTATTCCCCATCACTGGGACAAAGGTAAATCCCAAAACCTCTTTAGGGCAAGTTTCCATCTGGTGTTTTTATCTTTCTAACATTTATTTGTTTGTTTTTTACTTCTAAGACAGTGTCTCGCTTTGTCACCCAGGCTGAAGAACAGCATCATGATCTTAGCTTAATACAAATTCCACTTCCCTGGTTCAAGCACTTCTCATACCTCAGCTTCCCAAGTGCCTGGGACTACAGGTTTGCACCACCATGCCTGGTTAATTTTTGTAGTTGTTAGTAGAGACAGGGTTTCACCATGTTGTCCATCCTGGTCTCGAACTCCTGACCTCAAGTGATCTGCCTGCCTCAGCCTCCCAGAGTACTGGGATTACAGGTATGAGCCACAGCACCTGGCCACTAGCTTTCATTTATTACTTTATTTCTGTGATTCTATCAAGTCTTTTAAATTAGTTATAAAATTATGACGTTACTTTATACAGGAAAAGTCCTCCACATTTCATTTTGATGACCAACAGACAATAGACAAATACTCATAATTCTATTAGCACTCTTCCTTTAATGCCCAGTAAGCCCCTCCCCTGACTCTGTATGAGCTGTGGAATCCCAGAGATCATTAAATGAATACAAAGTGTTTATGTTATTAGCATGATTTACCATTTATATAACATGTGACATATGCACCATATTCTCTGACGATTTTTTATAACTTCCTGGTCTTGAGGTTGGACATTTTATTTATTATACAACCATACTGTTAGATTAAAACTGTGCTTTGGGGCAGATTGGCACCCAAAACAATAGTTCCATTGCCTGCTGGATTATACCAGCCCTAATCAGCCATTACTATAATGTCCTCCCTAGAAAGAAAATGTTTTGTTTATTTTCCAAAGTACATGGCAAGGAAAGAGTTACACTGGAGTTTTAGTCCCAAAGACTGTTGCATGGTCAAATAAGCTCAACAGCGAAATAGGCAACTTGTAAACACAATACAGTTTCAGTTTGCAGCATTCCCTCAAGTCACTGGTCAATTGAACACGGAGGAAGGGTTTCATGAAGGGTCATCCTGAAGGCAAATGTGGATGTTTTGTTTCTCCTGATTTCTACAAATCTGTTTGGTGGGGGTAGTAGTCAATCCCTTGCACCTGCATGAAAACTTGGGCAATCTTGTGACTTTTCTGACATCTTTTAGACAATGACTCGACCTAGAGATTAGGATCTATCATGGATGTTTCCGATCTTCTGAGCTGGTTGCTGTGGGCAGGAGGCATGCCTTCACACATTGGGAGTGCCTGGGCCTCACTTGCTCTGTTTCTCACAATCTCTCTCTCCTATCCATCTCTTCTTCCAGCTTGCTTATCCTGATGTCTGGTCCCTTCATGGTTGGTGCACAGGGTCAGGGCTAGTGGCTAGAAAGGGGTGTGGGAAGGTTCTTGCCTCATAGGCATTTTCATTATATGGCTTTGAGGTCTCTGGGCCTGGCAGGAGTGGAGAGCTGCCCTGTTTTGGTCATATGTGCTTTCATGGGACTTCAGAGGGTCCCCTGCTAGGTCTGCCAGCTGCCTCTTCCCTGACTTCATGTCCCTCCTTTAGCAGACTGGAACTGAGTCTGCTGCAGCCACAGTGATGGGCATCACTGATGTCCTTGTCTCCACCACTGGTTGCCCTTTGATGCCAAAGCCCTTTTGTAAAGGACCCTGCAGGAGCAAGATGGAAGACTCAGAGCAACTGAAGGGAGTTTCATAAAGGACTGGTTACAGTGGAGTGGGCAGAGTATGGACACCAACAAGACAGGTGACGTGACTGGAAACTGGCCAGGCAGAGAGCTGTTACCTCCCCTAAGCCTAAGGAAACAAGCAAAGGGAAGCCCGTAGATGACCACCTAACAGGAAAGGCCCTTCCCTTGATCAGTGTCTCACCAACCCACGTTCCCAGGGAATGAATACTCCAAGGTTGCTCCTCCCACTCTCCAATCTCCCATGGTGCCTCTTAGTGGCCAAATCCAACCAGAAAGCAACTGAGCTATCTCAAGATGATCCCCAGAGGTCAGTCTCCTAGGGCAGAGAGTGCAAAAGGTGGAGAGAGATTGACCGGGGAAAATGGAGTATCCATTCCTGACCTAAAAAGACAGCTCAACTGGGTTTCCGCAGCTTCACAGACTGGCCCTTGCCCGCCGCTTCAGCTGCCTCTTTGAATGCATTCTCTCTTACTCTGCCCACTCTGACGGTTCTGGACATCTCTTCATCACCCCAATCGCATGCCTGTTCCCTCCACCTGGAGTGTTCTTTCTTCACCCTTCACCTGGTGCCAATCTTCTTTTCTTTTTTTTGAGACTGAGTTTCACTCTTGTTGCCCAGGCTGAAATGCAAGTGCACTGGTGTGATCTCAGCTCACTGCAACCTCCGCCTCCTGGGTGCAAGCGATTCTACTGCCTCAGCCTCTGGAGTAGATAGGATTACAGATGTGAGCCACCGTGCCCGGCTAATTTTGTATTTTATTAGAGATGGGGGTTTCACCATGTTGGTCAGGCTGGTCTCGAACTCCTGCCCTCAGATGATCCACCCATCTCGGCCTCCCAAAATGCTGGGATTACAGGCTTGAGCCACTGTGCCCAGCTCTTTTTTCATTTTTTATGATTCATTTTAAGCATGACTTACTCAGGGAATCTCCCAATAAAATCCTGTACTTCTTTTACACGCTGATTTGAGTGTTTGAGATTTATTGATTATTTTCAATTACACTCATTTCTCTCTGCTTCTCTGGACACAAACTCCTTGAGGGCAGGGACTTCGTTGGGCTTGTCTACTCCTTTTTTCCTAGACCCTGCACATGGGAGAAGCTCAGGAAGAGTTTGCTAGCTAGGCCTCAGTTTCCTCAATTAGAAAAGGAGGGACTTTTGATGCAGATGCAGTAAAAGGCCCCTTTGAGCTCTCGAATTCTCTGAAATGGAAATGCTTATCCCACAGGTGAGACCCTCTTGACTTCTCTGTCAAAAAACTTCTTCCAAGTTTATACATTAGCCAGAGAATACAGTAGGGGGAGAAGGTTAGGAAATCTCAGATTACTTATGAGAGGCGAAAAATAGCATTACAGTGGACATGTACAGTTTCGCAAGGAAATGAGCAATCTCTTCTTTGATGGAATATGTGAAAGCCAAACTGGAAGGAATGATTAGATTACATAGTGATGTAAACCGGAAAGGAAGCATTACTTCCCGCACGGCACCGAAAGTCGTACAGGTGTCAGTGGGCCCCACCAGCTCAGTAATTAGGGTTTTAACTGTCTCCACTTAACTATGTGCAAGTGATTGAAAACGGGAGTTTCACTGGGACCCATGGCATCAGAACATTTTGGTGAAATGAGCTTTGTTCTCAGTTACTCAGTGTAAAATTTAAATTAAAAATCAAAAACAGAATTCATCATAAATGGATGCTGTAATGGCTTCTTTTTTAACTCGTGCTACCCAGGGCTCTGCTAATGTGTGCCCTGGAGACCCTTAGACCCCAAAGAGTGCATGCCCAAGGTGTGCCCTGAGGGTGGAGCCAGCATGCAAAGCTCTAATTTGAGAGTCAGCAGTTTTGTGGAAACTTGGCTCTTTCACTAATTAGGTGTGCAATCTTGGGGAACATCTGACGCACAAAGGGCACATCATGATACTTCTGATACACAGGAAAGGTACCTGACATACAATGGAGGCATCATAAAATAGTTTTACAGTTTCAGCTTTGGAGCCAGGCAAACCTGCATTTCAGCCCAGGCTTTCACGGCTATGGTTTGACTGTGTCACCACCCAAATCTCATCTTGAATTATAGTGTTCATAATTCCCACATGTCATCAGAGGGGCCCAGTAGGATGTAATTGAATCGTAGGGACAGCTCTTTCCCATGCTCTTCTTGTGATAGTGAGTAAGTCTCAAGAGCTCTGATGTTTTTATAAAGGGGAGTTACCCTGTAACTCCCCCCTTGCCTGCTGCCATGTAAGATATGACTTTGCTCCTCCTTGCCTTCCACCATGATTGTGAGGCCTCCCCAGCCATGTGGAACTGTGAGTCAATTAAACCTCTTCCCTTTATAAGTTACCCAGTCTCCAGTATGTCTTTATTAGCGGCATGAGAACAGACTAATACAGTCACTTATAATCTGGATGACTTTGGGCAAGTACTCCTCCTCTCTGACCTTCAGTTTACATGTAAGAAAACTCGGGTATAATAATTCCCATATCCAGACCTGCTTGAATAATGAGTTCTCACAACAGATGAATAGGTTGGCCCTACCATACCCAAAATGTCAGTGTCTTATTTCATTCATTCATTCATTCATTCATTTAGCAAGTAGGTATGGAGTGCCTACTATGTGCCTGGCCGAGATTACATAGTAATCCCTGCTCTCAGGAGGCTTGCAGTCAAGGTGAGGAAGCATACCAGCAGTCTTCAAATAAATAGACAATTCTGTGAAGGAAAATGCATAGTCTTGTGAATGCAATGAATGGTGTGTGCTATTTAGATGACAGAGCTCAAGGAAGGCTGCTCTAAGGAAGTGATATTTAAGCTAAGGCTTAGAGGATGTGTTGGCATTATCCAGGTGAAACGTGGGCAAAAGAGTATTCCAGATTGTGGGAACAGGATGTGTGAAGGCTCAGAAGTTTGAAGGAGCTTGGAAGTGAATGTCAAGATGGCTAGAGTTTTGTTAACAAGGAGAAGAGAGGTGCAAAATGAGACTGGACAAGTGAGCAGAGACCAGCTCACATGGATTTAATCCCACATGCGGGGGGACGCTTTTCCACACACTTCCTTTATGGGGCAGAATCCCTGCCTGCCCCTGTCTTGCTAACTCCCAAAGTAACCTAGGAGAACAGACAGTGCTAGTCTGGATGGTGGAAGATCTGTGTCCTAATCTCAGATTTACCATCTTATCCTCATAAAGTGCCTCATAACTTCATTGTTTGATGTCTAAGTTTCCCTCCAGCAAAACAAGTTTCATTTGGACAAAATTATCCAGAAGACATCATCCAACCTAAAATTCTCACATTCCAAATTTCACATTCTTGTTAACTTCCGTGGGTGTCATAAACACTGGGATAGTCACCTCCACTAACAAAGAGAAGGGCTGAGCATCTGCTCTGCTCATTCCTGCCCCACTGCCATCCCTGGGAAGTCTCAGGGGAAGTGCTTAGGAAGGAGGAGGAAGCGCCAGGGCCTCACAAAGGATGTGCTGTCAGCAAGGGAAACAGCTGGCGAGGACAGAATGACAGTATTCAGGGCCCCTGCCAGCCTTTGGGGAGGGAAGAAAAGCATTCTGCTCCCCAGGAGTGGAGGTGCAATGTGATCCCCGGGGCGGAGCCTCTCTGAGGACACCTGGAACAAAGCGACCCTTAGATTATCCGCTTGGGCCTGTTCTGTTCTGTGATCAGTTTAGCTTCCAATCTACCAGTCCTTAGATTAGCCAAACCTCTTGCGATTTTGGCTGGGTCGGTACAGGCTAAGTCTAGTGGAAAGTTAAGGTAATTAACCAGATGAATCAAATTTACAAAAAAATTAAGTATACTGGGTGCAGGACCTGAATGCAGTTTGGCTTCCTGTAAGCATTAGCCTTACCAGCTCACAGCTCAGTTCTCCACATCGCTAGGCTGGGTGGTCACATTTTTCCAGAGGACTCTGCCCTGCAGTTAGAATCTGAAACAAACAAATATCTTTCATCTAGCAAGCCTTTAATGAGAGTTACAGTGGGCTAAGCCTATGCTAAACCCAGAGCAGCAAAGACATGATTAGTCTCTATCTCTGAGAATCAGGAGCTTATACTTGGTTAGGCACATTTTCTTTCTTTTTAATGTTTAATTTTTTGGGGTACATAATAGATGTATATATTTATGGGATGCATGAGATGTTGTGATACAGGCATGCATATATAATAATCACATTGCGGAGAGTTGGGTCTCCATCCCCTCAAGCATTTATCCGTTGTGTTACAAACAATCCAATTATACTCTTTTCATTATTTTTAAATGTACAATTAAGTTATTATTGACTGTAGTCACCCTGATGTGCTATCAAATAACAGGTCTTATTCATCATTTCTAACTATTTTTGTACCCAATAATCATCCCCTCCTTTTCCCTACTGAAGCCCACTACCCTTCCCAGCCTCTGGGAACCATCCTTCTACTCTCTATGTCCTTGAGTTCAATTGTTTTGATTTTTAGATCCCACAAATAAGTGGGAACAGACAATGTTTGTCTTTCTGTGCCTGGCATATTCCATGCAACATAATCATCTCCAGTTCCGTCCAGGTGGTAACAAATGACAGGATCTCATTCTTTTTCATGGCTGTATAGTACTCCATTGTGCATATGTAACACATTCTTTATCTGTTTATCTGTTGATGGACACTTGCTTGCTTCCAAGTCTTGGCTATTGTAAACAGTGCTGGAACAAACATGGGAGTGTAGATATTGCTTCAATATACTGATTTCCTTTCTTTCGGGTATTTACCCAGCGATGGGATTGCCAGATGGTAAAGTAGCTCTATTTTTAGTTTTTTGAGGAACCTTCAAAATGTTCTCCATAGTAGTTGTACTAATTTACATTCCCACCAATAGTGTACGAGGGTTCCTTTTTCTCCACGTCCTTGCCAGAATTTGTTATTGCCTGCCTTTTGGGTATAAGCCATTTTAACTGGGGTGAGATGACATCTCATTGTAGTTTTGATTTGCATTTCTCTGATCAGTGATGTTGGGCACTTTTTCATATGCCGATTTGCTTTGTACGTCCTCTTTTGAGAAATGTCTATTTGAACATTTTCCCTGATTTCTGATGGAATTATTAGATTTTTTCCTGTAGAGTTGTTTGAGCTCCTTACATATTAAGGTTATTAATCTCTTGCCAGATGGGTAGTTTGCAAATATTTTCTCCAATTCTGTGGGTTGTCTCTTCACTGCGGCGGTTGTTTCCTTTGATGTTTGGAAGTTGTTTAACTTGATGTGATCCCATCTGTCCATTTTTCGTTTGGTTGCCTATGCCTGGGGGTATTACTCAAAAACTTTTGCCCAGACTAATGTCCTGGAGATTTTCCCCAATGTTTTATTGTAGTTTCATAGTCTAAGGTCTTAGATTTAGTTCTGTAATCCTTTTATTGTGTTGGGGGGGGAAATGTCGGGTGAGGGGGATAAGGTCCCAACTCTGTTGCCCAGGCTGGAGCACAGTGGCTCCGTCTCAGCTCACTGCAGCCTTGACCTCCTAGCCTCAAGCAATCCTCCCATCTCAGCCTCCTCAGTAACTAGGACTACAGGCATGCGACCATCATGCCCAGCTAATTTTCTTTATTTTTTGTAGAGATAAGGTCTCACTATGTTGCCCAGGCTGGTCTCAAAATCTGGGACTCCAGTGATTCTCCCTCTTCAGCCTCCAAAGTGTTTGGATTACAGGCATGAGCCACTGCACCCAGCCTAAATTTTTAATCCATTTTGGTTTGATTTTTGTATAAGAGAAGAGATTGGGGTTATTTTCATTCTCCTGAATATGGACATCAAGTTTTCCCAGCACCATTTATTGAAGAGACTGTCTTTTCTCCAGTGTTTGCTCTTGCCACCTTTGTCAAAAATTAGGTAACTTTTTTAAAGTGGCAATCAGGAACTCATGAACTATAAAACAGCCCACCTACCAGATGGCCCTAATTGTTATGGGATTTAGAGAAACAAATCACCAGTGCAGGCTGGGGTTGAAGAGGACAATTTGCAGAGGTGGAAGGCCTTAAAGAAACAGACACTCCAGCACCAAGGAAGAAAGGATAATCCCAATTTTTAGTTAAACTAATGAAAGCAAGGAGGTAAGACACAGTGTAGAGAATTTAGAGGAATGCAAGGAGCCACTACTAAGACGTGCTGGAAGTTTACACACTCAAAATTTCATCGGATTTGGGGGTCCCAGCTAGTAGTCTCAGGAACTAACCCAATATGACTGATGTCCTTGAAAGAAGAATAAAACACCACGTGAAGACAGAGACATGCAGAGAGGCCACCATGTAAAGACGGAGGCAGAGACTGGGGTGATGCAGCTGCAAGCCAAGGAAAGCCAAGCATTGCCAGGAAGCACCATAGCAGGCAAAAGTCAAGGAAGGATTCTCCCCTACAGGTTTCAGAGGGAGCGTGACCTTGCCAATACCTTGATTTTGGACTTCTAGCCTCCAGAACTGCGAGACGATAAATTTCTGTTGCTTTAAGCTACCCAGTTTGCAGTACTTGTTACAGCAGCCCTAGGAACTCCGTACACACTCACAGGCATTCATTTAGCCTCCGTGGAGGTGCAATTATCCATCACAGAGACCCTGAGGGAAGAGAAAATAACACCTAGAAAAGTGCTTTATACTCCCCAGGAGGAATTACATGGCCAGATAAAGGAACTGTATTTCCACATCCTGGAGAATAGTGGGAATAAAGGATGTAGCAACTGACAATAAAAAAGAATGGAGAAAACAGTTTCATGCAATCAAGTTATAAGATGATGTTCTTAAGGTGGGCCTTAATCCAATATGACTGGTGTCCTTATATGAAGAAGAAAGCGCCACGTGAAGACAGACATGCAGAGAGACCACCTTGTAAAGACAGAGGCAGAGACTTGAGTAAGACAGCTTCGAGCCAAGGAAACTGCTTTATAAGGAACTGTTTTACAGCTCACTAGCTCCTGATTGCCACTTATCGGGTTCACAGATGAAGGTATAAACTTTAGAATCAAACAGGCCAAAACTGAACCCTGCCCTGCCTCCTACCACCTGTGTGAACTGGCTTCAGTTATTTCCCTCTCAGGGCCTTCATATTTTCAGATATAAAGTGGAGGTAGTAACTGAACTTACCTCATAGAAGCAAGTGACATTTAAAAGAAATATGATACATAAAGCCAATAGCACAGAGCCTGGCCCCCCACCTACCAGGAACCAAGCTTTACCTCGGGGCCCTCCCAAACTCACAGCTCTCTAAAACATATGCAAGCTTCAGTCTCAATGGACGTGCCTTCATCCACCTCCCTTTACCAGAATTCTTCTCATCCTCCAGCACCAACTCCTGTCCCCTTCAGCACTCCAGCCCCCTATAGCACAAAATTGCCTTTCCCACCATAAGACACTAAAAACCAGCTTGCCTTTTTTTTCTTTTTCTTTCTTTTTTTTTTTTGGCTTATAAACAACAGGAATTTATTTTTCACGGTTCTGGGCTGCGAAGTCCAAGATCAAGGCACCAGCAGATCTGAGCCCACTTTCAGCTTCACAAATGGCACCTCCTCGCTATGTCTTCACATGGCAGGAGGGGTGAAGCAGCTCTCTGAGATCTCTTTTATAAGGACACTAATCTCGTTCATTCTGCCCTCATGACTCCATCACCTCCCAATGACCCCACCCCCTAATGCCATCAAACTGGTGATCAGGTTTCCACATCTGAATTTTGGGAGGGACATAAACATGCACACCATAGTATCTTGACCTCTTTACAAACACCACAGTTTGGCACTGGGGGTGAAAAGATAAGGAAGAAACACTGCTTGCCTTTTTTCCAACATGCCCTGCCCTCTGCCCCACACCGTTAGCCATACCGAAAGCCAAAGAGAAAAAAGAAAGGAAACATATTCTTCAACACTCACCCTAAGCCACATGCGATATTGGGCACTTTCATTCCTTGTCATTTCATTTCACTGCATTTCACTGTAACCCCCATGACCCCACTCTAATGAATGCACCTAACCTCGGTCTCCTCCTACACTTTAAAGATCTAGAATAGCCTCGTGGCACATGGTAGGTGCTCAGTAAAGGCTGCTATACCATGTTAATACCTTCAGCTCTTCATGGGGGCTAGTATGAGAGAAGAGCCAAAGAAGAGAAAGAAGACTCGATGCATCTCTGAGAAACTGCCTGACACCGCAGCCGGCAACGCAGGGAAAGTGCTGCTGCTTTTGAAACAGGCTGGGGAGCCCAGAATGTTCGCATGAGCCCCTGCCTAGCACACCTTGACCCAAGTCTATTTCCAACACTACCCACCCCTGCCAAGCTAACTGTCAAGAGAATAATCTGATTATTGGTAACCTCCTCCCAACACAGCCTCACCACAGGACAGCCTATTAGGCCGTCGGGCCTTATTAGTGCTCGTGGCAGCGCGGTCGAGTGTAACTGGATCTGGAGCCCTGTGCTAAATGCTCCATCTGGAGCTACTCTCTCTGAACACGGAGGAGGGCTGCACCCTCCTCATCCTTAAAAGTCTCCTAAAGAATGGCTCAAGTTTTCCAAACCTGCTCAAAGCGAAGATAG
The DNA here is from genome assembly GCF_049354715.1 of Callithrix jacchus. Lineage (NCBI taxonomy): Eukaryota > Metazoa > Chordata > Mammalia > Primates > Cebidae > Callithrix > Callithrix jacchus. The sequence continues at coordinate 97,971,087 of NC_133508.1, forward strand.
CATCCACCACCTGAGGCTCCTCCCTCTTATGCAGACAAACCAAGCAAATAATGGCAGAGGCCTATTCCTCCTGGTCTTGTTCTTTTTTTTTTTTTTGAGACAGAGTTTCACTCTTGTCTCCCAGGCTGGAGTGCAATGGCATGATCTCGGCTCACTGCAACTTCTACCTCCCATGTTCAAGCAATTCCCCTGCCTCAGCCTCCTGTGTAGCTGGTATTACAGGCACCTGCCACCACACCTGGCTAATATTTTTTTTTTTTTTTGTATTTTTAGTGGAGACAGTGTTTCACCAGGTTGGCCAGGCTAGTCTTGAACTCCTGAGCTCAGATAGATCCGCCCATCTCGGCCTCCCAAAGTACTGGGATTACAGGCGTGAGCCACTGGGCCTGGCCAGTCTTGTTCTTAAGATGGACACTTTACAAATCTATGAATTCTCTGTCTTCTGACAAATCCAATTGAAAAATACCTGTTGAATAGAAATGATGATACGCCTGGCATTTTTCTTGTACGGGGGTTATAGTAGTGAACAGCACAGAAAAACAATCTCTATCTAGAGCAGCTTATGTTCTGAGGGAGGTAGAGAATAAATTTAATTTTGAGAAAGTAAGTTACAGGAACTGTGTATCCACTGGCTGGGGCTGTCATTAAATTGTACCATAAATTGGGTGGCTTAGACAACAGAAATGTCTTGTCTCACTTGAAAGCTAAAAGTCTGAAATCAAGGTGTGAGAAGGGTTGGTTCCTTCTGAGGGCTGAGAAGGAAGGATCTGCTCCAGGGCTCTCTCCTTGGCTTGCACATGGCTGTCCTTTCCCTGTGTATCTTCACGTTGTCTTCCCTCTATGTGGATCTGTGTCCGCATTTCCCCTTTTTATAAGGACAGCAGTTAGACTGGATTGGGACCCACCCTAATGACCTCATTTTAACTTGACTGCTTCTGTAAAGATCCTATTTCCAAATTAGGTCACATTCTGAGGACCTGGGAGTTAGGAATTCAACACAGGAATTTGGGGAGGACACAGTTCCACCCATTCCCATGCTGGAAGGTAAGCATGTTATGGAAAAATATGGAGTGGTAAGAGAGATAGGAGTACCAGGACACGAGGGCACACTGTAAACAGTTCAGTCAGGAAAGAGCAACCAGATGGAAGGAAAGACCCTAAGTCGGAAGCAGGCCTGGAACATTCTAGGAAAGCAGGGAGACTAAAGTGGTCGTAGTAGGATGGGCAAACGGAAGAGTGGTAGGAGCTGAAGTCAGACAGGTGAGTAGAGAGGAGGCAAGTTATGTACTAAATAACTTGCCCCAGTATGAACCAACGTGGCTGGAGGGTTTTGAGACTGATGTGATCTGGCTTTACTGTAGGGTAAACATTTTTCTCCTGTAAATTCTGGCCTTGGGGTAACTAGATGGGCCTTTGAGGTATTACATTCCCTTTCTGCAGCATGCACAGTGCCTGACCATCTTTCACCGCATTGACTCTGGCTGGAGACCCTGTATCCTCGTGCACGAAGCAGGATTTTCACGAGGTTGCATCTTTCTGTGTTCCGCAGACCTATTTTCTCAGACTTCTTGGGCCGTGAACATCACAGACCTTCTGCGGCACAGACCAAATTGGCCACAATGGCATCTTAATGCTCCCCAACACCAGGCTCTACTTGGCCTCTCATTTCCGTATTCTGCCACTAATGCAAAAAAGGAGGGAAGAAAGCCTCTAGAAGGCACCAAAGATAATAAATGCTTCTAAAATTGCCTTCTTAGGAAACAGAAACCTGTAAAGGCATTCACTAACTGCACAGTAAAAGGGTGAAAACCGTTGCATTCCCAGACATGACCCAATGATGTGTCATTAGAGGAAACAACGCTTGCTTATGGGAGCCATCACCCACACACTGTAACAATGAGAATTTCCTCACTTCTTTCTCCTGAGCAAGTATGGGGGCTTGGACCCCAATGGGTAGCTTTCTATCATAAGAATGGCTGACACTGACTGAGGGCTACCATGTGCCAGGTGTGTGGAAATGTTTGCTCGTTTAATCTTCACAGATATTGCTGTAGATAGTACTATTCCCATTTCACATATGCAGAAACTGAGCCTCAGAGAGGTTATTTTTGCCAAAGGTCATACAATCAAGCTAATGAATGGTGGAGCTGGGGCTTGAACCCAAAGTCCCCCTCCCCCTACACCTTGCTGCAGCTCAGAAACTCAATGTGCATAGCTAAATTCTCTGTTTGGTACTTTCTGTCATTTACTATCCATCTGAAAAATTTTCTTATATGTTTTCTCTCTCTGATTAAAAACCATATCTAACTATAGCCCCAACATTTAAATACTAACAGAGTATCCTAGTCAATGCCCATCTCCAGCATTATTCTTTTATGAAGCCTCTACTGATAGCTCCTTTCTCCCAACAAAAGCTGTATTTATTCTCTTTAGACTTTAAAACTCTAAGAAAATAGACAGGTGTTTTGGAGTCAAATGGACCTGTGCTCACATCCCAGCTTTGTGACATCAGACAAGCTATTTACCATCCCTGAATCTCATCTCCTCATGAATATAATAGGCATTGAACTGCCTACTTCATGTGGTTTTCATACGGATTAAAAGAAATAGTGTGTGGAAGGTAGCTGGCCTATAGTAAGTGCTTATTATTCATAAATGTTGGTGCCTTCTCCTATCCTCTTATGACTCTCAAAGCATTCTGCCTTGTAGAATAATCACTTGTGTCTTGACTTTGAAGGTATGGCCCACATCCTACTCATTTTTGTTGCCCGCATGGGATAACTTATAGTTGGCACTCTATAAATGCTTATGGGATATGTTTAAGGTACAAGTCAACTAATCCTTCTCGAAAGGAGGTAAAAAGAAGGAGGGGAGGAAGAAAAGAAGGAAAGGAGAAAGGACAAAAGGAAGGAAGGAAGGAAGGGAGGAAGGGAGGGAGGGAGGGAGGGAAGGAAGGAAGGAAGGAAGGAAGGAAGGAAGGAAGGAAGGAAGGAAGGAAGGAAGGAAGGAAGGAAAGGGATAGAGGGAGGGAGGGAAAAGAAAGGAAGAAAAAAAGAAAGAAAGGAAACCCCATGAAGGCAATGGGTGGGAGGAAAAGAAGCCAGCAATTGGAGACCCAGGCAGCCAAGGAAGTTGAGAATCATAAGGGCAAGTTCCTGTTTTCCAGAGTTGTCCAAAACTGGTCCCATCAAGAGCTGTATTCCCTTTTTTGTTGTTGTTTTTTGTTTTTTGAGACAGAATTTCACTCTGTCTCCCAGGCTGGAGTGCAATGGAGCAATCTCGGCTCACTGCAACCTCTGCCTCCCAGGTTCAAGCGATTCTCCTGCCTCAGCCTCCCAAGTAGCTGGGATTACAGGCACCCACCGATACACCCAGCTAATTTTTGTATTTTTAGCAGAGATGGGGTTTCACCATCTGGTCAGTCTGGTCTCAAACTCCCGACCTCAGGTAATCCACCCATCTGGGCCTCCCAAAGTGCTGGGATTACAGGTGTGAGCTACCGCGCCTCCGGTATTCCCATTTTATCATCAAGCGCACAAGCATACATACACTTTTTAACAGCTAACAAAATGCTAAAAGAAGGGTAGTTTAACGTGTTACAGCCAGGACCACAGTGAGGAATAACACTGTACATGTCAAGAACTGTTTTTGTTCCCTTACCCTGCCTCACTGTGGAAGCCCTAAATAGGCAGGTAATGGTGCATGACAAGGCGGGGTCAGGTCCCTCTTCCTCCACCTGGGGAAGGAAAACCTAGTTCCAGACAGGAGTTGCCAAGCTCCTGGTAGCAAATGAAGGAGAAGGAATGGAGCCCTCTGCTTTCACTACGTGTAAGTCCATTAGAACATGCTGATTTCTCTAACAGGATTATCTTTGTCCTTCCTCAGAGCCTGTTCCATTAAGGTAGTAATCAATGACCTTTCTTTTGGCGATGTCTCTGTCACACGTTGGACTTCTCTTTAACTCAGAAATCATTTAGTAACCTAAACAATCTAATGCAGAGTTAGCAATTCTTATTTTTAAAGTCATTTTTATGGCCATTTTGCTCCCAGCAAAAAAAAAAAAAAAAAAAAAAAAAAAAAAACAAGTGAGTACTAAGAGGAAGACCGCTTTCTTGTGTCGGCCTCAATCCTGCATCTCGGGTGTGATGTATTTCCAGCAACACCAGACAGGAAGGGAGAGGAAGGAAGGACATCCTCCATTCCAGAGGGGAATGAAGAGTGTTTTCCATTCCCCCACCCACTACTCATCAAACCCTTGCAAGTAATGGATAAAATAAACAGTCCATCAATCATGGAGAAATTTTAACCACATAGAGCCGAACTCAAGGCATATCTGTAAAAGTATTAGTGGAGGATACTAGAAATCCTCCCAAAGCCCACTGTCACCAGAATGATTGCCTCTAACCCACTAATAGGATTACTTCATGGCCTGCTTAAAACTTCTCAATAGCTTCCCACGGTTGTCAGGACAAAGTCCTAACTCCCTAACAGAAGCAACAAGACCTTGACCTCTGTGGTGCCTGCCTGCTTTCCTAGCCTCACCTCAGCTAATTCTCCTATTCCAATTCACTGTGCCATGTACACCCACTCACTCACACATGCATATGCACACTCACACATGCAAGCACACTCACACACATGCAAACACACAAACACCCCTTTCCCCTACTCCTACTGATCTTTTGGAGTCACTTCTTCCAGGAAGCCCTCCCAGAAACCTTAAACCTAGATTAGACGCCTTTCTCTTGAGCTCACATAACACTTTGTACACATTCTCTTAACCCTTCTACAGTGCTTTGTAATTGCTTGTTTGTCTGCCTCGTTCCCCTAACTAGACCACCGGATAAGGATTGCATTTAAACTGTCCACCACTGTATCCCCAGGGTCTGGGGCAGGGCCTAGCTCAATTAATGCTTTTCAATTTAAATTTAGTTGAAGGGAGTGAATTTAATATGACATGGAAAATCTTAGGCAGGCCTGACATATAGTAGGCGCAGGATAAATATTTGTCATTTGGAATTGAATTGAATTATAACTTGGATAATCTCAGGAATGCAAACCTGAGGTTCAACTGTATTTAAGAAAACTAATTGCTGGTTAATGGTATGAAGATGGTATTCGCCAGAGAAAATGGGTCATCATAGAACAGACCAAAAAAAAAAAATCTGAAGGGAAGAACTGAGTGTTTTTGCCTGGCTCTGCAGAAGGGAAAGCCAGTGAATCTGTCAGTGACATTAGCTGGCCACTGGAAATAGGTGCCCTGCTGTAGCCAGGGGACATTCATCAGGCCTTTTCCCACCTTCAAAATGCTGGCCTCCTTTTCTCAGACTCACTCTTCACCAAGCATCCCATAAACTTCCCCTGCAGATTTTCCTACAGCGAGACCATGTGCTGACCCAAGCATTCCTAACCCTTCGGCAGCTCTGTTTCTCATTGAAAGTGAATAAATTGGCCCGGCTGACACACCAGGCTAGTAGGAATCTGTCCTGAAACCCTGCTCTATTCTGACTTTAAGAACAAATATCATGTTTCTAAATTTACAGAACTGAGAACCAGGCCTTTGGACTCAGCAAAGTAGATTGCCTTGTAAGGCCCAGCTTCAGTGATCACTGTCCCCCACCCCCCGGAGATACTCATTTCTTCTAGACACAATGGAAAGCAAACCTAAGACTTGCATAACTCAATGAATACAGGGGATGAGAAACCCCACTGCACCAGAGGCTGGCAATGCGGGGGCAATCAGACAATGAAAGAATGACCTTGACTCAGTCGATGGTCAGGCAAGCAGAAGTTCAGGGGTGTTCAACAGGAGCCACTGTCTTTGGTGGTAGGACCCTGCCATCTAAGCCGGAGTAGCAAGCAGGCCCAAGTTGTAGAGGGGGCCAAGTAAACCTTAAGCAAGAGTCTGAGGCAAGGCTTCTTTGGGAAGCAAAAAACTCTGGATAGGGTAAGGAATTTGGGACAATAGTTATCATCTCCTAATAACTGTTTTCGATTTACAGAGCACTGACTCTGTTCTGAGCATGTCCTTAGTGTCTTTATAAACGTTATCTTAAACATTATCTAATTTAATGTTTCAACAACTCTATGATCCAACTACCAACAACCTTCCAGTTTACAGTAAGGACAGCACCTTGGATACCATACTGAAATGGTCAATATATCAGCATGAATGAAATGCAATCACCAACATGTGAGTGTTGTTTATCTACACACACACACATACACACACAATGACAAGTTCATGTGGTTCAACCCCATAGTTCCTGTCTCCATGAGGGTTAGCCAGAAACCTAGACAGAATTAAACATACTGGTGGGCGGGAACAGAGAAGGCAGAAATGAAATACAGGACAGGTCAATCTGACACACCAGGAGTGATGGCTGCAGGGTGGACTGGTCCCAAGAGCACTATTGTCAAGCTGCTGTAAGTGACTGTGGGATTTCTGGCCAGGGGGTCTGGGCTCACAGACAACGCCCGCTGTTGTTTCCCAGTCAAATCACCAGTCTCAGGCAGTCTCAGCTGAGCTGCCCCTTTTCCCAACACCCAGAAGCCCAAACAGCCATGCATGTCTCTCTATCAGCCCTTGTTGGATCTCTCTCTGTGAACAGAAATCGGATCACATGTTGCCTGAAGTCAGATATGTGCCCAGACTCGGTGCACTGTGCAAGATTTCACCAATGATGAAAATAACTTTCTCTTGCAGCATTTAACATCTGGTGTCACAGATTTTTGCTGAGAACCATAAAATCACTAACTTGCAGAGAAAACCTCATTGTTGAAAAATACATTTACGGTGTTGTGGGGGGTGGCAGCTGGAGACTGGCTGTGTTCTGGGCCTGCTCAGTGGATGATGAATTTTCTGAGGCCTTGGTAGGAATCTGGAGCAATAGAAAGACAGACCCAGGCTAGCGACTCAGCCACTGACTAGCTGAGGGAACTTGCACTGGTTCCTTCACCTCCCAGAACTTCTATTTCCTTATCTCCTTAAACAAAAAGGATAAAAATAGCCAGCTGCCAGGGCTACTGTGTGGATTCAATGAAATAACATCTGTGGCAGTGCCTGGCACCAGAGCAAATGCTAGTGTTTTCCTTTCTTTTCCTTTTCCTTTTTTGTTCCCTGACATTTCCTTTCAGACCCAAGTCTGCCTGAACACTGTGGCATTTGTGGAAGATGTGCACATGCAACACTCCTGCAAAATTTGGCCCAAGTCACAGCTCACTGGGACCCCTGTGCTCTGCCTTAGCTGGAGAAGTGCTGATGTTTTAGTCTGTCTTTTCCAGTGAAGTGGACGGTCTTGGCGGAAAGAGGCTGAGCCGGTTCACCAGTGCCTGGCACACATTGTAGATGCCCAGGCATTTCCTAAACACAGGAGTGATCTGTATGATATCATCAAGAAGTAGCAGGAAGGGAGGAGGTGGCATGCCTGTGTTCTGTGCCAACAGCACCCAGCAAGCTCCTGGTTAGTCTGTGTTGTGTTAGGCCTGGAAGTCCAGGAAGTTAGTGACAAGAGGAAGTGAGCCACGGGGCCTGTCCGCTTATCTGGAAAGTAGGGGCTGGGACCGAGGAATCACACTTTGTAGCCTTCACCATAGACAAAGGCACCGGGGCACGTTGCCTGGGGGGCCACTGGCCACCTTGAAGACAATGTCTGTCCTACTTGTCATTCCCATGGCTGCCTTCAAAATTCACATTCAATCCAGTTTCCCTCATGTCTAAATGCTGCTGTGGGGTGGCATACTGAGAGATCCATGGGATGTCATTGACCCTCTTCCTGTTCTTTTCTACAGCATGGCTTTGACCTTTGAACACGCCCCAATTACTGTAGATCCTTGCCCAGAGCACACTCAATCTCCCACATCTTTCCCTCGGCCTCTCCCATGCCCCCACGCTTGCTGCACTGCCTATGGATGTCTGTTTCTGTGTGGGCGCTGCCTCTCACTCTCTGTGTCCCGTCCTCTCTCCCTGTCCTTCCCTCTCTGTTCCCTTGCCCCTTTCTCCATCTCCCTGTGTCCCTGCGTGTGGCTGTCTCTCTCCATTTCTCAGCCTCCCTCAGTCGGTCTTTGCATCCTTCCCTCCTGCCCCTCCCAGACTTGCCCTACCTGAGCCACCCCCCAAAAGCTGCCTGAGGTCCTGCACCTCCCTGCCACTTTCCTCATATTTTTAACTATCACTTATTATCTTTGTCATCGCCATGTTTTTGGCTGTGGGCCACAGCAAACAGAATGTGAGAAAGCAAAAACTAATGAGCTTCTTCCAGAGAGGATAGGGAGCTTCTGTTATTTCATTTAGTCCTCAGAGTTTAACTCCTGGCACTTCCGTCACATCTCCAAATGGTAAGTGAAGGTTGTTACTTTTCAATTTGGTTGGGCTGTGTAGCACATTTCATCAATTAAAATGCACCCTTGGTGCAGAATCACAACAGGGCCGGCAGGAAGGGTGCTAGTGTGTGAGGATCTTTTTTTTTTCCTAAGTTACTTTCGTTCCGTGTTCCATGGAGTGGAGAGCTGTTAGGGAGCAGCTGCATGCTGGAAATGACACCGTCATTGGTAGAATGAATGCAGCACTGTGCGGTCCAATGCTGCACAGCACCCTGATGGCTGAAGACCCTGCCAGACCCAGTGCTCCTGGCTGGGAGGGTCGAGCCCAGGTCTCTGGATTTAGCCCTGAGGTTAAACTGACCTCCCAACCTATAGGGTGACCTGAGTAAGTCACTCAAGCTGTCTCAGCCTTGTTTCTGTCCCACCAGTCCCACTCCTATAGGCTGTAGGCAGAATTCTATAACTGGAAAGAGCTTTAGGAGGGGAAATGAATGAATGGCATAATAAACTTCACCAACTACCCTGCTATTCATTCATTCAGCAGATACGTGTTCAACATTCACTGCACGCCCGGTACTATGCTGGCCTCAATTCTTGGAGATGTTAGGTCTAGAAACCTCAATCTTTCCCTCCACTCCACCCTGCCAAATGAAGGGAGGAGGATGGAATTCATTTTCTTACCATGAAAGCAAACTCCCGCAGCCTTCTACTTTTTCTACCTATGAAAATTGCTTGAGGGAGAACTAGTGATGCGCCTTTTAAAGAATTATTGTTGTTTTCTGATTCTAAAAGTCATTGATTTATTATAACAAATGTTTAACGCACATCAAAAGAAAGTGCAAAATATAAATCGGTCACAATCCTACCTCCCAAAGATAAGTTTTTTCAAAGGAACATTACATTTTACATCGATGGAAACCACCAACAAGCCTACTAAAGAAGGCTAAGTCCCCAAGAGAAAACAATTTAATTATTTAACACAATTATTGAGTACCTACCTTACGTGAGGGACTCCTTTGGAGCTATAAAAATTAATAAGGTCTTGCCTTTCCAGGGCCGGGGAAACACTGAGTTACTGGTCATTTTTACGCAAATGTCTTCAACCCAAACCTAATGATGTCTCTAAACTAGAAATACAACTTGGGAATGGGCTCCATGTCCAATTTCAGTGGGAATCTTTGACTCATTCTAAAGTTTCTTCCTCAGTTTTTTCTTCCCACTGTTAGAATTTCTCTCTTACTCCAGTTCACCCCCTTTCCACTTTGATTCTTTTCCCAGTGTTTCACTGTCAGAAATTATGAACACTGAGCAGCCTTGTGCAATACCAAAGTGATTAGCAGTAGCATCTCAGCAGACATGGACAATAGAACAAAGCCGGGTAGAAAATGAGCTGCATTGCACTTTGGCAAGACCCTGCAGCTGGCGTTTCCTCATAGGCCAGAATTGGCTGTTCATAAATGCTCTCAACTGGACAAGACTGTGCAGAAAAACATTCTTATTCTCTCCCCAGCGTGTGCTGCTCAAAGCTCTAGTCCCTTGCACTATTAGAAGAGAGGGAAGGTGGTAGTCAAATGTGTTTGGGAAGTGCTTCTAGACACATCCAGTCACAAAGCACATCAACACATCAAAGGCTCCAGGAAACCTGGTTAGCACAGTTTAACTCAGCAATTCCCAAACGTCTGACCATGGATATTGGAAGCACTAAGGAACATCCTGGGAAAGCCATTTTGGAAAAGAAATTAGTTTTTCTTATTGTATAAGTTATTCATACTCGTATTATGTTAATATTATAAAGAGAAACACTGGCTTCGGTGTTATTAACAAGGTCCCTCTCGGTAAGGACGGAGCACCAAAGAACTAAGGACAGGAGGTGAGTTCAGGACGTACTCGTCTTGGTGAGAGCTTGGGCTGCTGAGATCTGGGAGTCTGCCCTGGGCCTGCTTGGAGCTCTGAGTGGATGGAAGAGCTCAGTCGTGTTTGCACCGACGGTGACACGTTTTGCCCAAGAACAAGTCTCTCAGCTACGGAGTCCCCATGTTGTTGCTGATTGTTGGAGGTTCTTTTCGTCTTTGTGTTTTCTCAAATCCAATATGATGCTATGAAGAGAAAACTTGATCCTGAGTTAAAAAAAAAAAAAACTGAGAGCAAATAAAATAACTTTAGAATCAGAATATGAGAAAATAAAAGACTCCGCTTTTGATGACTGGAAGAATATTCAAGGACCCAGGCCCTGGAAAGATCTTGACCTCCTCCAAGGAAGAAATCCACAAAGCCTTAAGACTAAGAGAACTTGACTTTCTGATTCTTTTTTCCTTTTCCTTTTTTAAATAAAAATGTTATAAACTGGACTTCCTAATACATACCCCTATCAAGTGGAAAGGAAATCCCAAGCCCATGGAAACATGGATATGGATAATTTGATGACAGATAATCTTGGAAATAGGTCAAGTACAGGTTTTTATATTTCCAAATGCAATGTGTGCTTTTTCTTGCTGTTTCACTGAAATGTTCATCTAACTTGTCTATGCAGCCAACTCCCACTCATCTTCTAAGGCTCAAGTTTTCTCTTCTGTGGAGCCATCCCCAAATCACCTCCAGGAGTGGGATACCCCCCAGGCGTAGGATCCCCTCCTTGCTCTTCCCTGACATTTCACCCCCTGGGTAGTGCAGTGAGTGATGCACAGAAGTTTTCAAAGAAAGAGATGAAAATGAACCAGGATCCAGAGATTAGACAAACCCCATTTAAAGGGAACAAATGAAGAAAATGCTCAAAATAGGGAAAATGTAGGCAGAGAAGCAGCTGGCATTTCGAAGCATTAGTTATAAGTGACATCCTGATTTCAACAGCGTTGGCAATATCCAGACATGCAGGTGGCCTAGGATGGGGGAAGGGAGTCCAGAGAACCAGTTCCCAGGAAGCTGGACTTCAGATACAACAGGAGGTCATGATAGAATAAACTCTAGGAAAACTAAGCACACCAGGAAGCAAATCTGAGTCATTGGGTAGTAATCATTAAACCAGGGGCAGGACGGACTCCATATTCTAGGGCAAGGCTGAGCCCACAGGTGTGGGTTAAGTGGCTGCACCTGGGGGATTAAAGGACTGCAGGACAGGAAGCCAACCAATCATTACTGCGTCCAGGTGCTTCTTTCCACATGGCCTTGCTAACGTTTGCTTCTGCCTTCACTACATAACCTCACACTCCCCAACACTATGCATTTCTACATTCAGAACCCCAGTTTGGAAACTTGGCTTCAACCTATTTTGAAAATTATTTGTGCCCCAGAGTTTAAATCCAGGATTAGATTCATAGAGTTGTAATGCAAAGACCTGTTCACCCCAACATGTTTAAACCCACGTTGGGAGCCTCAATAACTTGCCCATAAAATAAAGGTTATCCATCCAAATGGTTTTGGATAAAATGAAGGTGGATAATAAATATGAATGGAATTCTTTCAAGAAAAAAGATGTTCATTTTCTTTTAATCCCCAAAGACACAATCTCCCAAACATATATTCTAAACCAATCTGGGCTGGGTGAGGTGACTCTTGCCTGTAATCCCAGCACTTTGGGAGGCTGAGGCAGAAGATTACTTGAGGCCAGGGGTTTGAGACCAGCCTGGGCAACACAGCAAGACCCAGTCTCTGTTAAAAAATAAATAAAAATAAGTTCATCTGAATAGTTAAGGGGAAATATAACAGATTCAGGTCAAGCTAAGAGGATTTGAAATCTAGAATGTATTATTTGATCACTACCAAAATGGTGAGAAATGGATTCTAATTAAGTCCTGAAGTCCTCAACCCATAGCTAGGGAGGAAGAAGCCATACATTAGTTTAGGATGATCCTGTTGGCAGCGCAGGTAACTGTCAGGAAACCCCAATAAAATAAGAAAAGAATCCAAAAGGGTCTGAAGTTTCACATTTCTCAGTGGAAATTCTAAGGAATGAGAGAGGATTTCCTGTGCCTTTTCACTTTATCGGTTTGAGCTCTAAAGAACAATGAAAGAAAGAGATGGAAGTGATGAAAGGGTGGGTGGGTAGGTGGATGAACGGATGGGTGAACAGAGAGATGGTTGAATGGGAGGTTGGATAACAATTTTAAATGTAGATAAACTGGGTAAGGCTCTCACTCAGGGGCTTGCTTGATGCTTTCCCCAGAAGGCCACACCTACTTTCCCTTGTGCTTCTGCAAATGGTCACGGCAAATTACAGATGCAACTCAAATGTCAGCTGGCATCACTTCTGTTCATTAAGATTCTGTCAGAATTGCCGAGATGCTATCCCCATTCCCAATCCACATTAAATCTAATACTCTTCCCTAAGATTTCTGCGGATTACAGGATTTATACATTCTTGATCTCTTGATACTCAGATTTTTTGTTCCTATTAAATCTAGTTAACATATTGCTTTTCCTTCCTCTTCTTTCTATTCCATGTGGATTCTAATACAAAATTCCACTTTTCCCTTTGATTTACTCCAAACATCACTACTGAACAGTGTACTGAGACTAGAAGAACAGAGAAGGGGAATTACAAGATGGAATAGCACAGCATACAACCTGAGTCACTGTTAAGCAATCAGACAGTTCTGTTCTTAAAATCTGGACCATACCTGCCGCTTGGAATTTCTCACTTGCTTACCTTCTCCTCAGAATCCCTGGTTTTCTGCTGCGCTCGCTCGCTCTCTCTCTCTCTCTCTCTCTCTCTCTCTCTCTCTCTCTCTCCTTCTCTCCCTTTTCCTCCTACCTCTAGATTTTCCAGCCTTGCTCTCAATCTCCCTAATTCCCAGCTAGCTTGTATCTGTCCAGATCTCTCTTCATCCCTTCCCCACAGCTCTTCAACCTTTTTTTTTTTTTCTTTTTTATTGAGTCGGAGTCTCGACCTTCTCTCCCAGGCTGGAGTGCAGTGGCATGATGGCTCACTGCAATTCCACCTTCCGGGTCCAAGCAATTCTCCTGCTTCAGCCTCCTGAGTAGCTGGGATTACAGGCACCCACCACCACACCTGACTAATTTTTGTATGTTTAGTAGAGACAGGGTTTTGCCATGTTGGCCAGGCTGGTCTCGAATTCCTGACCTCAGATGATCCACCCGCCTCAGCCTCCCAAACTGCTGGGATTACAGTTGTGAGCCACTGCACCGGCCACCACAGAGCCTCGTTATAATCAAACACACCCATGCACGTGTGTTTGGAGACAAAGGCTTTTCTCTCTTTGACAGGGATTCTGTCATTTGTCTCAAAATAGCAATTTTTCTCTCCCTTCCCCCACCACTCCACCTCCTATTCCACCACTAATCCTTAGACATGTTGCAGCCATCATTAACTCTCTTCTGCATTCAGATCTGAATGTCTGTGCTCCTGATATCAATCTGAAAGCCTGACCCAATCCAGCCTCATCCTGGCTTCCTCTTCAAAGTTGTTGCCTAAAATCCATTCAGCATTTGGGCTTCTGGAAAAGGAATCATCTTGGAGTAAAATGATTGTGACCAGAGGTTGGAAAGGGTGATGGTGGGGGTGGAGGGGAAGTGGGGATGGTTAATGGATACAAAAAGTAGACTGAATGAATAGGATCTAGTATTTGATAGCACAAGAGGGCAACTATAGTCAATAATAACTTAACTGTACATTTTTAAATAAGGAAAAGTGCATAATTGGATTGTTTGCAATGCAAAGGATAAAGATTTGAGGTGATGGATACCTCCATTTACCCTGATGTGATTATTATACATTGTATGCCTGCATCAAAATATCTCATATACCCCATAAATATATACACCACTGTGTACCCACAAAAAATAAAATTTTTAATTTTTTTAAAAAAGAAATAATCTTGAAACATGAGGAGTACACAGGACCAAGTGATGCCAGAGCTATGACTTTAGTTATATCACAGCAACCCTGTTAGATGGACAGTACCTCCCTTTTGCAGATGAAGAAAATGAGGCTGAGATAGATGAAATAACTATTTCAAGGTTGCAAAATTTTCTCCATCCAACTCATTTTCATTCTTGTAACTAGAGTGATTTTTCATTTCTGTGGCCACTTGTTTTTCTAAGAGAGACATGTGATCATGCTGCTTCGTTGTTTAAACTCTTCAATGGCTCCCTGCTGTCCTCAGGGCAAAGCTTACAATCCTTAGCCTGGTATGCAAGGCCATTCATGATCACTTACACACACAGACACGCACACACATGTTTACCTCTCAGTCCTATCTTTCTTTAAACCACCCACTCCCTGCTCCCTCCTCCGTGGACTCTAGGTTCTAGCCATGCTGAATTATATATTTTTTCCTAATCACGCCTTCAGTTCTCTGTGCATGGTGTTCCCTCTGCCTCTCATGCTCTCTCCCCTACAAAGAAAGCTCCTTAAGTTTAGAGACTTTATTTTGCTCATCACTGCTGTGAACTTTGCAGCTAAAACAGTGCCCCGCACGCAGCACTTCCTCATGTCACCCTAATGACTCTCGCAGACTTTTCCTCAGGACATATCTCAGATGTCACTTCCTCCAAGAAGTCCTCCTGACATCACAATCAGGTTTCAATTCTCTTTTTCTGATCCCTCAGATCATATCATGCTTGCATGTATCATAGCACTGATAACACTCTATCTTCTCTCAACTCATCTGACTTATGCCTTAGACAGAAATCCTGAGAGCATGACTATGCCTTGTACATCACTGTGGTATTCACAGTGCCAAATACAGGCACACGGGGTGAGAGTAGCAGGGGGAAACACATCTCTGGAACCACAAAGATGCTACTCTTGACAATTTCAGAACTTAAGCCAGGCACTATGGCATATGCCTACAGTCCCAGCTATTTGGGAGGCTAGAGCAGGCCAGGGCAGCAAAGCAAGACCCCATTTCGAAAGAAAAAAAAAAATTCTAGAGCAACATAGGCCAAATGTGTGGAGAGAAAGAACAGATGCAATACCTCAGCAGTGGATACCATTTACCCTTGCTATGCTTCTGGCCAAAGAAGATATCTGGCATATAATCAGCATAAAATATAAATGAAAGAATGACTGATTAAAGGAAGCAAGTGTCAGAGCTGGTGTGTACACCCACAAACAGCTTTTCCAGTTTGAGGCCATTCAGCAACCTCCACTCCTATAGTACTAGGACCAACATGGCAGAATTAGAAAAGTGGCATCCAAGACATTGGGGATCAGGAATAACAGCATCAGTGAATGTCAATTACCGGCAATTTCCAGTTAGCTGTGCTCCACCAGTTGCTGACCCCACTAACAATTCTGCCCCCAGATAAACTGTAAGACATCTTTCAGGAGGCTGTGAGAGAGCTCATCCTTTCTGCATTCCCACCAATAGAGTCTTTTCTAAACTCTGATTGGTTTTCTTCAAGGCCCACCTCAATGCTAGTGTCACCTGGAAAGAATGTCATACAAGCCCTGCCTTAAAGAAAAACTCCTACTCCACCTCGGGAATGTGTCCGTTGTGAGCACTCTTGTGGCTGTAAGCCTACACCACCTTGTCATGTTGCTTACTATAAAATATACACATTCTGTTGACACCTAGGCTGAAAATCCCATAAGGGATGCTGGATGTATTCAGTGGGTAGCTGTGACTCCTCCAGGGATCAGAGTGACCCAGTGAGTATATTTATTATCTCTACTTCCTAGCATATTGTGTAACTTGGGACATGTTTGTTTGGAAACCCCCCTCTTCCCCTCCACCGCCCCCTACATTAAAATCAATCCTTTAGGGTTTCGAAATTAATGTAACTCACCAACCAGTTGTTGGGATTATGTCCTCTGGGCCCCAGACTGCACCAGGTGGTAGAAAGGACCCTATATTTTCTGGGGATTTCCTCGGTACCAGGCATGGGGGCTCCATTCCATTTAATCCTCACTTCAGGCTTGGAAGGCAGAAACTATCAACCCCATTTTAAAAATTCTAATTTTCAAAAGTTAGAGTAGCCCTCCCAAGGTATGTCACGATTAATTTGAGACACGAGATTCAAAGTCATGTCTGAATCTGAAGGTCATGTCCTTTCTACTCACCTATGGACCAAAGAAATCTATTTATCTTTTTGACAAAAAAAATTTTATAGACCAAAAATATGTAACTATACACAAATCTGTTATATACTATATACCAGATATATAATTATATCTATTATAGAACTGAAATTATTATAAATTATTCCAGAAAGATTCTGTTGAAATGTACATATTATCTTGGGATATGTGCAAAGAGGGAACAACGAAAGGAAGAAATGCAAAGTCTAAGTAACTTGGCAGAAAGTAGGGCACAGAGACTCAGCGTGGCTGAGTGTTGATGGGGTAAAGAATTGTGGGAAGGAAAAGGCACTGAATATTCATTAAGCTTCTATGACATGGCAGCGGCTTTTCATATGTTTCCTCATTCAGTCCTCATACAGCTCTGTGAAATTATCATGAGAAAACAGGGGCTCAGAGGCTCAGAGAACTCAGTAAATTGTCTAAGTTCATAAAGGGAGGAAGTAGTAGAGCTTGGATTTGAACCCAGGTCTTTCTGACTGCAGGGGTTCACTCTCCTTCCTTTGTCCCAGCCTACTTCTTAACAGGCCCCATGAGGGCCTTGAGCATAAGAATAGAAAATGAACAGAGGAGGAGTGTACAAGTGAAATGGAATCGAAGGAGGTACCATGAAGAGATTTTGGTTATTTCCCAAGTTGACCTGGGGCCCCTGCCCAATATGGTACAAGAAGTCCCTGGTTCTCAGGGCAGCCCTGCCCGGAACTGAATACAGGTCACCTAGGAAGTCATAACCTTTCCAGGGTTCAGGTTCCTCTTCCAGAAAATTAGTTTTTTGAACAAGGTAGTCTAAGACCCATGCAGCCCTGAGGTCCTTAAAATATGGAAAAGTAAGCATGAAATAGTATATTTTCCATTAATTACTGTCCAAGTCTTCCTGAAGAACGAAGCATGTCCAGACTGGCTTCATTGCCCAAAGGGGGCTTTTGTCACTGTGTTGTCTGTTTAGTTGGGCCTAGAGGAGGTGATAAATATTGATTCAAGCATTGATATGGTGCTCAGGGAAAAATGTATTAGCACACTCGTATAATGCCCTAGAGGTGCAGTCTTCCTTAGTTCTCAAGGAAGACTTTTTATTCAGTCAACAAACATTTACTGAGGCCCCAGTAAATGTTGCTCCATGCCACAGATATAGGAGTAAACCAGCAGCCAATATAGGCATTAAACAAATAACTACACAAAAAAGTAACAACAGTTGTGTTTTATATTGGGCCACTTGGGGAGCTGTGGAAAGGCTTAGGCAGGGAAGTCACATTGTCAGCTTTGTACGACTCTGGCTCCTACATGAATTAGAAATGCTGAGACAGCAGGCCATGAAAAAAATCCATTGCAACAATCTGGGAGAGACGTGTTGAGGCTCTGAATTAAACCAGGGTGAGTGGGGATGCTCACAGACCACTTCTTGAGAGAGAGAGGAGTGAGCTAGATGGATATGTGATGTTCACGACACTCCTATGGCTGGCGTTGCTGGCAGGAGGGGGTGTATAATACTAATCACCATGCACGTGGCTTGCTTCGTTCGCCCATCCAGGGAGGCAAGATGCCAAGAGGCACAGGTGTTCCCTGCCATCGAAGGAGGCCTCTGCCTCTCTTGATTGCATAAACAGGCCTCCTGCCTTCCTGCCTCCTCGGCATCCAGCATCACCCCAGGAAACCCTGGCCTCCCATTCAGGGTGCTCTCAGCAGGGAGGCAGAAGGTCTGGCGGGATCTGTAAGAGGGTGAAGCCTCCTTATGGGGATTCTGGAAGGGCTGTGGGTCCATCCTGTGGGCCCGGCATCGTGTAAGCTCCACACTCACTGCCATCTGTTTCCTATCGAGGCTGAACACAAGCTCGTGCGTGTGGTCACAATCACACAGAAAAATCACTCGGCTAACAAATATGGAAATGTCAGCTTCATTCTCTCTCTCTCTCTCTCTCTCTCTCTCTCTCTCTCTCTCTCTCTCAACTGACTTAAAAAATGGACAGTGAAAATGTTGACCCTTTCTAAGGTGCCCTCCCCCAACCCCAAGGAAAATACAATGACATCAAATTCCCCTTGCGGTCCATTAAAGGTGGGTGGGGGAGGCTCGCTGCACATGTACAAGGGCCAAACCAAAATAGGAAATATGAGCAAAGTGGTTGCATCCTTTTGCAATCAACTATTATAAAAGCTGGCCATCTCCTGTTCTACAAGAAGACATGGGGTTTCCAACCAGCCCAGTTTTATTTTACATAATTGTAACCATCTCAGCACGTCAATTAAGATAGAATGTTACCTTTGGGATGGGATCAATTAGGATCCTGAAGATTGAATTTGGAATCATGATTAGCCTGTTTTACATTTTGCCTTCATTTTCTAAAATATACAATTGTCTGATTCAGCCCGATTTTTAAAACGTATTGTAAACGTATTTATTTTTTTAAGCCAAAACAGACGTGGGAGGCCAGTTAGCAACAGGAACCATAGCAAAATGGAGGGCGAGGAGGTAGGGGCTGCTATTTGATTAGAGTCGATTCTTAAATTTTCACAGCAAGAAAATATTGAATGTAGTGTAATGGTTGCTGGATTTTCTTAAGAACTGAAATCATTACACCCTGGCTGCGATCCAGGTTCTTCCCTTTTTTAGGTTACAATCTGAAACGGTGCAGAACATGCTATAGTGTTGTAGTCATTTATGTAATGTCATTGAATCGAGCTTCTGGAAATAGACAAAGGACTTTGTGTCCCGAAATGTTCTCCTGGCGAAAAATTGATAGCAACATGAGATATGCTATTACTAGGTTTGGTTCTGCCTCCAAATTTGTGCTGACTAAAGTAACTGAAAGACAGAGAGGGAGAGAGAAAGCGAGAGAGAGAGAGAGGGAGGGAGGGAGGGAGGGAGAGAGAACCGGCCAGTGAACTTACAAATGTGTAGAGAAGCTACATGCTTAAAACAAATGCTGCATGGAGGGAAGGCACACATTTCCCAGCAGAAATGCACAAGTTTTTCAGGGTCACTAAAATAATGTGAACCTCTTTGCTTGCTCTTCTTAAGTTGTTGTTTCCCAATTGGAGACAATGAACATGCAAATACATGACATGAACCACCCCTCCACAACCCGTAATTCTCCCAAGCCCTCCCTTCCCATTCCAGCCCTCCAATGTGTTTTCCCTTCATTGAAACCTCTTGTCTGGAGCTTTTGCCAGATTCGTCAGAATGACAGGCGAGTCCAGCTTCACCAACCAGAGATGCAGCCTGAATGCAAATCAAACCTGGGCCCTGGACACTCTGGCCAGGCAGGACACATGGTGTCGGGCACAAGCCCATGCCCTACCCATGTTTGCTGCTCCCCCATGCTCTTCTGAGATTTATCATCTTCATTGCAACAGTCCCTTTCAGAAGGAAAAGTTAAAGCTATTTGTGCATGATGTGGAAGATATGCCAATAAGCCCCCTTTCCACATAAATAGCACATCAAAATATTACCAAATAATGCTGTTGACTTTGCCAGCAGGCAGAGGACTCCATCTGGAGATAATATCTTCCAACTGAGAGGCAGCCGAAGTGCCCTTTCCTAGGCAACGGGCAAGGTGACCGTTCTGTGGCTAAATTCTGTCCTGTCTATGTGCAAGGGCAATCCTCCGCCTCTTCCGTTGTGCCCACACTACGTGCACGGGATCCTGGAGTTGTCTGCTCCCATCCAAAATGGACTCACTGGTCCTTTTTCCTTTGTGATGGCAACAGCACCATCCACTCCCGACCACACTTACTATATCCAAGTATCCTCCAGAGATGTTCAAAATAGCCAATACCGGATTATAACCAGGGACAGAGCTGGCTGGCTTCACCAGTACTCTCCATTCATCTGCTCCTAATGACACAGAGACAACAGAAAAACTCACTGTTGGGTCAGCTCTCCATGGTGTCAGGAGTGACACCTTCTGAACAAAGGTTTCCCTGCTTCCACTAGCACATGAGCCTCTCCTGTCTGCGAACTCCAGTGTCATTAGAGTCTGGGCCACATAGATATGCTTTTTTGTTGTTCTCCATTATTCAAGAAACTCTGCTGAGCATTTAATATGTGCAAAGAACAGGAAGGCAACAAAGGTGAACCAAATATGAGTAGAGGTGCCCCTGCTCTTTCTAATCAGTGTGACTTCCCACTTATTCCACTGACATCTTAAGATTTCTGACGATCCTTGTCTTCTTAAGTTCAGCCAGGTTTACAAGGTCCTTTTCTAAGTACCATCTCTGCCTCGGCCCATGTCCACCTGTCCATGAGAGAGGTCGTTACTATTTATACCAAAGCCCGCAAAGCATTGGTGAGTTGAGTAGCTCTTTGACAGATGCCTCTGCGATGCAGAGGCACAAAGAGGGAGCAATGATGTGGCCACACATCATGTTAAACACTAAATGTAAAAGGTGGCACCATCTTAAAAGCAGAAGATTGCAAGTGGCCCGTCACTCAGACATCTGTTAGCCCACGTCCTTCCTTCCCACCAGCTCAGCTTCACCCCACATCATTCTCTATCCCTTTGTACTTTTCTCTTCCCTCTCAAGAGGAAAAAAACCATATCTCATATTCTCAGATGCAACTGTTTAAAGCAATCCCTTTTTCGGAAGGGAGGTGGGAGAGGAGTGATGATGGTTTCTGAAGGTTGGGTTTACAACACTCATACCCTCAGATCTCCAATACCTTTAGTGAGTCATCAGGGTTTTTTCCCTCAAAGACAGTTTCCTACCCCTCCCCCCCCCCACAAAAATATTGTTAGTGCCAAACTGTTAAAGGAATGAATAATTTTGCCCTGTTACACACAAAGAGGTATGATGCCATTCCAATCAGTATTCCCTGCCATTCTCTCATCATCTTCTATGTCCTAGGAAATGTCCTGAGCCCTCCAAGCACGCAAATTCACTGAATCCTTTTGAGAAACTGAAGATGAGAGCACTTACATTGTCCAGGGCCACCCAGAGCCTTCTGGTCCTAAAACCATTATCTTAAGCAATAAAGTACTCTGCCTCCCACAATTCAGAAGGCCGAACGATTTGCAAGATACTATAAGAGGTATAAAGAGCAAAAGGCAGGGGCCCAGCACCTGGTGACATAACATAGTAAGCCATTGGAAACGAGAAGTTATAACTTCAGAGAAAGATCTGAGTTGGAGTCCCAGCTGTGCTAGGAATGTGTTGGATGACATTGAGTAAGTCACTCCACTGCTCTGAGCCTCAGGTTCCTCCTATATCAAATGGAAATGCTAACAGTGCATATCCCATTAGGTTATCTTGGGGACTCAAGGAGATAAGGCATGGGAAGCACTCAATGCAGTGCTTGGTATGTGATGAGCCCTGAATAAATGTTACCTTTCATTCGTATATTGAACATGATTTTATAGCTTACCTTGTGGATTTAGCCTTTTATGATGCATCTTTCTGTGGCTGAATACACTTTCTAAAAACCATTGAGATAGTGAACATCCTGCTCCGTTTATCTACTGGAGAATAGTATTGTTTGTCCTATCAGTATGCATGAAGTCATGCTATATTATTACTACATCTTTGTTTATGTTTGCTGCAAGTGTTCTCCCAGGTGTTTGTCTGCCCTTTAACTTTGTTTAACATACTTTCGGCCAGGCAGTTAATTTTTATGAAGTGAAACTTATCTAAATTTTACTTTGTGATTCCTTCCATTAACTTTAAGCATTTAAAAAATTCCTTTTTACACAGAGATTAGAGAGATATTCACCAACATTTTTTCCTAGGATAAAGGTACATTTTAAAATGTAAAGTGATTCACAAACTAAATGGATTCTGAACTGTGATGGTGGTTTCTTCCGATCATGAGCAAGCTCTGTATCTCAGGACCTGCAGCACCTTGTAATAGTGTTAATAATGGTTATCACATAATCCTGTTTGGGGGATTAAATAAGAATCAGATTTAAGTCATCCATCCTGAGAGTTCTTTCATGAGTTAGCCCACTGTCCCCTTCTCAAGTAAAGAGATTTCTAACATCTAAGAAGTCACACGGATCTCTAAGAACGCATTCATGAATGTCAAAGATCTGCTTATATGGCTCTGGACTTCAAGAGGTTCCCTTTGTTTTCCCCATAACTCCTGTGATATGGAGAAAAGGTTTTGGTGTGAGGCTGATCCAGGTTAGGAATTCAGCCCTACCCTCCACAGTATTATTGGTATGATCACCTAAATTCATACATGAGAAATCCCCTGAGGCTCTGTTTGCTTATTTCAAAAATGGAAGAAAATCACAGACCCGACTTCACACATAGGTCTACTGTGAAGATTAAGATAATGCATGTAAATCTCTTAGCACACCTGACGAATAACAAGTGACCAGCAAATGTTGGCTAGTTTTCCATTTTCTTCATCAGAAGGTGACCGTGGTTGTCCCCAAAGGCCCTGGCGCCCAGCGTAGTCTGGAGTAAAACCCCTCTCACTATAGCAGGAGGCCTGAAGTTCAGGATAATTCTAGCCTGATGAGACTGATATGGTAGTGACTGGGAGATACTGGGTCCAAAATACAGTGTATTCATTTCCTGGGAATGCCGTAACAAATTACCACAGACCGGTTGGCTTCAAAAACAAAATTTTATTCTCTCACAATGTGGGATGCCAAAGTCTGAAATCAAGGCGTGGGAAGGTCTGGTCTTTCCAGAGGGTCTGAAGGAAAACAATCCTATGCCTCTCTCCTAGCTTCAGGTGGCTGCGGGTAGTCGTCGGTGCTCTCCAACTGGTATCACCAGCCTTGGCTTCCATCTTCACACCACCTTCTCCTCTTTGTGTATCTTTTCTTCCTATGAGGACACTTATCATTGGACTTTCACCCTGCCCAGAGATGCCAGGATGATCTCATCTCAAGATTCTTAACTTAAAACTTAAAGGGTCCTGCTAAAAATAAAGCCATACTTGTTACCCGTGGAGGGTATTCAGTATCTTGAACAAAGGATTCCTGTTGGCAAAGATTGGACCAACAAAGGATTGGACAAAATGCACAAAGCAAGGAAAGAATGAAGCAACGAAAGCAGAGATTTACTGAAAATGTCCAGTGGAGAGAGAAAATGTCAATCATGTCGTCAGACCTGATCAGTGAGCTTGAGGCATGCACAGGTCTGAGCCTCCTGGTGGTGAGTAATAGGGCAGGAATGGGTGTCTCAGACAGTCTCCCTGGAATTGCTATCCACTGTCTCCAAGAAAAAGTCACAGTTTTGGAGTTACACAGAAAAAGTCATAGTTCACTCTCTCATTAACTGTTTATCGAGTACCAGTTGTGTGCCATACACTCTTCTTGGTGCAGAGGCTAAACAAGGAATGAAACAGTCAAAAACCTCCTCCTTCTTGGAGCTTACATGCAAGTGGGAGAATAACCCTCAATTGTGTTTCACTAGTTTCACTGATGCATGCATGCATTCACCTGTTTCACAAGCAGGGATTGGACCAGGCATGGTAGAGGGTACCGTGGTTCAGAAATAAACACCACAGTCCCTACCTTCTAAGGAACCTACAGTCAAGGGGAAGAGACAAACTAGTAAAACCTCACAGGGCAGTTTATCAAGTGCAAAGATGGAAGAATCTGCATGTGTCATGAGAACCCGAAAAGAGGTGATCAAGGAAAGCTTCCCAGAAAAAAATGACACTATACCTAAGCCTTGAAGGATGAGCAGGAGCTAACAGCAGCCATAGGCACATCTACATGAGAGGAGGACACTCAGTGGAGCTCAGCATAATTGGAGCAGGGGTGAGCAGTAGAGAAAACTGATCCAGGAAGCTGCAGAGGTAGGCAGGGACCTTGACTATGAAGACTGGATTATATCCTGACCTCCATGGGGAGCCACTGACAGGTGTCAAGCAAAACGGTGTAACCTACTCTGATATGTGTTTTAGAAAGATCTTACTGGGTTCAGTGAAAGGAATGAATGAAGAGGGCAGAGAGTAGAGTCGGGAAATGAGAAGGACTTATTACAGTAGAACGGGCCACAGTGACAGGGGCCTGGATACACTAAGGCACTGTGTACACAGATGGAGGGGAAGAGACAGAGCTGAGGTATATTTAGGAAGTAGAACAGAGAACACTTGATGACACATTACATGTCAGGAGTACGAAGGAGAATGACAGTCCCTAAAATAGTTAGATGACAATTATGTTCCCAAAATTTCTCATTAACCTCCCCTTAGAATTCCCTTCATTTTCCATTTTTACATCCTCCTGGTTCCTCCCAGTATTACTGCTGTTCACCATAACTGAACTGAATTAATGGAGGGCTTGACCATGGTCTCTGTGGAACAATTTACTCAAGTTGAATCCACACACTTAAATACCCCAGTCAAATTTAAATTATCTTCAGGGGATCAGATCAACTAATAAAAAATGAATTTAGTATAAGCCAGAAAATCGAAAAGAATTGGAAATTCTTCTTGCTGAGTAACTGAATCTAGAGTTCATACAAATCCAATTGCACTCTATGGCATTCAGAAAATAAGGGCAGGTCTGCAAATCTGGAAGAATGGTTACCTCAAAGGGGCTGGGGGCAATGAGGGCAGAAGAAATGTAATTAAAGAAATGGTAGAGACCTTCCATTATAATTATGGGGTTTTATTCTTTGCTGGTGGTGGAACATAAATGTTCACCATTTTATACACTGTGTGATGGGCCAGAAATGTTTCAGACATAGATCCCTTTAGGGCTCTGCTCACTAACTGTGATCTCGAGCAAAGGTTCCAGGACACCCGTCAGCAAGTAACAAGTGTTTCTTCTTCACGTGGGTGCTGGTAGATTCTTGTATATCTGAAGGGATTTTATGTATGCAGGGTAATGTCTGCTGCTAATTGTATTCTGATTGCTTCTTGGTATACTAAATACATGTATCTAGTAAACCCAAAATTTTGAAAATCAAAGGAAAACAATGAAAGAAAGGCAACAGAGATAAATCTAAGCAAGCGATTTTTATATCACATAACTCAAAGCCCTGGACGCTCCCTAGAGGCAGACAGTTGAATGACCCACGCTGTGCCTCCTACCCTCATTTCCCACCAGTGTTTCCACCTGACTATATACTGTACTGGCTCACCGCACAGTAGATATTTTAATGATGAGTGCTACAGTTTTAAAAGAATTTCATAAATAATGGATTTTGAAAATTAGAAATTTTAATTTCCTCCATTTTTCCTTCACAGCCAGAATTTAGGCTGGCTAGTTTACTATCTAAATGCACACACACATGCATAATGTATACATACAAACATACACAGTGTATACACATACACTCACAATATGGTTAATGACCAAATGCGCCCAACAGAAAAGAGAAATATATAATTACTGAACAAAAGGCCGGGTACGGTGGCTCATGCCTGTAATCCTAGCACTTTGGGAGGCCGAGGCAGGCAGATCACTTGAGGTCAGGAGTTCAAGACCAGCCTGACCAACATGGCGAAACTCTATGTCTACCAAAAATACAAAATTAGCCAGGCTTGGTGGTGGGAGCTTGTAATCCCAGCTATTCAGGAGACTGAGGTGGGAGAATCACTTAAAACCAGGAAGCAGAGGTTGCAGTGAGCCAAGGCAGTGCCACTGTACTCCAGCCTGGATGACAGAGTGAGACTCCTTCTCCAAAATAAAATAAAATAAAATGACTGAACAAAGATCCCATTTTTCCCTTGGTTTGTTAAAGGGAAGAAGCTTTTTTTATGTATTGACTTCTCCATAAAACCTTTTGTGATCATTTTATGCACACTAAGCTCTCACTGAGGGCTGGTACATCTTGTGTGAGCTTATAGCTTTCACTCTACTAAGCCCACAATTACCATTCTGGTACTTGTCAAGTGAGCAGACGAATGAATGAAAGATTAAAGTACAAAATAGTAGCAAATAGAAGAATGATTGAACAATTTGCCTGATTAATTTATTCACACATGAATTATATTCCGCCCTCATTAAAGTTACGGGTCATCCACAATATGAACACATATATGAATTTCTACAGGTGTTAATTTCACAGCCAGAACCCATACCTGACAACATTTTCATGTGTGAATGCTTAGATTTAAGGCAAAATATCTTTCTTAAACGAACATGATTACCCTTGACAGTAGCAGTATAAACAGACTCATGTCAGAGATTTGTTAATTATCTTTTTGCAACTAACATCCGCTTTATAGATCTGTGTTACCATGAAAAGGCTTTTTATTGGGAAGCATGTTGGGAACCTCCCACACATAAATCTGCCAGAATGCAAGCAAAGACTACCTTATTGCCTACTTTTTGATGACTTTGCTTTCAGGAACAAACCCAAAGGGCCACAAGTTGATCACAATAATTTCCTCACTCAATAGAAAGAAGTGAAGACTTAATGTTAATATCCAATTCAGTTACCGTTTGTTGGGCATCTGCTAGCAAAAGGACTGGGATAGATAAAGTAGTGAAGTGAAAAGACATCCACAAGAAGTTGTCAATCTAGGTAGAGTTGCGGGCATTTCACTCTTTGTTTATTTACTTAACTAGTATTTATGTAACAGATGCTATGAGCCAGGCACTTTTGCTAAGCCCTGGTGACAGACATAAACACACAGGCATGGTCCATTCCCAAAGTGAGTTTGCAGTGCTATAGGTAAGGCAAATATTAAATAATGGGTATATGAACAAATATAAATTATGAACATAGTTACATGTTTTCTAGAAAAAGTATGAAATTCTATGCAAGAAAATAATACGGGATAAGGTTCTTTAAAGGGAGGGTTCAGATGCGACATTTACAAGAAAGTATCCTTTGTGCTGCCTCCTAGCTGTGACTCTTTGATGTTATAGTGTGCGTTATAAGGGCTGGTGTAAAATGCAGGAAGTTCTGTGGGCATGTAAGTTAAAAAGACATTCACCTCTGGCTAAGGGATTCCTTATGGAAAAGATGCTTTTTTGAGGGAAGTGTCTTTCTTCATATCTCCCCTGAAGATGGACAGAGATTTCATATGTGAAGAAAACTGCATGAACAAAAGAAGAGAGGAAGGAAAGCAAAGTGTGCCTAGCAAACAGCAAGTAGTGGAGTATAGCTAAAGAACAAAGTATGATAGGGATCTGATTATGGAGGTCTTAGAATGCCAGGCCAAGGAGTGTAAAAATTACCCTACAGGCACTAGGGAGCCATGGTTAGCTTATGAGCAGGGTAGTGGGATCCTCATACTGGTGCTCTAGAAACTCATCATGTCACATGAGTGGAGAGTGATTGTACAAAGGATACATACACTAAAAGTGGGTAGAACAATGATATCCAGATGAGATTACTTTCTTTTTTTTGAGACAGAGTCTTGCTCTTTTGCCCAGGCTGAAGTGCAGTGGCATGATCTCAGCTAACTGCAACCTCCACCTCCAGGTTTAAGTGATTCTCCTGCCTCAGCCTCCCGAACAGCTGAGACTACAGGTACCCACCATCACACTTAGCTAATTTCTGTATTTTTAGTAGAGATGGGGTTTCACCACATTGGCAAGAGTGGTCTGGAACTCCTGACCTTGTGATCCACCTGCCTCAGCCTCCCAAAGTGCTGGGATGACAGGCATGAGCCACCGTGCCCGGCCCCCAGATTAGATTGTTAAAAGCAAGCAAAACTGCCACAATTCACCTGAGAATAATGAAGGCTTGAAACGGGACAGTGGGTGCAAAGGTGGAAGGCCATGACGAATGGCAAATGCTGACTAGGTGATCTGCCTGGCTGGACGTAGTCCAGTCCTGATGGGCCTTAATCAGTGAGAAGGTGGTATCGGTTGTGACACTGAAATCTTGAATTTAGAAACTAGAAGGCTGGTGGGGTCAAGTCTGAAGCATAGATGCTTTATTGGATTTGGGGTATGTTGAATTTGGGGGTTTGCAGAGCCTTGTGTTCTGCAGCCTTTAGAAGTTCGGATCCATAGCCCTCGGGCTAGAATGACCAAGCCAGAGGCAAGAGGCTTGATTCACTGAGGCAGCTATAATACAGACTCAGAGTCCCAGGTCTCTGCATCTGTTTTGTTTAGCCAGGGAATTATTATAAAATATTTACTGTACTCAAGCCTGGGCCTCCCGTGGGAGTGGAGATCACAGAGCCTAACCTAATATTCTCTGAGATTATTACTGCTAATAATTCTTTATTGGGGAAATCAAATAGCTATAACTTTTCACTGTTGTTGGAAAAGCTTAAGGAGTGAGTCATGTATTACCCATAGAGGAAGTCTGTCCACACTGGGTGCATAGTAAAATTAAGTTCAAATAAAATGCTGTGGAAGAGTGTTTCATTTCAGAAAGGCTTACAGTCGTCCCCTTACTGGAAATGAGTGTTAGAGGGCATTAAAGGGCTCTATGTCCTCTTCAGTATTTAATATAAAGGCTCCATTTTTCCTTTAATCTACATGAGATTGATACTAAAATTTGTAAGCAGTGAAAGCAGTTGCAGGAGACTTTTTCATTTATGGTACTGTGTCATTTATGAAACACATTTGCCAATATTGCTCTTCTAATCCCCACGACAACCCAGCAGAGTCTGTGCTGCTGCCCCTCCTTTCCTTCAAAGAAACTGAGGCTCAGAGAGGTCACAGAAGGTGCAGAGGGTCACATAAGTAGAAAGCGTCAGAGCCAAGGTTGAGTCCAGAGCCTCATCATTGTATACTGTATATTCGTGTACTACTTTGTAGTTAACAATGCATATTCACGATAACCTACTAAATCTTTCCAAGGACCCAGTTTGGTGGTCACTATGTATACCCTATACTGCAGAGTGACCTGAGAAGTTAAATGACTTGGCAATAGTCACAAGAGAGTGGGAGAGCTGAGACTCCCAGCCTGGGCACTCTCTCTCCACTCCCCACCCTGTGCGGGCCTCCTTCCAAGACCCCAGAGGGTAGGATCCATTGATTATCATTACTCACAGACAACCAGGATTCTTATCTGTCACT
Organism: Callithrix jacchus; assembly: GCF_049354715.1. Classification (NCBI taxonomy): domain Eukaryota; kingdom Metazoa; phylum Chordata; class Mammalia; order Primates; family Cebidae; genus Callithrix; species Callithrix jacchus. The sequence continues at coordinate 98,000,334 of NC_133508.1, forward strand.
TACTACAGGACCAAAAAAGCTCCCATGAGTTATTCCTTCTTCACACACCCTCACCCTGTCTATACCACTGAGGAAGACATCTTCAACAATGCAGGAGAATTGCTTGAACCCAGGAGGCAGAGGTTGCAGTGAGCTGAGATTCCTGCCACTGCACTCCAGCCTGGGCAACAGAGTGAGACTTTTCTAGAAGGAAGGAAGGAAGGAAAGAAAGAAAGAAAGAAAGAAAGAAAGAAAGAAAGAAAGAAAGAAAGAAAGAAAGAAAGAAAGAAAGATGCTGACCCTTCCTTGAAGTATTTCAAAAATTCCAGATTCGAGTGCCCCAGACTGAACTTCATCAATATATACCTACACATACCACCACCAATATCATCCCATTCACGGAGTTTACCAAGGGGAAAAAAGCTCTTTGAATGCCAAAGACCCATCCCCAGTGTCAGTTGATAATGGCACCTATGTTGTCACCCCTTCTGATCACTCCAGGCACTAGCCAGAGACTAAAGAGTAACTCTTTCTGGCACACAGACTGTTGAAAGTAGCTTGAGTATAACTGAGTTACTTTGAGGGCTGGTATTCTGGAGCCCGTTAGCAAGAGGTATCACAAAGCATACTCCGAAAGTATTGAAGCATAATGCAAGTTTTACCAAAAGTTTCTTAATGGAGACAGAGGGAGAGATTCACATTTCATATTATAAAGCAAAACCTCCTCTAACTCATCCTTGGAGGTCTCTCTGGCTTCCCAAAGCCCCTTCCTGTATAGCCGCTCCTCCTTCTCTCCTCCTCCCAGCAACTTCTCTACACTCGTTCCTCTCCTGTGGCCGCCGCTACCATGCCCTGTATCTCTCTTTCGGTAAAGCAACTGGTACCCCTAGCCATCAACCCTACTCAGGAAACCTAAGACTATTCCTTGGGATCCGTTCTCTTTAAAATTTGGGAATGGTTGAACAAAAAGAGAGAGAGCTGGAGAAAAGTAAAAATCTAAACATGGTTGATTTGTTGTTCCTGCCCCAAAATACTAACAAAATAGTCAAGATTTTCTGTTCCTCGTTCACATACTTTCTCTCTAATGCTCAAAACCACCCTATGAGGCAAATAAAGATCTATTTCGCAGATGAGAATGCTGAGGCTTAGAGGAATTAAACTGCTTAGAAGCTACAGATATAAAGTGGCCGGCCCAAATTTACCCGACTCCAAAACCCATGTATACCCAGCACACCACTCAGAGACAGAACATCAGGCTGCTTTTCCTTTGGGAGTTTGCCTTCCCCTCCCAGCCACTCAACTCAAGCCAGCTGCAGATCCCTCTCCCATTCCACCTTGTGGTTCCCCTGGCCAGAGGGAAAAGGAAGTTTGTTACCTTTCAGCTGATAGACCCACTTCCTGAGCCAGCCCAAGGTGCTGGTGCACACATGGCCCAGCTCTCCCATGCCGGAGACCTGCTCACTACCCCCCAGTCACATCTGGGACATATTTAAAATTATCTCTAACCACAACTGCAAAGTCAGATCGCAGGAGGTTAAGCCAGTGGCATAGGCTTGCTTGCTAAGGTTCAGCACAGGAGATCTGCATGCCCACGTCCCCTACTCTGGCTCTACCCGGGAAAACTGGGCAACTGAACGTGGGAAGTTTGATCCAATTGTTTCCACTTGAGAGCAGGCACAGAATCCTTGGTTCTATTCTGGACTCAGTGACTTCTTGCAAGTGGGGAGTGATGGGAGGTGGTGGAGGGTGAGTTGTGGTGAAGCAATCAGCCTTGAAACCAAACTGGCCCAAGCCTGTGTCCTAGCTCTGCCACTCGCTGTCTGTGTGGCCCTGGGGAAGTTACCTAACTTCCCACCCGTGGTGCTGTTTCCTTGCCTGAATGTGAGAGGGTTGTTGAGGAGTAATGAGAGAAAGCCCAAATCTAGAACAAAGGCTTCAGTAAACGTAATGTATCCTTATTATTATTCCCAGTAGGAGCATTGGCTGTCTCCTATCTTCCCTAACACTGGGGCAATCTTTTGACTTCTGGGCATTGGCTGGTCAGGTGCGATATCTCTCGGGTCTCTTCCTGCATTGGTTGTCTATGAAGCAATCTCCCTTTGGCACTTATTTTCCTACTTGTTGGCTGAAAATAAATTCACTCATTCCCAAAACCTCTTGGAAAAAGAGGGACTCAGCTTGGCATGGGCTTCCATTGGAAACAGCTCTTCTTTTCCAGAATAGCAATAAAAAGCATGTGTTGTTTGCTGTTTGTTCAAGTTCAGAGGGAAAGAGAGATGGTGAGAGTGACTTCATGTGACAAAGAGAGCTGGGATGGAATTGGGTGGGAGGACAGGTATTTTTAACATATTAAATCCACAGTCTGGGGCTTTGAGGGGCCTTCTACTCTGTGTGGAGTAGAGTACACACCTGTTGTGTGATAAAAATAACAATATGGCATTCTTAGAGCCCTCCATCCTGGAGTGGAACTCTTCAAATGAGAACCCAGGGAGTGACAGACAACACCAAAGGGTGCCAAGTACGGGGAGAAGGGACATGATGGAATAAGTATTAGCTCATGATAGGAGGAAAAAAGGAGAGAAAGAGAAGCGGTAGGATCTGGGCTCTGATCAGCTGAGCCCCTGCTGTTAGCCAAGCAAGTGGGCTTTGCCAGGAGCTTCCCGAAGGCAGCTGTCCAGCCAACCCCAGGCGAGCTCCTGCCAAGAGGCATCATTACAGAAGACTGTCTGATCAACTCCATCGAGATCGCATGAAAGCCTTTCCTGCCCATCCCCTCCTGAAAGAGTATTACCATTTGGACAGATGTTCAGGGTCACTTTCTGACCCATCTCTGGAAAAACAACGACTATCAGACCCCTCCTGACTTACTCACTAATGGGAACAAAAACCATACATCTTTATTCAAAATAAAGAACAATGCCCAGTCCATGCCCTCAGGCTCCTGGAGGCACTTCTGCTTCCTTGTCCCTTGCATGTCCTGCTACCCTTTGGCCACTCTTGGACATAAGTGCCCTTCCAGTTAAGCATGTTCTGGCTAATTAATTTATTCCATCTGTTCTTTCCTCTGGAACTTTGACCATGACACAAAACGTTCTGAAACAGATTTGGTTCTTATATTGGTAAGCAGGTCACCCATAGTGGATGGAGAGTAGAGTATGGCGGGCTGAAGGAAAGGACAGTTATCAGTTTTGTCCCCCTATGTGAACCTGGCTTTTAGGCAAATCTCTGATTTATCCAGTCCATTAAAGGCAGGGAGACATCTGAAACTGCATACAGAAAAAGATAATCTCTGCATCACAAGGGAATTTTTTAAAAACTTACCCTGTTCAAGTCATTGGTAGAAAGAATGAGGGGGAAGAGAAGTAAACAAATGACTAACTGTTCCTGATTCATGTGGAGTAAATGAGTGAACACACTAATCCAGTGCTGACCACGAGCCAGCTCCGTGACCAGGTGGTTTATGTGTTTTTGAACTTTCAGAACAAGTTTGTGAGTAGGTAGAATAATGCCTGTGTTGCAGGCAAGACAGCTACACCACAGAGAAGTGGAATCACTTGCTTTCGGTCACCCAGACCTTGAGTGGCAGAGCACAATTCAAACTAAGGTCAGCATCACTCTAAAATCTGCTATTCCTCCCAAGCCACACTGACACGTGCATTTCTTTGTTGTGAGTTTGTTTCTTCCAGAATTCCGATGGCTCAGAGTCCTTGGTAGGACCCCATCATGTCTTCAGACATGGGGAAAATAAGCGACCACTGCTAGGGTGGGCAAACTCTCCCCAACAGCTTAGGAGAAGCGGGCATTGCCTTCTGTGCACAGGCTTCCTTCATTGAGTTAGTCACCTTTATTTGAAGTCAAATGCCGTTTATCTGCATTGACAGCAGGTTGCTGATCAAATATTACTGAGTCTTCCTCTAAGTGTAAACCTGGGTGAGTTCCTCTGTATACCCTTGGTTAATGCCTTGTGACGGTGGAAGCCAGAACCGAGGAGTCTGGCTCAGCCTAACACAATGTGACAGCTAACGTCCAAAGGAGAAAACAGCCCCTCTCCACTGTTTTCCACATTCCCCGTGTTTACAGCATGCACGTTGCAAACCCAGTCGCAATGGACTTTTTAACACACCAGGTGTTGCCACTTGGGAAGGTCACTTTTACATTTGCAGTCTTTGCATTGTGTTCCCCGCTATGGATTACGGAGCAAGCGAATGAAAAGCAAGCGTCCAGTGTCAATGTGTATTTGGCTCCTCTGACACCCTGTTGGAGGATGCTTACCAAGGGGAAAGACCAGGCCCTACGGGCTGGGGTGGGGGTGCTGGTGGCCAGGCTCAGTGCCCCAGAGGTTCACAGTGACTCTTGGAGGATGTGGAGGCAATCTGAGGGGGTCAGGAAAGACTTCCTTCAATGCAAGAGCAAAGCCCATTCTAGCCTGGAGTCGATTGCGATAACCTTGACAACAGGAACAATGAACGGCACATCATTTTCCTGAGGACGCATCGGTACACATCAAGATCTCTGCCAAATCTCATCCCCTTGCCAAGGCTTCCAGGTGTTTCTTTGTGTTCGCACAGAGAACTAACATCATTTTTTCCTTCAGTTCAGAAGAGGTGGTCCAAAGTGTTTAAGCGACAGTAGTTGCAACATGTCAGAGTGGGAATTTATTATCTCAGCCCCAATAGGTCTTAATAAGCCTTACACAACTGTTTAGGCATTTATTCTATTAACGGCTGTTCATTCTGGTGGCTTCACCTGAATATTCATGATCTTCCTATCCCCAGAGCTTCAGCATAGCAGCTGTTTAAAACCTGCAGCAAATGTTCAAGAGAGTTCCACAAATATAAACACCCTCACAGCTGAATGTTCCAGCCCTGGCCTCACAGAGGCTAAGGCGTGAAACATTTATGTGGAGTGGTTTCTGGAGGGCGGCATTTACAAAACTTAAATAATCTTTCCCCTTTGGGGAGCCCTCAACTCTGTTTGGAACATGACCACAAGGACAAAGCGTCCAGGAGGACATGAGTCCATGAAGATAAGCGCCCGCCCCCTTGCTCCCTCCTAAAAAGGGAGGGTCTGAATAAATTCTAACTGGAAGGGAGCTGGAGTGAGCTGGGGGTGGGCTGGGTGAATGCGCAACCCATTTCAGAGGGCCAAGCCAATTCCTTGTGAAAGAGTGAGGCGGTTTGTAGAGGGAATATTTTTACTGTAAATATATCAAAAGAGAAAGCATTGGTGGTGGTTTTTCCAAAGGGATATAACCAGGAATGACAGGATTAAATTAGCAAGAGAACAATCTGACATGAAATTTTGTGAGATCTCTCTCTTGAGCATATGTTTCCTGCCTTTCAAGTCAGAACGCAAAGAAGAAAAAGTTCAGGCCCATCTTGATGATTCGACAAATCTCCCCCTTGGGCAAGTCACTTAACCACTTAGTGCCTCAACGTCCTCATTTATAAACTAGCGGGGATGGGGGATGTGGTGTCAAAGAAGATGACAAGGTGACGGCATTGTGTAAACCAATAATGTATTATAATTAATGTATTAGAAATACACATTCCCATTGTCTTTGACTTATCCAGAGAAGATTTTTAAGAATTGGCTTAAAAGCATAAAGCTAAAGATAAGTAAGCATGCTTTTCTAGCCTGTTTGTGGAAGTCCAAGCTCACCCTGACCAGTGAAGACAGTAGGGGGAACAAGGATATGGGAATATAGTGAAAATAAAATGAGTTGTGGAGTCAGATTAACCTGGATTCAAATCCCTGCATTACTGCTGCAATTTGGGCAAATGATGTAGCCTGGTTCTGAGCCTGGTTCCTTCATTTGTAATACAAAAAAATACCTTACACGTTTGTCACAAGGTTTGAGATCACAGTGCCTGGCATGACGTAGCAGCTCTCCAGATGTGATTCCGTTCTCCCACCTCTGCTATGGGAGCATGGCTAGCCTGTCACCCCAGCAAACCCACCCACAGCCCCCCGCCCATGGCAATGGTGATCTCGGAGCCCACAGCGAGGTGGACAGTCACTAGCCAGTGACTTCTCCAGCCAGTAAACCACCTCTACAGGTCAAGAATCTGGGCTCATTCCTCCCGGGGAACTCTACGGGCTGTTACAAAGGCTTTTCGTAATTTCCGAAGGAAGATGCCCACCCGCCGTTTAGGCCCCTCTGCTTGTGCCTCCCCAGAATGTACGTGGAAAATACTCACCTGTGTTGTCATCTGCTTTTTGTATCCATGTCCCTCAGTAGAGAACTCCTTCTCCACCTTTTGTAAATGCCACCTTTGGATTCACATTAAAAAAAAAGAAAACTCAAATCCTTTCATGGTATCTGGAATTCCAAAATAAAAGAAATACAATGACCAATATCCAGTCAGTGTGATGATAATATCAACATTCTTTTTTAAGCTGTGCAAGCTTTCTCCCTAACACAGCTTCATATCCCAAGCTTGAAAAACATCATAATATAAATGAGAATGAGAGATCAAACATGGTAAAAATGAATTAATATAAGCACATGTCAAATGTTACAATAGAGAAGCAGAGTGCATCCTGTGAGTGCGGAGGAGGAGGGAGTCTGCTGAGAGAACCGGGGGAAGAGCTGCAGAGAGAAGGGCACGATTTGAGTAGACATTTTCTGAATGGAAACGCTGAAACAGTCATTCCAAGGACAGGCAATTGCATGGACAAAGTTCTTAATGGAAGGAAAAAGATGATGTAATAAGGAAATGAAAAAAAGCTCCTCATGGCTGAAGTGGTTGAGCAGGGAGCACTGTTGGAGACAGTTCCAGAACTTTGTAGTGGGCTGAGAAGCTGGACTATATCCTATAGGAAGGGGTGGAATAATATCATCAGGACTCCATTTTAGAAGAAAAATGTGTGCATGTGTACAATGTTTAAAAATTGAGTTAGGGAAGACCAGAGATGGAGAGATCCTGTGCTACTGATCTCACCCTGCCAATTACCCCATGAGGTAGCTATTGTTTCTATTTCCCTATAACAGTAAGGAAACTGGGGCTGGAAGAAGCCCAGGACTTGCTCTTTAGCTGATAAGTGGCAGAGCTTAGACTCAAACATAGGCCTTCTGATTTCAGGTCTAGGCCTCTTTTTACTTCTCACAACTCATTAGCTACTACAACCACAAAATGCAGACCCTGAGTTGCTTTCAGGAGTTCTGAACTTCTTTACACTATGGACCCATTCAACTGTCTGGTGAATCATGAACCTTTTCTCAGAATAGTTTTTGAATACATAAAAGAAAGTCCATTGAGCTACTCAAGTTACTAAGTATGTTGTGATCAAATATACACACATTATCAAATATATCACTATCATATCTATGTATCAAAAGATTTCAAATATTGAGCTATGGCAAGACAAGTGCTTCTGTATTCACGCATCAAAAAGCAAGCTCTATTAGAGGGACTAAAATGTACCAGAATTTTAAGGTAGCGGAAAATGCAAATAATGTTTCATCTTCAACAACTTTAACAACTTCACTAGACATCTGTGATTTCTAGTGAAGACAGTCATGGCTTTTGCTAATGCTACTGTGACTTGCTGTATATCATAATTAGGAGACATGACAAATTTCTGTTAGAGATTAGTAAACATAAAGGTGTAACTTTTTTTCTCACCCAAATTCACATATCCCTCGATAGTATCCATGAACTATGGTTAAAAACCTCAGGAAATATTTCAAATTTGAGACTGTCTATAAAGTAATTTATAAAATATTTAGGAATGAGATCCTTTTTTTTTCCCCCAAATGAACCAAGAAGCAGAAAATCGTTCAAAGCAGAAGAATTCTGGCTGAAGCTGTATAGGATGGACTCTCAAGTCTCCTTATTGTGCCTCTTTGACCCGCAAACCCCCCAGCGGAGCCAACCCATAAGACATCTCCTTTGCAGAAAATACTTTGTTATGATTTCCCAGCACTGTCGGCAGTGCTCAGCTTTCTCAAAGCAAGGGTCTAGAAAGTTTTCTGGCAATAACAGCTCTTTCCTGAAAAGACACTGCCATTCTACTCTCAGGAAAGCTTGCTGTAAGGGCAAGTTTCTGAACAACTGGGGATCTTCAGGAATATGCCAGGGGTAGCATTGTTCATCCACAGGCCTGCTTCCAGTGAACAGTAACGGTTTCGAGCTAATAAGGAAATAATCCATTTTCAGCAGATGAAAGAAGAGGGATCAGAAAGGTAACTTGAGCTGAGGGTAATAACGATGCCAAAAACTTATAATGGAAACTATCTGAAGAATCCAAGACCCTTTGTTAGATATGAATGATTTCTTTTTTCTGGTGAGAAGTGTATGGAGAACTTGAGAAGAAGGGCCTGAGTGGATTTTATGAAAAAAACCTCTGTCTGGGGAAGAAGGGCTTGGGGTTAGGTTGCAGCTCCACTGTATCCTTTAGTTGCGTAACAGGGAGGGTGTTGAAAGATGTTCAAAGCACCACAATATGATGTGCTCTGTCTTTGAACTCTTTCTCCCAGATTTTAACTGTAAGTTAAACAAGTTCATATATGTTTCTCTGAAATCCCTCTAGCTAGGTGTGCAATAGACAGCAGAGACAGAAACAAATTTAATTAACAAAGAGTTCTTAATATGGCACACACCTGGAGTTCTCTGCTCTGAGTGCCAGCATCTGTACTGTAATAATCAGCAAGAATTCACCAAATCAAGATGCCTATATATAACAATACTTTAAAGTTCTTAAAGGCAGGATTTTTTAAAGCATTAAATGGATTTCATTGAAAATGTCTAACCCTGTTCTTAAATACAAACTAGAACCTGTGGCCTTTACTATCAAAATACAAAGAACTACAAAAGGTACAGAGTGGACTGTCATATCAGTTTATAGTTCCTTTTATTCACTCATTTCATCTGATTATTTAAAAACTATTTATTGGATGGCTTTGATTGTCGATGGGCTGAACGAGGTGCCAGAGAAACACTGCAGAGCAAGACCTGGTCCTTGTTCTTATAGAAGACATAGAGAGCAGACAGGCATTATACCAGTAATTAATCCATTCCTCCTCATTGTCAGCCTTCAGTATGATTAAAAATCATCCAGGAAGCTTGTTTAAACTATGTGTTCCAAAATCATCAGACCTGAAGTGGGGCTGAGGAATTAGCATTTTTAATGAGCTCCGCGGTGAGTCCAATTCGGGTTGGTGGAAGAATCGTGCAACTAATGAGACTACAGAACAGTCTCTCTGTGTTTCCTGTGGCCCCCGAGTCTCCTGTCCTAAGCTTTCCACACAGGAATGCTCATTTCTTGCTTCACAATTCTTAGTCTGCCTGCACACTTTCTTAGAGCTCAGTCTTTAAACTCTAGGTCCCAGGCGTTAAATAATTTATTTCTGGGGAAAACTCTGATTCTCACCAATATACTCTAAAAACACCATCAGCATTTTCCCATAGCTCCTGTTCCCTAACCTGAACCCCCTGCTGTGCCACTTTTTCAGAGAGCTGTATCATTTCTCTATCCTGTGAGCTTTAGCAGTGGGAGAAGTTTCACACCCCTGTGGACAGGGAGAGTCACTTTCTGCTTGCAAGGTGCTTGAGCTTTTCCAACAAGAAACCATTGACTAGTCCATCCCACTTGGTATTATCAAAGGGCATGACTGTTTTACCTCTTTATGCCCCCTATTACAACACATATATGTTCGCTCACACATCCATATGCATGTAAGTAGGTCTGCATATAAAACTATCTAAATAAAATCGGTCATTTTCTTTTTTTTTTTGAGACGGAGTCTTGCTCTGTTGCCCAGGCTGGAGTGCTATGGCACAATCTCGGCTCACTGCAACCTCTGCCTCCCAGGTTCAAGTGATTCTTCTGCCTCAGCCTCCCAAGTAGCTGGGACTACAGGCATGTGTCACCACACCCGCTAATTTTTTGTATTTTTAGTAGAGATGGGATTTCACCATGCTGGCCAGGCTGGTCTCGAACTCCTGACCTCATAATTTGCCCGCCTGAGCCTCCCAAAGTGCTGGAATTACAGGCGTAAGCCACCACACCCAGCCGATCTGTCATTTTCTTAATGTTGTCAAAATATATCAATTTTCAGATTCTCATGTACAAACTACATACAGCCAGCAGTCCACATGAAAATGTGACTCTTCTCAATTCTATCTTCATAAAGCTACCACAAAAGAAAGAACCCCAGTCTCTAAGTACAATGGCCCCTTCTCTTCCTGTAGATAACAGAGCTAAGACCATGCCTTGACATGACCCCATGCCTGGACCTCACTGTGACTCAGCCTGTGACTCCAACAAATTAAGGCAAGACCAGATTTTATCTTCCTCCCAAGCACAAATTGTTGCTGCTTAATAATCCCTGAACCAATTAACTATATCCCAGTAGATTCTAATACTTGTGAAAGTCAGTCCCTACATGTTATTTCTTCTTAATATGGTAATACCATACCATTAAAAAATTAGGTGCTTAGGGGTGAGCTGAATTTGTGAAAAATGTGAATTATAAATTATATCTTTTCAGAAAAATTTTGATAAAATACATCTAAATTAAGTATTATCTAGCAGAAGGCATGCTGCCCTAGCCCTGCTTTAATGAGTAGATGAGAATAATTTGCAATTCACAGACCAAGGTTGCTGAATTGCTTTTTAAACATTCCTAGTATAGGGCACACATGCTTCCAAAGGATGCATCACAGGAGTTAACCAAAGCTGGCTCTGTAAATACTCAATAGGGATAGTATAACAGATTTAATCACTGGAGAACTTTTTGAAGTCTGTATCAGCCCAAAACTTCCATGATTACATGACAAACTCAATTTAACATATCTTTTTTTAAATTTGATAAAATTATTTGAGTCTAAAGTTGTAACAACCAAATTGAAAGATTTTGCTGAACCCAATTACTCTGTTTTCTGATTTTTGTAGAGAAGTTGATAGCTGGTGTCCTGCCAAGAGCATCATGTTCCGTGATATCTAACTGAAAAAAGAGAAAACTTTACTCCCGAAATGAAGAGTAACACAATAATAAAATTAGCAACTGACATTTATGTCATCGTGTACAATTTACTTGCAAATGCTATATCTTTTTTAAATTCACAGTTATTACATATAGTAAGTAAAGTCTTATTATTAATAATTCCACGTGAAAGTCAAAGAATCCAAGAATCTGTAAGCTCTTTTGGGATCGCAGTTCAGGTCTGACTCCAGAGTCGACCTGATGTATAATAGAAGCTCAGTAAGTATTAGTTTAACAAATGAACGAATTAATTAAATCAATCAATCAATTAAATAAATAAGGATATCCTATTTAATTAAAAGAGAGCACTACTAAGCAAGGCAAAATACTCATTTCAACACTAAACCTCTCTCAGGAGCTTAGGAACAGAGCAATCTTCTCATAATACTTAGTCAGGACCGGCCACACAATTTGCATGGCCTGATGTAAACTGAACATGTAAGGTCCCTTATGTAAAAATCATTAAGAGATTCAGGAGAGTGACAACAGACTATTCAAGCACAGGGTCCTTCAACGAGCAGGGAGCCCTGATGACTGCACAGATTGTTTGTCCATGAAACCTGCTCTGCAAGGAACATTTAAAGCTTAGAGCACTAGCTCCTCGAAGAAATGATACCATCCCATGGACAGCATTTTTCATATTGGGAGGTGAGCAGGTTCTTGGTTGGTACAAGGAGGCCCTGCTGATTCAGAGTAAGCAGGAGCCAAGGATTCCAGAAATGTTCAATGCAGGGACAGTTCTGAACTGTGAAGAATCTTCCTGCTGCCCAGAGAGCTTTGGAATGTTCCACCAAAGGCTGAAAAGCCTGCTTTTAATTATCTAAGCTTAAAATCTACCTTTGCTTTACATATCTTGAATTTCCCAGGAATGTGACTACCGTGTCAATTCTGGAAAGGCTGTGTGCTGCTTGTTTAGAACTTTAATGACATCAGTACTTCTCGTGGCATATGAGGCACCAATGTAACCCACCTGCATCACTCTGCATTTGTAGCTATCACATCATTCAGAGTGATTCAGCATGGTAGTGCAAGGCTCTGACTCCTTCATCATATCTTCTGGTACTAGCCATACTTTGACATACAGGAATATGTATTATTTTATCATAAATTGTTTTCCTTTTAATTCCCCTTTAAATTACAGTTAGAGCATTTTTTCCTAATTGGATAAAGGTAGGTTGTAATATTGAATCATTTCATTTCATGTTGGCAAAAGGCGATTTCAAAATAGTTATTATATAAAGTGGCTTTGGGCATGAAAGAGTTGACAACCATAGGTTTACAGGCATAAGATTACAAAATGTTTGAGCTGGAAAGAATTTTGGGATTATCTAATTCACTGACGGATAAGGAAATTGAGGCTGGAACCCAGCAATTATTGGCAATGCCAGGACTTGAAATCATGCTGTTTTCTAGGACTATAAAAAAATAATTCATTCTTTCTTTCTTTCTTACTGTCCTTCCTTCCTTCTTTCTTTTCAATAAGTACAACTGAGCTCCTCCAGGTCAGGCATTGGGGTGGTCCTGATAATGCAGAGATGACTAAGATACAGCTCCAGTCTTTAAGGAGATCACAGACTGTCTGGAAAACAGAACAAAGCCTGAATATGGCACAACATGCCTTAGAGTAAACCTATGTTCACAACATTACAAGGAGCAAGCAACTGATCCTTTTTCTGGGAGTTGCGAAAGGTTTCCCAGCAAAAGTGAAATTTGAATATTGAGATGGGAGAAAGGCCTGGCCCAGTAGAAATAGGGTCACCCTCTGGCTGGGTGCGGTGGTTCACACCTGTAATCCCAGCACTTTGGGAGGCCGAGGGCAGATCACGAGGTCAAGAGCTCGAGACCATCCTGGCCAACACGGTGAAACCCCATCTCTACTAAAAATGCAAAGAATTAGCCAGGTACTGTGGCACGCGCCTGTGGTGCCAGCTACTCGGGAGGCTGAGGCAGAAGAATCGCTTGAACACGGGAGGCGGAGGTTACAGTGAGCCGAGATTGCACCACTGCACTCTAGCCTGGTGACAGAGCAAGATTCCATTTCAAAAAAAAAAAACAAAACAAAAAGAAACAGGGTCACCCTCATTCTAAGCAGTTACTCTGCCCAAGTGTGCAAAGGCATAATGACCAAAATGAGACTATCTGTAATCAGGTATTGACTGCCCACAGCCCAGAGTGTCGGAGCCCTTACTGTAGGAATACAAACAGAAGCACAGCGTTGTCATTATCTTACCCAACACAGCCCTGAGACCAAGCAGAGAGCAGGGCTGTTCCAGAGCACTTGGGACTCCCTGAGGTTGACAGGGAGGAGGGAAATGAAAGGGAAAGTCTTCAGGCAGCTCCCTGGGTTACAAGGGCCTGATAAGCCCTTGGATTGCTGTAGGCAGTGGCCAGAGCGCAAGCTAAAAAAATAGCTTGTTGATTGCTAAAGTGATTAAGTGGATCACCTTATTGATTCTCACCTAGCTTGGAACAGACCTCGATAACCAACATCAAGTGCTTTAATAAGAGCAAAGGAAAGATTTACTGGATGTGAGTGCTTTTCATTAGAGAGGACTGAGGGGAAATAAAACATGCTAACCCACCAGTGAGGGGCCACGGCATGGCCTCTAGCCTGGTGACTGCCAACCAGACAGGAAGGTGAGTAACAGGAAGTCAAATGAGACAGCCCCTGGGCCTGAGCTTATCAAAGCCTTCGAAAAGAATTTTCCACAGATTGCTAGATTGTCTGCTTCCCTTCTCTTCCTCACCACACTGCAGACCTCACCACCCAGGAAGACAGGACGCAGTCAGAGTGGCTGCTGCTCACTGCACCCAAAACCAGGCACCAGCTTGGCCTTTTGGTAGGGATTACCCCTAATCTTCACCTCACCCTACAAGGAGTGTATAATTTTCTCCGCCTTACAAAGAAAGAAACAAACACTAAAGAAGACATTCAAACAGTGGCACCAGGATTAGAACTCAGATCTTGGCTGGGTCTGGTGACTCACTCCTGTAATCCTAGCAATTTGGGAGGCTGAGGTGGGAGGACCACTTGAGCCCAGAAGGGCGAGACCAGCCTGGGCAACATGGCAAAATCCTGTCTCTACAAAAACCACAACAAAGAAAAAGAAAATTAGCTGGGCATGGCGGCATGCACCTGTAGTCCTTGCTGCTCAGGAGGGTGACGTGGGAGGATTGCTTCAGTCCAAGAGCTCAAGGCTTCAGGGAGCCATGGTTACACCCCAGCCTGGGTGACACAGTGAAACCCTGTAATAAAATGAATTAAAAAAAAAAAAAAAAGAATCCAGTTATCTCTGGCACCAAGGCCTATGATTAAAAATTTTCTGCTGGCATTTATTTTTCCTCTCAAGGCTTCGAGTTGAATCCACTCTATCCTGCATAAACTGGCCAAATTTTGATTTTTAATCAGTAATTGCTGTGTGTCAGGTGCCACTCAAGTATTATACCATTTGATCTTCACAACCAGCTTAGGAGTCGGCCCTGTGATTATTATCCCCATTATTAACTGAGGTTTGGAGAGTGAACTTGCCCCAGGGTTCTTCAGTTAATATGAAGCAAAATGGGACCCTGAACACGAAGTTGTCAGAGTCCAGGTTCTAATCTCTAATCCACAACATCTTAAAGAAAGTATAAATGAAAGATATAGGTGGCAGGCTAAGAAGACACAGGAGAATGCAAAGACTTGAGCCATTCATTCAAATAGTCAACAAAAATCTATTAAGGTCTTACTGTACCGTAAGCATTTTTCTTTAACCCTGAGGATAGAGTAATATTCAAAAAAAAAAAAGGCTGTCATGGGACTAATTTCTTTTGGAGACAGCAGATAATAAATGAGGAACATAAAAATAAGAAGAGTCCTGCAAGAGATAAGTACAATGAAGAAAATAAACCAGGGCAAAATGGGTGAGTCTGCTTTATGTTGCGTGGTCAGGTAGGTTTCCCCCAGGAAAGTTGCCTGTAAGCAGAGGCTTCAAGGACAAGAAGGTTCTAACCTTGCAAAGATTTGGCTGAAACACCTTTTAAGCAGGAAAAACAGCAAGTGCCAGGGTTGTAAGGCAGGGATGGACTTAATACCTCCACAGAAGAGGGGGAGGTTGCAGTGATGAATGAGGGAATGGTGGAAGAGGAGATCTGAAAGGAGGGGTAGCAAGGCCCCGGGGGCCTGGCAGGCCATCACATGAAATTGGGTTTCATTCCAATTAGGAGAGGAAGCCATGGAAGCATTTTAAGTGTTTTTGATGATTTGCATTTTAAAAACATAATTTTGACTGCTGTTTGGAGGGGACAAGAGGATGCAGGGAGACAAGAGGGGAGGCCACTGCAGGACATCAGATGGAGCAATAATGTTGGCTCAGATCATGTATAAGTGAGCAATATGAAGAAGTGGCCACATCCTGACTATAATTGGGGAAATTACTGCCCTCACTTGCCATTTTGCACTCTTGGAAGTGGACAGGAGATGCTGCCATTCTGATACCCCCACATGGTGCCCCCTGCCAGCTGCTTTCATTATGTCTTGACCAGCTTCTGCCAAGTCAGACTACAAAAACTTGACTGAAATAACAGAATGCAATGCCATCATCTCCTCTGTGCACACCAGGAGAGGGTTTTATAAAGTTTCACAAACAACAATGCCTGCTAGGAAGGCTGACATCTCCCCTGACCACTGCCCTGGATGACCCAGACAGAAGAGAGAAGCCACTGGCAGAGAGCTCCCTGCTCTTATAAACAACCCCAGGGGTGGTTTGCCCTGTTCACTGTGGTCAAAGTGGCATTTCTACTTCAGAAGAAATAGAAAATGAGGTGAACTAGAAGAAAACTGAGGTCACAATGAGATACCACCTCTTGTATTTAAAGGCAACTGAGAAACACTGGGTTTCTTCCTGGCATGTCTGTGAAAATGTGAGAAAGATCTGGCTATCACCAACTTGTTTAAATCAGGGGAAATTCATCAGATGAATAATGAAGAATTTGACAGGGAAGCGTTCCTTTGTGTCATGTTCTCAGGAGGGAAGACAGCCGGTGGCATGCAATTGTCTGCAGGTCTGACTCGGGGAGACAGAAGGTTGGGAACAAGGTGAACTGTCAGGAGAAAAAAAAATTGAGAGAACCTTAGAGAAGATGAGCCTTGTACATAATTGATCTGACAGAGCACTGCCCACCCCATCATTACAGCTGAAATACAGCCACTCTCCCGTGTGGGAATGCACTTGCATTTAAGGGCACCAGATGCCATCTATTAAGGAATGTGTTTAAGCAGGAAAGATAACATGTCTGTCAGTCTGAGCTAGTGATTCTGGGGACTCAAACACCATGTCAGAGTCTCAGGATTAAAAACAAAACTATGTCTATCCTAAATAAAAGGGAATTTTATTCAGCAAATGAACAAAAGAAAGGAGTGATGGCTTATGACAACCTCCCCTCCTGACATTTGGTTTGTTAGATGTACTCAGGGAAAAAATGCTGTCCACTCTGGAGAACTTCATAAAAAGTGGTTCTAAAATTATTCTCAGCTACTTGAGTTTGCTACTTCCAAAGGGTAGGGTAAAAGATGTCCATTGTTTCATCAACTAATAGTTATTTAGTATTTGTCATTCTGCTAGGAACAATATTAAACAAGATAGGCACACCATCCCTGCCCTCATGAACTTAACAATTCAGTCAGCTTTCAGGCCTTTTTAGATATTTAGGCATATGTGTTAGTCTTTTCTCACACTGCTATAAAGGACTGCCCAAGATTGGGTAATTTACAAAGAAAAAGGTTTAAATGACTCACAGTTCCACATGGCTGGTAAGGCCCCAGGAAACTTACAATCATGGCAGAAGGGGAAGAAAACATATCCTTCTTCACATGATGGCAGGAAGGAGAAGTGCCATACAAAAGGGGGAAGGTCCTTTACAAAACTGTCAGAACTCATGCAGACCCACTCACAATCACAAGAACAGTGGCATGGTGGTAACCACCCCCATAATTCAATTACCTCCTACTGGGTCCCTCCCATGACACATGGGGATTATGAGAACTACAACTCAAGGTGAGATTTGAGTGGGGACACAGCCACACCATATTATTTCTTTCCAGCCCCTCCCAAATATTATGTCCTCACATCATTTCAAAACATAATCATGCCTTCCCAACAGTCCCTCAGAGTCTTAACTCATTCCAGCATTAACCCAAAAGTTGAAGTCCAAAGTCTCATCTGAGACAAGGCAAATCCTTCCACCTATGAACCTGTAAAATTGAAAGCAAGTTAATTACTTCCTACATACAATGGGGTACAGGCACTGGGTAAATATGCCTGTTCCAAATGGGAGAAATTGGCCAAAATGAAGGGAAACAGGCCCCATGCAAGTCCAAAATCCAGCAGGACCATCAAATCTTAAAGCTGCAAAATGGTCTCCTTTGACTCTATGTCTCACATCGAGGTCACACTGATGCAAGAGGTGGGCTCGCATGCTCTTGGGCAACTCTGCCCTTGCGGCTTTTCAGGGTTCAGCCCCCCCTCCAAGCTTCCTTCATGGGCTGGCAGTGAATGTCTTAAGCTTTTCCAGGTGCGTGGTTCAAGCTGTTGGTGGATCTACCATTCTGGGGTCTGTAGGACAGTGGCCTCTTCTCACAGCTCCACTAGGAAGTGCCCCAGTAGGGACTCTGTGTGGAGGCTCCAACCCCACATTTCCCTTCCATACTGTGCTAGCAGAGGTTCTCCATGAGGGCTCCATCCCTACGGCAAACTTCTGCCTGAACAACAGGCATTTCCATACATCCTCTGAATTCTAGGGAGTAGTTCCCAAACCTCAATTCTTGACTTCTGTGCACCCACAGGCTAAACACCATATAGAAACTGCTGAGGTTAGAAGCTTGCACCCTCTGAAGTCGCAGTCCCAGATGTACCTTGACCCCTTTTAGCCATGGCTGGGATGCATAGCATCAAGTCCCAAGACCACACAAAGCAGCAAGTCCCTGGGCTTGGCCCACAAAACCATATTTTTCTCCTAGGCCTCCTGGTCTGTGATGGGAGGGACTGCTTTGAAGGTCTCTGACATGTCCTAGGGACATTTTTCCCCATTGTCTTGGCAATTAACATTTGGCTCCTTAACCTATGCAAATTTTTGCAGCTGGCTTTAATTTCTCCTCAGAAAATCTTTTCTATCACATTGTCAGCCTGCAAATTTTCCAAACTTTTATGCTCTGCTTCCCTTTCAAATATAAGTTCAATTTCCAAACAATATATTTGTGAATACATAAAATTGAATGCTTTTAACAGCACCCATGTCACACCGTTTATTTATTGATTTATTTTATTTTTTTGAGTCTTACTCTGTCACCTAGGCTGGAGTACAGTGGGATGATCTCAGCTCACTGCAGCCTCTCCCTCCCAGTTTCAAGCCATTCTCCTGCCTCAGCCTCCTGAGTAGCTGGGATTACAGACATGCACCACCACACCCAGATAATTTTTATATTTTTAGTAGAGACAGGGTTTCACTTTGTTGGCCAGGCTGGTCTCAGAACTCCTGACCTCAAGTAATCTGCCTGCCTTGACCCCTCCAAAGTACTGGGATTACAGGCATGAGCCACCATCTCCAGCCCCAAATCACCTCTTGAACACCTTGCTTAGGGGTTAGGGCTCTTTTGCCAGATACCTTAAATTGTCTCTCTCAGATTGAATGTTTTACAACTCTCTAGGGCAGAGGCAAAGTGCCACCAGTCTCTTTTCTATAGGATAGTAAGAATCACTTTTGTTCAAGTTCCCAATAAGTTCCTCATCTCCATCTGAGACCACCTCAACCTGGACTTCATTGTCCATATCACTATCAGCATTTTGGTCAAAGTCATTCAACAGTCTTTAGGAAGTTCTAAACTTTCCCACATCTTCCTGTCCTCTTCTGAGTCCTCCAGATGGTTCCACCATCTGCTGTTAACCCAGTTTGAAAGTTACCTCCACATTTTCAAGTATCTTTACAGCAACACCCCATACACAGTATCAATATACTGTATTAGTCCATTCTCAGGCTGCTATAAAGGGCAACCTGAGACTGGGTAATTTATAAATGAAAGAGGTTTAATTGACTCACAGTTCTGCATGGCCAGGCAGGCCTCAAGAAACTTACAGTCATGGTGGAAGAAGAAGCAAACGCATCTTCTTCACATGATGGCAGGAAGGGGAAGTGTAGAGCAAAATGGGGAAAAGCCCCTTATAAAACCACTAGATCTCATGAGAACTCACTCACTATCACGAGAACAGCAGCATGTGACTAATCAGCCCCAAGATTCAATCACATCTCAATGGGTCCCTCCCACAACCTCCATGTGGGTATTATGGGAACTACAATTCAAGATGAGATCTGGGTAGGGACACACAAACCACATCAGCATATCTGTGACAAGGGATTAAATTCCATTTAATTCAGCAAGCCTGCATTGGGCCCTTATTCTAAGTAATAAAAGGACAACTTAAGAATCATTCACCAACTTATATTAATAAAAGAATATGTGTGACTATGTTTGAGACAAACATAGTTGATTTTGATCTAAATAATGCTCTCAAGGAAGCTGCAGTGTGGTAGGAATGATAAAATGTGCATATAGACAAGCAATATGAATAATAGAAAATGATAAATACCATTTTTTCATTTTTATTTTTAATTTATTTTTTGTACTTTAGATTCTGGGGTACATGTGCAGATCATGCAAGATTGTTGCATAGGTACATTCATAGCAAGGTGGTTTGTTGACACCATACCCCCATCACCTATACCTGACATTTCTCCCAATGTTATCCCTCCCTCACCCTCCCTCCCACTAACCCCCCATAGCTCCCTTCAATGGACCCCAGTGTGTGATGCTCCCCTATTTGTGTCCAAGTGTTCTCATTGTTCAATTACTACCTGTGAGTAAGAACACGTGGTGTTTGATTTTCTGTTCTTATGTCAGTTTGCTGAGAATGATGGTTTCCAGGTTCATCCATGTCTCTACAAAGGACACAAACTTATCATTTTTTATGACTGCATAGTATTCCATGGTGTATATGTGCCACATTTTCCCTGTCCAGTCTATCATTGATGGGCATTTGGGTTGGTTCCAGGTCTTTGCTATTGTAAACAGTGCGATGAACATGCATGTGCATGTGTCTTAATAATAGAATGATTTACAGTCCTTTGGGTATATACCCAGTAATGGAATTGCTGGGTCAAATGGAATTTCTATTTCTAGATCCTTTTTTAAAAAGAGAAGTGCAGGTAGTAAAATTTAACAGGAAGGATGTGAGGATGACCAATTCCAGGAGATGGGCCAAATCTATTCTCTGCCTCAATTTCTCAATGCATTCATTCAGTCACTCAATAAATACAACTTGAATCATTGCCCTAGTCCAGATACTGTTAGAGTCAGGGATGGAAAGTAGACTAGAAAAGAGATAGATGACAATTCCCCGGAATTAATACATTAATATAGGTATGTATGAGATACAGAGGGAAGAGAGGAGGGAACTACCCAGACTGCCTGGGTTGAGAGTCAGTTAGCAAAGGAAGGTTTTGTCAAGGAAATGACACTTTGCTGAGTGTGGAAGAAAAGGGAACATCTCGGGAGCAGATGGAGGCCACAGCACTCTAAGCAGAATGATTACAAAGATTCTGAAAGGGAGAGACAGGGTGCATGTGGGCAGAGGGTGGGGGATGAGGCAGGGGCAGAGGCACAGGGAGCCTCTGCCAGTCTTCTCAGGGAAATAAGAGGTGAGGTTGACAGACAAGGAGGGAAGGTTTGGGGGACTGAAAGGCAGGATAGGCTCTGGAAGGCTTCTCTGGGAAATGCAAGAAGATACTAATAAAGAACAAGTAAAAGACGTTTCCAAAGTAGAAACCAAAGTAGATTTTTTGTGGCATTAAAAGTAAATACACATCATAAGGTAAAATTCTTCAACAATCCTTAGTGGTCTGGGCATGAGAGTGGAGAGAACACATCATTGGACAGACACGGCACGTGCGTATTCAAGGGAAGGGGAGGGTGCCATAAAGAGTTCACGTGCGAGTATGTGGGGTCTGCCCTGCCTGATGGGCTAAGAGAAAGTGAGTCAAGGAATTGGAGCTGGAATGGCAGATAGTTTTCATCGCACATGTCAGCTCCAGTTGATGGCACGTGTGCTGAGAAGGATTCCAAAGCAACCTCTGGGCTTAATAGAAGAGCATGGCGTGATCAGTCTGTGAGGTTCTCATGAGCTGGGAAGAGTGGCAGTAATCACACCAGGTATTTGCCGTCTCTGGACCAGAGACCAGATGAAGCTGTGAGAGGAGAGGAGTAAGAGAGGTAGGACAGGCAGCTGTGGCCAGAGAGTGAGGTGTTGGAAGGTGCGGTTTCCACAGCTGGATTTTCACTGGAGACATCAAGGCCTAGAACGTGGCTGAAGAACAATGCACAATCTAGTGTTCAAATGCCTTCATGCTGCTGCTCTTGTCTCACTGAAGCAGTAAAATGTCTTCAGAAAACATATGACATAAGGGAATGGTGGATGGTTGAAGAAGCACTTGGCTGTTCTAATGTAAACAGAAGAAGAAATGGGAAGCTCTCATTTCTCCACCATCATCAGGCTCTGTTCTCAAGAAGCCAGAGAAACCTGTGGCATGCTGCCTATGCAGGCCTCCTCCAGCCCCATGGCTCAGACAGACCCACCTGAATTCCGGCAGAGAAACCAGCCCCTTCAGCGGGGCAGGCAGAATACAAGCCAACAGCCCTACCTCCAGTGAGCCAATCCCGTTACTTCTTTCTTTTCCAGCTTTGTAAGAACACTTAACATGAGGGCCACCTTCTTAGCAAAATTTTAAGTGCACAATACAGGATGATTGACCATAGGTAAAGTGTTGTACAGCAGATCTCTACAACTCATTAATCTTGCTTAACTAAAGCCGCATGCCCATTGATTCACAACTGCTCATTTCCCACTTCACCTAGCTCCTGGCAACCACCGTTCCACTCTTTGATGCTATGAATTCGGTAATTGTAGATACCTCACATAAGTGGAATCATGCAGTTTTGTCTTTCTCCGACTGGTTTATTTCATTTAGTATAACGTCCTCAAGATTCATCCATGTTGCCACATATTTTAGAGTTTCTTTTTTAAGGCTAAGTAATAATCTGGGGGGGGTGGTGTGCATGCGTGTGTGTATGTGTGCGTGTGTGTGTGCATGTGTGTTCACCACATTTTCTTTATCCATTCATCTGTTGTTGGAGATTTCATTTGTTTCTACATCTCAGCTATTGTGAATAGTGCTGCAGTGAACGGGGGCGTGCTAATATCTCTTCAAGATCCTCATTTCAGTTATTTTGGATAAATACCCTGTGGGATCGCTGGATCATATGTAATTCTATTTTTAATTTTTTGAGGAACCTCCATACTGTTTTCCATAGCAGCTGCACCATTTGGCATTCCCACCAACAGCGTGCAGGGTTCCAATTTTCCCACATCCTTGCCTGAATCTCTTTTTGGATTCCGGAGTGACAGTGTCTCAGGAGCTTGGCAGGGAAGGACCATCACCTCCTCATAATCCATTCCACTCTGGAGGGCTGAGCACACAGTTCTTGTTTCCCTGTTTGCCAGCTTGCCTAGTGGATAAATGCAGAGAAGGATTCAGGATTGGAGGGAATGGTAAATTCACGGCCCTACAGAGCATGTCTAAAAGCATTTGTCAAAAAAAGAGTTAATGACTGCTTCTCTGCGGGAAGCCCTAAAGAAATGAGTGTTCTGAAGTGTAGAACATTCGCTTTTACGGTAGGTGGTGTTATTGTTACATGTTCATACAGACAGTGCTAATTAACAATCCTAAAGGCCACATCATTAAATTATTTCTCCGCTAAAAACCCTGTGATGTTTAACGTGTCCCAGCAATTCAATTATAGCTAAAACACTAGCCTGAACGGCAGGCACTGTTCTGTGGCTGACAAAGTGCAAGTTGCTCTTAAGAACAGGTGAAGCTTAACAAGGAAAGAACACCATCTGACAGACCACCTCCCTGCTCCTCTCCCTAACAGAGACCCCAAGAATAAAAACAACAATTACCTTCAAAGAAAATTAAAGTGGGCCTTACCTTTGCCAGGCAGGCGATGGAATATAGGCTCTGACAATTTTTCTGTGAAGAATCTGACAAGATTTTCTTAAAGATTTCACCCAAAATAAGAAAATCAGTGCCCTCAGCTCTATTTAAGGTCCATTGGGTTTCACTGGGTTTTTTACTCTGGATCCTACTGCCCATCCTTTTGTCATTTCTAACCCCTGCAAACTGCATTTTGGGTTTGAACTTGGGGTGACTTCATGGCTTTGGTCTGGGTTTTTCCTGGATGTGTATCACAGTCAGCAGAGAGCACTTTGAAGCGCACACAAAGCCTCTTTGTCTCCCACCCAGTCAAATATCTCAAGTACAGAGCACAGTAAAAAGGGCTTCGTTCCAGCTTAAACACACACACACACACACACACACACACACACAGCTCTTGCCCTTCTCTGCCGCCCCAGCCACTGTGGTGAGGCAGTCCCTGCACAGGCACAGAGCCCAGTGCAACTGGCCAAGTGGCCTCAGTCCTCTGGACAAGGCTTGGCAAGCAGTACCATGACAGAACCTCCTGCTTGGAAGGTGCTGGTGCCGAGGCTGCATCTGGGAGCAGCACATATGTGATTCCACTAGTTTTTACACAAAGAGGCAGATGATGCCAGTGGCTAGCTGGCCAGCTGGGCACTCATCTGCAACCTCAGAAGCAGGAGTAGGGGAGCAACCCGCTGATCCTCTAGTCATGGTCTTCCCAAGTGCCAAGTCTCCAAATAAACCATTTCCTCATCACTCTCCTCTCTAACACTAGCCCAACAGCATCCCCTGAGGAGGCCCCCACTCAGCTCTATGAGGAAAGGGGGCTTATGTGTCTCCTTAGCTCCATACCACCTAGCACACTGCCTTACGTGGAACACACTCTCAATAACGGATTCCTGGATGGAAAGATGAATGAACAGATAGATGGATGATGGGTGGATGGATGGGTGTGTGCATGCATGGGTGGGTGGATGGATAGGTGTGCGCATGGATGGGTGGTTAGATGGATGGGTGGGTGGGTGGAAGAATCTTAAAGACCATTTTTCAGATCCCGGCTCAAACATTTTATTTTTGTGAGACCTTGGGAAAATTACCAAAACTAAGATACTACAAAATTAAGACTTTTGGTTTTTTATTTATTCAAAGAATGAAATACTGTGGAGATTGAGAAAATTCAGTAAGCACCTGATAGTAGGTGCTCAATACACATTCATGGTCTTGACCCAGAAACTGTTTGTAGATTATCAAGTCTGGAGAAGGTCTTTCCTATCCCTGTCAAATTCATTGCTCAGTTGCATCTCTCCCAAAGGGATGGCAGAGGAAAGGTGGTAAAGGGCCCTCAGACTGAAGTGAGGACTGCAAGAGGAAGCACGAGTATACACTGGAGATGCAGGGTTTCTAATTTATCTAGCCTAGGAAAATTCAGACAGGCGTGGTTTGGAGGAGACCAGGGTTCCAGTTGAGGTCTTGACCCCAACTAGCTGGATAAACAAACGTGGCATAATCACTTCTCTCTTGTGGTCCTAGATTTCTTCTTTGAGTAAAGTCATATGATCGCATGAATGTTAAAGTCCCTCCAACTCCCAAGTCTGTGATTCTATCCTTTGAGATCCACTTAACATCTTACCTCCTCATTGAAGCCTGTCCTGAGCATTCCTGCTGATAATAAATTCTCCCTCTTCTCAATAACTCTTGTCTATGCTATGTGTCTGAAAATTAGTCCACTTCATGGCCTTGTAATGATGATGACGGCAAATACTCAAATCATACTAACTGAAGGACCAGGGATTATTCTTATCTACACACACACACAGACACACTTGAACATATGCATGCACATACACACATATACATACATACATAATTGTTACAGTCTCATAATACCTCTCTATGAAGTGAGCAATATCAAAATCTCATTTTACAGATGAAAAACTGATACACACACACACACACACACAAATAACTTATCCAAGGCCAAACAGCTTTAAGCACTGGGCCAAGTATTTGAACCCAAACAGGGATGACCTATTGTTATGGGGCTGTCATAGGCCTCCTTGTTATTCAGCATCTCACTCCTCTCCCCAGTAGCCTCCCTGAGCATAGAGCAGTGTAGCGCTGTGGCTAAGTCAAAAGCCTCCCCATAGACAACTTGTATGTGAACACAACTTGTATGTGTTTCGTATGCACAAAACGAGAGTAAAAAGTGTACTCCCTCATAGGGTTGTTATAAGAATTAAATTAGTTTATCAAAGTAAAGCATTTAGAGCAGGGATTTGCTGTTACCAGGTATAGGAGCCCAGCCTAAAACATCTCTGTACTCCCTAT
Organism: Callithrix jacchus; assembly: GCF_049354715.1. Classification (NCBI taxonomy): domain Eukaryota; kingdom Metazoa; phylum Chordata; class Mammalia; order Primates; family Cebidae; genus Callithrix; species Callithrix jacchus. The sequence continues at coordinate 98,025,697 of NC_133508.1, forward strand.
GCCTCATACGTAGGGAATGCTTTTGTATTGACTCAGTCAGGAACATAGGAGGAGGAGTCAAACAGACCAAGTCCAGTCCTAGCTCAACACAAATTAACTTTATGACCTTGAGCATGTCCGTTAACTTCTGAGTCTCAGTTTTCTCACTTTATAAAACGGGAATCGCATATGCTGCCCAGTGAATCCCACAAAGCTGTGCTACTCAATTCAGCAAGATGTATGTGTACACAGTGCATAAACTATTAGATAAATGGAAGGGTTTATAACTAGTTTAGTCTAGATGAAACCACTGCCTGAGGATATCTGAAGTTCTCTGCTCGAGGGCTGTGGTCATCCTACTTCAAAAGCAGAAGGGACAGTTCCCTTCCAAGGGGCCCTATTTGTAGAACTGTTGCTAAACCAGATCATGTTATCACAAAAGCATGTTGCAGAGGGGCCCTCCTGATCTGATCAAGCTGGAGAAACCACCTTTAGTGCCCAATATGGGACAAGTCATGAGTTTTCAGCTCTGTATGGCTTTGTTCCAAGGCATCTGAAGAGTTTTGCCTGAAATGACATATAGGTGCCCACGCAGTTTGTTGAAAGTTAGGAAGAAATTGATGTTACAGACCAGACGATATAATGAAAAGGGCACTTTTTCTTTAGCTGTTAGTTATTTCCCTTTGGAGCTAGACACATTTACGTTTCGATGGCAATTTAATCACTTACAAGTTATATGATCTATTTATTTTATCTCAGCCTCACCTAGGACATATGTGAAGATGAGAGACATAGCACAGCTTCTGGCACATGAAAAATGTTCAGTGAATTTATTAGTCACTGTTATTATCATTTCCCTCTTTATAGACTCCCAAGTTACATCATTTCAGCCTGAACTCATGGACCCAAGAGCCCTCAAGCTCTGTCTTGCCTGTTCCTTCAACACATTGTTGAAGTCTCCATGATCTGAACTTTTCTTGACTCCTGCCAACAAACACTCCTTTGTCCCCCTCCCCATCAAACAGACCAGCGCCTGCTGAGACATGTGCCTCCTGGTATGTTTCCCCATCCAGGTAACATTTGCTAAAAGACACTAACAACAGCTCCAAATGATGCTCATTATGATCATTCCACAACATATTGCTCCTGAATGCTTGCTTCCTAGCTCATAAAGTAAGAGGCTAACATGCATCTCATGGGCTTATCCTGATAATTAAAGAAGATCATGCATCAGTTAGCTTTTGGTGCCTAACATATCATACCAAAACTTAGTGATTTATAATAAAAACCATTTGTTTAACTCACAGTCCTGTGGGTTTGTGATTTGGGCTAGTCGCGGCTGTGCAGTTCTTCTGCTGGGTTCTTGAGGCCCGGGCTCAGACCTCACACAACATTATGCTCATTACATTCAACTGGTCGAAACAAATCACAAGGCCAGCCCAGATTCAAGGAAGGAAGAAATAGACTCTGCCTCTTAATAAGAATTACTTTCAATTATTGTGGGAATTTTTGCATTCTACCATGAGAAATAAATCTAAATCACCTGCTCCTCAAACTAATTTATTTAATTTCTATCATATTTTTGGTTCAGAAATCCTCGCAGGGCCTTTTATATGAAACTAGGAAACATTTGTTGAGCCTTTACTATGTGGACAGAATTGTATGAGGTGTTGGGGAGGAATTACAGATTTAAGATATGTTTGACAAAAATCTCTGCCCTCAAGGTGCTTATAATCTCGTTGGGGGAAAGTGTACATGCACAAAGATGAATGATAAGGCCAGAGTGAAGTATCAGTTTAAGGCAACAGTACAGTAGGTGACACAAGGGCAGGTATGATCAATTGCTAAGTCTATTGCACAGTCCTATCTCCTAAATTAGAGCAGAGCAGAGGGAGGTGGGCAGAGTCTGGGCTGGTCAGGGAAGTCTTGTCAAAGGAAAGAGGATTTAAGATGAGTCTTGAAAGATGGTTTGGTCCACAGCACCAAACTCAAATGTCTCCCTGACATCCGCTTTCTATTCTTTCTATTCCGTTTCCCTGCTAGGAGGCCTCCTTTCAGAAAAGACTCCCTGCTGTCATAGCTTGCATGATTAAGCTCTGTTTCCAAATGCCATAGGGAAAAATGAGGGAGATTCTAATCCTGGAAGCCATTTGTCAAAGGGAAGACCTTTCTTGATGATAGATAGAATGGGTACAGTAGAAAAATTATGGGTGTTTTTAGTCCCCAAAGCTGGCAGTGTTTGTTTGCTTTTTTCTGTGAGGTGCCATTTCTGTGGCTTTCATCTCGAATGGGGATTCTTTCCACAGTGGTACATGGAACATCACAGAGAATGTGAATGTAATGCTTCTAGCATACAGCAGACAATAAATACAATGTAGTTCCTTGTCTCTCGTGCTCCTCCATTGCCTTTTCCATCTAGATCAAATTTATTTAGCACATGTTCCACTCACCCTAATACTTAGCAATTGCTTCAGCATTAGGCTTTCACTGTTGTATTCATGCAGCAAAGCTCATTCCAGAAGATCTCAGTGCAGCACCTGGCACAAGTAAAGTGCTCAGTAAGTATTTGTTTTGATGACTTGCAGTCCCTAGAACTCATCATGCCCTCTCATACCTCTGGGCACTGGCTCTTGTTGGTCCATCTGCTTGAAATAATCTCCCTTTCTGCTTTCCATCCACCAACCTAGCTAAGCTAAGCCCATTCTCTTATCATTCATCTCAGATACCTATTCCTCCAGGAAGATTTTTCTGGCCCTGTCTTCCACCCACCCACCACCTGGGTTTAGGTGTCCCTTCTCATTATTCCTGCAGAAGAAGTACAGAGAAAAGCATCACATTTCAGAAAGTGGTTATGGATCGAACAGATTGAGGGATGGATAAGTGGGTGGATAAATAGAGGGATAGATGGAGTGAAGGATGGTTCCAGTTAGGTGACCCAATCAAGAAATCAACTTGCCAAAAGCTTATTTCACATATTGGGGCAAGTATAAAATGCTCTGGTGAAGCATGAATTTGTCAAGTCAGTTATGGAAGCTAAACTTTCTACAAATATGTGAGAGCTGATAATAAAGGATCAGTTTCATAAAATAATAGACCTACCATGGAAAATTACTGCTCAGCACATACACACTTAACTCACCAGAAACAGCAGGTAAGCAACTTAATTAGAAAGAACGCTAATTAATGCATAACCCCAAGGAACAAAAGGCATTCCCCTGGAAGTTTTTAGGGACAAATTTAAGATAAGGTCCTTGGAGACAAGATTCCTTACCAACTGTCAGACTCAGTAAATACAAGACCCTCTACTTGACATGTTGGGGAGAGAATGTTTCTGTCCACAAAAACTGAAGTTAGCTACTCTTAGATTCCTAACATAAATCATTTTCATTCTGCCAGAGACTTCAGCTAGCAATGGGACCAGGAGACCTAGCTCTCAGCTTCCAAACGTCCGCTTTCTCACTCACCATTCACAAAACCCTCACCACCCCTCTTCCTCACTTCATCATGCAATATTTTCTAAGTGTTTCAAAGTCATAAAAAATAAACACTGTTTACTTAACTTGTAACACCATGAAGTCTTTCTTTAAAAAAAAGCAAAGGAATTTATTCAAATATTAAAGCTAGGAAGAACATAATATCTGAATTTAATAAAAAAAATATAACATCAGTGTATAATACTTTAAACAAAAGTGTCAAACAAAAGAGAAAGTACTGATCTTTCCTTCCTCCCTTTAAAAAAATATTATGTTTTAGTTTTTTAGAGACTGTGCCTTGCTACATTGCTCAGGCCAATCTCAATCTCCTGACCTCAAGTGATCCTTCCGCGTCATCCTTTCAAGGCGCTGGGATTACGGGCATAAGCCACCATGCCTGGCCTATTTCCTCCCTTTCCTTTTTCATCCATACACCAAACATTCACTGATTATTACGTGCCTAACTGTCTGCTAGGCTCCTTGATGTAAAATGGCGTAGGGCGCAGTTGCTTCCCACAATCTAGAGAAGACATTGCCATGAATACACAGTTACTCTACAGTGTGAGGGTGCAAGAAGAGATAGACTAGCGCGGGCACAGAGAAGAAACATCCAAATCACAAAAGGATCTAATCAATCACAAAAGGCTTCCCAGAGAAAACAACATCTGAAGGATGAAGGAGATTTTTTTTTGGTGGGGGGGACAGAGTCCCGCTCTGTCGCCAGGAGCCAGGCTGGAGTGCAATGCCATGATCTCGGCTCACTGCCACCTCCTCCTCCTGGATTCAAGCAATTCACCTGCCTCAGCCTCCCAAGTAGCTGGGACTACAGGCGCACGCCACCACACTGAGCTAATTTTTGTATTTTAGTAGAGACAGAGTTTCACAATGTTGGCCATGATGATCTTGATCTCTTGACTTCATGATCTGCCCGCCTTGGCCTCCCAAAGTGCTGGGATTACAGGCGTGAGCCACTGTGCCCAGTCAGGATGAAGATTTTAAGGATAAGAGGGGTTTGCTGGGCAAAAGAAAGAACAGGCTCCCCACAGCTAGAATACTGTGCACAAAAGTAGAGCAATGGATCAGTCTCAGAGAACCTGGGGTCATTCATTATTACTAGAGGAATGAGGAGATGAAGCTGAAGAGAACAGAGTCAGATCAGGAAGCGTCTCACGTGCAAAGCTGAATTGGTACTTAAAAGCTATGCGAACAGTTGAAAGGTTGTAAGCAAATAATGCTGTAATCCAGCTTGTCCTACTGTGAGGGGTGGATAGTAGGAGAGTGAGACTGGAGGCAAAAAGACCACCTAGAAAAATGTTGGCATCAACTTGGTGAGAAATGATGAAGGCCTGCTGGACCAAGGCTCTGGCCATAGGAAATATGGCTGAGGATGGAACCATGTATTTTGAATGAAACATCCCAACGAAAAATATATTGTGGTAACCAGCGTTACCTGTGGTTTACTTTGCATATCTTTTATATTTGCTTTTCGTAAGTAGCTGGTTTGGGGAAAATGCATCTTTAGTAATCATTGTGGTCAGGAGCCCTACACTCTTGTCCTTTCTCAATCACTTATCAGCTGTGTTCCGTCAGGCGAGTCACTCATTCTCTCTGAGACTCAGTATTTTAATGTATACATTCAATCACAAATTTTACTTCTTAACTTTGCATCATGATTAAATAAAGGAATGCAACATATTATTACATATCATTATAATGTAATATATTATTGTTTAGCCAAACATGTTACAAAAATGAAGTAAACCATCACATATTGTATAATATTAGAAATATTTTGGATGCAAATGACAGAAAATTCTACCTGCACTGTCTCAAACTAGGTAAAGGAATATCTTGGAAAATCTGTGAGCAGACTGGCTTCAGACACAGCTTGATCCAGGCTCAGTTAATGTCTCCAGGATCCAAATCTTGACTCAGCTCTTCGGGAAATGGCCCCATTCTCAGACTCATGCTGTAGGCTCCTCCCTGCCCCAGTGGCTTCAGATACACATCACACTACGCAGCACTGTCTCTTCCAGTAGGTTCTTCCATAAGCCTAGGACCACCACTCTCTCTCGCTCACTGGTCTTAACTGGAATATACGGTTATTCCTATGATCAGAAACCAAAATTTATAAATTGCTTTATGCCTATGTCAAGTGCTCAACTCCTTGGATGTATGATGTATTCTGGGAGTGGCGGTTCTCCCAAAGCAAAAATAGGGTACTGTTGTCAGAGCTAAGGGAAGATACCTTGGGTGCAAAGTCTACAGGTGCCCCTTAAGCACACTCCCACTGTCAGGGTGCCACTCAAAGCCTCTTGCTGCTAATCAGCTGGATGGAGATTAACTGACCTTGCTGTTGTTGCCATCATTCTGAGATGGTCTGGCCCTTCTTTCCACTTATGTCATAATCATAAAATGGTTATTTATTGTCAAGCTTTGAAGTAATCTTCTGAATGCACTCTTAGCACCTATGAGCTATTCAAGGATCACTAGGATTCTGCAGGACTCATTTAAGAAGCACTTCTAGAGGTAAGATGGGACAGAGGGCAAGTGAGAGCTTCAAGCAACAAAGTGAGGGCCTAATGGGCAGGAATCAGATAAAAGAATCTGACAGTAATCGATAGTAATTGTATTTATAAGAGGCATCCTCTTCCTCCCTGGAAAGTACCTGCTAGCCCCTGGGGACTTACCCATCTCTGTAAGCTTTAAATCATTTCACCAATCTTTTACATCCAGCCACCTTGAGTAGACCCCAGGAGTCAGTTACCACTTTGTACTCCATCAGAATGTGTCCAAGGACAGGGAAACACACAGACCCAAAACCTACGTGGCCATCAGAAACACAGAGGCAGCCAACAAAAATGCAGAAGTTGGTGCCTGTCAGTTCTTTGCAAGATAGTAGAAAGGGGGCGAAACTTGTCCTGCCCTGGAGGTGGCAACACTCATGCACAGGAGCCCCCTTAAAGACTAGATCTCCGTATCAGTTTGCTTTAACTTTATTCTTGGATATGTTTATAGTTCACTCCTCTATTGCAAAGCAAGCTCCTTGGGGGTAGAGGCCATGTCTTTTTTTATCCCTAACCCCAAAACTTACCACTATCCCAGGCCCAAATGGCATTTTGTGAATGTGTACAGGATCAATGAATTATTTGCTAGGCACTGGAAAATATGAAGATCTTAAAAAAACAGCTTTCTACTTACAAGTCTTACAGCCTTGTAGGGTAGAAAATGAGAACACAGCTGATTTGAAATAGTTACAATGAGAGCTGACTTCAAAGCACTAAATCACATCCATTACCTTATTTGACTCTCAGGACACCCCCGTGATGTTGGCACAGCAGATTTGTTAGTTTCATTTTACAGACATGAGATCAGTTACTTGGGATGCAAAGGACAGAAATACTCCACCAAAGTCTCATAGCTTAGTGACAGAGCCTAGACCCGGTCGCTTGACTCCCAGGTCTGGGTTCTTCCCATAACATTTTAATTGCAGAAGATTCAATGCAGGAATGTTCAGCTATCAACATCAAAAATGGTGAAATGAACCTAACTGCTAAACTTAATATTTTTCTAAAGATCAATCTTGTATTATTGAAAGTGCTTTCTTAGCTATTCTGTCCTCTGATCACTACATCAAATTTGTGTAGCTCTTTTATAGATAAAGGAATATGGCACATGTCTATAGTCCCAGGTATTCAGGAGGCTGAGGCAGGAGAATCACTTGAACCCGGGAGGCAGAGGTTGCTCTGAGCTGACATCACACCACTGCACTCCAGCCTGATGACAGAGTGTGAGACTCCACCTCAAAAAAAAAAAAAGAAAAAAGAGAAAGAGAGAGACAGGATTGAAGTGTCCAGAGTCTAGACTAAGTTGTAAAACTAGTCAGCAACTAAGTTAAAACTAGAATCTAAGACTTCTGAAGCACCACTCTTGCTTTGCCTCCTCTTTGGCCATAAAAAATGAGAGTTGGCTGGGCGTGGTGGCTCACGCCTGTAACCCCAGCACTTTGGGAGGCTGAAATGAGCAGATCACCTGAGGTCAAAAGTTCAAAACCAGCCTGGCCAATATGATGAAACCCCATCTCTACTAAAAATACAAAAAATTAGCCAGGCATAGTGGCAGGTGCCTGTAATTCCAGCTACTTGGGAGGCCGAGGTAGGAGAATTGCTTGAACCCGGGAGGTGGAGGTTGCAATGAGCCAAGATCACACCACTGGACTCCAGCCTGGGCAACAGAGCAAGACTGCATCTCAAAAAATTTTTTAAAAAAAGAGTCATAGAATCCTTAGATTGTAGGAATGGAGGAAACCCTCCCAATTCCTTGCAGAATCCCCTTGTCCAACTTCTTACACACCTCCAGTGAGAACATGTTATTTCCCACACAGGAATGCAGACCATCCATTCCTGGAAATCCCTATCTTAGATCTTTTCATCAGTAACAAATCAAACTGACTTCCTGTCATTTCCACTCATTGCCCTGCATTGGTTTAATTTCATTTCAAAGTTTATTAGGTACCTGCCATGTGCCAAGGACCCCCACAGATAGGAACTATTATGCCCATTTTGGAAACTGGGCCTTTGAGAGCTTACAAAATTTACCTAAGGTCACAGCTGGGAAGAGGCAAGACCCCAGGTCTTCTCTTTTCAAATACTATGATGTCTGTGGCTTGCACTTAAGAGTCACACAAATGAAAATGCAACCTTTCCTCCAGATAGAGCAAATAAGACCGGTTTTGCAGACACGGCTCCCTGTACGCCACTATCCTGTTTTACAAGTCAGTAAATGTTCAGAAGCTCCCAATCCAATGTATGAGGTTAATTAATAATATGTAAAAGTTTATAGTTTATACAGCATAATCTCATAAACATTTATTAGTATGCTAATAGAGAGTAATGGCCATGTGAGCATAAAATCAGACAGGGAGCTGATGTGACACAGCAAAAGAGCTGTCAGAAAATCCATGATATTCTTTTTAACCAGCAAGAATACTACAGGCAAGATCTCCCTACAGACTCTTTTCTGGTTGTACCTCTGGATGACAATGAGAGAGCTGAAAAGATGGTGGACTTGGAATCTGGAAATCTGGGTTCTTATCCTGGCTCTGCCCTTAAAGAATAAAAAGGGGGGGAATTAACATTTATTGAAACCTACTCTGTTCCAGTGCTCTGCTAGGCACTTTTCCAGTGATTTCTCCATTTGTTCTACCTGGATGGGCTTAGGCAATCACCTGGCACATAATGCATATTCAAATATATTTATTCAATTATGCTGACTTGAAATGAAATCACTCTCCTTCTCTGGGCCTCAGTTTTCTCACTCGATCTCTAAGGTTGTTCATGTATTGCTCTCCTGATTTCCAGGAAGTCTTCTACCATCCTTTCCAAATATATCAGGTCAGTGACATAAAATTTAAATCATCCCTCTGTCTTGAAATTGATTACAAGGCAATGTCATGCAAGAGCAACAGTACAAGAGCCAGATCACCTGGATCCTCATATTCCCACTGCCCTCAGTGACCAAGAGACAGGACACCTGGATTTCATCCTTAACTGCCATCAGTGACAGAAGGGAAATCATTTGATGTAATGCACTTCAATCCGTTTCCTCATCAGAAACATGGGGATAATAAAGCTCTCGTGACCTGAGACACCCGGGAGTACTTGAAGACACACACGTATGCGTTTTTCTCTCTGTGTAACTGCTTATTGAGTATCAACTGTAAGCAAGCTCTCAGGCTGGGACACTGGGGATACAAATATGACTGAGACCCATTATGTAAGAAGCTCATAATGTATGTGTGATGGAAAGTGAAGAGTAAGAAGTAATCCTTAAACAAATAAAGTTATAAAATTCTATGGAAAAAAAGAGCAATTAATTACATTTAGATGGCAAGATTTTTCATAGAATGCTTCATTAAAGAGAAGGATTACATTTTTAACTTAGCCATAAAAAATGAGCCGACAATTTTTCAGCTTGCTTTTTTCCACATATTATGTTTATAATGCAAGTAGGTCTTCTCTATTTTAACTACCCTATAGTATCACATTTTATTAAACTACAGCTTATCTTCATTTGTCTACTAAGGGGTAATTAAGTTGTTACCACTTTTACAGTGTTAGATTGATACCGTCCATGGACATGTTTCAGACACATGCAGGATCTTTTACTAACATGAACAATCACAAGTGGAATTCTGGTGTATGTTCCTTGACAGGCATTGCCAAAGGATTCCCCACAGGAGCCATGGCTGATTAACACCACTATATGAAATATAAGGGCACTTAATGCTATGTATTGCTTGTGACTATATTTAAATATAGTAAAAGTGCATTGGCAATGGTTACATCCTGACTCACCTCTGGAGAAGGAAAAGGGAAAAGGGCCTTAGCAAATTATCAACATCTCTTTAAGCCGAGTGATGGCTATATGAGTTTCTGGTAAATATTTTTTGTACTTTTCTGGACAGAAGTTTAAAAGAGTTCAAATTTAATGCTGTTGAAACTAGAAGACTCACATCAGCGAGAAATGGAGAGGAGCAGGCCTTCCAGGCTTAGGGAACATCATCAGGAGCACAGAATTATGAAAGCACCCCATCTGAGGAGTGGCCCATAGCATCGCTTTGACCCGGGATGCCTGGGCGCAAAAGAGAATAAGAGAGGCTAAGTAGGAAGCAGCCATACCAAGGTCTCTGGACTATATTCTGACGCTCACAGGGAACCACTAGAGCTATTCAAGGCCTGCAGGCCTGTGAGCATCTTTCTGGCCTCTCACATTTATCAGGAAAACACAGACAAAGTGCACTGACTGCCCCCCACCCCTCTCCCTCACTCACAGACCTCCAGACCTCTAACTGGAAGCTGCAGGTCTGAGCTAGAGAGCCAGGCAGTCAGCAGGCCAGGGCCCCTCCATGGCAGTCCTTGGAGATGATCGGCTGAGAGCTGCTGATGTAGAGAATGCACATTGTCTCGTGCAAGGTGTGAGGACGGGAGGAGCTCTGAGCCAGTGCCGCCCTAAGCTCCATGAGAGTTCCAACAATCCCCAGAGCCAGCGAGAAGAAAATTGTCTCATAAAACTTCCCATTGATTTTAGTGAGATCCTTATAAATCCCGTGGGGCCAGATTGCTTTTAGCATGATTAATGTCCCTGCCTTCCTCAGGCACGTCTGTTCTCTCTCTTTCTCTTTCTCTTCCTGACACGTGCACACCCACACCACAGGCTCACACACTTTCCATCACACACACTCAGCCGTTCTCTCCGCAGGGACATGGGCACACACAGACGTGCGTGGTTTCTAAGTGTGTGCTTCTCACACTCCTTAAACATAGGGTTAAATGTTTCCCTTGTCAGGAAACTTCAAGTCTGTTTCCTTTGTAATGTGTTTTTCACACTTATCTCAAACCTGGCTAGGCTTTGCCTTATGACCAAAATTTTCCCTTGAAAACACTCCGAGTTCACATAACCCAGAGCTCGGGCCCTACATCAATCACAGGGCCCGATGACTGGTGGGTCAGCTCCATGAACCAAAACAAACCACTCAGCAACTTGCTCTCAGCACAGCTGGGGCTTCCCAGGGTTCACGGGAGAAGAAGACATCTCAGGTGAGTCCCCCACCCAGCAAAATGTCAAGCTGGGGCCTGAGCCATGAGGGGGGCTTCTCAGACTTAAAAAGGAGCAAAGACAGGTCTCTCCTCTGTCCAGGAAAAACACAAAGAATTGAGAAGAGGCAGGCTTCCCTAGCGCAGGGCAAACTCCAGATGAACTTCCATCAGAACGCGGTCACAGAGGATATAGTTTCCCAGCAGATGCAAGCCATCAGGACTTGTTATTTTGGTGAGGAAATTAGTGTGTGTAATAAGAAAGGAAAACATCCTTAACAGTTCTTTTTCAAAGACACATGGCTTAGTGCAGACATTAGCTCACATTTGCTATCATCCGGGAAATCCACTCCTCAGTCAATGAGGGTTCACAGCCATCAAATTCTGCTGTCCCTCCAGCCTTCTACCTCCGTGCCAGCTTCTCTTCCTCTATTCCTATTCTAAGTCATCCTGTCAACCAAAACCTACCAGAGAGCAGGTTGCAGCTGGTAAGAAAGAACTTTTGAGGAGGCAAAGCCTGCAGAGATGACATGAGGATTTCAGGGAAGTAGAGACCAGTGGCTAGGAGGAGAACAGGCAACTGCTCGATGAGCTTGTGTAAAGAGGGGGTTTCATGCATCTCTTTTTTTTTTTTGAGATGGAGTCTTGCTCTGTAGCCCAGGCTGGAGTGCAGTGGTGCGATCTTGACTCATTGCAACCTCCACCTTGTGGGTCCTGGTTCAAGCAATTCTTCTCTCTCAGCCTCCCGAGTAGCTGGAATTAAACAGGCATGAGCCACCACACCCAGCTAATTTTTGTATTTTTAGTAGAGATGGAGTTTAACCATGTTGGTCAGGCTGGTCTTGAACTCTGGACCTCATGATCCACCTGCTTTGTCCTCCCAAAGTGCTGAGATTACAGGCGTGAGCCACTGCCCCCAGCTTCATGCATAACTTGGCCCCATTGAAGACTTACGATTCCAAGCTCTGTCTCAGACCTTCACCTACCTCCCAGGTGGCCCTGGCCTCTCCACTTCGGAGCTCCTACAGCTCTTCACAAACCCCCTAATGTCTTTCTTAGTCTCCCCTTGCAGGCGAGCCCTTTCTCCTCAGATAGATTCTGTGGAATCGGAAAGCACAAACTCCATCTCATCTTCCCGTTCTCCCACAGCTTTTGGCACAGTGCAAGGTGCATGGTAAATGTCTGATACATCGTTTGATTGATTGGAGCGCTTTGGAAAGGAGGTGTGTACAAAAAGATAGCCCTGAGATGTTTATTTTGTCTCAAAGGCAGACAACCCAGAGTGGAACTGTGTGTTGGGATCCTCCCCAATTGCTGTAGCTCAGATCCAAACACAGTAACACAGAGTGGAGCCCTTCTGTGTAACAGCTGTGCCCTAAATAGGTGCCACGGGACATCTTCAGGTATTTAAGGCAGTATTTCTTCTGCATAGAGCAGGAATCTTGGCCATCAGCTGCTGTGGGTCAACTCTTACTAAATGAGTGACTTTGGGCTCACCTATCTCAGTTCCACAATAGGAATATAACAGTCTGTACTGCATAGGGTAGTTGTGAAATGGGGTGATTGTTACATATACATCTGTTTAGAATAGTGGCTGGCATATTTATCTAACAATAAATGTTTACCATGTGCCAGGCACTGCTCTAATTGCTAAAACTAGAGCAATGAATGAAAACAGCAAGTAAAAATCCACTTCCTCATGGAGCTAACAATCTAGTGACCCTGCACAAATATCAGTGGTCCTTATGTTATTTTAGTTTTATTATTGTTATAGCATCACCATTTGTCTCCTCCATTGGCCTGTATCTCCCGGCCTGGCAAAATTCCAGGCTCACTATGGGCATTCAGTAAATAGCTTCTGAATAGGCAACAAATAGATGTATCCATAATTGTAACATGGCCATATTCCTGTCAATCTCAAAATTATATTAGGCAATGTGTAGTGAGCCTGGTCTAGGGGCTTAAATGTTCAGACTCGATTAATCTTCACAATAAGCCCACAAGCAGGTACTATGATTATCCCCATCATGCAGATGAGGAAACTAGGACAGGCAGAAGTTAGAGACCTTGCTCAGGACCACCTGTTCCTCATGCCATCCTGCCTCTCAGCAGAACAGAGTAGGCCAGATATTTTTCTTTCTTAAGACAGAGTCTCACTTTGTCACCCAAGCTGGAGTAGTGGAGAGGCTTGATCTCAGCTCATTGCAACCTCTGCCTCCTAAGTTCAAGCAATTCTCTTGCCTCAGCCTCCCAAGCAGCTGAGTCTACAGGTGCACACAACCATACCCAGTTCATTTTTGTATTTTTAGTAGAGATGGCGTATTGCCATGATGGCCAGGCTGGCCTCAAACTCCTGACCTCAGGTAATCTACCCGCCTTGGCCTCCCAAAGTGCTCGGATCACAGTCATGAGCCACCGCACCCAGCCTGGAATCGACCAGAATTTTTAAATGCACAGCAGACATGCTGCTGCTATTCTCGTGACTGGAAAGAAATCAACCACCATTTGGACAACTGCAGCCACTCCTAACTCACCTGCCTGGCCTTGGTTCCATCCCATACCCATCTTCAACCCACTTATACAAAGCAGTCAGCTGATCATCCTATATGACACATCTGCAGGTGTGATCTAGTCACCTAGTCATTTGTCTCCTTAAACAACCCCACCCCTGTCAGTCCCTGCTGGCTTTAAAATTGTTCTTCAAACTTTTTTTACTGCTATTCACAGTAAGAAATACATTTTATGTAGTAACCCAATACATACAAATGTATGTACATAGAATTGAAACACAAGTTTCCTGAAAACAGTGTCTGCTCTTCTTTTAGGCAATGTACTTTGTGCTGGGTGTCTTCTGCTTCTCCTTCCACATCTACCCTCTTCCCTCACCACCCTGCCATGGTTTCAAGACTGACTTAGCTACTTAGTAGCTGTGTGATCTTGGGTGAGTTACTCAACCTCACTAAGCCTCCGTTTTCCTCCCTGATAAAAATGAAAAAAAAAAAAAAAAAAGAGAATGATAGTAACAACACTCAGCTTATGTAGGACTAAATGATATTATACATATTAAATTTTTAGAGTATGCCTGGCTGCCTGGTTTATAACAGTGTACCATAATAAGTATATAATATATATAATACACAAAATCATGTCTGCTCACATCATTATTATTTTAAACAGAAATAACAGTAAATGTGCATTAATTTTCATTAAGGTACTTTACTGCCTAGTTCTGACTTAGCAAGGAAACCTACAGACACAGGACATGTGTCCACAGTCTGTAGCTACATAATTCAATTGACTATTTTAGAAATAAAGCCAACAGCATGCTTGAGGCAATTTTTAAAACAAATTCAGATCAATTGCCCTAAAGATCCCAGTTGTCCCAAACTGCATGTTAGAAGACAACTTTCCAACTGAAGAGCAGTTTCATCTCTGCTGGTGTCTTAATGTGCCCAGAGTCACAAACTTCAGCCTGTGACATTCCTAACAGAGCTGTTCCTAATGATGTAGCTCAGGTTACTGGGGAGTGAGGTGGCCAGAGTCTCCCATTTGAAAGTCTGCTTTTGCATAAGCACAGGCGATGGCTTTTTATTCTCCAGAACTTGAGATTATTCCCAAAAGGCAGACACCCAGGTTAACAGTCAAGCCCTACAAGATGCCAAGGCAGTCTATTAGGAAAAAAGAAAAATCCCAGGTCATAAGTCACCTGGAAGGCAGTTTAATTATAAAATGTGGGAAGCTGAGCTTTAAATGTGAAGGGTCATCCTGGCTGTTTCCTCGGACCTTTTGAAAAGTGTTAACTAGTTATCATTATATGAAATTTATAAATGCACCAAACCCAGGGCTATTTATTATTTCCTAGGCGCCTCTACAATTTCCAGTTACGAGGAGCTGGTGTGCACTATTTAGACATTCCAACGCAGGCATCAGGCAAAAGCTTTAAATGCAAACATTTATATTGATAGTCTGATCACCAAAAACTCTAACTTTGAGACGTGTTTAGCATCCTTAAGCAATATTTAAACAGCTAGTCTATCCTTCCTTGACCTTCTCCCTCCTACAGTCCAACAATATGAGTCTTTTTTCTGTCTGCGCAACTAACACACACTCTCTCTCTCTTTCTCTTTTTTTTTCTCTCTCTCTCTCACCCCTACTCCATTTCAAAAAGATAATTCTTGCTGATGGAAATTGCCTGGCACAAGATGTGTGGGTGTAGATTAGTCCCTACATGTCCTGGAAAACTCCACCCCAACCAGCTCCCTCCAGTTCCAGGGGTGAGGATGGGATGACAGTCTTTCCTGTCATTCACCCTTTCTCTACCTGTCACACTGTTAAGATCCCAAGAAAGGGATCTTGGCAGAGGTTACCAGAGGCCATTTTCTTTGTAAACTCACATCCAGAGTTTTATTCTACAAATAGGCTGGGGACAGGGCAGCATAGAGAAAGAGGAAGTTTGGACCCAAGATGAATAAATGTTGGTCCTCCACCCTCAACCTGGTCACATTCCAGTAAGGGACACTCTGCTACACCACTAATTGCAGCCACTGTGTTTGTCTGAAGCTTGAGCAGCCTCCTATGCCACGTTGGGAGAGCTGAACCGGGGGTGTGCTGTTCAGTGTTTGATAACCAGCTGTTCAGGGGAAGCCCTAATTTGCAGTTCTTACCAATTTCTGTGATGTAAACGCTTCCCACTTGATCAGTTTCAAGCTGCCAACATGACTTCACGGAACGGAAGAGATGCACAAGTAGCTCGCCGTTCCGAAGTACTTCTGCCACACAGCTGCCATCGATAAAATCACCTCCAGAGTATAGATCCTGGTAAAATATAATAAAACAGTCTGGGTGCGGCGGCTTACACCTGTAATCGCAGCACTCTGGGAGGCCAAGGTGGGAGGATCACAAGGTCAGGAATTTGAGACCAGCCTGGCCAATGTGGTGAAACCCTGTCTCTGCTAAAAATACAAAAATTAGCCAGGTATGATGGTGTGTCCCTGTATTCCCAGCTACTCTGGAGGCTGAGGCAGGAGGATTGCTTGAACCTGGGAGGCATAGGTTGCAGTGAGCCAAGACCGCACCACTGACTCCAGCCTGGTGACAGAGCAAGACTCTGTCTCAAAATAAAATAAAATAATTTGGAGCCAATGTTTTTTGTGTATTTATTAACTCTGTTTAAAATATATTTTATTTAATTGAGAATTGACACCATTTAATTTTTCATAATGGCTATGTTTGACAACCAGCTTACAAAATCTCTGCAACTTTTAACAGTTAGCTCTCATGGGCAATTGCAATCCACTCCAGTGCACCACTGGGTGGACCTCACCTGGACAGAGGGCTGACCAGTGCACTAGTGTCGGAATAGGGATTCCAGGTGGCAATTCAAGAGGCCAGATGCGAATTGACAGCTTACTTGAAGCCATCTGGAATGGTAAGAAATACAGGAGTAGGCCAAGCCAATATTTACAGAGAGCTGCAAGCCGGACACATAGGAGGTAAAGTCCTAACACCAGACCAAAAGAACCGAAGGTAGACTTCACAAAGGAGGTGCAGATCAGAACAGGGCTGGGACCAGGTCCTGTTTTAAAAAAGAATAGGTCAGGAACAAGTGAAGAGGGTTTTGGAATGTGTCACAGATATCCGTGAGACCTACACTGCTCACATGTGTTAGTGACTAATCACGATAATTGCTCAAGTTTATTGAGCACGTAACGTAGACCAGGTGCAGTTTTAAGTGCTTTACGTAGTTGATCTCACTACTGGCAGCTCCATTTTACAGATGCAGCAGGCAGCCTAACTCCAGAGGAGCCTGTGGTTGTACCTGCTATGCGGTACAGGTACATGTGTGTGTTGGGCTCGTTTCAAATGTCATAGAGAAGGAAAACAATACATGAAGAAATACTTCAATGTGGAATAAATACATGTTTCCCAGGCAATGCTCAAATAGTTGGTGTAAAATAATATATGCATCTAGAGATATCACTACAATCACCTATAAAGGGAGAAAGCAGTTTGTTGAGTTAAGCAAGGGTTGATCTTACCTTTGGTGAACCAGATGCACTGCGAATACACTGGGAGAAAATACAAATACAGTCCCCGCTTTCTTGAAGCCCCAGTTTTGACTCCCTCTTTCGTATATCCAACTCATTGGAACTGATATTAAGAGCTATCCTTGCTTCCTGAATCTCCTTCCTCCAATCACAGTAACTTTGCTTCTCCTTTCTTCAAGGCCAGCAACTGCAAGTCAGCCCAACCTACGCCCAACCCCAGCCCCTGGTCTAGCCCCTGTAGCCCAGCTTGAGCACAGCTCTGGGTCCTGGCTTCCCTATGAAAAAACATTCCAGCCCGTGAGCTCCTTGAGGTTTTACGGGATTTTTTTTTTCCAGAGGACCCAGCACAGTGCTTGGTGCAATAGATAGGTATTAAACTAAAAATCGAGGCTGCCTGAGCAGAGGGAAGACATTATCACAGTTTCATATTTACTAGGCCTTTTCATTTTATGATTCACTGCATGGGACACAGGCCAACAGCCCCCCTTCCCTTAGGAAGTGGCCTTCTAACTCAGAATGACACAGTATTACACATTCCCAACAGGGAACCACAAATGCCTCACAAATGTTTCAGGCTGGCTGGAAGCTTTATACTGAGTCTCAAGGAGTGAGTGTTTTCTTTGCAGTTTTGTCTTTGAATAGCTGGTGCACGTGAGGAAGAGCTATCAGGAAGGGCCATTATTGTGCCTGTGCCGTGCTTCAGGGAAGTGAGTGTCAAGTCTCACCCACCAATCTGGGAAAGTTTCCATGAATTCATTTTCCTCTCACCCCCAGTGATGCTCTGTTCGCTAACCCAAGCAAGGGGAGAGGTCTGTTTTCAATTAGGACCTCTCAAAAAAGTGTTTTTAAATGGCCTGTAAAAATAATCCAATAAAGGCCTCAGAGGTGTGAGCTGTTGTCATCATCCTGTTTGGAAAACGTCACTCAGAATGCACCCTAAAGTGAGGGAAGGAGGTTGTGATGCCTTAAAAAAATTAATTTGTGAAATGAACCTGCAGGATTAGTTGTTCGCTTTTGTGCCCAGCTTTAATATGTCCTCAACCAGGGAAATCCGAGGCTTTGGATTATTAGCCAGGTTGGATCACGTTACCCTGTTTGGCTCTGCAGAAATCACACTTTTCATTTTGCCTTTAATCCTAAAGGTCACCGGGAAGGTTAGCCCCAAACACAAATGATACTTTGTGGTCTTACTTTCGGACAATTATCAACTCATAAATCTTGGTCAGACTGTAATGAGAGTGCGAGGAATAATTGAATTCAGTCCAGACTCACAGGGTCGGAGGGAGCAGAGAAGTGGAGTGGGAGGGGACAGGCAGAGGGAGGGGGTTCAGGGCCTGGGAGCCAGAAAAGTCTTCCCTCCAGCACTGCGGACTTTCCCATTTGTCCTTGTTAAATCACTGTGTTTTGAGGTTTGGATGGATATGAGTAAAGCCATTAAAGATGTGGATGGTTCATCAGTAGCTCAGAAAATAGTGAGATTCTTAAAAGAGCCCAGGTCCAAAGGCAGCAAGTGGACAAGAAGGAAAGACTAGAAAAGGAGTCAGAGGACTGAGGTGCTGAGTGCCTCAGCCACTTTCCAGGCTGTGTGGACCTGGGAGAATCAGTTCACCTCTGTGCTGGGAATGGGGCTGCTGGCCCCTCCCTCATTGCAACATTGTCATAAGAATCACATGAGGTAATACACTGAAACGTTTACAGACTTACAGAAAGAGACAGCATTCTTAAGCACATTAACTCTGTTTGATTTGTCCACAATAATTTTAAGAAAATCCGTTGGCTCTGTGCTCCAAACACATCTAGACCTTGTCTACTTCTCACCCATCCAGGCCCAATCCAGCATCATCTTTCACCTGGATTATTGGAATAGTCCTCAAATCAGTCTTTCTGTCCACGAGTGACTCCTCCTCCATAATCCAGTTTCTTTTAAATATGTCAGGCCACTCTTCTGATCAAAACCCTCCAATGGTTCCCCATTTCGCAGGGATAAAAGCCCAATCTCAAGATCACCTATGAGACAACCCTGCAGTACCTGGAGCCCATCTGTGCCTTGCTGCTCTGCCCCTTGCCCAGTCTCCTCCAGCCACACCAGTCTCTTTGTTGCCCCTCGCACCTGTAGGGCGCACTCCTGCCCTTGGCCTGGAATGCATTTCACCTAGACTCACACGTGACTTGCTCATCTTCCTCTACTTTTTGCTCAGGCCTCACTTTGCTTGTCTGCTCTATTTAAAATTGCATCATGGCCACCTAACGTACTCATCATGTTTACCATCCATCTCCCCTCTGCTAGAATGTATGGTCCTTAACGACAGGATTTGAGCCTCTTTTCTTTACTCCAGTTCTTACAAGAGGGCCCAGCCTGGAGCACACACACAGTATTTGCCAAACTGGAATGAAAATTCGATTTCTATCTGACTAGAGTTCTCATTGATGCGACCATTTAGATACTGAATTACTAACAATGTTCCCTGACTTCTCCAATCATTTTTCTGGAAAATCTTGCATCAAGCTTGGGTGGTTTGCTGGATTTGATCAATCTACGTGCTCTCCAGAATAGCATGCACCATATTTGGTCTCAGTTTTATTGTTCTATTGGCTCTGCCTGGGACATCTGGCTCTGCCAAGGGACACAGTTGGGCCAGCTGTCCAACATACCAGGGCAAGTTACGGGACAAGTGCTGGCGGGAAAGGAAAGAAAAAAACCTGTGCACCACTGGCCTTCATAACCAACTGGCTTACACACATGAGAATCTGCTGCAATACATACCAAGCTATCAGCGCCAATAACAGAAAGGGAAGGAATCAAATGGTCTTTGGTTTGAAGTTGCAAGCATTTTTGTTTTTCAACACCAAGCATTGTAAGTTAGCATGTTATCTTACATCTTGACAGCACTTTATAGGTATATACAGTTTCATTTCACCCTTATTCCAATAGGGTGGGTGTTACTGGTGTTACTATAGGCAAGGAAACAGATTACATAGTAAGTCTTTGGAAGGGTCATGTCTTTCCATTGCAAGTGAATTTGGCTTAGCTTATAAGCAACAACCCCAACAAACATCCCCGCCCTCGTATTCTACAGTTTAGAATTCCGCAGCAGACAAAACGATGTCTGTCTGCTCTGCTTCCTCAGCTTTCCAACTAGAGTGAAGGCTATTTGCATACAGTGACCATGTCGTATCTCCAAGAGTCTGGCAAGGTTCTTGGCCCAAGGAAGTTTTGTAATTGTAGCAGGGGCTAGAGTAAGAAGTAAATAAAAGATAAGCCCTATGAAGAAAGAAACCGAAGGATGCTGAAAAAGAACAACTTCATTGAAGGTGATCTACTTTGGATAGAGTAGCCAAGAAGGCACTCCTGAAGCATTCACATTTCAGTTGAGACCTAACACATGACTATTTGCTCCCTGGTAGACCTTGGCAGGAAAAAGATAACTAATAATAAGATAATAATAATAATAATAATAAGCTAACTACCTGTCAGCTTACCTGTATAGGAGTGAAGCTTGCGTGCATTCTGAGAATAGGACATTCAGAAAAAGGAAATGGGCAGGGGGAAAGGAACAGAGCTGCACATGCTTGGTTCTTCCTTTCATTCAAGGAATACGTATTGAGATCTACTATGTGGCTGGCTGCTCTAAGCACTCAGGCTGTAAACAAAACTCATGGTGAATATATCTAACAAAGGAGACAGACACAGTCCATTAAACATGTAAGATGCTGCTTATATAAACTAAACAGGATAAGAAGGGTTACAGAATAACAGAGGTGGGAGTAGGGAGAAAGGTTCACTGTTAGATCGAGTCAGGGAAGGCCATACTCAGGAAGTCACATTTCTACAGAAGCCCAGATGTAGAGAGGGGATGAGCCACGCCAAGTTTTCAGGAGAAGAGGTGGTTAGAAGCATTTTAGCAGAAGCAACAGAAAATACAAAGAGCCCGAGACAAAATCATCTTGCCATTTAAGAAGTATTAAAAGAATATTAAGGGGGAGCAGGGGAAGACAAGAAGGAAAAGAGGTAGGAGATGTGGCCAGAAGCAAAATTACAGAGAGCCTTATCCGTGGTTAGGAATTTGGATTTTATTCTGTGCAATGAAAAGCCATTGCCATTTTGAGCAACAGGGTATTGTAATCTGATTTATGTTTGAACAGCATCGTCCTGGCTGCTGTGTAAAGGATTGCAGGAGACAAGAGTGGAGCTAACGGCAGTGGTCTAGGTGAGAGATGATGGCAGAAAGTCCTTGGACCAGGGGAAACTGGAGGT